>NW_027555514.1:156736029-157936029 GCF_003287225.1 Phascolarctos cinereus
TGTTTGAGCAACAGCCTGGAGGATTATTATTCAGAAAAGAGGAAGGAAGAACAAAGGCAGTAGCAGAAAGCATAAGGAAGAAAAAGATGCTGAAAGGGAAGACGGTTGGGAGCCAAAGAACATGCTAATGCACTCTGAAATTTTGCCTGGCCCTGGCCCTAATCTTGACAGATTCTAAGAGTTTTGTTTCCAGTGGAGAATGAGCAAAATATTCCTACTTGATGCCAAAAAGATGCATAAGTGCAGTAACTGGATAGATGACTTTAGATAGATGATTTGAATTTTTCATAATTAACTTTTCACCCTTACACTAAAAAAAAAAATAGTACTTTTCTTTCTCTTCCCTTGCTTTAGAGAAAATCCTTCTTGTGCAAAAGGTAAACTTTCAACAACATTCACAAACAGCTTCTATGTCTGACTGATATGTTGGTATAATTATACAAAAGAAACAAAGAAAAAATTAGCAAAGGAACTGACAGATGGCGTTATTTGGTTTCCATAAGGCACAAAATTAGCAAGAACAATGAAAGGCAATTCTAAGGAATCTGCAAATGGAAAGGCATCACAAAAAGAAGATTATTTCTTACAGCCACTGGTAGATATTTGAGGTAAAAAAAAATAGGCTAGGATTATTCTTTATTTTGGTTAATTATAGGAAAAGAATTCCAAACCACGGAAAGTCAAAGCATCCAAAAACATATTTTCAAAAGGCAACTCAATTTGAAAGAGGCCCAAAATTCTAGATTTCAACATGCACACATTTTAAAATATTGATTGATATGGGGTAAACAAAGGATATTTTGCCAGGAGTCAAGTATTTTATCCCATGCTAACATTAATTTTAAGTATATGTTTATGTTTTTCCCAAACAAGTCATATGATATGGTGATGCCTGGAGACCTACCAAGTTTTGGTGATCCAAATTATTTACATGTCCCTGCTATGATAGTTTGCCTGTCAACCTTTCCTGACCTTTTCTATTATTTGCTTTTAACTTTTGTTATTGACTTTTATTTTTATATTGGAGTACTTTTTGAGTATCCTTTCACTCTCTCCATTCTTATGAGCTTTTCTCTGTAACAAAGAAAATCAATTATCAAAAACTCAACCACTATTGTGAGCCCATCTGACACTGCATCCAATATACCATACTCTTAGGCCTCTACTTTCCAAAACAACAACAAACAACAATCAAACCCAAACCTTCTTCGCATTTTTCATCCCTCTGCACTACTATCTCTGATATTCCTCAGAACAAAATTGTTAGCCATTTTATTGGTTGTTCTTATACGTTCTTATATTTCCATTTGGAAATTGATCCAATCTGATTTAAGAACAAATTCTTTCCTTTAACAGCAGTGTTAGAAGGGCATGGCTCTTTCTAAATATGAGTGCGTCATACAGAGTGCTTTTGTATCTATTTATGTGAATCATCTATTTGCTTCTGGAGAAGAAATGAAAACAATAAATCAGTGAATCCCATATCACCATGATTCAATCAAAAGACCAAAGTGCTCAGAGTCTTGGCTTCCAATGTTTGCTTGACATAATTTTGTCAGTACATACAAACTGGCTTGAATACTTTGACTGACACACAGCAATGAAAATCAAAAATGCCTATGTAAATAGTTCCTTATTTGTACATACTAGCATTCAATTTCTCCAAAGCATGTTAACAGTTTGTTTTGTTTGATTATTAAATTCAAGCAGGCATCACCATGAGAGGCAGCTTAGCAAAATAAACAGAGTACTTCAACTACAGCCAGGGCAGAGCTGATGTGTTATATTGAATATTGAACTTGGAATCAGGAAGATCTGGGTTCAAATACCATCTCAGATTATTTTTTTTTTACCTGTAGGTATGTGGGATAATAATATCAACTCTCTAGTTTTGCTTCATTTTGCTAATTTAAAAAAAAAATGGAGTAGGATTTAATGACCTTTAAGGCTATTGCTGTTCTAAACCTCTGATCCTATGAGCTTAAATTATCCATTAATTATTTGTTAATTCAATTACCATAATTATGTTACCTAAACTCTGGAAACCTAAATTTTCTTATCTAGTAAACAGTAATAATAATAAAATATTTAGTTTAAATCAATTAATCTTTATATAGTCCTTTAAAGATTTGAACTATTGTCATTAGGTTGGCTCCATAAATCCTGGGATTCTCACAAAAAAATGGATCTAACAAGAGCTCACATTAGTATGGCACTTAATCACGTACAAATAATGGCCCTTAATAAAACTCTGTAAAGTCAGTAGTAAAAATAATACCCATTTTATGGATTTATTAACTTGCCTACACCAAATAATATAAGTAAGTATTCAGTGCTTATCACAGTGTGAAGAACACAGAGGGTGCATTAAAATGTTAGGTGAGAGATTTTAGAAATTGGTAGAACTGGAATTTGATCTAGAACTTCTTATCTATAATCATTTCTATTACAACACATTATCCCTTTTGGACAGAGTCCAAATTCATGAAAATGCCTCTATATATATTTGTTATAACCAAATATAAACCTATGAACATTTTCAATAATACTTTGCAATTTGTATAATATTTTTTCCCAGGTTGCACAACATAGTTTTTGTGTTGTATTGTTATACTCATTTTGAAAGAAACAATATTGGTTAAACATTTATTAAGCACTTACTATAAGTCAGGGATTTTGATAAATGCTGGTGTTAAAAATAAAGGCAAAAATATTGAGGAGACAATATATGTATTACTCTGCATATACAAGTGAAGACAGTGAAAACGCAAAACAGCCTCAGACAGAAGACATTAATAGTACAAGAATAGCCACCTGTTTAAAAGGAATTGGTGGGGGAGCCAAGATGATGAAGTAAAAAGGTAGTCACTCTCATCCTCTCCTATCAATCTCTAAAAACCCAGAAAATATCAACCCAGAAAAAATAAACCCTGGAACAGCAGAACTAGAAGAAAGACGGGGAACAGCAGTGCAGCAGCCCAGCAAACGGGTCTCCCAGTGCTCAGAAAAAATAAGGGAAGCAGCACTACAAAGGACCCCAGGCAGATAAGCACCCTGAAGCATTCATCTGAAAGGAGCTGAAGAAAGCAACCTAGAGTCTTCCCAAAGTCCCAGCCTTTCTGATTCCAACCTAACACCAGGTAAGCTGTCAGAACCCTACAGCCCCTAATTGCCAACAGAAGAGGCCCCAGCACACAAAAGCCAGTGACCAAGACCTAGGCTCCAACACAAGAGGCTTGGGTCAGTGCCCTATGTTCCCCATCAGGAGAACTCAATCTCTTTAAATTTCAAGGAATAAAGAAACCATGAGTAAAAAGAAATGTACCATAGATTCATATTATGAGAAGAGTGAAGATCAAGACAGAAATTATGAAGAGGACAACATTGTCAACAAAACCACATCTGTAACATCGAAAGGGAATGTGAACTGGTCTGAAGCCCAAAAAGCCTTCTTAGAAGAGCTCAAGGATTTTAAAAGTCAAACGAGAGAGGTAGAAGAGTCCCTAGAAAACACAATTGGCAAACTGGAAAAAAAGTACACTGAAGAAAACAAATCCCTTGAAAATACAATTGGCCAATTAGAGAAGGAAGTACAAAAACTAATAGAAGAAAACAGTCTGTAAAAACTAGAATTGGAGGAATGGAAACTAATGACTCTATGAGAGAGCAAGAATCAGTGAAACAGAAACAAAAAAATGAAAAAAAAATAGATGAAAACATAAAATACCTCACTGGTAAAACAACTGACCTGGAAAATTGATCCAGGAGAGACAATTTAATAATAATTGGAGTACCTGAAAATCATGATGAAAAAAAGAGCCTGGATGGTATCTTTCAGGGAATCATAAAGGAAAACTTCCCTGAAGTCCTAGAACCGAAAGTAAAATAACCATAGAAAGAGTACACGGCTCACCACCTGCAAGAGATCCCAAATTGGCAATGCTAAGGAATATAAAAGCAAAATTCCAAAATTACCAGATGAAAAAGAAGGTGCTGCCAGCATCCAGGAAGAAACAATTTAAATACCATGGAACCACAGTCAGGATTACACAGGACCTTAAATCTTCTACATTAAAGAACGCAGGGCATGGAACACGATATTCTGTAAGGCAAAGGAGCTTGGATTGAAGCCAAGCATCAACTACCCAGCAAAAATGAGCATAAATTTTCAAGGGAGGAGATGGATATTCAATGAAATATGGGACTTCCAAACCTTCCTGATAAAAAGACCAGAGTTCAAGAAAAAATTTGATCTTCAAGTATAAGATTGGAAAATAAAACTTTTATGGATTTATGCATATTGTACATATAAAACAGAATCTATATTATATAGAGTTAGCAATATTTAGTGTAAATCTTTTCCCCCAACCCACATATTTTCTAGCTATATTAGTTTTAATTTTGTGAAATCTTTTTACTTCTATATAATTGAAATTTTCCATTTTTATCTTTTGTGATCTCTTCTTTGACCTGTCTGATTGCAAATTATGTCCCTATACATAACAGGGAAAAATCTGTCCTTCCATTTTTCTCTTTTTTTCTGATGTGACTTTTCATCCTTTGATCATTTGTTTATTTGAAATTAGTTTTTATATGAGATATTACTTGGTGATCTAAAATATTCTTCAACTCCTTACTTTTATCTGCTGCTTCTCATGGAAGCGTTCAAGTGAGAAAGAATAGAGTGCTCCCATAGAGGCTTTCTTGCATCTGTATATGCTTTCCGATATGTCAGCTCAATTTCCATGACTAAAAGCAGGGCAAGGCTATTGTTCAACCTTCTTTTGAAACTGTGCAAGGTTGATGAGCCCTCTTGTGGCTCTATGTTGTGTTGAGTCTCTTCCCAGGGCTATTTTGGAAAACTTACCAGCCATCCACAGCCACCACCATACCATATTAAGGTACTGCAGTGGGGTGGTAGTGGAGGTAAATAGCAACATAGGCTGACATAAGAGTTGAAGATAGTAGTAAAGGTGAAAGAAGGCAGAATATGTATAATTACAAAATGAACAGCACAGACATTGAATTCTATAGGCATACACGAGCAGCTGAATGGTTCTTCCGTTTGTATGACCTTTCATTCTGAGTTCTAAATACATTCTTCTTTGAATAGTTTACTTTATTTCTATGATTTGATATCTGTTATCTTCTTTGTAGTCTAATGATTTTCACTGACAGCACTCCAAACTACACAGTCAAGGTGATAATTGCTTTCATCTTAGAACATGCTATGCAATATTTAGGGCTTGATGTGAGGTAATGAAAATTGCATTGATATAGGAATTCATAGGCCTTTAATTCTAACCTTAAATTTGTCACTAGTTAGCTGATGGTCCATTTTCAAATCATTTGTTCTCTTTGCATAACACTTTTACCTTTTGTAAAAGTGAGACTTCAACTACATCTCTATGTTACCTTCTAGCTACGAAAGATATTTCTAAGTATAAGGACTGTCATTAACAGAGCGTATTCTGAGGTAAGGTAACTCCTTATTCAGGTAAATACCGTTTTTGTAACTTACAGCCTTAGAGATTTTCCCAAGCATTGGGAGGTTAAGTACTATTTCAAACTCACTCATTCATAATTTATAAAAGGTGAAACTTTATTCCAATTTCTTCCTTAAATGAGGACAGCTCTTTATTCACTGTGCCATACTACCTCTAAATAATGTAGACTCCTAAAATATCCCCATTTTTTCATTCATAATAAATCTCAAAGAAGAGACAGAGGTTTCTGTATCTTAAACCCAGATTATGAACATTGGAAATTGCAATACTAGATGTAATTATAGTCATCTGTTCATCTAATAACCATATCTGAGGGTTCCATATTTTCAGACTTCTGAAAATAATTTCAACATACAAATTGGTGATGGATATTGTCAATTTCCACCAATAGGTGAGAGGAAAATGAGAGTTAAAGACCACTAAAGAAGACAAAAGGAAATGTACACTGCACATTTTGTCAAATGAGAACACTATGCTATTTGGTTTTACTTAACTGTTTTTCTTTGTTATAATTGAAGGTTTGGGAGTGATGTATATAAAAAGGACTGTAATATGACAATAAAAGGTATCAATAAAAGTATTTTTTTTTTTAAAAATCAACCTCAGTGGCAAGGCAAACTACTTAGATCCTTTGAGGGTAAATCCTGAGTTCCATGGAAATTAGGAGAATTAATTCCCTGGAGTAGATGGAAAATTTTTAAGCTGAAGTTTGAAGGATACTTACCTCTGGAAACTTCTAGTTAGAAACAGACTTGTATAGTAATCCTGAGTTGGCAAGCAGGGTGTTGTGAAACTGAAGGAGCAGAGGTGAATGGCAATATCCAGAGTGAAAAGAAGAGTTGAAACTAGCATAATTTCAGGTAGCAAAAGAAGTAGAAATAGACAGTCATCAGGCATGAAAACATTTATACCTACATAACTAACAGATTGGCATTTATACTGATATAATATACTGACATGAAATTGGCAAACGATTTACTCTATTTTCTTTACTTAATGTTTTATGAAAACTTTTTATAGCTCACTCTCCAATACCCAAATAATGCAGTTGGACAACTTCTGTTGCTATAACTAACATTGCTTTTCTTTGCCAGAGCTAGCTGTAAGATGTCATATATACCTTGTTAACTGAGGGAAGTAGACAGAATAGCAGAGGGAAGGCCTCAAAATCAGGAAGTCTTTAAAAGCAGTAATTGATTTGGAATTCTCCACATTCAACAAACACTCAGTGATGACAATGGAAAGCCATGGTAGACTTAAAATATGGATTTTAGTAGTTGTTTTAATTAGTGTGTGTTTGTGTGTGTGTGTGGTGTGTGTGTGTGTGTGTGTGTTGTGTGTGTGTTTCCTTTGGTAGTTTGGTGAAGCCCATAGACTCCTCAGAACAATACATTTTCAAAGCATAGAATACAAAGTGAACCAACTATATTGAATTGCAGCTATCAATTTTTTATTTAAATTATAGACACAGACTTCCAGGAGCCAAGATGACAGAGTGAAAAGGTAGTCGCTCTCACTCTCCCCTATCAACCTATGAAAACCCAGAAAATATCACCCTGGAAAAAAAGCCCTGGAACACCTGAACTAGAAGAAAGATGAGGAGCAGCAGTGCAGCAGCCCAGCAAATGGGTCTCCCAGTACCTCAGCAAAAATAAGGGAGGCAGAACTACAAGGGGTCCCAGGCAGGCAAGTACCCTGTGGCATTCATTTGAAAAGAGGTGAAGAAAATAGCCTAAAGGCTTCCTAAAGCCCCACCTTGCTGATTCCAACCCAACACCAGGTGAGCTGTAGGAGCCCTGAAGCCTCCAATTGTGAAGAAATCCTGAAGCCCAGGTGGTAGAGTAGACAAACACCAACACCTGGACCTCGAGTGCCTCAGTGGGGGGGGGAAACCGGTGGAAACTGGCTCAGAAAACCACTAAGAGCCTCTGCACTCCACCACAAAGAAATCTCCCAGTGCATTGGCAGAAATGAGGGAGGCAGCCCTGCAAGGGGCCCCGGGCAGATAAACACCCTGCAGCACCCATCTAAAAGGAGCTGAAGAAAGCTAAAGGAAAGGAAAAGCAGGCAACCTAGAATTGCCTGAAAGTTCCAGCCTTGCTGATTCCAGCCCAACACAAGGTAAGCTGCCAGAAACCTACAGCCTCCAATTCCCAGCATAAGAGGCCCCAGCACAAAGCCAGTGACCAAGACCTAGGCTCCCAACACAAGAAGCTTGGGTCAGTACCCTCTGTTCCCCAGCAGGAGAGCTCAATCTCTTTAAAGGCCAGGGAATAAAGAAACACCATGAGTAAAAAGAAACGTACCATAGATTCATATTATGAGAAGAGTGAAGATCAAGACAGAAATTCTGAAGAGGACAACATTGTCAACAAACCCACATCTGCAACAACACAAGGGAATATGAACTGGTCTGAAGACCAAAAAGCCTTCTTAGAAGAGCTCAAGAAGGATTTTGATAGTCAAATGAGAGAGGTAATAGAGTCCTTCAAAAACACAATTGGCCAATTGGAAAAAAAAATACACTGAAGAAAACAAGTCCCTAAAAAACACAATTGGCCAATTGAAGAAGGAAGGACAAAAACTAACAGAAGATACTGAAGAAACAAGTCCCTAAAAAACACAATTGGCCAGTTGAAAAAGGAAGGACAAAAACTAACAGAAGAAAACAATCTGTTAAAAACTAGAATTGGACAAATGAAAACTAATGTCTCTATGAGAGAGCAAGAATCAGTCAAACAGAAACAAAAAAATAAAAAATAGATGAAAATGTAAAATACCTCATCAGTAAAACAACCGACCTGGAAAATCGACTCAGGAGAGACAATTTAAAAATTATTGGACTACCTGAAAATCATGATGAAAAAAAGAGCTTGGACAATATCTTTCAGGAAATCATAAAGGAAAACTGCCCGAAGTCCTAGAACCAGAAGGGAAAATAACCATAGAAAGAATCCACCGATCACCACCTGAAAGAGATCCCAAATTGACAACGCCAAAATATAATAGCAAAATTCCAAAATTACCAGATGAAAGAGAAGGTGCTGCAAGCAGCCAGAAAGAAACAATTTAAATATCATGGAACCACAGTCAGGATTACACAGGACCTTGCAGCTTCTACATTAAAAGACCGCAGGGCATGGAACATGATATTCCATAAGGCAAAGGAGCTTGGAATGCAGCCAAGGATCAATTACCCAGCAAAAATGAGCATCATTTTTTAAGGGAGGAGGTAGATATTCAATGAAATAGGAGACTTCCAAACTTCCTGATAAAAAGACCAGAGCTCAACAAAAAATTTGATCTTCAAGTACAGGACTCAAGAAGGACTTAAAAAGGTAAATGGGACAGAAGGATACAATATGTTGTTTAAGGGGGGGGCTGTTTAAACCCCTACAAGGGAATATGAGACTTGCAACCCTTGAGAACTGTATTGTTATTACACCTTGTTAAAGGAGTATACATAAAGAGGGTGGATATTAGTTGACTTTGATGTAATGATAAAAAAAAATCTAATCAAGTGGGTTAAATGGATCCAAATAAGTGGATCAATCTGATCTTAGAAAATGTACTGAGAAAGGAGGAGGCAGACAAGGGTAAATTACATTACAGGAAAAGACACAAAATCCTATTACAGCAGAGGGAAAGAAGGGAGGGGGGAGCATTGTTTGAACCTTACTCTCATCAGATTAGGCTCAAAAAAGGTATAATATAATCAGTTAGGTATAGAAATCTAACTTGCCCTATAAGTAGTAGGAGGGAAAAGGGGAAAGAAAAGGGAAGGTTGAGAAGAAAAGGGAGAGGGGAAAGAAGAGAGGGAAGCAGCAGTAAGACTAAAGGGGAAGAAAAGGGAAAGGGATAATAAAAGGGGGAAGGGACTGAAGGAGGCAGTGTTCAAAAGCAAAACAATAGTGAAGGGGAGAAAGGAAAAAGGAGAAAGAAAAGCATAAATGGGGGGGGAAAGGATGGAGAAAAAGACACAGATAGTAATCATAACTGTGAATGTGAATGGAATGAACTCTCTGAAAAAATGGAAATGAATTGTAGAATGGATTAAAAACCATAATCCTACAATATGTTGTTTACAGGAAACACATTTGAAAAAGAGTGACACATACAGGCTAAAGATAAAAGGCTGGACCAGAATATATTATGCGTCAGCTGAAGTGAAAAAAGCAGGGGTAGCAAACCTGATCTCAGACAAAGCAAAAGCAAAAATAGATCTAATCAAAAGAGATAAGGAAAGAAACTACATCCTGCTAAAAGGCATCATAGACAATGAAGTAATATCATTACTAAACATATATGCACCAAATGGTATAGCATCCAAATTCCTACAGGAGAAGTTCAGGGAGTTACAGGAAGAAATAGACAGCAAAACTATACTAGTGGGGGACCTGACCTCCCCCTCTTGGCACTAGATAAGTCTAACCACAAAATAAAGAAGAAAGAAGTTAAGGAGGTGAATAGAACATTAGAAAAGTTAGGTATGATAGACCTCTGGAGAAAACTGAATGGTGATAGAAAGGAATATACTTTTTTTCTTGGCAATACATGGCATATACACAAAAATTGACCATGTACTAGGGCATAAAAATCTCACAATCCAATGCAGAAAGGCAGAAATATTAAATGCATCCTTTTCAGATCATAATGCAATAAAAATTATATGTAATAAAGGGCCATGGAAAGATAGACTAAAAGATAATTGGAAACTAACCAATTCAATCCTAAAAAATGATTGGGTCAAGCAACAAATAATAGAAGCAATCAATAATTTCATTCAAGAGAATGACAATAATGAGACAACATACCAAAACCTATGGGATGCAGAGAAAGCAGTTCTTAGGGGAAATTTTATATCTCTAAATACTTACATAAATAGAATAGAAAAAGAGGAGATTAATGAATTGGGCACACAACTAAAAAAAAAACTAGGAAAAGAACAAATGAAAAATCCTCAACTAAACACCAAAATAGATATATTGAAAACCAAAGGAAAAAATTAACAAAATTGAAATTAAGAAAACTATTGAACCAATAAATAAAACTAAGAGCTGGTTTTATGAAAAAACCAATAAAATAGGTAAGCCTTTGGTTAATTTAATTTAAAAAAAAGAAGAAAGCCAAATTACTAGTATCAAGAATGAAAAGGGCGAAAGTACCACCAAGGAAGAGGAAATTAAACCAATAATTAGGAATTATTTTGCCCAACTACATCCCAACAAATTTGACAATCTTAGTGAAATGGATACATATTTAAAAATATTAATTGCCCAGATTATAATAATAATCATTATTATAATAATCATTAGGAATTATTTTGCCCAACTGTTAGTCAATAAATTTGATAATCTTAGTGAAATGGATAAATATTTACAAAAGTATAAATTGCCCAGATTAACAGAAGAGGAAGTAAAATACTTAAATAAACTCCTCTCAGAAAAAGAAATTGAACAAGCCATTGATGAACTTCCTAGGAAAAAAAATCTCCAGGGTGAGATGGATTTGCAAGTGAATTGTATCAAACATTTAAAGAACAATTAATTCCAATACTACATAGACTATTTGGGAAAATAGGTGAAGAAGGAATCTTACCAAATTCTTTTTATGATACAAATATTATAAAATACTTTATGATACCTAAACCAGGAAGAGTCAAAATAGAGAAAGAAAATTATAGACCAATTTCTCTAATGAATATAGATGCAAAAATTTTAAACAAAATACTAGCAAGTAGATTGCAGCAACTTATTACAAGAATAATACACTATGACCAGGTAGGATTTATACCAGGAATGCAGGGTTGGTTCAATATTAGGAAAACTATCAGCATCATTGAGCATATCAACAACAAAACCAACAGAAACCACATGATCATCTCAATAGATGCAGAAAAAGCTTTTGATAAAATACAACACCCATTCCTATTAAAAACACTAGAAAGCATAGGTATAAATGGAGTCTTCCTTAAAATAATAAATAGCATATATCTAAAACCTTCAGCAAGCATTATATGTAATGGGGACAGGCTAGAAGCATTTCCAATAAGATCGGGGTGAAACAAGGATGTCCATTATCACCACTGTTATTCAATATTGTACTGGAAACCTTAGCTTTAGCAATAAGAGAAGAAAAAGAAATTGAAGGCATTAGAATAGGCAAAGAAGAAACAAAGCTATCACTCTTTGCAGATGACATGATGATATACTTAGAGAATCCTAGAGAATCAAGTAAAAAACTACTTGAAATAATAAACAACTTTAGCAAAGTTGCAGGCCATAAAATAAACCCACATAAATCATCAGCATTTTTATATATTACCAACAAAGCCAAACAGCAAGAGGTAGAAAGAGAAATCCCATTTAAACTTACTGGAGACATTATAAAATATTTAGGAGTCTACATACCGAAAGAAACTCAGGAACTCTATGAACACAATTACAAAACACTTTTCACACAAATAAAATCAGATCTAAATAATTGGAAAAACATCAGTTGCTCATGGGTAGGCCGAGCTAATATAATAAAAATGACAATCCTACCTAAGCTAATTTACTTATTCAGTGCCAAACCAATCAAACTACCAAAAATTATTTTATAGAGTTAGAAAAAATAATAACAAGATTCATTTGGAAAAGCAAAAGGTCCAGAATATCAAAGGAACTAATGAAAAGAAATGCAGGGGAAGGTGGCCTAGCAATTCCGGATCTTAAATTGTATTATAAAGCAGCAATCATCAAAACTGCTTGGTACTGGCTAAGAAATAGGGAGGTAGATCAGTGGAATAGGTTAAATATGCAAGACACAGTAGTCAATGACTATAGTAATCTATTATTTGATAAACCCAAAGACCCCAGCTTCTGGGATAAGAACCCACTCTTTGAAAAAAACTGCTGGGAAAACTGGAAAAGAGTATGGCAGAAACTAGGCATAGACCCAAATCTCACACCATATACCAAAATAAAGTCAAAATGGGTTCATGACTTAGATATAAAGGCTGATACCATAAGTAAACTGGGAGAACAAGGAATAGTTTACCTATCAGATCTATGGAGAACAGAAGAATTCATGACCAAACAGGAGATAGAGAACATTATGAAAAGCAAAATGGATAATTTTGATTACATTAAATTGAAAAGTTTTTGCACAAACAAAGCCAATGCAACTAAGATTAGAAGGAAGGTAGAAAATTGGGAAAGAATTTTTACAACCAGTCTCTCTGATAAAGGCCTCATTTCTAAAATATATAGAGAATTAAGACAAATTTATAAGAACACAAGCCATTCCCCAATTGATAAATGGTCAAAGGATATGAACAGACAGTTCTCAGATGAAGAAATTAAAGCCATCTATAGTCATATGAAAAAATGCTCTAAATCGTTATTGATTAGAGAAATGCAAATCAAAACAACTCTGAGGTACCACATCACACCTATCAGATTGGCCAACATGACAAAACAGGAAAATGATAAATGTTGGAGATGTGGGAAAATTGGAACACTAATACATTGTTGGTGGAGTTGTGAAATGATCCAACCATTTTGGAGAACAATTTGGAACTATGCCCAAAGGGCTACAAAAATGTGCATACCCTTTGATCCAGCAATAGCACTTCTAGGGCTATATCCCAAAGAGATCAAACAAATGGGAAAAGGACCCACATGTACAAAAATATTCATAGCAGCTCTTTTTGTGGTGGCAAAGAATTGGAAATTGAGAGGATGCCCATCAATTGGGGAATGGCTGAGCAAGTTGTGGTATATGAATGTAATGGAATACTATTGTGCTATAAGAAATGATGAACAGGCTGACTTCAGAAAAACCTGGAAAGACCTATATGGTCTGACACTGAGTGAGGTGAGCAGAACCAAGAGGACTTTGCACACAATAACAACCACATTATGCAATGACTAAGATTGTTAAACTGAACCCTTCTCAGCATTACAAGGATCTAAGACATCTCCAGAGGCCTCGGGATGGAAAATGCTGTCCACATCCAAAGAAAGAACTATGGAAGTCAAATCGCTATCACTTATTTTTACCTTCTGTTGAGTTTTGTTTCATCTTTCTGATGGTTCCTCCTATTGGTTTTAATTTTTACTTACAACTTCACTAATGTGAAAATATGTTTAATGGGTATGTAAATGTAAAGCCTATATCAGATTGTGCGCCATCTTGAGGAGGGTGGGGGGAGGAAGAGGGAGAAAAATTTTCAACTCAAAAGCATATGGAAGTGATTGTTGATAAATCAAAATAAATTAACAAAATAAAGCACCTGCATACTGCAAAAAAAATATATATATATAGACACAAAGTTAGGAAACCCTGGTATACTGAATATGTAAGACTATATGTGAAATAAGATAAAGAGCCTGTGATCAAACTACATGGGGGGAACAGTAAAGGACTACAAAACTTGGTAGTACACAGGGAAAGTAAGGGAATTTGACAACCAGTGTTGTTGATTTTTCTTGGTTAGTGGTAAATCAGTTCATGCCTACCAAAGAATTTTATGTTTCTTAAACACAGAAGTATGAGCATAAAAAAACCCCATATTTATTGGGGGAATTTGACAGCTAATTGGCACACCTTAAATGCACAAGTTTAATACCACTTTAAAATAGAGTAGGTAGTGATATTTTAAAGTTCATGGCATTTTGATTTCATCAAAAATTCAAGTAAAAAGAAACCAAGAGCTATGAAGAATAAGTCCAGCTACAAAAGTTTTGTATTAAACCTTTATGGAAAAAGTAGCTGTCCATGTTATTTTCACATTAATGATGTTGTAAGGAAGAAGTAGAACCAATTGGAGGAACCAAAAGAAAGGGAAAACAAAACAGAAGCAAAAAATAGCAAATAATATGTTTCAATCTACATTCAAAACTCTATAGCTCTTTATTTGGATATGGATAGCATTTTCCATCATGAGACCTTTGGAGATGTCTCAGATTCTTGCACTGCTGAGAAGGACTAAGTCTATCAATGCTAGTCAAAAATGAATATCTTCTTAAGAGAAAAGAAATCTGAGATCCTCAATAATTTTTGCTACTATCCCCAGGGAAAAGGTTTAAGACATGTCTATCTATATAATACCATCTATGCATAACATTGGTCACTGGGTCACATAGTGGATAGAATCCTGGGCCTGGAATCAGGAAAACATCTTCCTGGCCTCAGACACTTACTAGCTATGTGACCCTGGGCAATTTATTTAACTCTGTTTGCCTCAGTTTCCTCATCTGTAAAATGAGCTGGAGAAGGCAATGGCAAAAGCAATATCCTTGCCAAGAAAATCCCAAAAGGGATCATATAGAATTGGACATGATTGGAAAAAAAACAAAAATATCTATATGGTAATATCATATCTGCTATCTGTATGGCTTTAGCATTATGAAAATGGTTTAGTTAGTGGCGTATTTACTAATAGTGACTTTTTGGTCTTTTTGTGAATCCATAGGTCCAGAGTTACCAATATACCACTATAGACATCCATTTGTTGTTGATAATTCTCCCTTTAAGACCATATAATTTCACTTTTGGTCATATGCTATACTATATTTTTTTTTATTAGCTCATAGATGCATCTCATCTTGAATTAAGCTGTTATTTAATATATATTGGTACAGAAAGAATTTTGTGGAATCAATTTCTGACCCACTTTTAGTGATAATTGAAAGATTGTAGAGACTAGGCCAAAAGAAGGTAAAATGTGTTCTTGATTCTTCTTTAAAGAAAATAGAAACTCTGAAAAGCAGTGACATTAATTCCTTGGAAGACTTTAGTATGGGGCAGCTAGATGGCACAGATTGCTGAAATAGAACATGGGCCCTGGAGTCAGTTCAAATCCTGTCTCAGACACATTAGCTGTGTGACCCTGGGAAATCACTTTACCCCAAATGCCTCCAAAAAAAAATTTTAGTATGGATTAGCTATTTTTATTAGTTATTAGACATTTGGATAAAGTAGCAGCATAATTATCAAGATTATGCCCTGACAGGGTAATCAATATAGTATACCACAGGAATATTACAGATATTGCATACCTAGATTTTTAGGGAAGAATTTGATAAAATATTTCACACTATTTTTATGGAAAACATAAAGAGTTATAACCTAGATGATAGAATTAGGTGGATGTGAAACTGATTGAATGACTCAATTCAGAGAAATTCTTAATGTTTCCAAATTAATTTGTCATTAGGTTTCCAAAAGAATGTCCAAAGAATCTGTGTTTCATTGGCTCTGGGCTAGTGAACATTTTTTATCAATTATTTGAATAAAGGCATAGATAGCATACCTAAAAAACACCATGGCATTGCAAAACTTGCCAGATGCCTGAGATTCAAATCAGGATCCAAAAAGAGAAATGAGTCATATGTATTAAAAAATTATTTAAAAAGAATAATGTGTGTTAAAAAAATCAACTTACAAATTTAAATTTGGGGAAAACATATTTGGATATTTTATCTATAAATAATCTAGGGAGGGGGTAAGGAATCAATAGTGATTCATTGTCCAAAAAAAAAATCCAATGAATTTCTAGATTGTGTTTAGAGAATTCTAACTTTCAGGTATACATAGGCGCCATTTCCTCTGTCATCTGCCCTGGTGACCCACATTGGGAGTACTTTTTCAACTCTGGGCGCTAAAGGTTAAGAAAGACTAATAATTGGAAGATGTCTAGAATAGAATAACAAGGACTATGAAACATCTTGAATCAATGTTACGTAAAGTTCTGTCCTTTACCATTATGGACTGTATGTTTAGCCTAGAAAAGAATATTGGGATGTGATGGTTCCTCCATTATTAGAAATCTTCAAGTAGTGCCTGGAAGATCATTTCAGGTACACTTTAGAAGATATTCTTTTTCAGGAAATCTATCCATCTTCAAGTGTCTGCTCTTGGCCTTTTCTGTCCTTTCTATAATTGGGTGATCAGTCTTTAGTTTGTTATTTTTGTCTATTTCACAAAGTCATAATTTGTATCTTTGTGGAACCATTATGAAAACATTGGTTGGTGTTAAAGAGCGAGGCTTTTTCAACATCAAGCAGTTGCAGCTTCTCAAATGAAATATCACCTGATTCTCTCTCTCTCTCTCTCTCTCTCTCTCTCTCTCTCTCTCTCTCTCTCTCTCTCTCTCTTTCTTCCTCTCTCTCTCTCCCTCCCTCTCTCTCTCTCTTTCCCCCCTCTCTTTCCCTCTCTCTCTCTCTCTTTTTTTGAAAAATGTAGTGACTACTCAAAGGAAAATTGACAATTGAGGGTGTAAATGTAAATTGGAATAATCTGTTTGTCTGATTTTAAGTTAATAAATTGGATAAATATATGTACAACATGCTTATCAGTTGTGTAGATGACAATTTAGAGTGATAACATTAGTATAGAAAAAATAGCTTTGTAAACTCATACCATATGAGATCTCTTGGTAATAATTCATTTAACAGATACACAAAAGTATTAAACTAGAACCATTTTCTTCCACATTTTTTGAAAACAAAGTAACACACAAAAGTATTAAACTAGAACCATTTTCTTCCACATTTTTTGAAAAAAGTGAGTTATTTTCTCATTATATTCAGTTTTATATTGCATTCTGGGAATCATACTCTAGACTCATATAATCAGTCTCATTTTCTTTCTACTATTCATATATTCTAGTATATAATTTCATTTTTTCCTTTAAATTTGACATATAAATTTCACAGAAGTCACCAAAGGGAAAAAGCAACTCATACACTATATCATGTTATTCTCGCCTTTTTCTCACTGTCATTGTTTTTTCTCATCTACAGAGACGTCCTGAAGAACCATTGCCAATCTGATCTCATCCAACGAAGCAAGCAGAAGCAGTCTTAGGATGATATTTCTTTTGTTCAGAGGCTCTTTAGATTAAATGAGCTATTTTATTAGACAAGAACTTCAAGTATTTTTATTGATGTCTAACTTCAAAATGATAGTACAGGCATGATAACCAAAAAGGAATTTCTTTAAACTAATTTGATCTTCCTGAACACTTTACAAGTTTTCCATCTTCGGTGATATAATCAGCTCAGGAAAGTGCTGGAGGAAAAAAAAAAAAACCTTTCTTCCTTCTGAAATCACCAAGTCTATATTTGAAACTCATGCTGCTTAGTTGATAATCTTTCTTAGCACATAAATCAGCAGAAGTTTACTTTTTCAGCAATCTTCAGGAAGTTAGGCATTATGGCTTAAAATATGTATATTCTATTCTACTCTACTTTTTTCTTTCTTTCTTTTGAGAAGCTCAAAGTGTGATTAACGTGGATTGTAAAACTTCAATGCATGCAGTGTATATGAACACACACACACACACACACACACACACACACACACACACACACACCCCTAAGGACTTGGAATAAGCTGGTGCCCAAATCTCTATAAGCACTCAAATCTTTGATTGACTCTGTCAGAATAATTTTCCAGAGGTCAATCAGTGCTCCTGTAGTCACACAAAGTACAGAGGAGGATTTTTCCTCAACAAATGTTTACTGTTTCTCAGACTACAAAGGAACTTCAGTGGTCAGTTTCTCTATTTTATAACTTATAGGATGTCCACTACATTGTTCCAGAAAAGTGTTCATTCATCCTCTGCTTGAAGATTGATGAATAAACGTGACCTTGTTATTCCTCAAGGAAGCAAAATCCTTTTCTGTGTGGAAATGATTAGGAAGATTTTATCCCATATTATGTAGCAATGTTCTTTGTTTCCAGCTCTGCTCTTTGAGGTTAAATAGCATACATCTAATCCTATTTTTTCCACATTATATCTTATCAAATACTTGAAGAAAGCCACCATGTTCACTTGAGTCTTCTCTTCTCAAAGCTAAACATGCACAGTTCCTTTAGTCAATTCTCCTAGTTCATAAAATTGAGGCTCTTTACCATTCTGGTTACCCTCCTCTAAATGTTTTTGAATTTACCAACATCTTCTCTCCAGAACAAAATGTAACACAGTAGATATGGTCTGACAATGGCAGAATTCAGAGAGACTAACATCTCCTTATTCTTTGAAGCTCTGTCTCTCAATGGAGAACAAGCTTAGATTAGCTTTTTTGATTGCCTCAACAACTATTGACATATTTTTTTAGAGTTCACAAAACCTTCAGATCTCAGAGAAAAAAAAGGATGTTATCTGTCTTTCCCTTTTGCTTTTGAAGTTACTTTTTTATATCCAAATAAAATATTTACATTTAATCTTAATAAATATCATCTTATCATATTTGTTGCAATGTTCTATATTGGCAAGATCCTTCTGAATCTTTAGCTTTTTCTGTTTTGAATTTCTTTTCATGGCAAAACATCAATTGCAGTATAGATAAGCCCAGACATGAGGGCAACCCTAGGAATTTAAAAGATTTAAAGACACAGTGTGCATTGGATAGAGCTAGGAGGAAGTTTTTGTTTAGAAAGACACCATTACCAATAAAGAGAGTAGTCTTATCCCTGGCCTGTCTAGGTAGTACAAATAGATTTGAGAGGAGAGCGCAGAGCTAAGGTGAAATGCAACAATCCCTGTTTAGGATTTTAACAAATGCCTTTTTGTTTTGATGAGGTTAAAGTATCAAACACTCAGAAGATCTTACCTGAAATTACTAGGTAGTCTATTAAATCTTGTTTCATATCATTCTATCAGCTCACACTAGTGAAGGTTTTGTTTTTATAATCTTGTGTGCTTAGGAGGAAAAAAGAAAGCTGTACTGGGTAATCATGTACACTTAATAACATTCTCCTCTTTCCTTTTGGAATGCCACAGACAAGATACAAAACTAATCCTTGAACAATTTTCCTTCGGGCATAGGGAGGAGAAGGGTTAGGGTCCCAAGAGTGTGAGAAAAGAAAACCTAACTCTTCTCAACTAGGAGGGCATTCCTGCTCCAGGACTGAACCCATTCTACCTTTAAGCATGGGTACAATGACAAGAACTACTGAGCACAGAAGTAAAACGGTACAGAGCCCCAGGCTGGACCTGGTGACTGTCTTTCTGTTACACTAAAATCTAAGTGAACCACATGTAAAAAAACTTCCCTTATTAATTACTATCAGCTAACTTTGTTTAGAGAAAAGTATATCATTAGTTATTCAAATGTAGCTTATTGGTGATGATGTCATTTTGTATCTTTGTGATCATCATTTTCTTTCTTTTATATACAGTAATCACCTTTTTAGAAATGTAGTCCAGATTTTTACCCCAGGTGTCAAAGTCCATCTCAATTACCTACAGACTACAGATACTATTCTATCCGTTAAAAAAATCAAACATTTGTTTTTTCCAGTACTGTGATTCTTCTCTTATCCCTCACCATCTTTTAAATATCATTGGTAATTGAAAAGCAATCACATTTGCTAGTACTTTCAGTACTTTTGAATGTAGTTCATATATAGGTCAATAGATTTGAAATCATCGATGACAGTTAAGGACTCTTTTATATATCTTAGATATCAACTCCCAATTAGATATTTTTTTTCTCATCTTTTCCAGTTGAAAGGTTATTCTCTTACCAGGGAAAATGAAAACTTAAAAACAAAAACAAAAAATACGCACCTATTCATTTTCTGGATAATCACTTGTTATCTTGTTATCTTACTATTCACCATTAGTAGTGGTGTTAACCCTTCTTAGATTCTTTTCCCTACCCCCACCTCAATATCAGAAAAAAGATATATACATATACATATACATATACATATACATATACATATACATATACATATACATATACATATACATATACATATATATATATATGCATACACACACACACACACACACACACACACACACATATGTATCTGCAGTCTTGAACTTCCTTCTCAACTTCAGCTCATTCTGAGCTTTAGAACCCCTGACACTGTCATTGGAGTATCATTTCAAACTTTTGTATTCCTACTGTTACCTACCCATTTTTTTTCTCTGTCAAATATATTCTCTCAAATTTCTGATTATGTCCAGATTCCTTCCAGCATGAGCCAATCAATGAAAACTACCACTAGAATCTCCTTTAACACTTCCTCTAATCAGATCCCAAAGAACACAGTCTAGTATCCTCTTTCCAAGAGTCTTGGGAATAGCAATGCTTTCAGAACAATGCCTATATCTGGACAGTAACACCTGTGGAAATGTAGCCTGGCAAATTCTCCTATATATGTCTACTTGGACATCCTCAAAGCACTTCAAATTCAATATGTAGAAAAACAGGCTGATTAAATTCCCCAAAAAACATTCTCCTGCAACCAACTTTGTTATTTTGTCTATTTTACCAGCATTGCCCTGATCTTCCATATCTGAATTTGAAGAGTGATGTTAGACTTTACCTTTTTCTCACTTCTTATAACAACCCTACCAAAGTCTCCTGATTTTATTTCAGCCATATTCATATCCTAAAGGCAACTAGTTGGCATAGTGGATAGAGTGTTAATGCTGGAATCAAGGGAAAACAATGATTTTGAATATGACCTCAGATACTTACTAGCCGTGTGACTCTGGACAAGTCACTTAGCCTCTGAAATGGGGATAATATTAGCAACTGCTTCACAGGATTGTTGGGAGGATATAATGACATATTTATATTATGGTAAGGATAGTTTCTGGCACATGGCAGAGGCTTAATAAATTCCCATCCTCACCATTCCTTCAAATATATTCATGTCTTCCTATTCTCCATACCGCATCACTAAAATAGGACAATATTAACATTAACCCGGGGGCAGCTAGGTGGCACAGTAGATAGAGCACCAGCCCTGGAGTCAGGAGAACCTGAGTTCAAATGTGGTCTCAGACCAGACACTTGACACTTACTAGCTGTGTGACTCTGGGTGAGTCACTTAACCCCAATTGCCTTGCCAAAAAGATAAAAATAAATAAATTTAAAAAATGTTAACATTAACCTAATGGTACCAGGGAGAATGTTGGTCATGGAGTTAGGAAATCAAGATTGATTCATGCCTCAGATACTAGCTGTGTGACTCAGAGAATGGTCATTAACCTCTACCTCATAGGGTTATTTTGAGGTTTAAATGAGTTCACATGTGTATAGGGTCCTTTTCATACTGTAAAATCCATATATAAATTATACCCTTTAAGGGTTTTCCTGACTCCACTATCTCCACCAGTTAATTTTCCCAATTATCCATGCCAGAAGAACATTCTATAGGCACAGATACATCTGGTAATATCACTCCTCTCAAAAAAAAAAAAATTGCAGTGGCTCCATACCCAAATAAAGCTTCAACTGACTCTCAAGATTCTCCACAATTAACCTTCTTAGCCATTTCAGAAAAGACTCAATTCTTTGCACTCCAGACACTGGACAAAATGGACAGAGCCCTGCCCCTGAACTTGCATTGTATTCTCAGGGCTCTGTGATTCTGGGGCCTTTCTTTGCCATGTGTTATCTCCTCCCCCTTCCTTTATCTCCTTGGTTGACAAAGATACATAGATTTCATATGGCATTGGATTTATAATGTTTTTAAAAAATTTTGCATATATGCTAGTGTTTCTTATAGCTATCTCTGTTGATATCTTTTCCTCGTATTTTACAATAAGCTTTTTCAGAAGAAGAATAATATTTTGCATACTACATAGCACAGTATCCTATTCATAGTAGATGTTTAAGGAATGTATTACATTGTATTTCTTGGTGTGATATTTTGGAAAGGTAGAAATATCCTGCCTCTATTTTTCTATTCCTTGGAGACTATAAAAAGTTGATAACAGTGGGATAAATCAGCACTACAAAATGGAATTTTTGTACTTATAGCAAAAGGCAAAGAAAAGCACCCTTAGGAGTGTGTGTGTGTGTGGGTGTGTGTGTGTGTGTGCACACGTGTGTTTGCTGGGATAGTTTCATGGAGAGCCTGAGATACTTGCATGAGTGTTGATAGACGGAGGAATGTAGTACTGTGCATAATAACTTCTAATCCCATCCAATGAGCATACACAAGCATTTATTAAGAGATGACTACTTATTGCTCTGGGTAATTCTCTGAAAGTGTGCAAAGGAGTTGCCAAGCTGCTTTGATAAGATGAAGCTCCTTATAGGGATCTTACTACTCCATTGAAATTGTATGTGTAATAATTATTGTATTCTATGTACCAATTGCCATTTTAGGCAGTGGGGACACTCATCCCAAAAAAGGAAAAGGAAAAATAGAAGGAAAGAAAGTAGAAAGGTAAGGGAAAAAAAGAATGAAAGAAAAAGCCTTAAGGTCTGTGTGTGTATGTATATGTGGATGGGTGTATATGTAAGTGTTTATATGTATATTTATGAATATAACACCTGAGTTTCATTTTTAAGGAATCAATAGATCCTAAGAGGCAAAAATGAGGTAGTACATTACAGCCACTGAAGGCTATACATACAAAGGCAGAGAGGAGGGAGATAACAAACTTGGGAATGCTCAAGTAGTTTAGAATGTACACTGTGTGAATATGTGTAAAATCAAAGACACTTTAAAAGGAGGAGGATCTAAATTTAAATTCCTCACTTAGGAGTTTATTTTTTTATGCTAAAGGTCATTGGAAATAGCTGAAGTTTTGATTATGAGAGTGACAGGGTCAGTTAGTTGGGAAGTGACATTGGTAGTCTTGTGCTTTGAGAATTTTGGGGAAGCTATTGGAAGGATAGATTGGATATAAAAGTGACTGGTACCTGGAAGGTCCACAAAGAGGTTATTTTAATACATTAAATTAGAAATTATTAGTAGTTTAAGTAACGTTGTTACTATGTAAGTAGAGGGAAAGAAAGCAGAGGGGATATGAAAACAGAATTGACAAGACTTGTAAAGTGGTTGTTAGGTCAGGGAGATAAGAGTCAAGGTTCATAAAGAATTGCGAACCTGGGTTACAGAAAAGGATGGTGGTATTTTTAATAGAATTAGAGAAATTAGATGATGGGTGGATTGTGGGTTTATAGGAATCAACTTTGTTTTAGATTTGTATAGTTTGAGATGTCTGTAGATTCAATTTGCATTATCTAGCAGTTAATATATGGGGCTCAAGTTGAAGAGGGACTGAGTCATTTGCAAAGACATGAAAATTGATTCATAGGTGCTTGGGAAACAATTGAGAAAGAAAATATATAAAGAGGTAAGAGAAGGTCTTTAGGAATCCTAAGGAGCATGTCATGAATGGCATTCTGGCAAAAAAGGTTGAGAAGAAGTGTGCAAACAGGTAGAAGAACCATAAGATAGAGAACAATACCAGAAAAGCTGAAGGAAGAGATGGTACAGAGGACAAATTGGTGATTGACAGTTTCAGAAGCTTGCAAGGAATTCAAGAAGGAGGAGGATTTTTTTAAAAGCTCTCAGATTTAGCAATTGAGTTATCCCTGATAACTTGGAGAGAATAGTTTCAGTTGAGAAGTTAAATGAGAAGTCAGATTGCATGGAATTTATAGGATAAGGCAAGGAGTGTGAGGGACTTTTTCTTGGGAGTTAATGAAGAGGAAAAGAAATATAGGTCAAGAGATTCTTATTTTAGAGTATTATTTTTGCTTTCTGGGCCTAGTTAGATCATAGACATTAACATTAACTTATCCAAGATCGTTGTGGGGAAGGAAGCTTCTCTATCCACTTATTTCTCCCTTTTACTGTGACTGTACCTGTTTCCACACAGGAACAACTTCAGCCATTCATCTCTCCCTCTTCAGTCATGGTAAATGAAGTCTTGCCACAAGTGATGTTGGAGAAGTTTAACTGCTAACTCAATATTGGGCAAACACTGTTTGAATGCTATGAGGGAGGACTATATCCAAATAAAACATGATTTCAAGCCATGTTGGATGTCCTTAGTGTCCATACCAGCCAAGGCACCTGACTTCTACACCAAGGAATCTTCAGAGATTCTCCAGTGAAAAATGGTCAGCAGGATTCCAAAGATCTCTTCTAATTGATTGCACATGGGCATGGTGATAGAAGGTGAAAACATCACTGTAGCTTACTGAATGGAGATTTTGTGATTTTGTCTTCCACTCTCATTTGCCTAGGTAGCCAGTTCATTGCAATGAGAGAAGGGCCTGCGTAATATGCATATTCTTCTTATCACCATTTCCTCCTAACTAGCTTAGGTGAGAGGTCCCAGAGTGCTAGAGCTAAGGCTGCCTAGGAGAGAAAAGATGTCTGGATGCATTTTCCCCAGGTCTTTATGGTGAACAATAGACCAGAAAGTTCTCTCATATCACTCTATTTAACTTAGAACACAAGTTTTCCCGCATTGGAAAATGTTTCAAATTCAATGTCATTTTCTCACTGTATTATTCTTTCTACACTATCCAAAAGAGCAGACTGTATAAATTGCCTTCTTATACCATTGAGGAATAGGATGTCAGATGCCCTTTAAATGTCTTGTTCCTGGTGAATTTACTGTTCTTTGGGAAATCTCTACCCGGGAGCACAGTTCTTTTAAATACACTCTCATTAGCATTTGGATCGAACCATTAGCTTGTCTCCAACTAGTTCTGTCCTTGGGTCAGTTAGTGATATACCAGAGAAAAGCCAAGAAAAAAAATTTTCAGGAAACTGAGATAAAGGAACGTTATCCCTTCCCACTGACCTTTTAATTGTTTCATAGTATTTACATTTCTCTTTCTTCTTCCTCCCCTTGGCTTTGTAAAGAATCATATTACTTAGTTAAATGGAGAACTCAAACTGTCACAGAAAACATCTAGACAATGCCACAATCAGATAGTGTCCAGGAATTGTTTGCCTAATGGACAAAAGGATTGCATAGAAAGAGAAACATGAACTTTAACCATTTGATAGACACAATCTTTAATAATGATCATTTTGTTAGCTCTGACCAGTTTCAACAAGGGCTCTCAGAGACAAGCGAAAAAGAAAACAAAACCAAACCATGAGCATTGATTTTAAGCTTCCACCTCTGGGTGAAAACCTAATTATTGAGGCTCTTTTCTGGCCAGGCATGTTCAGCAGTGGGGATGCATGGAACAGAGAAAGAGAGTTTTTCTTACAGAATTGAGAAGATGGTTTGTAGGCAGTGGATAGGTCTATAGTGGAAAAGTGATCTGAGAGATTATCTAATAAAGTCCAATCCCTTCATTGCATAGATGAGTGCATTAGGGCCTAAAAAAGTCCCGCAAGTAGAATCAGGAGTGTGCTGGTAAATATGTGACAGGGTCTACTCCCCCAAACTGTATACAAGAATTTAAAGTTTAATTCACATTATCAAAAATTTCTGTCACTTTTTTAAGTCTAGGAAATCAACAAAACAATAAAGCCTTGATTTGTAGCATTTGCAAGTTTCTGAATTGTAAGTGCTCACAATGAAAATTTAATAACTGACTCTTGAGCTGGCTCCAGTATGTCCCTGGTAGCATTACATTGAGGATTTGAATGTAAGCCCTCTGATTTTTCTTTCTTTTTTCCTTTTATTGATTTATATATATATATATATATATATATATATATATATATATATATATATATATATATATATATATATATATATATATATATATATATATATATATATATTTAGGCAATTTGGGTTAAGTGACATACCCAGGGTCACACAGCTAGTAGGTATCAAAAGTTTGGTCTGAGTCTGGATTTGAACTCAGTACTCCTGACTTCAGGGCCTGTGCTCTATGCACTGCGCCGCCTACCTGCCCCTGCCCTCTGATTTTTTAAATTACTTGTCTTTCCACACTACTATTGTTGAGAGAGATTCTATGATTATTTTGCTCTCGTTTCTCAAGAAAGCAGAGTGGCACACATGGAGCAGGTTCTTAGTGCTGTTATTGTCACTATTGATTTAACTGGGATGATAACAGGAATAGTAGCTTAAAAAAATGTATGATCAGCAGGAGTGGTCACATTTTCACCATAATTGTTACTCATGACATTACTCCAAACAAAGACTATTCTAGCTGCTTCAGTATTGTTAAGTACTAGGAGAAATCATTATGTCAGCATCCAGAAAATATTGAAGGTGGGAACCAGTGGCAATTAGCCAGTTTATGGCCAATGTTACTGCATTTTTAGTCTAATAAGTGCATAGCAGTCATCGTATTCGCAGGGAGCCACTAATTTGAAGATATTAGGTTGTATAGAGGATAGAAAAGCTATTTCAAAATCTGTGAAGGTATGGTTGTATTTTTGTATACTTTTTTTTTTAAGTTGAGAGGAACACTTTGTTCTGGAGCATATCACAACAAAGTCAAGCTGTTCTGAAATCATTTGATAAATGGATACATGTAACTTTGCTATTGGAAAAGAAGATACCGAGTTATATCTGTTTTATTTATTGCTCTGTTTAAACTAGCTTTCAAGGATAATATTTCAAACCTTAGACAAAGAGTACAATCCAATTGTGATTTACAGATACTGTACATATTATAGCTCAGAAGGTCACAATATCCATACAAGCACACAAGAGATGCAATCTTTGTGATCCAGCTATTTGGCACCATAGTTATATAGTAATTCTGAATGTATCCAAAGATCACTTATCTTTTCAATTTCAGAAATCCAGATTACGACTATGAATGAAAAAGTAAGCAAAAATGCCTCTGAACAGCCAAAATAAATGTTATAAAGCCAGTGGGTACAATCAAGCTCACGGACTTTATTTCAAGGAGAGCTGCTTAGACTTCCACTTAAATCTAATTATTCTTATTTCACACACAATACTAGTAAATTTGATTATTTAATTTTCTAAGCCACAACAGATTAGAAGCAATATAAAAGAGTAAGGGGGCTATGTAAAAGGTCTGCAAGAAAGGACAGCTAATAATGTAGAAGAAATAGAAGATACAGAAACTAATAACAAAGCCCACTGAATTAAAAAAATTGCACTCTGAGAGTCTTTTAATGTCAGGATAAATAGCACTAAATGCCTATAAAATTAATTTTCAAAGGAATTCACTGAAATTTTGAAATAAAAATAGATGAACAAAAATGTGTGGTACTTAGATGGCAAAATGTTTTCCCTGCCTGCTGAATAAACAGGGCTGTTATGATAATATCTCAGACAAAATTACAATAATTTTAGCTTTATAAAAATAATAGAAGACATTCGTATAGTACTTTGTCAAGCACTATATATGTGTGTATAATTTTTTCTTTTAATTTTCTTTTAATAATTTTCTCTTAATTTTCCTTATGAACTTTGTATATGGATTTAATTATATCTATGGATTGTATGTGAAAATGTAAACTTCAATAATATACAGTGTTTAAGAAGCATATTTTAAATTTAACATAGCAGTAACAAAATTTTCTTTTTTATATCCCTTTGTGATTTTTTTCCTCCCTTTGTATATTTTTAAAATTTTCTTGATACTCTTCCTTTTTTAAAAATTTTTTTGGCATCTATCATTAACTCACATTCTTCAGTAAAGGCATTCACTTTTTTACAAAGTCAACCAAAAAGAAAATCAGTTCATTGTTCATTAACAGAAAAAAAAAAGTATGTCTAATGAATCTCTATTCCATCACCTTTCCTACCAAGAAGTAAGTAGTAAGTTTCATAATTATTCTTCTGAAGACATGATTGGTCACTACATTGATTAGTGTTCAGTAGATTTTCAAAGTTTACTTTTTTTCAGTTTCTTCCAGGAAGCCTTTTCTATTCCACCAGCTCCTAATGCCATCTCCTTCAGACTTTCTTCCATCTACTGTGCTATATATCTTGTATATACTTAGTTGTTTATATGTTGTGCAATTTCATTATATGCCCAACATGGCACAGTACCTGACACATAGAAGTGCTTAATACAAGCTTTTTGACTTGTTTAAATTATTAGTCATCAAAAAAAATAGTTCTATTCATTTAGCTATACATTCATAGGAATTTATTTAATTATGCTTATCACTTTTTATAGAGTAGTATCATTCTATTACATTCACATACCACAATTTAAGCATTTCCCAATTGACAGATACATGCCTTGTTTCTAGCTCTTTGCTACAAAGCCATCACCTCTTTGCAGGTATTCTAGTGATATGAAATGGACCAAAGTGCATGTATAACTTAGTGACTTTTTGAGTGCCTGTATGTCTGTGTATACACAAATGAAATATGTACATATATAATTACATTCTCATTTGTTTGCATTCCTAGTTCATACATTTTCTTTTGAACCTAAGCATAACATTAAGAAGTAGGTATATTATATATCATCTCACTTTTTTTTATATGAGGAAATAGGTTGAGAAAGGTTAAGTGACTTGCCCATCTTTTAAAAGTAAATAATTTTTAGGTAAAGCTAAGAAAGCAGAGTAAAAGCAGTGACTTACTTGAGTTCTCCCCCAAACCCTTCCAAATACCTATAAAAATGGCTCTAAACAAATTTTAAAGCAGCAGAACCCACAAAAGACAAAGTATTGAGATGCTTGTTTTTTCAATGAGGGTGGTTGGGGAGGGAGGAAGGGAGACAATTTGTAACCCAAAGTTTTAAAAACATATGTTAAAAAAAATTAAATGAAATAAAAAATTAAAATTAATACGTAAGTAATTTTTGAATGCAAGATACAAATCCAAGTCCTCCTAACACTAATGCCAGGATCTCTATCCTCTATACTTTATGGTTTCTCTAAAGGTATAGATAATGGGGGCTCATTAAAATGTTCATATTTGAAGGGATTTTTTTTCTGGATAATCATAAAATTTGTTTGTAACTGAAATTATTTAATTTAACCTACTGGGATTTTAAATGTGTATGTGCATGTGTGTGTGTGTGTGTGTGTGTGTGTGTGTGTGTGGTGTGTGTGTGTTCTTTTTCCTCTTTTTTAGATGTCTGGCAAGGATCTGAGATTTATCTCTGTTAGCGATTTTTTTGCCTGTATTCAAAAGTTTTGGACAATATTATTTGTATTATTTCCTATATTATGATATTCAGGCTATTCTTTTATTTATAATGTTATTATAGGAGACCTATGATCATTGTATTATCTCTGCTGTAATCTAAAATGCTTCAGTGATAAATTTGTGAATCAAAGATGCAAAATTCCACATTGATGTTTTCAATATTAACAATTTCAGATTATTTTTATTTTCAATATCTTATTTCAAACATCCAAAATCTACTTTCTCACCTTCTCAATCCAAACTCTCCCAACCACTCAATTGAAAAACAATCAAACAAACAGAAAACAAAATCCTTTGTGAACATATAGGCAATCTAAACTATTAAAAAAAAATAAGCCACTTTCCACATTGGTTAGGTCTATAAAAATATTTATCTTGTTCTGCATTAAGTCTTTCACCTCTCTATCATGAGGTAGGTAGAATGCTTCAACTTTAGGCCTCTGAAATCTTGGTTGATCTTGCTGATAAGAGTTCAGCATGATTATATACATATATATGATTACTATCTGTGTCTTTCTCTCCATCCTATTTCCTCCCTGTTTAAGCTTTCCTTTCTCCTTTCTCCCTTTCCTTCCTTACTGGTATTTTGCTTTTGACCACTGCCTCTCTCAGTCCTGCCTACCTTCTATTAGTCCCCCTCCATTTTCTTCCCCTTTCCCCTTACTACTTCTACTCTGACTTCTATCCCTGCTCCCTTTTCTTTCCCTTTTTCCCTCCTACTACCTATAGAAAAGTTAGATTTTGTTACTCCCTTCTTAAGCCAAATCTGATGAGAGTAAGGTTCAAATAATGCTCATCTCCTTCCCTTCTTTCCTTCTATTGTAATAGGTTTTTGTGCCTTTTCTTGTAATGTAATTTACCTTTGTGTGCCTCCTCCTTTCCTTTTTTCTCAGTGTATAGTTAGATCAGATTAATCCACTTATTTGGATCCATTTAACCCACTTGATTAGATTTTTTTTATCATTACATCAAAGTCAACTTACACCCACCCTCATTAGGTATACCCCTTTAACATGGTGTCCTAACAATATAGTTCTCAAGAGTTACAAGTGTCAGGCAGAGCCAAGATGGCTGAGTAACAGCAGTGACTTGATTGAGCTGTCCCCAAAACCTTCCAAATACCTGTAAAAAATGGTTCTAAACAAATTATAAAGCAACAGAACCCACAAAAAGATCGAGTGAAACAAACATCCAGCGCAAGATAGCCTGGATGGTTGATTGGAAAGATCTATCACACCGGGAAGGGAGATGAACACAGTTCAGCTTAGGTGCACAGGCATAAAAAGCCTCAGCTGGAGCAGGCCTCAGAACAGTGAATCAATTTTGACATTGTAATAAAATTTCACAAAATAAAAAATTAAAGTTCATATCAGAGAGTTGAATGATATAAAGATGTAAAGAGAGTATTTTGACAGATTAGGTAGAGCCTACAAAGGAAAGCAAAATTAGTAGATATTTCTATGCTAAATATGTAATTGTCTTGTATTTCCAGAATCATCCAAATTTAACCTTTCTATTTTAAATCACACATGGTCTTATAAAATGCAATTTTTCTCATTTTCATTTCTTGTTAGGAGTGAAGAAAAATTGTGAAATACATTGAAATTTTCTTGTGCTTTCTGCAATGAAAGGGGTGATTATTAAAAAACCCACTATTTTGTGGAAAATGTGCTGACAATATTATATAGAAGAGATAAAAGGACACCAAACCAACTTGCAATGACTTTGTTGGCAAAAAGGCAAAGGCTCAATCTGTCAGATATGTAAGATTGTTACCTATTCATAATTCAGAAGAATATTTTGACAAAATGTACTTCAAATATGTGGTTGCTACATCTGAAATTGAATGTGTAAAAATTCAATAATTTGGAAAGATGTTAAGCTCTTACCAACTCACTGTCATGCATAATATTCTGGTATCAGATCATAACTATAGCAAGGTCCTTGATTTGTGATTTGCATTAATGCAAATTGAATTTTTAATTAATAATAGACTGATGTGTTTGATGATTTAAAGAAGCAATGAAAATGCATATTTGTGATGCGTTTAGGATCTAAAAAGAATATATAGTTTAATGAAAGTGTCAAAATTGAGATTCATTGTTGGTTTAAAATATCATCAAATATCATTTTGCTATATTTGTGTGGTAATACCATGTCTGTGTACCAAGAGCTAGTGAAAACATGACTGGCAAAAATTCTTTTTCAGATTTGCCTTGGACAGTGCCATCTTTGGTGGCATCCATGTTTTTCTTTAATTCTGTAGCTAATCTTTCTTTGGTGAGCATTGAGATTATTTGCCATTTGTCAAATTTCTTTCCATTCAAGGTTCTTTCTCTTTTGAATACTATTTTTATGTAAAGTATAAATCCTTATTTTTTAAATAGTTCTGATTTAAAGGAAAAAAAAAGTTTGCTTTTAGTGAAGCTAGAAAATAATCATCCTTTTCAGGGCTTATGACCCAATTTTAATAGTAAAAATTATCAAAATAATATTCATGATCCAGTGATATATGTTATAATGCAGCCATGTAAGACACACAAAAGGAATTATCTTCAAATTAGTAAGTTATCCTCTACTATGAATGGCTTCTCCCTTGGGCAGTATCTGTGTTTACAAAGCAGGGAGTATTTTTGCTTGGCCTACCTGGATGCTAGGGAAATTTGAAACCATGGATTAAGAAAGTACAAATTATGGAACTTTTCGGCATAGTTACTTAGCTATAGCAAGATTCTGGTTTATTTTCAATGATGCTTTAGAATAAACCCATGGAACTTTTTTCCCCTTTTTTAAAGCTCAAGGTTATTGTTAATGTGCCTATTTGAACACATTGTAAAAGAAAGCATATAAATCCACTAAGGCAGAGAATTATGTTGGATCTAGGACAGGACTTCAAGTCAGGAAGAAATGGGTCCAAATGACACCTCTGATACTTATTAGCTGTGTGATCAAAGCAAGTCATTTCATTGCTCTCAGTTTTTGTCTATAAAATGGGGCACATAAAGCTGTTGTTACCACCTTAGAGGTTTGTCAAGGATCTCAAATAAAAATAATGTTGAGAAAGCACTACATAAATGTCACTTGTTATTATAGTACTTTACCTTGAGAGATCATTATTTAATATATTGTCTTTCTAATTAGAGCCAGGTTTGAATACCACTAGATTGTAGGAAAAAAATGTATTTGTTTAAATACTAACAGAGATATTGTAGCTGTGATCCTCATACAGTATGTTTCTTCTCTTTTTAAACTCAATAAAATGTAGGGTTATATACACATGGAATAGATGATTGCCTATCTCATTTGTATAAAGTGGTTGTGATAAAAGGAAGAAACTCCTATTTCCTGCCTTCCTTTCCTATCTCCAATTTGGTGCAGTTCAGTAGTAAATGAAAAGAAAATTACCTTTGTTTATATGTATGTGTGTGTGTGTATGTACATATTAAATGTACACACACACACAATATAATATATGCCTATATATAACATGTAATATATGTATATATAATGTATAATATATGCCATTGTTTATATATAGTTATATATATGTATATATAACTATATATAACATTGTGTGTGTACATATATATATATATATTATATATAATATATAATATAATATATATATATATATATATAATATAATATATATATATATATATATATATAAAAAAAACAATTTTTTTCTCATTTACTGCTGAACTGCACCACACATATGCATGTATATATGTGTGCATACACACACATATATACATATATTTGCTGGCAAAGTTGGAAAAAGAATGAAGAAAGAAGAACGGAAGGAAAGAAAGAAAGGGATTTAGGCTATTAATGCCACCAAGCACATTATTCCTACTAAAAATTGCAGCCACCTCTAGGGTGACTGCTGCCAGTATCTTAAGACATTCCAGTGAATAGCAGGGTCTGGTTGCAATGGAATTGACTTAAAGATACCATGGCAACCACTCTTCTTTCCAAACTGCTAGTTTTTTTTTTTTTTTTGCATATGGAGGTTTTCAAGATACCAATTCTATCTTAGCCTTATTTCAATCATTATGGAATTTTTGGATATAGTTATTTCTTCTATTTCTTAGGTACAAATTGCAATTCATTTTATCTAACAAAATGTAAGCAATAGTAAGCAAGGGCTAGTGTATGGCATCTCTTTTGGCAGGAAAAAATGACATGTTATATTTTTAAATGTACAATTTTTTTTTATCAAATGTAAGTTTAAGGGCAGCTAGGTGGTGCAGTAAATAGAGCACTGGCCATGAAGTCAGGAGGACCTGAGTTCAAATATGGCCTCAGACCAAATACTTGACACTTACTAGCTGTGTGACCCTGGGCAAGTCACTTAACCCCAATTGTCTAAAAAAAAATAAAATAAATTTTAAAAGTTTAAATGAATCCACACCTTCAGTGGAACTAAAGAGCAGCATTTCCAAACAATTTCATGTGTGCTTAACACTGATATTTATTTATGCAATTCAACAGTACATTTATTTCTGTACTATGTTCTACAAAATATTTGCATGTGTTCAATGACCTGCCTATACATAGTTTATAGACTAAGGTAACTATATGGGACACACTGAAGTACCTATGTGCTGTGTGCAAAGATGGGGATATAGAGGAGTGATGTAAATAAAACAATTCTGGGGAAATTGTGCTGACAACATTTTGTTGAAGAGATAAATGCATAACTTCAGTGAATTTTGTTGGAGGAAAGGCAAAGGCCCCAATGCCAATAAAGAGAGAGCATTCCCTGTCCATAATTCAGGATACATCTTTTGATAACATGTACTTTAAAAATCTGTTGTGCAGCACCTGATATCATACTTGTGAGATTTCAGACACTTAGAAGTATACTACAACATTATTCATTCACTTTTTTTGTCCTTGAGACAGAGCATAACTAGAGTGAAGGGATAATACTTTTGCCTCAGATTACCAAAGTCAAAATCTAGAGGTGGATGGTGTTATTATCAGTTCTTTTTTCTACCCCAACTACATACTGTTAAGATCCTTCTCACCTGGCCATATCTTTCAGCAACAGTGATCTCATCACTGGGTACATTTCTTCTCTTTTGTAATTGTATCTCTGTCCCCTGTCCCACCTACAACCTGACTCCCCAGAAATGTCCAGTACTTGAGCAGTGTTGTGATCTCATGATGCCCTCAGGCACATTTCCTCTCTCCTGAACACATATTCTAGGTTAATTCTCCACATCTTGACCCATTTACAAAAATTTCTACCTATAACCCTGTCCAAATAATTTCTCAAGTTACATGCTTTCAGAATAATGGACTCAAATCTATTTTCAAGATTGAGGCTTATTCTGTCATTGCTTGTCTTGATGGTTAATATCATTGAGTTGGCATCGCAGCTACAAATTTATCATCTAGGAGATCATAACAAACTTAGCAATGCTTTAAAGGGCAAGTCATATTCTTTCATTTTGATTTGCGCTATTACCAAGAAATCAATGGGAACGATGCTGACAGCTGCTCTCAATCAAGCTTTAAATACCTAATCAGAACAGTATAATTATTCATTCAACAACACCTGAAACAGCAACTAAGACTCTGTGTCTTGCCATCCAGGATAGGCAGAATAATATGGACAGCAAATGTGAAGATGAATTGTGAAGGCAGATCAAACATGGATATGGCATTTGCTGTTAGATTATGGTTTTAGAGAATATTGAAAGAGAAATACCGAAGTACCATTGCAAGCTGCTAGATTTCACGAGTAGGCTAAAGATAGGGATGTCTTTATAACCCTCCCTTCTTACCTCAGCACCTATCATAATACACTAATTTTCATACAGTAGATAATGAAGTAATAATCTACATTTATCATCAAAATAATAGCAATAGAGATAATATATTTCTATACAACTTTAAGGTTTATGAAAAACTTTTCTCACAACAACACTGTAGTTAGTGAAAAAAAATACTCCAGTATTACAGATGAGGAAACTAAGATATAGAGAAATAAAATGATTTACCCAAGGTGTCTTAGCAAGAAAGTAGCTGGTTCAGAATTAGAGATAATAATATTGTTGTACCTTTTTTCCTAGGAAGCCTCCACAATGTCCTACTTCAATACTTCATTTTGGCATGTACATGAACCTAGGGTTCTGAAGCCTAAGAACCAGAAGAACACAAGATACAGCCTATTTTACTTTTCTGTAAAAGGGATGGAAGACAGCCCTAACAATAGAATATGTCTCATTTCTGAGGACAGATTAATTAACGATGGAGAGGCTTATTATCAGTAGGCTACCCCTAGATAACAAATCAGATGTGGCTCAGTGAAATAGTTCACAGTTTCTTTTGGAAAATTAAAATGAAGGGGTGAGCCAAAGGCAACAAGAAATACAATTTAGTGGGATACTTAAGTATCTTGAGTCATAGTATTATAACTGTAATCCAAAAAGACTATTATGAAAATAATTATTGACATGTCAATAGAGATTGTGAGGGATAAGTGGGTAGAAACATTCCATGAAGAATTTGACAAAGATCTCCAAAATCAATGAACATCGACTTTAATACTCTTTATTAGAAAGGTGGGACTGCAAGTCACAATGAAGAAAAGTATATTGGAAGATAACATATGCCTTGGGATTAAGAAAAGGCGAAGCTAAAAGGCAGTCTATAAAGAAACATTATTGTTTATCCTTTGTTCTCAAAGAAGACCCCAGCATCAGGAAGATGATGCCATGACTTGCAAGTGAATTGGATTTAAGTGAGGGAGGGCTGTGTAAGGTCACCAGCCTCACTGTCTCCTCTAGAGCCATCTGGGTCCAGTGACAAGATACAAATCAAGACGACTAGAGATGGCCCCACAAAGAAACATCATACCTGTGTGTTAATGAAAGCTTTCTTCATAGAGATTGCACAAAGAGTCCATACATAGTGAATAATCGAGAAAGAAAATTGATTATATTCTCACAAACAGGAAGAAACCAATTACTTATGGGGGGTATCAATCAGCTATCTCTATTTGGTCAGAACACCTATTTGTTAAAGTAAAGATCAAAATCAATGCCACATTAAAAGACAATAAAGAGGTGAAGATATGGCATGCAACTAAAACAGCTTCAACCCAATTCAATCCATACAATGATCACCTGGCACTAAAAATGAGGTATTGATGAAGTGACAAACCTCAATGCATTCTATCACTACTTCCAACAGAAGTTTAACACGTGTAATAGAATCACTGCAATGAGAAAGCCAAAAAAAAAAAAAAGCCTATTAACTGTCTTATCCAACCAACTCAACCAGCAATTGTTTTTCTTGCTGAGTGTAACAGACATAGAAGCCAAGGGAAACAATGGTATAGAATATAAATTTGTTACCAAAACCTCACTAAGAAGCATGCTGGAAGATTATGAGCAGTATTAGCTCATAAAACAAAACAATACAAAGAGATGGAATGGAGGGAAAGATTAGTTTGCAGAAAGCTTAGTGTGAGCTCTCCCCCCCCGAAAAAAGAAAGCTAACTTCCCAAACTCATTTAAAGATGAAAATGGAAGGTCAACAGATGGAGAGAAAATGAAAAAAAAAGAATTCAACATTTCCATGACAAATTAATTTCCTTAGCAATGATAAACTGAATGAGGAAGTAAAAATGAGACTAAAAATTCAAATATAGGAAGAACAGCTGTACCAGACCAAGTAAATGCAGAGGAAGTATGTATTGAAAGCAATAAAATTTAAGCAATTACAGATATCACTTCTCAAAATATATGAAATATAAGAAGATAAGAAAAAATAGAAAATATTACAAGCAATACTACCACCAAAAAGGGACATTAAGAAGACTTAAACAACTAGCTAGAGGTGGGGAACCTGTGGCCTCGAAGCCACATGTGACCCTCTAGGTCCTCAAATGTAGCCCTTTAACTGAATCCAAACTTCACAGAACAAATTCTTTTGTTATTTTATTTATTTCTTTATCTATATATATTTTGTTTATTTTTAAATTTTTATTTCATTAAGGGGCTTGTTTTGTGAAGTTTGGATTCAGTCAAATGGCTGCATTTGAGCACCTAGAGGCCACATGTGGTCCCGAGGCTGCAGGCTCCACCCCTCCTGAACTAGCCAACTATTTGCTGACATCTTAGTTTTATAAAATTTTTATGAGAAGGACATAAGCATGTATCAAGGGCATCCTTGGTGAAAACACGACAAGAGAAAAAGGCCAGCTATTGACAATTATTTTCTGTAGTACATTACGTATTACATCACACTATTACTTAAATAATGCAAAATATACCATCCCTTTTCCCCTTTGGTTTTCTGTTTGTTGATATTTTTTTTAACTCCACTCACAGGACAAAATCTAGTTTTAAAGATTTTCTTTCATAATAAAGATATCTCTCGTGAATTGTTGTCTCTAAAATATAGCTTGATTACAATAATGCCAAAGGTAATTTTATTGAAGATTCCTGAACATTGATAATAAGGAAAAGATGATTTTTAACAATTCTTTCCCATTGTTAGAGAAGATGTCCAGCACAGAGTATAAATTGAATCAGGATTTCCAATAAATGGTAATGTTCTCCAGATGTCCCTATTTGAAAAAGGCATTGTGATGATTGCATCAAGCTTCAGAACACTGTAATAAGGGTTTTCTTTTCCTTTACAAATTGGGGGCGGGGCAAGATGGGATGGAAAAAAGTAAATGTTTCACAATTTAAAAAAATAACTTACAAAAACGACTTCCCACTATCTTTTTTCTAAAAGGAAAGCAAGATTTAAAATTTTGAAAACTACCACATCACTCTCCACATTGAGAACAATCTTCACTAGTATAATATTGACTTACTTAATATTGTCAAATATTAACTTCCCAAGTATAACCCAGTACAACTTCATGACTTATTAATACATAATTTTGTACATCAGATCTGGTGGAAATATAATACTAACAAAACATTTGTAGCTTAAATATTTGGCACTGTGACTTAATGCCCCCAAAGCAAACTCCTTATATTTGCCATTAGTATAACTACCACCAAAGACACAAATAAAATACTACATTTTTAATGGCCTGTGCCCCTTCACACCCATTTACTCTTTTCTATAATCTTACTAGTAACACCATTTGCATCTCATTGAGAGAGATGATTAAAATGAAATAATTTACTTTGCTACAGCATGAGGAAATCTGGGATTCGAACTTCATGCTATTGAACAATTTCTGAGTATATAGTGAAATTTAGAGTCTAGGTTTCTCTCTCTCTCTTTCTCCTTTTCTCTCTATGAATTCTGTTTTATTTTTTTAAATTTAATTCTATTTTTATTCTCAATCCAAATACTCCCTGGCATCTTATCTCTCTGGGGACTGGAAAGAAAAATTGTTATAAATATAATGTCAGCTCCTTGAGGAGAGACACTGATTTTTTTGTATTGTGTCTCAAGTCGGACACAATATTTGAAACATTGTATATCCTTAATAATATTTGATCATTGTTTAGATTTTTTAACTGTAAAAGAGGTACATTGAGGTCCTACTCTATTACAGTTTTGCTATCTATTTCTTTCTCCAAGAAATTTATTACGCTTAGAAAAGGGGTATTATTCATATACTTGGTTTTTCACCTGCAGGTTGTTCTTCCAAATATTACAAACAGTCATTAATCTCTCAGAATTTTTAAGGTAAAAGGGATTTTTCAAGGGCATCTCTTCTAACTTGCCTCCAAATGTAGAAATTACCATTATAGCATCTACAATAGGTGTTGATACATCCTCTTCCTGAATTTTGGTAATAAGCAGTTCAAAATTTGATAAGGAATCTTTTCCTCAATGCCAGATGGCTCTAATTATAATTACTACTTTATTGAACCTACTTCTACTTGTTAGTCCATGTTCTTTCAAAACATTCTCTCAGAGGGGCAACTAGAGCACTAACCCTATAGTCAGAATGGATCCGAGTTCAAATCCAGCCTCAGACACTTAACACTTGTTAGCTGTGTGACACTGGGCAAGTCACTTAACCACAAAAGCCTTACCAAAAACAAAACAAAACAAACAAAAACAAAAACAATATATCGCTCCTTTACTGTTCCTCCTTTCCCTAATTGCATGCTTATAACAAATTGACGTTTATAAACTTGCACTTAAGGCCTGGGCTCTATTCTATAGAGAAGAATCACAGTCAATAAAATAACTAGAACACATAGAAAATGATATTCATTACAGTCATTACCAGATCAAGCCTGTAACAGTCCTATTTAAGGTCCAAGAAAATTCATTGGCTTTCTCGAACAAATCATCTGAACCAAAATGCTATCTAAGCCAACAAATATTTCCCAAAATGAGCTTCTGAAAGCACAAGTCTGACTAATGTGTATACAGACAGATTCTCTCTCTCTCTCTCTCTCTCTCTCTCTCTCTCTCTCTCTCTCACACACACACACACACACAACACACACACACACACCCCTAAATTCCAGTGTCCTCCTATTACTTGCAGGATCAAATATAAAATACTCAATTTGCTTGTTTGAGCTTTAAAATCCTTTACAAATTTGTTCATTCCTATCTTTCTTGTCTTCTTGTACTAAACTCCTTTCCATGTGAAAATCTAGGGACATTTACCTTCTTGCTGTTCCTCTCACAAAACCCTGTTTCCTAACTCTACATCCTTTCAATAGCTGTCTCTTACCTGTGAAAGACTTTACCTCCCCACAAGTAACTTTGTCTTTCTATCTCTTTCTTTATATCTACACATATTTACACATGGACAGATAGATACATATAGACATAACCTGAATGTACATAGAGTTGTTCGCCCCTCTCCTCCATTGTCTATGACTCTTTGCAGAGTTGCTAGAACATAATCAGCATTTAATAAATGTGACATATAAATAATTCAATCACTTAATGACTATTGACTTTGTAAAATTTAAAAAAATCATTACAGTCATTTTCCAATCAGATTTTTTTTTAAAATGACTTTAAAATGTTTTAGTCCAGATGAGCTTGGATTTTATTTATCAATCATGTATGGAAGCCTAATTTACAGATTAGATTTTGTAATTCCACACAGTGAAAAATATTTATCCTTAACGTCCAAAAGAAAAATCTTCCTGTTAGCAAAATAGATTTAGATAGGCCATGCACTTCAGCAGAAAGCTTAATAAGAAGTACTGTGAAAAGGATGCTGAACCTGGAATAAGGGGCCTGAGTTCTTGGTCTGCCCCTGTCCCTAACTAGCTGTAACTTTTTTTAGGGTTAGTTCACCTTTGTGGACTGATATTTATGCATCTGTAAAAATTAGTTAGACTTATCAATTCCAAAAGGATAATGAGCCTGGAGTAAAAGAGGCCTGAGTTCGAGGCCTGCCCCTGCCACTGACTAGCTGTAACTTTTAGTACAGTTAATTTACCTTTGCAGAACTATACCTACACCTCTATAAAAATTGATTTGTCAATCTGTAAGGTAGTTCCCCTTTTGTGTAACGCTATTTTCCACGATATTAAATGTGCGCTTAACATTTCAGTTAACGTTTCTGGAGTGTAATCGTGCCCATCTCCTCAAGGGGGCACTTGTGTGCAAGCTAAAACTCCAAGTCGCCTGAAATTACGATTTGCAAAACATTCATAGAGCTTCTGCCTTTCTGTATGACACATCCCATGATTGTTATCTGCATTATTTCCTGTACGAGTATTTTAAAAACACATAGAGTAATTGCAATATAAAATGCATACTTTAGAATGAAGAAGAAAATCATTTTGTAAGTCTATTTTTCAATATATTTCCTTTTTAAGGGGACCAACTTGTTAATAAAATGTTCTATAAACTCTAGACTTCCAAGGATCATTTTCTGTAACTAATTATTCTCATTCACCATGCGGTAGGAAAGGCATAAAAGGTTTTCTTGTTTAAGTTTTATGGTTCTGGACCTGAAGTCAATAAGACCTGAGTACAAACATAGACTCAGATACTCAGTATTTATGACACCAGGGCAGTCACTTAACTTCTGTCTGTCTCAGTTTCCTCAAATGGAAAATGAGGATAATAATGGTACCTACTTTACAGGGTTATTTTGAGGACAATTACCAACTGTGCGACCATAGACAAGTAACAACTTCTCTAAGTCCCTACTTCTTCATACATAAAATGAGGATAATAATATGTGCACTGCATACTTCAAAAGTTTGGAAAAGTCTTCTTTTTCAGGAAAGTCATCTATGAAAGTTTTTTTTTAAATTATTCATTAATTCAAAGTTCAAATATGTCCCCACTCCAATACATCTTCTAGTGAGTCACTACTATTCTTTTCCTAAAGTGCAGGTATGACCTTGTCACCCTGGTAGTCAAAACACTCCAATCTCTCCTCATTGGCTTCAGGAGCAAATGAAAACTGTAGTTTGTCATTCAAATAAGCTAGCCCCTATCCCTGTCTTTCCAGTCTTAATGCACTTTATTCCTCTACATGTACTCTTTGATGCAGTGACCTTGGCCTCCTTGCTATTCCATCAGCAAGGCAGTCTACCTCTCAACTGTGGTCATTTTCTCTGGCTGTCCCACCCCTCCTCCCCCCACCCATGCTATAACACTCATCCTCCTCTACTCCACCTACTGACCTCCTTGGCTTCTTTTAAGTCCCAATTAAAATCCCATCTTTTACTGGAAGCCTTCCCCAACCTCTCTTAATTCTAATGCCTTCACTTTGTAAATTATTTCATATTTATCCTTTGTATATCTTGCTTTGTATAGATTTGTTTACATGTTGTCCCTCTATTAGATTCTATGCTTTTTAAGGAAAGGAGCTACTTTTGCCCATTTTTCACCCCTACCACCTAGCACAGTGCCTGACACAGAATAGGTGCTTTATAAATGTTTCTTGATTGATTTCTGTGATTCATTGACATTTACCCACCCCCACCTCTCATTGCCATAGCACAAAATTCCTCAGCGATAAGAGTGGCATTAATTAAAATTGCTGTGGCCAAAAGAATTTATCTTCCCATGGACAACCTAGTACTGAGGCTTATAAAGTTTAAAGTACTATAAAAATATAGTTTATCATTGCCATGGGGTATTGCCTTGTGAAAAGAAGGAATGACTTAGGGTTTGGACTATATTTTAATGTTTAGACAAATTGTCTTTAGTTATAACCTCCTAAATGAAATTTAATTCACCTAAAATATTTATGTGGATTTTTAAAAATCTATATTGCATTATAAATGAAAACATATTCTCCTCAGAATTCTACTTTCATATCCATTGTGTTCTCCAAACCAGTGTGTCTGAGGAAAATATTTGAATGTGAAAATATCATATGCAACTGGGGGAATGAAGAAGAACAACTCAAAACATCATATCCATTTGTAGATTTATAACACTGTCTTGGAGACTGAAAAGATCACTTATACCTACCATTGTTTTATACTGTATCTAATCGAGGTAGAGAGGGACAGTGTGGAAAAACAAAACAAAACAAACAAACAAACAAACAAAAAACCAAACAACTAACTGTGGATTCTGGAAAGATGTCAAGGCTCTAGAGTTTGAGAACTTGTGTTCAAACAAACCTTACATCTGAAATATGCTGGCCATGTGATCTTGACCATATGACTGAACCTCCCTGGGCCTCAGTTTCCTCACATGTAAAATGAGGGGAATTAGACTAGAGGCGTTCTGCTGTCCTCTTTAGATCTGTGATCCTATAATGTTAAATCAAAATAATCACTTCTTTATATTTTAAATTCCTTTTCAGAATGTATGACTGAAAATTTTATGGCTAAAAACACTTATTTGGTGACTGCATAGAGGTGGAGGGACACACTAAAAAAGTGGTTTGTTTGTTAGAATGTCATAATGACAAGCATTTTGTTAAAACACCTATGAATAGTCCAATCCTAACTGCCACACGGTTAGAATATCTTTTCAAATATCTTTTAAGTTGGTATCACAAATTAAATTGAGTATCTATGCAAAATGAAAGAAACATCTATGTATATGACACATATGGATGTATGTAACTACATATAGGTACATATGTATGTGTATTACATATTTATTTATATCATATACATGCACATATATCTTGAGGCATACCAGATGGACAGCCAGGTGTTATACTAACGTGCACAGAATGTTCAAAGCCTTACAGGCATACAGAATGGCCTCCAGCAGTGAACTAAACAGAGCATTAAGAAAATTACTGAGGCATCTAGGTATGGCATGGATCAAAGGAGAGAACAGAGGCAGCAGTCCCAGTTAGGGAGCTATTATAATAATCGAGAAAGAAGGATGTAATAGAAAGAGCATTTGGCTTTGGAATTGGGACCACATCTATGACCTACTATTTGTGCTAAACTAGGGCAAGATGCTTCAAAAGATTGGTACCCATTTTTCTCCTCTGTAAAATGAAGTTGGGTTCAGTGTCGCAGATCAGAGGTAGCACTGTGTAAGCAATGGATCAATCAACAAGCATTTATTAAGTACCTAGTATATACTAGGCATTGGGATTACAAAGGCAAAAAATTTAAAAAAAAGCCCTTGATTTCAATTTGCTTATATTCTATTAGGGAAGACAGCATGTAAGTATAATAAAATCAATGAAATACAAATGTAAATGAAATAGAGGTTACATTTAGAGAGAAAGCATCCTCATCTGGGGACATCAATAAAATCTTCATGTTAAATGTGATGCTTAAGGTAAATTTGGGAGACTTTTGAAAGGTTTCTAAGAGATTCGAGTGAGGAATTAATGCATTTCAGCAATTGGAGAAAATTTGTGTAAAGTCGTGGGGATGATAGATGGAATATTATGTGTAAGAAATAAAAAGAAGGCCAATTTGGCTCAATCATTAGGGATGTCAACTCAGCTAGCATTTATTAAACATCTATTACCTGCTAGGCACTATACTAGGCTGTGTAGGGAAGGGCAGTAAAATGGAGTAAGACTTTAGACAGGGACACCTATCAGAAGTCTATTGAAATAGTCAACGTGAGGCAATGAGAGAACAAACCAAGGAAATGCCTATGGATAGAGATGAGATACATGTGAGAGCATTGCGTCAGAAGAAACAAAAATTCATTAAGTGATCAGAGCTAGCAATGGAGAGTGATGTGCCAAGAATGACTCCAATGTTGTGAACTTGGGTGATTTGAAAGATTGTCAAACCTTAGACTTACAGTTTAGAAGAAGGCAGATTTATTTGGAAGAGCACAGGAATCTGTGTTAGAAGTGAATTATCTCATATCTGACTGGGTACCATCTTGGTGAGGATGGTGGGGAGGAAGGGCAAGAACATTTTAAACTCAAAAGCATATGGAAGTGATTGTTGATAAATCAAAATAAATTAATAAAAAAGAAGTGAGTCATCTTGCTTTGCATCTTGCCTCTAATAATTATTTTATTTGTGACTATAGATAAATCACTTATGCTTTCTGTCCTTCAGTTTCATCATGTGTAAAACAGTTTTACTGTAATACTTTATGTGTCAAAATCAAATGTCAATGCTTAACAAACATTAAACTATATGCATGCTAGATATGGTGTTTTTATCTTTAATATCCATTTTGCTCTAAAGAACATTTGTAGGTGGGAAGAAAACTTAGTGCCCCATATAATATAACATAATAAGTCAAACAAGAGAAGAAAAATAAGTACATTAACCCTGTATATGTAAAATCTTTTCCTTTTCCCACTCTAGGCAATTAATCCCTCAAACCCCAAAGCATGATGAATAGGTGTCACCAGAAGTTTCTAGAAATATTTTAATTAAAAAATACTTTTTATTATTTTAAACATGTTACTTCCTAAAATTCCTCTCTATCTCTTCTGCTACTAAAAATTTACTTATATCCAACAAATGATATAATTAAGCAAAAAATAATAATAATTGACATATTAAATAGTTTTAATAGTGTATACTTCACCATGAACTCATATTTCACCACTCTTCAGTGGAAGGAGGTATTTTTCATTGTCAGTATTCCTGCCATATGCATTGTTACTAGTTCATTACATAAATTATTTACCTAGGTGGTGGTAGTGGGGGGGTGAGCCAAGATAGCCAAGGAAAAGCAGTGACTTACTTGAGCTCTCCCCCAGACCCCTCCAAAAACCTGTAAAAATGACTCTAAATAAATTCTAGAGCAGCAGAACCCTCAAAAAGACAGAAAGAAGAAAATTTTCAGCCCAAGACAACCAGGATGGTAGATAGGAAAACTCTGTTGTGCCAGGCTGGGAGAGGAGAGCAGTTCAATGTGGGCCATGCAGGCAAAGACAGGGCCAGAGGAAACCCAGAGCAGGCTTCAGGAGACTGAATCATGAGCAGCTGGGGTGGTTTCCAGACTTCTCAACCCACAAATACCACAGACAATTTAGAAGTTCAGTGGAGAAGGTCTGTCAAACCAGGGTGAGAGAGGAGCATGTCCAGTCCCGGGCCTAGGGCAGCCCCAGGGCGGTGGGAACAGCAGCAATAGCTGCTGCTGGAGCTCTCAGCCCACAGACAGTTGAGGGGATTGAGTGGTTGATCAGAGGAGAGCTGCATGGATCTCTTGGCTGGTGTTGAGGCAGAATTCTCTTGCTTTGCCCATGCTTGGATCTGGGTCGCAGGTCACATAGGATCTGCTGGTCCTAGGGCAAGGAGAAGTGGAGGTGAGATGGAACTTGTGGCTCAATGGAAAGGGAATCCTCCTCACAGTTTGAAGGCACAAAAGGGTGCTTGTGGTCACTCGTAGACTAGAGCACAGGCAAAGAAAGGAGTAAACACCTCTCCTTTGATCATAACTTGGAAGAAATGAAAATTTACAGGTGTCTAGAGGTATCTCTGAAAACAGCTACAAAAAATCCCTGAAGCTAGGGATGGTACACTCTCCACACTGGAAGCATAGTTTTATCCTTAACAAAGAGTTAAAAAGTCAAGTAATTGAATGGGAACATGAGCAGGCAGTGGAAAAAAAAAACTCAGTCTATAGAATCTTACTTTGGTGACAAAGAAGATCAAAACATACAACCAGAAGAAGACTACAAAGTCAAAACTCCTACATCCAAAGCCTCCAAGGGAAAAAAAATATGACTTGGTCTCAGGCCATGGAATAGCTCAAAAGGGATTTTGAAAATCAAGTAAGAGAAGTAGAGGAAAAATTGGGAAGAGAAATGAGAATGATGCAAGAAAATCATGAAAAACAAGTCAACAGCTTGCTAAAGAAGAACCAAAAAAATACTGAAGAAAATAACAACTTGGGCAGAGCTGGTGGGTGGAACCGAGAAGGCTGAGTAAAAGCAGTGACTTGCTTGAGCTCTCCCCTGAATGCCTCCAAATACCTGCAAAAAATGGCTCTAAACAAATTATAAAGGAGCAGAACCCACAAAAAGACAGAGTGAAAGAAATTTCCAGCCCAAAACAACCTGGATGGTTGATTGGAAAGGTATATCTCACCAGGCTGAGAGAGGACCACAGTTTTGCGTGAGCAAGCGGGCCTCAGTGAACCTGGAACAGGCCTCAGAGGACTGAATCACAGGCAGCTGTGGTGGATTCCAGACCTCTCAACTCAAGAAAGCTAAAGGCAACTTAGAAGGTCGCTAGGAAAAATCTGTGTCTACAGTGAGAGAGAAGTGTGAGGTCCCAGCCATCACCAAGCTCAGCGCCAGGACAGTGGCTGCTTCTGGAGTTTCTGACCTACAGACTGAGGAGGAATTGAGTGACTGATCAGAGGAAGATTGCAGGGGTCTCTTTGCTGGTGCTAAGGCAAGATTCTCCTGTTCTGCCTGTGCTTGGAACAGGGTCGCAGTTCTGGGTAGTGGTCCTGGGGCAAGCAGGAGTGCTGGTATGGTGGAACTTGTAGCGGCTATGAAAAAGAATACTCCTCACAGTTCCAAGAAAGAAAAGAGTGCTATGGACACACATAGACCAGAGCAGAGGCCAGGAAAGGAGTAAAAACCTCCCCCCTCATCATACCACCTTGGAAGAACTGAAAATTTCCAGGTCCCTGGAAGTATCTCTGAAAATAGCTACACAAAACCCACAAAGCATGGGACAGTACATTCTCAACAGTGGAAGCAGACTCCTACCTTAACAAAGAGTTTATAACTCAAGTAATTGACTGGGATCATGAACAAGCAACACAAAAAGAGTCAGACCATAGAACCATTCTTTAGTAACAAAGAAGATCAAAACATACAACCAGAAGAAGACAACACAGTCAAAGCTCCTAAATCCAACGCCTCCAAGAAAAATATGAATTGGTCCCAGGCCATGGAAGAGCTTAAAAAGGATTTTGAAAAGGAAGTAAGAGAAGTAGAGGAAAAACTGAGAGTGAAGCAAGAAAATCATGAAAAACCAGTCAACATCTTGTTAAAGGAGACCCAAAAAAATACTGAAGAAAGTAATAGCTTAAAAAATAACCTAACTCCAATGGCAAAAGAGGTCCAAAAAGCCAATGAGAAGAAGAATGACTTAAAAAGCAAAATTGGCCAAATGGAAAAGGAAGTCCAAAAGCTCACTAAAGAACATATTTCCCTAAAAATTAGAATGGAGCAATTGGAAGCTACCGATGATTTGAGAAATCAAGACACTGTAAAACAAATTCAAAAGAATGAAAAAATAGAAAACAATGTGAAATATCTCATTGGAAAAAGAACTGACCTGGAAAATAGATCCAGAAGAGAGAATTAAAAAAAAAAGAAATACTGGACTATCAGAAAGCCATGATCAAAAAAAGAGCCTAGACACCATCTTTCAAGAAATTATCAATGAAAACTGCCCTGATATTTTAGAACCAAAGGGCAAAATAGAAATTGAAAGAATCCACTGAGCACCTCCTGAAACAGATGCCCAAAGGAAAACTCCTAGGAATATTGTAGCCGAATTCCAGAGTTCCCAGGTCAAGGACAAAATATTGCAAGCAGCCAGAAAAACAAAACAAAATGAAACAAAAAAATTCGAGTATTGTGGAAACACAATCAGGATAACAAAAGATTTAGCAGCTTCTACATTAAGAGACTGCAGGGCTTGGAATACAATATTCCTGGAGGCCAAAGGATATAGAATTACAACCCAGAATCATCTATCCAACACAACTGAGCATAATCTTTCAGGGGAAAAAATGGTCATTGAGTGAAATAGAGGACTTTAAAGCATTCTTGATAAAAAAGACCAGAGATGAATAGAAAATTTGACTTTCAGACACAAGACTCAAGAGAAACATGAATAGGTAAACAGGAAACAAATCATAAGAGACTTATTAAGGTTGAAATGTTTACATTCTTCATGGAAAGATGATATTTGTAACTCATGAGTCCTTTGTCACTATTAGAGTAGTTGGAGGCAAAATATATATATATATATATATATATATATATATATATGTGTGTGTATATATGTATGTATGTATGTATGTATGTAGATGGATACATAGATAGATAGATAGAGGGTAGAGTATGAATTGAAGGGGTGAGATCTGGAAAGTAAAATTAAGGGGTGAGAGAGGATTATACTGGGAGAAGGAGAAAGGGAGAGGTAGAAATGGGGTAAATTATCTCATATGAAACAGAGAAGAAAAGTATTTTACAGTGGAGGAGGAGTGGGGGAAGGTGACAGGGAATGAGTTAATGTTATTCTCATCAGATTTGGCTTAAGGAGGGAATAACATACACATTCAAATGGGTATGGAAATCTATCTTATCCTACAGAAAATGGGGAGAAAAGAGAGCAGGAGGATGATAGAGAGGAGGACAGATTGGGGGAGGGGGTAATCAGAAGCAAACACTTCTAAGGAGGGACAGGATCAAAAGAGAGAACAGAATAAATGGGGGCGGGATAAGATGAAGGGAAATATACTTAGTTTCTCACAACATGACTACTATGAAAGTGTTTTGCATGACTACACATGTATAAGCTGTATTGAGTTGCTTTCCCTCTCAATGAGGGTGGATGGGGAAGAAGGAAAGGAGAAAATTTGGAAACCAAAGTTTTAAAAAGAAAATCTAAAAAAATGTTTTCACATGCTACGGGGAAATAAAATACAGAGTAAATGAAGTATAGAAATCCATCCTGCCCTACAAGAAGATGGAAGGGGAAAGGGATAAGAGAAGGGGAGGCAAAGAGATAAAAGGCAGGGCAGAATATGGGTATTCAAAATGCATGCCATCTTGGGGTGGAGGAAGGGACGAGATGGGGAGAAAATGTGAAACTCAAAATCTTGTGGAATTAAATGTTGAAAACTAAAAATAAATAAATTAATTTAATAAAAAAAGAAAGTTTGCAGAGCTAGGAGAAAAATTTATGCAATTACAATATTGTCAATAAAAATAACCTTAAAAGACAAAAAGAAAAAAGAAAATAACACCTTAAAAATAGATTAAGACAAATAACAAAAGATGTCCAAAAAGCCAATGAGTGGAAGAATGCCTTAAAAAGTAGAACTGGCCAAATGGAAAAGGAGGTCCAAAAGCTCACTGAGTAAAATAATTACTTAAAAATTGGACTGGAAGCTAATGACTCTATGAGATATCATGAAATTATAAAACAAAATGAAAAGAATGAAAAAATAGAAGACAATGTGAAATATTTCATTGGCAAAACAACTGACATGGAAAATAGATCCAGGAGAGATAATTTTAAGTTATTAGAGCACCTGAAAACCATGATCATAAAAAGAGCCTAGACATAATCTTTCAAGAAATTATCAAGGAGTTCTAAATCACTATTGATTAGACAAATGCAAATCAAAATGAATCTGAGGTACCACATCATACCTATCAGATTGCTTAACATGACAATACAGAATGATGATAAATGTTGTAGAAGATGTGGAAAATTGGAACACTAATATATTGTTGGTGGAGTTGTGAAATGAGAGTAATTTGGAACTATGACCAAAGAGCTATAAAATTGTGCATACCCTTTGACCCAGCAATAAGACTTCCAGTGCTGTATCCCAAAGAGATCATACAAATGGGAAAAGTACCCACATGTACAAAAATGTTTATAGCAGCTCTTTTTGTTGTGGCAAAAAATTGGAAATTGAGGGGATGCTCATCATTTAGGGAATAGCTAAACCAGTTGTGGTATATTAATGTAATGGAATACTACTATGCTATAAGAAATGATGAGCAGGCAGACTTGGGAAAACCTGGAAATACTTGTATGGACTGATGCTGAGTGAAGTGACCAAAAACAGGAGAATGCTGTACACAGTAACAGTCACATTATGGGGTGACTGACTTTCATAGACTTGGCTCTTCACAGCAATGCACGATTCTAATATGGCTCCAAAAGATTAATGATGGAAATTGCTATCCACAACCAGAGAAAGAAATATGGAGTCTGAAAGCAGATGAAAGACTAATATTTGCTGTCTTTCTTTTTTGTGCTGTTTTACTGCTTTGATTCCTCCCGTTCGTTCTAATTTTTCTTTTCATCATGAATAATAGCAAAATGTGCTTAACATGAATGTACATGCACAACTTAGATTGGATTATATACCATCTCAGGGTGGGGGAAAAGGAAGGTAAATGGGGAGATAATTTAAAAGTCAAAATTTTATGGAAGTTGCAAACCATAGGTCAATAAATTTTAAAAAATAAATTATCAAGGAAAACTTCCCTGACATTCTAGAATTGGAGGCTAAAATAGAAATTGGAAAAATCCACCAATCACCTCCTGAAAGACATCCCAAAAGGAAAACTCCTAGGAATATTATAGCTAAATTCCAGAGTTCCCAGGTCAAGGAGAAAATAGTGCAAGCAGAGAGAGAGAAACAATTGAAGTACTGTGGAAACACAATTAGGTTAACTCAAGATTTAGCAGCTTCTGCATTAAGGGATTGGAGGGCTGGCAACATGATATTCTGGAGGTCAAAGGAACTAGGATTAAAAAAAAAAGAGTCACCTACCCAGCAAAACTGAGTATAATCCTTCAGGGGAAAACCAGAGCTGAATAGAAAACTTGACTTTCAAATACAAGACTACAGAGAAGCATGAACAGGAAAGAGAAATCATAAGGGATTTGTTAAATTTGAACTGTTTACATTCCTACATTGAAAGATGATATTTGTACCTTATGAGACCTTCCTCAGTATTATGGTAGTTGGAGGGAATATATAATTTACTATATCTATCTATCTATCTATCTATCTATCTATCTATCTATCTATCTACCTATACACATAGAGGGCACAGGCAGAATTGAATGTAATGGAAAATTAAGGGGTGAGAGAAGATTGTACTGGGAGAAGGAGAAATGGAGAGGTAGGATGGGGTAAATGATCTCACATAAGTGAGGCAAGGAAAACCTTTTACAGTGGAGAGGAAGAGGGAGGAGGTGAGAGGGAATGAGTGAGTCTTATTTTCACTGGATTTGGCTTAAGGAGGGAATAACATACACACTCAGTTGGTTATGGACACCTATCTTACCCTGAAGAAAATATAAGAGGCAAAAGGATAAGAGGGGGAATGATAGAAGAGAAGGCAGATTGGAGGAAGGGGTAATCAGGAGCAAACACTTTTAAGGAGGGACAGTGTCAAAGGAGAGAATAGAATAAATGGGAAGCAGGATAGGATGGAGGAAAATATAGTTAGTCTTTCACAACATGACTATTAGAGAAGTCTTTTCCATGACTTCATTTGTATAATCTGTATGGAATTGTTTGCCTTCTCAATGAGGTTGAGTGGGGAGTGAGAAAGGGAGAGAATTTCGAACTCAAAGTTTTAAAAATGAATGTTAAAAATAATTTTTACATGCAACTGGGAAATAAGATGTGCAGGCCAAGGGCTATAGCAATCTACCCTACTCTACAGGAAAAAAAAAAGAGAAGGGGATAAGAGAAGGGAGCAGTGACAGAAGTGAGGGAAGATTGGGGGGAAGGGATATTCAGAATGCATGCTGACTTGGAGTGTGGGGGTGTAGAGAGATGGGGAGAAAATTTGGAACTCCAAATCTTGTGGAAGTGAATGTTGAAAAGTAAAAATAACTTAGTTAATCAAAAAATATTACCCTGATTCATTTCCAGGATTTTGCTGTTAATCGGTTCATACAACTCTTCCCCAGTTTCTCTGAATTCTTTATATTTGTCCTTTAATATTGTACAATATATGCCACCACATTTTATATAATATAATTTGCTCAGCCATTCCCTAATCAATGATTTTTAACTGTCTTTCTAGTTTTTTGCTATTATAAAAAGGTAATATCTCATTGCCCTTTGATTTCACATAATGCAGACAAGAGTTTTATAATGGCATTAAAGGGGAGATTTAATTTATTGAATTTTCTAGCATAATTCTTAATTGTTTCTCAGAATGTTTGGACTAATTCACAGTGCCACAAATACTTCATAAATTTGCCTATCTCACAACCAGTCTTCCAACATTTTTCATATTAATCTTTCCATTTTCTTTTCCATTTTAGTGGGTGGTAAAACCTCAAAGTTCAATTTCCATTTGTTTTATTTTTGGATATTTTAAGTATTCTTTCGTATGACTTGTTGATAATTTCTATATCTTCTTTTCAAAACTGCCTACTTATATGCTGTGACAACTTATCTAATGTGGAATGTCTTTTTAAAAAGAAATTTTGGGGGGCAGCTAGGTGGTGCAGTGGATAAAGCACTGGCCCTGAAGTCAGGAAGATCTGAGTTCAAATCCAGCCTCAGAACAAACATTTGACACTTACTAACTTTGTGACTGGGGTAAGTCACTTAACCCCAATTGCCTAAAAAATATAATATAATATAATAAAATATAATATATAATATAATGTAACGTAACGTAACGTAACGTAACGTAACGTACGTAACGTAACGTAACATGACATAATATAATATAATATAATATATACAATATAACATAATATATAATATAACAATATAATATAATATATGTACATATATATATTTCCTGCTTATCTTAGATATCAAAAATAATTGTCATAAAGATTGTTCTCCCAGTCATCAGCTTCTCTTATTTGATAAGTTTTAATTTTGCTTATGCAAAAAAAAATAGTATATGATCAAAACTATTAACTTTATCTTTTGTGACCGCTTTTATCTTTTAAAGGTCAAATATGCTTTTCTCAAAAGATTTTTTTTTGTCTAGCCTTGATTTCTGACACATTTCAAAATAGTTTTATAAACAGATCCCAATGAATAGGGAGTACATCTTTATCTTGTGATCTGAGATTTATCAAATAGTAGAATGCCATTTTCAATAAAATCTGTCTTGATTGCCAAGTCAGTTTCAATGAAATATCTAAATAGTTTTGTTTCTTGTTTGATAATATAGTTTGAGAGTGGGTATTGCTTGGATCCCTTCATTGCTAATTTTTTTCATTACTTCCCTTTCATTCTTTGATCTTCTGTTCCTAAACATGAATTTGCCATTTTTTCTCTACTTCTATAAAGTAATCCCATGGTAATTAAATTTATACGGCACAGATAGGTCAGTTACTATAAATAATATGATTTTGTGATATTAGTACAGTCCCATGATGAACAATGAACACCTCTTCAAGTATTTGCCTTTTGTGGAGTATTTTATAATCATAGTCATAAAATTTTGAGTATGTGTAAGTAGATACTCCATCTTATGCATATGTATGGAGATATGTTTCAAGCTGGCCAGAATATAGCACAAAGCCAAGCTTTTTGATGAGGTTTTTCATTTTTGTTAGTGCTAGTAAATGATATTAATGGCAGGAATAAGGGCCATCATGGTAGCATATTGTGATTCTGCTTTTTGTACTTTATGGGATTCTTTTGCCTGACAATATAAAGATTTTAATAGTAATATAATCCTTTTAATCTAATTCTATTATACCTCCAGTGGAACTTCTTTTTGGAGACCTCTTCCACAGGGAAGCCATGGACTCTAGGGGTATGTTGGAGACAGCTTGTACCAACTTGTGAGGGTTGATTATTAATTTTTTATTTTAAACACTAAAGACTTATAAATGATAAAAAATTCACAAACCGTGTCTTGATTTGTGGTTCGTTTGATTGTCTAGACTCAAGAAAGTGTTGGAACAAATGTTAATGATTCAGATTATACTTAAATGTAATTTGTAGTGTATTTTTTTTCCAGAGAGCTGGTTATTAACACATTCACTAACACAACCTTGCCTGTTTTTCCATCATTATAAGGCATTACAATTAAACTGTAGCATTGTAGTCAAAGAAGAAATACTTGTCACTTGTGGAACAAGGAGATTATAACATAAAATCAAATTTAGAAGACGACTGGGCTCAGATGAAAATTAATAGTGATAAGCAGTTGTTGTTCAGTCGTAACTGACTCTTTCTGATTTCATTTGGGGTTTTCTTGGCAAAGTTAATAGAGTGGCTTGTTATTTCCTTTTCCAGTTCATTTTAACAATGAGGAAACTGAGGCAAACAGGGTTAAGTTACTTGCTCGGGGTCACACAGCTAGTGTCTGAGGCCGAATTTGAACTCAGGTATCCTGGCTCTAGGCCCAGCACTCTATCCACTCTGCCTCAGTCATCAGGAATAATAGTATTTAGTGATGCACTGAATATTTCCCGAACCTGAAGCAGCTTCAGCTCTAGGTACAGTGGTTAGGGTATGGACTAATGGTGAAATCTCAACTTTGTTATCTCCTTAGCAATTTCTGAGGTGATAACATGTATATTGACCCATACTTGTGACAGTTTTATAATCGCAGACGAATTCAAGTATAAAACCCTCATTCTGTGGTAAAAAATGAGGCTCAGAGAAATTAAATGAATTATAAATGTCTCTCAACTAGTGTATAAATTGGGACTTGAACACAGTTCTTTATACCACAGATCATTATACCATGCTACCTCTCACTGCTATCTTCCATTTGACAGAGGAGGAAAAAATAGTTAAAAAGAAAGAACACAGGAAAGAGCTAGAATTTTTCTTTTCTATTTCTGCCCCCTCCCTTATCTCCCTGTCTTAATTCCTCCATTTTGGAGCTCAGGAGTAAACACAGAGCCTAGGTTCAAGCCCCAACCTTTGATGCATATTATCCATGTGTTTTTGAGCAAGGCCCTTATGTTCTCCATGCCTCAGTTGCCTCATTCTATCATCATAAGAGGTTTGTATTAGGGGGCTTCTGGGGCCTTTTTTCAGGTCTAAATTTTTGATCTTATGATTCTATGAAAACTTTCCACCTTTCTAGGACCAGTAATTCCCCTTTGTCACCAAAGTTTAATGGTAGTTAGTATGATGAAGTAACTATTAGGGGCAGGGGAGAAGAAAAAGTAGAGTTTGAATGAGGAAAATATGGAAGCATTAAAAATATCGAGCAAAGTAAAAGTTGGAAAGGCAGACTTATTTCAGGGCTGTATCCTTTCATGGATGCTCAATAAACCTGACAGATTGATTACTTTCAATGGCCATTAACAATTGATAACTTACTCCCCTTGCTTTCCCTCAAATTAGAATACCCGTTCTCAATAGGTTTGACTGTTCAGATTTTTTTTTTTCAAATTCGTGAATCCCTACGGGAACATTAAACACATTAATTGGGCCTTTAGGCTCCTGAGTCTGGAGATTTTAGTAATTGAACTTTTTCTCCAGCTGGGTTTCCCAAAGTGACCTCTAGTCCAAATGTTTTACTTTTTGTCCGAACAAGAGTTGTCTATTTACTCACATTAACTGGTGTCTTTGAGATTAAAAGGGTCCTTTTCTTGGTGTATTGCAGACATCACTAATAGAAATGAAGGGTTAAGAAGCGGTATCAAAAATAAGCTAAAATTATATTCCATTAGAGGAGAACAAGTAACAAATAAATAAAGGCAGGAAAGAAAAGAAGGTCAATTTATTTCTCTTTTCTAAGGCAAGTTTAGCAGCCACAGCTAGGACTAATTGTGTGTTCAGGAATCAAACACCAGGAAAGCCTGACAGGCCTTCAAAAACATGTTGTCCCTCGTGTTAGGGAGATCATGGGTGAACTTTGCAAGGCATAGGTTTTGTACCCCTTCTTAACCTTTCTGTCTCTTACATCAATTTCAAATGAATCTCCAAACCCCAAACAGGGACACAAGGGAAGTAAAGGGAATTGAAACAGGACTGCTGCTGATTTTCTGATGGAATCTTTTGCTGGCCTAAATGTTGGCTGAACATATCAAAAGATTCACCTTTATTTTCCAAGATTTTTGCCATGCTTCACTATAGACAGCTATGATAATCCAATTCACAAAGCAAATAGATTTCCAAGGTTGGAACAAGGTTTACCCACTTCCAATAATAAAATATTTCCCAGGAAAACAGAAAGACTTCATTATGTCAAGTATCAGAGAAGGAACTTTATGGAATCACTTAAGCTAATCTACATTTGATACATACATGGTTAGTGTGTGTTCAGCCAAAGAAATAAAATATAAAACTAGGCAAAATATATTAAAGTTTAGGAGGAAAAGTAAATGGGTTAGCATGTGATACTTCATTTTCAATAACTTTTCATGGATGGCAATTTCCAAGTATGAATTTTTCTTTTTTTTTTTTTGCCTTTTAATTTACTATTATTAGCGCATGCAATTAATCACAAGGCCATTTATGACTTGGAAGCAAGCATGGCTTTCCAAATTTATTAAGATAATTATATCCTATAAAGGAATATGGAATACATGCAAAGAATTCCCTAAACATATCTTGGAAGCAGATATTGTTTATTCCCAGCAGTGTCATATGGCCCCTCCTTCCACATCACTGTCTTCAAAAACTCTATTTTGCCTTCCTCCATGTGAATTTTATATTGCTTATATGCTATCATCCTCTTCCCCTCTTGAAGGGTCCCTGTTCTCTATCCTGGAGACGTCATCTTTAACGTCATTCATACTAAAACACCAATTTCCAAAATTAAGACACTTAACATACAAGGATTTTGATGTCTCAAACTTTGTTTTTTGAATTTACAGTACCTTTGATGGCAGCACCTATAGAGAAAGTTGCCAGGCCCCATCCTCAGGAACATTGCTACACAAAAGTTCTTAAATGGGACTATAACCATGTTGGTACTGTCATTTCCAGGGCTCTTGGATTTATCTTCCAGTTAGCAGCAGTAGTTCCTGCTAATGGTTTTGAAAAATGCATACCCCTTTTCTATAGGGATTTCTCTGCACAATGGTGGCTACAGGGCCCAGACTAGAAGTAGGACCAGTAATCTGAAAGACCTTGCTCTTCACAGAGCTTTTGAGTTCATGATCCTGTGCAGTCACCAATTTCGCCTCAAAGTAGATGGTAAATGAGAGCACGGTGATAGTCTGGCTTGTCTGGTACATGCCATTTTTTTGCCTCATGGTTCTGCTTACTTGCCTTTCCTACTCTAGGATTCACAATTGCTGGGAATGTTTGGCATTTCTGTGAGAGTTGATGAATTAGATGACATCTAAGATCCCTTCTAGCTATTATTCTGTCTATACCACCAAGCACATAATTACCTGTTGAATTCTCAATGAATAAATAGCACAGAATTATGGTGTGGTTATGATTGTATAAATTTTAAGGTAGGATAGAGAGATGTGAGGAAATAAAGTTGAACCTACAACAAGATGATAAATAAAAATGTGGCTAATACCTGGTTACAGAATGGCTAGAGTATACAGTGGAAGGAGTCAGTATGTAGTTTGGAGTTTAGAGGATATGGTTTTCCAAACTAGCTTGACCACTCACTACCTGTTTGCATTAAGGAAAGCTGCTTCCTCTCTCTGGGCAACTTCAGTTTTTTCATCCATGTAATGACCTTTAAGGTAACCTTTGGCTTTAAGTCTATGAGACCTCAAATACCTTAAAATAATGTTTGAAAAGGAAAGAAAGTAGGAGGCAAGTAACATGAGAAAGAAAAAGAAAAATAGAACAAAATTATCTGTGAAACCAGGGTGAGAAAAAAATACCATGAGGAAAAGTGAATGGCTTAGTGTTTAGGGGGAAAGGAGTCAGAATAGTGATGAAAGCAGGGATATTTAGGGAAAAAAAGATTTTTTGAAAGAGGTAAATTTTGAGATAGATTTTGTTGGAAATAATGGTCAGAGATAAGTTGCAGTTGGTGGGGAAGGTTTAAGTATAGCATAATCTAAGAAGTTTAGACCCAATACATCATGCTGTCTGGAGTTACTGTAGTAGGATATGGTGAAAGTAGCACTTGGGAGAAGATGGCTGATTGCTGGATATTTCCCCCTATGGTTATTATGCACAGGATAGACTAGAATAGACAAAGACTAGGGGATGCTAGAGGGTATTGTTATCGTCCAGACATGAGGCAGTTTGGATTTAAACTATGATAATGTAAAAATTGTTAAAACCACAAGAAGGGAACCAGGATCTGGCATATCCAAAAGAACCATCTAAATCTAGTGACTGATTATATATGTAGAGATTCAGTAGAGAAGAGAATTAGGAAGACTGAAGTCAAAAAAAAAAAAGAATGGCATCCTTGAAAAGGATGGGAAAATTTAGAAATTATATCAACTTACGTGAGAACATATGTGAGAATCATGTGTTGACAGAATTCAGGTAATGATAATAATTATTATAACAACAATAATATAACTGACATGTATAGAATATTTCAAGGCTTTTGATGTGTTTCACATATGTTGCCAGAGAAATGGATGCTTACTGGGCTCACTGTCTTACAATCAGAATGCTATATTTCTCCCTCATGGTTCTAGGGGATATCTAGCCACCATTCTGAGAGTCTCCTTACTCCACTATTAAGTCACCATTGACTAGTGCAGAGTTCCATTTCACCACTTTATATCAATGAGATTTTACAAAGGGATATTTACTTTGTACAAGAGAAAGAAGAGAAGAAGAAATATCCTTACTACTTCAAGGGCACACTCTGCCCTATACCACTGTAGTCTATGGGGAAAGTAGGCTCAGACTTAATGCAATTTCTATACAGCATTGGGCCCACCAAGTTCATATCCAAATGCATGATTGCGGCCAGATGAGTACCACTGTCTCAGCTATTGCTTAATATGGCTACAAAACACTATGTATGGATTTGGATGATGACTCTCAGACTTCTACTTGGCCAGATACTTAGACGACTCATTGCACTGAATGTAATGGAATACTATTGTGCTATAAGAAATGATGAGCAGGCAGACTTCAGAAACCCTGGAAAGACTTGTATGGTCTGATGCTGCGTGAAGTGAGCAGAACTAGGAGAATGTTGTACACAGCAACAGCCACATTGTATGATGACTAACATTGACAGACTTAACCCTTTTCAGCAATACAAGGATCTAAGACATCTCCAAAGGCCTCGTGATGGAAAATGCTGTCCACATCCAAAGAAAGAACTATGGAGTTTGAATGCAGATGGAAGTATACTATCTGGTATTTTTTTTCTTCTGGTTGTGTTTTGTTTCTTCTTTCTTGTGGTTCCTCCTATTGTTTCTAATTCTTACTTACAACATCAATAATGTGAAAATATATTTAATAGCAGTGTATATGTATAGCCTATATCAGATTGCATGCTGTCTTAGGGAAAAAGGTGGGGGGGAGAAAAATTTAAAACTCAAAAGCTTATGCAAGTCATGGTTGATAAATCAAAATAAATTAATTAAAAAAAAACTTAGAAGGTTGTAGCTTCCAGATTAATATCTTACACACACACACACACACACACACACACACACACACACACACAGAGAGAAAGACAGAGAGAGAAAGAGACAGAGACAGACAGAGACAGAGAGAGACAGAGAGAGAGAGAGACAGAGAGAGAGAGAGAGAGCAACAAGGCAAGAAAAGAACTGAGGCCCACATTAATGGGGCCACATTGTGGTCTCAGAAAGAGAGGGCCTAAGGTATCTCCTCTTATGGCATTATCTATCATGGATGATGTCATTATAGGAGGTAAATGGATATTAAAGGCCTAATCCAAGGAGACAGAGAGAGGTAAAGACTAATTAATGCTTTTTGAAGACCCTATGATTCTGATTTCCCTATAACAATGAAAGAGGCTGCAGTCTACCATGGGGTTAGCAGACTGTACCTAATTACATAATGCCTATGCGTGCTCCAAAGTCTCTCCAATACATTTCAATTGCTTTTCAACATGACTCTTCTGCAAACAGGTGCCCCAGTCCCATGTAGAGATTGCATTAGAATGCTGAGGCTCTCCGCATATGCTTATAGGGATTAGCTCATTAGTCACACATTCATTAGCCCAGATTTGCTCCCCAAGACATGTAAGTACCAAAAGTGCTATTAATCTCATTCTATGGATGAGAAAATTGAGGTACAGAGAAGTAAAGGGACTTGTCCAGGGTCTCACACCATGTAAGTGGATAACCATAAATCTAGAGCTGGAAAAGCCCTTCAAAGCCATTTGCTCTAGTTCCCACATTTTACAGATTAAAAGAAAATAGACCAAGTAAATTAAGTAACTTGCCCATGGTCATTGTCAGAGGGAGGATTTTTAATGAAGTCCTTAGATATTCAGGGCTTTTTCTAGCAAATCAAACTGTTGTTAGAAATCATGTAGGCCCAGGGTAATATAGCCTCAGTAAAGCCGGAAAGATCAAAGCCATATGTGCAGAGAATTCTATATGCAGGTAGGGCAGTAGTTCAAACCATGAAAAATCACTAATTTATCTAAACTGTAAGTGAGAGGAAGAAAAGCAGAAAGTTCCCCATGAGCTGAAATAGAGCACCACCTTAAAATCTTTAATTTCACTTCAAATGTAGGTGGTTAAAGAGGAGAGGACCACGTTTGATTTATATGGTTTGCATAGTACCAACACAGAGTCTACATGCAAGTGGAAATTATACTTTTGCTGCTGCTAAAGATTTTTTTTAGATAGTATTTTATTTTCCCCAATTAGATGTCAAGAATTTTTTAGCATTCATTTTACAAGATTTGAGTTCTAAATTTGTCTCCCTCATTCCCTCTCCTCCCCTCTTCTGAAAATTGTAAGCTGTTTGATACAGTTTATACATGTACTAGCACGCAAAAATATTTCCATATTAGTCACAGTTGTGAAAGAGGAAACAGATCAAAAGGGGGAAAAAGAAAGAAGAAAGTAAATGAAAAGTATATGCTTCTATCTGCATTCCAAGTCCATCCGTTCTTTTTCTGGATATGTACTGTATTTTCCTTAGTAAGTCCTTTGTATTTCTCTTAGATCATTGTGTTGATGAGAAGAATTAAATCACAATTGATCATCACTTGATGTTTCTGATATTGAGTACAATGTTTCCCTGGTTCTGTTCACATCACTTTGCATCATTTTGTACAAGTGTTTTCAGGTTTTTCTGTAATCTACCTATTGCACAATAGGATTCCATTATATTTGCATACCACAGCTTGTTTAGCCACTCCCTAGTTGTTCCCCTCATTGATTGAGGGGATCCCCTCAATTTCCAACATTTTGCCACCACAAAAAAGGCCTGCTAGAACTATTTTTTCACATGTACGTTTTTTTACCCTTTTTCTATGATCTCTGAGATACAGACCTAGTAGCAGTATTGTTTGCTCATCATTCAAACTCCCATCTTCCCCTCTGCTGTAATAAGTATTTGTGCCTCTTCATGTGAAATAATTTACCCCATTATACCTTTCCCTTCCTTCTTCACCCATTCTACTCCTCTTTCTCATCCCTTAATTTTTGTTTTATGTCATGCCAACAAATTTACCTTATACCCCTACCTTCTATCTGTGTATATTCATTCTAGCTGTACAATTAGTGAGGTATTTTACATTTTCTTCTACTTTTCATTCTTTTGAATTTATTTAATTGAGTCATGGTATCTCCAAGAGTCGTTAGCTTCCATTTTCCCAATTCTAGCTTTTAAGATATTGTTTTCCTCAATTAGCTTTTTACTTACTTTTCCATTACCCAACTTTACTCTTTAAGGAGTTTTTTTCTTCAGTGGATTTTTGCATCTCCTTTTCCTTTTGGACAATTCTACTTTTTGATAAGTTTTCCAAGTTGTTGACTCTTTTATTCATAATTCTCTTCCATCACTTTCATATCTTTTCTCATTTTTTCTACTACCTCTCTTGTATGATTTTAAGCTCCTTCTTCCGTGAATTCTTTCTGGGCTTCAGACCACTTCCAATTTTCCTTTGGGGTTTTGCTCATAGATGTTTTGACATTGTTGTCCTCTTCTGAGTTTGTGTCTTGGTCTTCTGTGCCACCACAATAACTTTATATGATCAGATTTTTTGTTGTTGCTCATCTATTTTTTTTTAACCTTTTGTATTTCTTTTAAATTTGAGCTCCGTACCCAGGGTGGAAAGAACACCATCTCAGGCTTCTTGTGCCAGTCCCTGGCATTGCACTGATATTGCCCACCAGGGGCAAAATTGAAGCATACAGAGGACTGGCCACAGTGGATTCCTGGCCACCCAATGCTATGCTGAAGCTCATGGTGGTTCTTGGAGCTGGAGTCTACTGGTTCCTCTGACTATGGTAAGGCATGTGGTAGTTCTTGGTGTTGGCCTTTGCCTGCTCTACCACACTAGGGCTCAGGATCTCCTACTTATTTGCTGAGATGGGGCTTACTGGTAGTTTTCTGGGATGCTTCTTATCCTGGAATTATTTCCACTTTTACCTGGGTAAGTTGGACCTTTATTCCTGATATTCCCAGTTCCTTGGGCTAAAAGATTGTTTGACAGACTTAGAGGTGAGGTGACTTGTTCCAGATCATACAAGTAATGTGACAGAAACAGGATTCAAATCCAGTTCTTCCAATTCCAGATTCAGCATTCTTTCCACTGTGCCCTACTGCCTTAATGATTACTTAGAACTGCTATTCTGGATCTGTTTCTGACCAACAAGGAAGAAGTAGATGCTAAAGGACAAATAGTGGAACTTCTGGGGTATGGAAGAAGAGAGAATGTCTACTTTGAGTTTGTGATTTGGGAGAAGAAAACTAGGCACAGAATGACATGGACCTTCGATTTTAGAGAAAACAGTTTTCAAAACATTCAGAGCAAGGATAGGGATGCCCTCATGGACTAAAATTTTCTAAGAGCAGTTGGTCTAAGAGAGATATGAAGCTCTTGAGAATGAAATTGTGATAACTTGAGACCATATGCACTGTGCATTCAGCAGGCTTTCAATAAATGTTACTTGAATTAAATTCTTGATGTGGGACTCACGGCTTGTATGACTTTGAGCAAGTGACTTAAGTATTATTCTGGGCTTCAGTTTCCCCATGTGTAAAATAAAAAAAGTTGTACTAGAAATTCTTTTAGGTCCCTTCCAGATCTAAAAAGCTTTAAACTCTGAAAAAAAAATAAAAGATTGCTTCACCCCATCTTTTTTGCTATTTCTAGTATTCCTGGATTTGTTTTGGGGCATTATTTTATGTTTTTTGGAGATGAATTTGAGAGTTACATACATAATTTACTGCTTACTCCATCATATTTGCTCCTGGAAGACCAACCTAATGTATCCAAGATTTGGCCACTTTGTGTACCACAGGATAAATGAAGGATATTCTGGGATACCTTGCCCAACACAGGAATAATTTAATTAATTAATAAGAATTTATTTAGCAATTAATAAGTTTCAATGAATGTAGTAAGTACTGGAGATAGAGAAAAAGGCAAAAAAAAAAATTTCCAAAAAAGATCTAAGAGCTCTGCAATGGGTATCATATCCTTATATGAAGAAGATATAAGGCATTTAGAAGATGGGATGGTTTATAATAGTTAGAAACTAGCAATGCACCTACTTTAAGCTTCTTGCCCTTTCAGTGTTTCATCCTAACGAATTTCTTCCAACACTATCCATTCCATGATTGTAGAGGTACTCAGCTCTGGCATGAAATATGTGGTTAGTTTATATGAAAGCCAGTATCATTGCTCAAGTGATCCAGTTTCTAGGGGGAGGGAAGACACTTGGTGCTGATCTTGCAGTTTCCATCTATAAAATGATGACGAGCCCATTGAATGGGCTGCCAACAGTCAATCTGCAGCCTTTCATGGAGCAAGGATATCAGAAATCCAAATTTAAGTAATTATCCCAGCATACTGTGGCTGCAGGCAATGTACAGAGCCTGACACAGTCATTAGTTTTTATGCTTTTTTAGAGCAAATGTGTTACCAGAAACCCAATTTATTCCTGACAGAAGACTATTAGGCAACCAAAGCATGAAGAGTGTCAAAGGCTTATTCCAAGGGAAACAGGCTGCTGACAGAAGGTGTCCTGCTATCAAACAGATACATATACACTTTATTTGTTTTCTTTGATTGGCCCATCAACTCCTTCCCCTTCACATTCTGATAAATGCTTCATTGTCTGTACTAGTGATATTTAAAATTAACATAGAAAGTTTTCTGCACATTAAAAAGAGTCTCATATTGAGTAATGATGCCACATTTTAAATTCTGGTGAGACAGCTGGCTCTGCATGATGGCTGGGAAATAAAAATAGTGAAGTAATGGAAATGTATACCAAGAGATAAGAAAGGTTACAAACAGAGCACTGTGACCAAGAAGATTGGTAGAGTTTGGAAATTCCCTTTATAGGCTTGTAACATTCTGCAGTCCCAAACATGACATCTGAGATAATATCATCAAATTTAGAGTTTAAAAAACATGTCAAAATGTGGCAGAAGTTTCACAGCAGTGTGTATATGACTATTTAACACTGTCACACTCTAGTCTTTGTGACATCCACAAAGCTGATGCTATTTTGGTTGTAGATGAAGTCTTAGATCACTTCCCAAACCAACATTATGTTCTATACTGAGGAATGGGGGAGGCCAGGAGAGAGATGGATATTAATAGTTGCTTTTTCAAAAGGTTTTAAAAGGTACAGAATTGATATGCAGTGAGTCAAATCTTGCCCACCAAAAGTAACCCGAAATCTATATATTTGGAAAGCTGTCCCTTCATTAATTTGCAACTTCACCATAGAAAGAACTTTTATGTCTCACAATTATTTCCTAGGGGATTTTAAAATATATTTCCATATATATAAACATATATATATATATATATATATATATATATATATTATATATATATATATATATATATATATATATATATATATATATATATATATATGTATACACACACACACACACACACACAATATATATATATATATATATATATATATATAATATATATATATATATATGTGTGTGTGTGTGTGTGTGTATACATATATATAATATATATATATATATATATATATGTTATATATATATATATATATATATATATATATATATATATATATATGTATATATATATATATATATATATATGTATACACACACACCACACACACACACATATATATATATATATATATATATATATATATATATATATATAAAATTTGCATTTGTACATGTACCTTCTAATAGAATATAAATTTTCTACAGGTAGCGATGAATTTATTTGTCTCTATATCCTTAGTGCCTTATTGTGCTTGACACATGGTAGGTACTTAGATGCTTGCTGATTGGTTGATTTAATATTGTGGTTATTCTGCTTAATTAAAAGCAACATCACATTTACATCATTATTATGCTTCTAATACAATTAAAAACAAAACTTTTATTTTGCATTTACTCTGTATAGGGCACTTAATGATATTCTAGGAATTCAGGTCTAGGTACTGATACCTATAATTTCTTCAATGTGGTGAACTGTCTCAATCCATACCAACAATTAAGAGGAAGTACGTAACAGAGGTGGGAGGTAGGATTTGAACATAAGTTAACTGTAACTTTCATATGACCATAGAATCAGTGTTCTACTACTGGATGAGACATAAGAGGCCATTTAATCATACTGAAGAGGATCATAGATTTTAAAAATGTAAGCAAAGACTGAAGGTATGGGTCCTGAAGAAAACTGAGGCTTATGGACTTAAAGTGACTTATCCAAGTCACAAGGTAGATATCGACTTAAAGAGTTTCCTGAGGCACAGAGAGAATGTAAGTTTCAAAAATAGAGGGGCAGCTAGATGGTGCAGTGGATAAAGCATGAGCCCTGGATTCAGGAGGACCTGAGTTCAAATCCAGCCTCAGACATAACACTTACTAGCTGTGTGAAGCTGGGCAAGTCATTTAATCCCATTGCCTAGCCAAAAAAACAAAACAAACAAAATAGACTCAGGTAAAGTGATTTGCCTAAAGGTCACATTTTATGACACAGGTGGACTTAAATCCAAGTCTTTAAGGTCAGAGTTAGAATTCAAAGTAAACCTATGAAGTTTCCCCTCTCCCCCCAAGTAAGAAGTATACTTCCACCCTTTCCCTTCCGGGGGAATACATGTAAACAGATAAGTATCTGTAAGATTATCTGAAGATCACATCAAAAGAGCAATGAAACCTGGGGAAGGGGAGGGGAGGGAATCGGGTGATTTCCTGAATTGCTTCCCCAAATGAATGAAGCTAAGGATTTTAAGAGGTAGAGAGAAGAAAGAACACTGCAAGTATGATGGACAGACTCCTGATGGACTGATGCTTCAATGTACAACATGCAAAGGAAAGCAATATGAAATAAACTTGTAGAGTGAAATTGAAGTCTGGTTTTGAAGGCTTTTGAATGCCAAGCTTGGATTTCATCCTAGAAACAGTTAGGAAGATAATGATGATTTTTGAACAACATGTGCTATTGCTGAAGTTGATTTTTCATGGCTGTGTTGGGAATTTTTTTTTTAAGCACTGTCAGGGTTCATCTTGCTATTTCAAGATAAGGATATCTATCTGCAGGTAAGTATTTGAACATAGTTTCCAAAATGACTAACCAGGAGAGCTCAGTTTGAAACAAAAATTTGGGAATTTTGCACATTTTTTTTGTAAATAGTGCTTTGTTTTTTCCAAGTGCATGGAAAGATAGTTTTTGCATTCATTTTCTTAATAAGATTTTGAGTTCCAAGTTGTTTTTCTCCCTTTCTCCCTTACATCTCTTCTCCCCTAGATGGCAAGCAATCTGATACAGGTTATACATATATATTTCTGTTTTAATTTTCCTACATCCTCTCCAAAGTTTGTTTTTCTTTTCTGCCATATTAGCCATTCTGACAAGTGTTAAGTAGTAGCTCAGAGTTATTTGGATTTACTTTTTCTCATCAACAGTGATTTAAAGCATTGTTTTCATATGACTATAGATAGCTTTGATTACTTTGTATGAAAACTACCTGTTCATGTCCTTTGACCATTTATCAATTAAGGAACGGTTCTTATTTCTATAAATTTGACTCAGTTTTCTATGTTTGAGAAATGAAATATTTATTACAGAAACTCTCTGTAAATTTCTTTCACAGTAATGATTAACAACTATGTATTTCCCTCCACCCTACTTACCTCTTGTTTATCCTACTCTTTTTCTTTTTATCCAGCTCATTCTCAAAGTTTTACTTCTGACTTTTACCTCTCCCAAACTGTCTTCCCTTTTATCAACTCCCTCCCTTCTCTTATGTCCTTCCCTTCCTTCTTTCCTGTATGGTAAGATAGGTTTCTACACCTAACTGACTGTGTATATTATTCCTTTTTTGAGCCAGTTCTGATGAGAGTAAGGTTCATGTGCTCCCTTCTGTGCTTCCCCCATTTTCTCCTCCGCTGTAAAATCTCTTTTAGGCCCTTTTATGGCAGATAACTTATTCCATTCTATCTCTGTTTCCCTTTCTTCCAATTCATTCTTCTTTCTCATCCCTTAATTATAGGGTTTTCTTTTTAGATAATCAGATCATGACATTCAACTCACACCTCTGCTGTCTATGTATGCTCCTTCTAACTGCCCTAATAATGAGAAAGTTTTAGGAATTGTAGATAATATTTTCCCATGTAGGAATACAAACAGTTGAACCTGATCAAATCACTTAGGATTTCTCTTTACTGTTTACCTTTTTATGCTTTTCTTTTTCATCTTGTATTTGAAATTCACATTGTCTATTCAGCTCTGATATTTTCATCAGGAATGTTTAAAAGTCCCTCTATTTCACTGAATGTCTATTTTCCCCCTGAAAGCTTATACTCAGTTTTATAGGATAGGTAATTCTTGGTTGTAATTGTAGCTCCTTTGCCCTCCAGAATATCAAATTCCAAGCCTCTTATCTTTTAATATAGAAGCTGCTAAATCTTGTGTTATCCTGACTGTAGCTCCATGATATATGAATTTTTTTCCTTTTTGGCTGCTTGCAGTATTTTCTCCTTGACCTAATAATTCTGGAATTTGGCTATAATTTTCCTGGGACTTTTCATTTCAGGATATCTTTTAGGAGATGATCAGTGAATTATTTTAATTTCTATCTAACCCTCTGGTTCTAGTATATCAGGACAGTTTTCTTCAAAAGATGATGTCTAGGCTCTTTTTTTAACTGTGACTTTTGGGTAGTCCAATAATTCCTAAATTATCTCTCCTGGATCTATTTTCCAGGTCAGTTGTTTTTCCAATGAAATATTTCACATTGTATTTCATCTTTTCATTCTTTTGATTTTGTTTGATTGTTTCTTCATGTCCCATAAAGTCATTAGCTTCCACTTGCCCAATTCTAACTTGTAAGGAATTATTTTCTTCACTGACTTTGCCATTTGCCCATTCTGCTTTTCAAGACATTCTTCTCTTCGTTGGATGTTAGTACCTCTTTTACTATTTGGCCTATTTTTTTAAGGTGTCATTTTTCTTCAGTATTTTTTTGTGCCTCCTTTATTAAGCTGTTGACTCTTTTTTCATGATTTTCTTTCATTACTCTCATTTCTCTTCCCAATTTTTCCTCTATCTCTCTTACTTAATTTTAAAAATCCCTTTTGAGCTGTTTCATAGCCTGAGACATTCATATTTTTTTTTGAGGCTTTGACTTTGTTGTCTTCTTCTGAGTGTGTGTTTTGATCTTCCTTGTCACCATAGTAACTTTTTATGGTAAGAATTTTTTTCTGTTTTTTTTTTCATTTTCCAGCCTATTTCTTGACTTTTTAACTCTATGCTAAAATGGAGCTCTGCATCCCAAGTGGAGGGCACACTGTCCCAAGTTTTGGGTTTTTTGTATAGCTATTTTCAGAGGTTATTCTGAGGGTCTGTAAATTTTTGGTATGATCTAGGGAGAGGTGTGTTTACTACTCTCTTGTACTGTGCACTGGTTTGTGAGTGACCACCAGCACTCTTTTCAACCCTGGAACTGTGACTAGGTCCCTGCTCCCCTCGGGCCACAAGCTCTGCTTTGCTAGTGCTCCTTTGCACTATGATCCAGGACTCCAAACCAGATCCAAGTATAGGTAATGCTACAGATTCCTGCCACTGGTACTAGGAAAGGGATCCCTGCAAATCTCCCTCTGATATGTTTTCTGATTGCCTTACTACCGTTGTCTGAGAGGTCTGGAAACTACCACTGTTGCCACTGATTTGAGTGGATCAGTGCTTGTTCCTAGGTTTCTGGGGACTCCTCTGTCCTGGCATGGCCTACACTGGACTCCAGTCTCCTCTTGCTCTTGTGGAACAGACCTTTCCTGCCAATCTTTTAAGTTGTCTTGGGCTGGAAAATTGTTTCACTCCACCTTCTTGAGGGTTCTGCTGCTCTAGAATTTATTTAGGGTCATTATTTAAAAGTATTTGAAGGGGTTTGCAGGAGAGTTCAGATGAGTTGCTGCCTTTACTCTGCCATCTTGGCTCTGCCCCCAAAGTCAAGGAAAATTAAGGTAACTTCAGTCATGTCAATAAAATTAGAATCCAGATCCTTTTCAGAACGAGTGTGACATTAGATTTGGGAGTTTGAGGATGTTGGAAAAAAAGATTGGAGTAACCAATGTGGAGAATGTGTTAGAGATAACATTAGAACATAGATAACATTGTTGTTGTTGTAGTTGTTATAAAATAGGGAATATTTTTTGTTTTCACTTCTTTTCATTTCCCATATGTGTAAGACTCTATCTTCTCCTCTGGCTTTCCTGGTTTAGCTCAAAGTGTATCTTCTACAAGATACCTTGCCCAATCCCCATTACTATCAGTGCCTTCCCTTTATTAATTATCTCCAACTTATCTTGCCCATAGTTTGTTTGCATATATTTGTTTTCATGTTGTCTCCCTCATTAGACTATCAGGGGCAGTTTTTTTTCCTTTTCTTTTTGTTTTCAGTGCTTAGCAGAGTGCCTGGCACACAGTTGCTAAACAAATGTTTAGTGACGAGCTCAAATGTATATCTTCCACACATGTCTGACTCACACTATACTCTAAATTTGAACCCATTCTTTTCATGAACAGTCTATATGGAAAAGTTAGTTCCAGATTTGTGGGGAGGAGGAGGAAAGAGAGACTATACGTCAAGTATTTGTAATATCCCATATTAGTAAATGCCTTTGCTGAAACCTAAGTAAGTCTACTTGCTTATAGGCAGTAATCCAAGAGGGGCTCATGAGCTGAGTAGTAGCACTAATGACCCCAGAGATTATTACCTCTAGCTAGCTTTAGTACCTGAAGTACCTGCCCCCCTCTATGGACACAATTTGATCAAAAAATATAAGTTGTGGGAGTAGCCAGCTTAATGAATGCTTATTCCTTCCTTTCTTCCCAAGTTATATCACCAATATTTCTCTTCACAAAAGTTTGCTAGGGATCAGAAGAACGGCATTTCTTGATACCCACACAGGCCCCAGTTGATGATATCAGATTCAGAAATGACAAATACAAGCTTATATATCCTCTGCCATTCAGAAACAAAGGCCAGATGTTTCCTACCCCAAGGAACACTTCTTGCTGGTTTAGAAGCTCACAAAGCATCCTCATTTCTCCCCTAATTATCTCTCTAATCCCCAAAGAATATCCCTGGGACAATTCAGTGGCATTATTTAAATTACACTAGGCTTTTAATGGCTTTCTTGGGACAAGATGGTTAGAAAGGGAAGCTGTGTACTCCCTTAGAGACACAGCCTATTCAGATCACAGAAGGAAAATAAGAACAGCCTCTTCACTGTGTTTTAGACAAAACAGAGAAAACATGTTTTCAGAAAAATCAAAGGTGTGCATATCAAAAAAAGAAGGAACCTCAATAGATTCACAATTTCTTTCACCTAACAGAAATAGATATTAATAGAAAACACATATTTAGTTTTTATTCTCTGATTCATTAACATTTTAGAACTAATTGAATTTATAGAATCAGTGTTGTGATAGATAGTAAATGATGTATGAAATGATACCTCATTTCCAGAATCAGATAATGGCTGAGAACTACTATGCTCTTATACTTTCCAGGATATTTGTGCATTAGTATGTTTGTCTGTGTGTATGTGTATGTGTATGTACATACATGGAACATTAATCAGATTATTTTTAGATGTATCTTAAGAAAACTAGGTGGAATTTAAAAAGTTTAATACAGTATTTTAGCTCATTGTTGACAAAATAGGAAAATGATAAATGTTGGAGAAGATGTGGGAAAGTTAGAACACTAATGCATTGTTGGTGGAGTTGTAAACTCATCCAACCATTATGGAGAGCAATTGTAACTATGCCCAAAGATCTCTAAAACAGGATAACCTTTGATCCAGCAATGCAGCTTCTAGGTCTGTACCCCAAAGAGATTACAACAATGGAAAAAGGATCCACATGTACAAAAAAATATTTATAGCAGTTCTTTTTGTGGTGGAAAAGAATTAGAAATTGAGAGGATGCCCATCAGATGGGGAATGGCTGTATAAGTTGTGGTATATGAATTCAATGAAATACTCTTGTTCCGTAAGAAATGATGATCAGGTGGACTTCATAAAAATCTGGAAAGAGTTGCATAAACTGATGCTGAGTGAAGTGATCAGAACCAGGAAAACATTGTAGACAGTAATAGTAACACTGAGTGATGACCAACTTACATAGACTTAGCTCTTCTTATCAATGCAAAGATCTGAGACAATTCCAAAAGACTCCTAATGGAAAATGCTATCCATATCCAGAGAAAGAACTATGGAGTCTGAATGCAGATCAAATCATAAACTTTTCCTTTTTTTTTTTCTTTCTTGTGATTCTTCCCTTTGGTTCTAATTCTTCTTTGTGACATGACCAATGTGAAAATATGTTTAATATTACTGTATATGTGTGGCTTATATCAGATTATATGTTGTTATGAGGAGGGAGGACAGGGAAAAGGGGTAGGAAATTTAAAACTCACAATCTTGTAAAGGTGAATTGTGAAAATTAAAAATAAATATTTTTTAAAAAATGTTCATCAGGGAAATCTGATGGATTTGGGTGAATCCCCCAATCAACATGAATACATAATACATACCTGTTTGTTTAGAGACTGCTAAAGGCCACTTTCCCATAGAGGTGGCCATGCCCACTGGCACCAGATGTTTGATATTAGAAAAACAGACTCTTATCAGATGGGTTATATGCTGTCTTTCATGGTCTACAACAAAGAATCAACAGATGATCTCACTCTTTTTCAATGACAAGAGTAGAGAAATGAAAGCCAGCTATTGGTCTGGGGTGAGGTTTATGTAGTAATGTCACTAAGTACTGTCTATGGCTATTAGCTGAGCATTTTGGATTTGCACCCAGAAAAGAACCTGGGAATCATATAGACAGGATCCCAAATCCCACCAATTCTTCCACATTTCTAAAATCTCTTTATCCTTATTCCTGGCTACCACCTCAATTTAAGTCTAGTCATTTAGATTACTGAAGTAACTTCTGAATTAGAACATATGCCTCCAGTATCTCCCTATCCCATTCTCTACATTGCTTCCAGAATAATTGTCCTAAGAGAAGTTCTGACCATTTCACTCCACTACTCAAAAATCTTCTTTTCTCCATTATTTATCAATCCAATCATTTGCATAAACTAGCCCATATATCTGGAATATCCTTCCTCCTCAACTGTGATCTTTAAAATTCAAGTTTTAGTTTCTTCTTTGATTTCAGACCAAATCAGATGTCTTATCATTTTTATGGGTAACTCCACAAGCTGCTGTCATCAAGTTATAGCCTTTTGCATGTGTCTGTGTGTGCCAAGATTGGAAATTTGTACCTTATCTTCCACATAAGGAAAAATAAGAAAAATCTTCTAAAATCTCTTGGTCTTGCCTAATAGGTAGTGCTGGACTTGGAGTTAAGGAGACGATCACAATTAAAACCCTGCTTTTGACACATAAAACTGTACGCCAGTAAATAAAATCACAACCTCTCTGAGGTTCAAATTACTCATTTATGAACTAGGGAGGTAACAATAATATTCCACTTCACAAATTCATCTGAAGCATAGATGAGACAATGTCTGTATAGTGTTCTACAAACTATAAATTGCTGTATGAATGCATTTGATGAGTAATTGTGATGCAATCATGAGATACCGCATTTCCTGAAAATTTTAAGTTAATGGCCACCCAAAAGTCAATGAAGAATCCTAGGACAATGAAATGATTAGGGCGCAATATATTATAAAGCAAACATTGTACAGCAGAAACATCAAATATGGATGTCATCTGAGAGATATATAACTAGAAAAGAAGCTATTCTGGCCATATGGTAAGCAAGAAGGGTGCCTGATTAACATGTTGTACTTAACTGGTATTCATGCATTGTCAAAAGAGCTAGATGGGAACTTCTTACACATTGACTGAAACTCCAAAGGAGGATTTATAGAACATAGACAAGCTTCACATGATTAGATGACATATATAATTAGCATTTATGTAATACTAACTATGCCCCAGGCATTTTGCTAGTTTACAAACATTATCTCAGTTGATCTTCACAACAATCCTGGGAGGTAGGTGCTATTATTATCTCAGTTTGACAGTTGAGGTAAACAGAGTTCAAGTGACTCACCTGAGATCACATACAGTAAGCATCTGAAACTGGAATTGAACTCAGGTCTTTCTGACTCCTTGTTGAGTTCTCTATTTAATGCATTGCCTAGCTGCCCTACCTAGTATGGAAGGGTTGTTCTTTACCTCATTGGAAGGATTACCCACCCATGTTAATAAGAAATCCATAGAAGCATCAATTATCATTGCATTTACTATTGTTAATGATAATAATAATAATAATAATAATAATAATAATAATCTCTTCATTTCCTATATTTATAGAATGATATTACTCTTTATTCTTTATTTTTGATCTATATATCTGGAAGATAATTCTTAGGTATTAAAGTGTGCATTTATAAACATTTAGGAAACTGGTCATTGTACACAGCAAGTTGCAATTGAGGCAATTGTCTATCTTATCCACTCCTGGTATTTAGTTCAGTAAAAATGTGTAAGCTTCCTGATACAGTGGAAATGTTATGGGATTGGAAGCCAGGACATCCGATAGCTATGTGATTATGTAACCCTGGTCTCTGAGCCTGAGCTTTGCTACAGGTAAAAGGGAATAATTATTCTTATACTATATACCTATCAAGGTTGTTGCAAGGAAATCAATGGATTCAACTTAATGCTATAAATAAATGTAAAAACATGTATAAACATGTAGCATGTGTTTCCTTAAAACTTGGATTCCACAGTTTAAGCTGATATTAATGTACTTTGTTCAAAAATATATAAACTGGTCAGAAAATAAGGAATGCATGTATCATTTAATTGTCACATATTTGCCTTTTTCTATCTAACTTTGGGAACAGATTTTTGCAATTGCTGTAGAACATTTAGCTGCTCACCAATCTTCATTAATATTTATTAATGTCTATTTGTTACAGCACTGGAGATTTTGACTAGATGATCTCTAACTCCTCTTCTTACAACTAAAGTTTTTGATGGTTATTTAATCATAACTTGTTTCCCAAATTGCAATGAAGCAGATTCAGAGAAAGTCAGGGAAATGTGTATCACTGATACTATCCTAGAATTACTAAGTAACTTGTATTCTGCAGGGAGAATCAATAGAAAAATAAATGCCTCCATTGTACTTGTTACATATTAACATTGTTCTGAATAATTGTGTTTTCAATAATCAGATATTTACTTAAATAGCCATTTAAAAAGATACCCAACAAAGAAAATCTCTTATTGCCTATTTCTTCTGAAATCTAGTAGTAGGCCATGGAAGTTTTACCTGGCAGCTCAAAGAGTAAATCATATTTGAAGCTTATGGAGAGGGTGTGCACTCATTCATAAGTATTTCCCAAACTACTAATAACACAATCTGATACTCCTCATACTAGTCTACGGAATTGAAGAAATATCTGGTTTTAGGAAGGCAGTATTCTTAATGTTCTCTTCATCTTCAAATAATCATACACATGTTTATTGTTTACATGTTATAACCCCCCTCAGCACAACAGAATGTAATGCCATTTTTTTTTGTCTTTGTAACTCTCAGGCTTAGCACAGTTCCTGACACATAGTAGATGCTTCAATAAATATACATTGATTGATTGAATTGTGTTTCTTTCAGAATGCCACTACCAATGAAATGATTTTGGTTGCAAAGTAAACATAATATAAAAAGAGGTCTGACATAAAGTCTACATTTACCATAGCCACATTTGTTTACCTAAATAATCTTCCTTTCAAATAAGGCTCTGCTTTGAGGGACTAAGGGGCTAACAATTACATTGGTTTGAGTTTTTGTGAAGACAAGTTCAGACAATTGATTTTCCATTACTGAGCCTTCTCACTAGAGGACTATATATTCCCAATCCCTGATGATAGTTGAAGTTAGATGCAAATCTAGGATGATGGGTTAATCCAACTTTATGACCAACATAAGCAACTTACATTTGATAAATCATAATGAATCAATACAGACTGCTTACTACTCTCTTAAACTTAGAAAATGCAAATTATCAGCAAGAACTATTACATATTCATACACACAATAATTAGAGGCAATGGACAGGGGACCAATTTTAGAGTCAAGGTTCAGGGTAGAGTCAAGATGGTAGAGTAAAAGCAGTGACTTGCTTGAGCTTTCCCCCAAACCCCTCCAAATACCTGTAAAAAAAATGGCTCTAAAATGCCTGAATGATTGTTTGGAAAAGTCTATTCCTCTGGTCTGGGAGATGAACAAAGTTCAGCATGGGTATGCAGGAAAAACAGGCCTTAGTAAACCTGGTGCAGGTCTCAGATGACTGAATCACCAGCAGCTATGGCAGTTTCCAGACTTCTCAACCCACAAGCACCAAAGACAATTTATAAGATCAGTAGGAAAAGTTTGTGACCTAGGTGAGAGAAAGACTTGGTCCCAGCCCCAGTCCCAGCTGTAGCCCTGGGGTGGAGGCTTCTTCAAGAGCTTCCAGCCCACAGAGTGAGGGGAATCAAGTGGCTGATCAGAGAGGAATTTCAGGGATTTCTTTGCTGGTGCTGAGGCAGTATTTATTCTCTTGCTCGGCCCATGCCTAGATCTGGGTCACAGTCCTGGGTTGTGGTCCTGGGGTGAAGAGGAGCTCTGGCATGGTGGCTCTTGTAGTGGCAGTGGAAAGAGAATCTTCCTCACAGTTCCAAAGTAGAAAACAGTGTTTGTGGTCACTAATAGACCAGAGCACAGGCCAGGAAAGGAGTAAACACCAAGCCCTTGATCATACCACTCTGGAAGAATTGAAAACTTACAGTTCCCTAGAAGTATCTCTGAAAATAGATGCACAAAACTTCTAAAGCTAGGACCAGCACATTCTCCACTCTAGAAGTAGGCCCCTATCTTAACAAAGAGTTTATAATTCAAATAATTGGTTGGATCATGAGTAAACTTTGCAAAAAAAGTCAGACCATACAATTTTTCCTTGGTGACAAATGTCAAAACATACAACAAGAAGACAATAAAGTTAAAGCTCCTACATTCAAAGCCTCCAAGAAAAAAAAATATGAATTGGTCCCAGGCCATAGAAGAACTCAAAAACCATGTTTAGAAGAAAATAAGAGAAGTAGAGGAAAAACTGGGAGAGAAATGAGAGTGATGCAAGAAAATCATGGAAAACAAGTTAACAACTTGCTGAAAGAGATAAAAAAAAAATACTGAAGAAAATAACACCTTAAACATAACCTAACCTAAATGGCAAAAGAGGTGCAAAAAGCCAATGAGGAGAAGAATGTTTTCAAAAGCAGAATTGGCCAAATGGAAAAGAAGTACAAAATCTCACTGAAAACAATACTTCCTTTCTGTAAATAGTAGACAAATTGCTAGTCTTCATTAGTGGAGGGAGTTTCTATACCAAGAGTTCCCCACGATGATAAAAATCATACATCCAGACTGCCTTCTCCCTCCTCCACCCTGTACACACATATTCACAAAACAGAAAAACATCATTTGGCCTACCCCCTGAGACACCCTTGAAATTACTGCCAACAATCCATTAGAACAGAGGTGACATATTTGCATCTGGGGAATACCTGCAAAACTCCCCAATATGGCTTGAACCAAATTAAAATGTAATTGGGAACTGTTTAACAAAATAAATAAAAATATAACAAAAAAAAATACTTCCTTAAAAATTAGATTAGACAAATGGAAGTTTGTGACTAACAAAACCAAAAGAATGAAAAAAATAGAAGAGAATGTGCAATACCTCATTGGAAAGTCAACTGACCTGGAAAATAGATCCAGGAGAGAGAATTTAAAAATTATTAGATTATCTGAAAGCCATGATCAAAACAAGAGCTCAGACATTATCTTTTAATAAATTACTGAAGAAAATTGCCTTGATATTTTAGAACCAGAGAGCAAAATAGAAATGGAAAGAATCCACTGATCAACTCCTGAAAGAGATCCCCAAAGGAAAACTCCTAGGAATATTGTAGCCAAATTCTAGAGCTCCCAGGTCAAGGAGAAAATATTGCAAGCATCCAGAAAGAAACAATTCAAGTATTGTGGAAACAGAATCAGGATAACAGAAGATTTAGCAGCTTCTACATTAAGTGACCAGAGGACTTGGAATATAATATTCCAGAGGGCAAAGGAGATAGGATTACAACCACAAATCAACTACCCAGCAAAACTGAGTATAATCCTTCAGGGGAAAAAATGGACATTCAGTGAAATAGGGGACTTTCAAGCATTCTTGATGAAAAGACCAGAGCTGAATAGAAAATTCGACTTTCAAATACAAGACTCAAGAGAAACATGAAGAGGTAAACAGGAAAGAGAAATCATAAGGGACTTATTAAGGTTGAACTGTTTGCATTCCTGCACAGATAGATAATATTTGTAACTCATGAGATCTTTTTCAGTATTAGGGTATTTGGAGGGGAAAATTAAATGTATGTATGTAGGTAGATAGATAGATAGATAGAAAGATGATAGATAGATAGATAGATAGATAGATAGATAGATAGGTAGATAGATAGATAGATAGAGGGCACAGGGTCAGTTGAAGATGAATGGGTTATATCTGGAGAATAAAATTAAGGGGCAAGAAAGAAGGGAGAAGGAGAAAGGAAGAGGTAGAATGGGGTAAATTATTTCACATAAAACAGACAAGAAAAGACTTTTACAGTGGAGAGGAAATGGGGGAAGGTGAGAGAGAATAAGTGAATCTTATTCTCATTGGATTTCGCTTAAGGAGGGAATGCCATACACACTCAATTGGGTATAGCAATCCATCTTACTCTAAAGGAAAATAGAGGGGGGAGGGGATAAGAGAACAGGGAGATGGTAGAAGGGAGGGCAGATTGGGGGAGGGATAATCAGAAGCCTCACTTCTAAAGAGGGACAGGGTTAAAAATGATAATAGAATAAATGGGGGACAGAATAGGATGAAGGGAGATATAGTTAGTTTTTCACAACATGACTACTATAAAAGTGTTTTGCATGACTACACGTGTATAACCTGTATTGAGTTGCTTGCCTGCTCATTGAGGTTGTTTGGGGAGGGAGTAAGGGAGAAAATTTGAAACCCAAAGTCTTAAAAACAAATGTTAAAAATTGTGTTCACATGCAAGTGGGAAATAAGATGTAAAGGCAATGGGGTACAGAAATACAGGAAAACAGAAATGGAAGGGAATAAGAGAAGGGAGGATTCAAGAGAGGGAAGATTAGGAGAAGGGGTATTCAGAATGCACACCATCTTGGGGTTGGGGAGGGATGAGATGGGGAAAAAATTTGGAACTCAAAATCTTAATTCAATTTAACTCAACAAACCCTATAAATGGCTCTAAAAAAATCTGGAAAGGCAGTAGGGAGACGAGGTTATGAAGGTCTTTCAATGCCAAAAAGAGAATTTTGAATTTGTTATTGGAGGCAATAGAAGGCTTGGAGTTTATGGAGTAAGGGGGTGACATAATCAGAGAAGAATATGTTAAGGTAGAAAGAAGACAAACCAGCCTTGGAATCAGAAACTTTTAGGTACGAGTCCTGTTTCTGTGATATACTCTGTGATTGGTGTTCCAAAGAATTCTTTAAAATATAAATTACAGATAAATTGGTCATTTGTGTCAATCAATTAAACCTTTACATTGGTAATTCCCCCAAAAAAGGGGGGAGGAAGGACTAAAGGAAAACAAATGAAGAATATAGGTTCAAAGTTCTGCCTCTGACCTAACTGTATGACTATGAACAGCTTGTTTAACACTTAAGTGACCAAGGTCATTCTCTCACACTATAAAGTCCATAGAATTAAAGGAAATAATTCCCTCCTGAGAAATTCCCTGGTACTAATGAAATGACAGGTCTGATCCAACCATCACAACCAACAATATATATAGAAAAATGCACCTTCCAATCTGGTTTTATTTGTTTTCTTTTTTAATCATAAGTGACATGGTAATAATACCTTCTATGTATATAGCAGTTAAACCTTAGAAAGACCGTTAAGAGTTTTATAGACCTCAAATCATAGAAACTTTAGATCATCAAAGGGAATAGGAACCAGTGCACTTTACTCAAATTTATTGCTGTGTCTGTTCTTTGGTCTTGAAAGGAGTTTCAACCAGGTCTTTTTTTAGGAAAACAAATGGAGAAGGATAAACTCCTAAGCCCAATACTTGCCCTACATGAAATATGAGGTCGAATATGGACATGATTTTCCAGTAGTTATGAGCAGAGTATATGAGAAAACAGAAAGAAGACAAAGGTGCTGACTGCACAGGGTTAGAGACAGGCAAAAGATGTAGAAAGATAGAAAATTCTCCTGAATTTTGGCAAGATTAAATAGGGCAAACTACCACTTAAGGGTGGCTAGAATAAGTGCAGTCCAATCCACAGTTTCTTTCTCTCTGTGGTTCTCCAGAGCATTTCACAGGGGAGAACTCTCTATTTTAGCTCTTCAGCCATCATTTCTGGATCAATTTTGACTTATAGGGAAGAGAATAAGAGAAAAAAGTCAACTTTGACTATAATGTTATTATGTCTTGTTATAAAGAGTGTAATATATTTTTTTATGTTTATATAATTTATTAATGTGATAGTGTGTGAATTATTAGGGAAAAGGAAAAATATATAGTTTCATTTTGTTAGCAATAGTCATGTACATATGAATTCTACTATCTTTAAGCTTAGAAATCTTACCTGTATCAAGTGAAAGTAAAGCAAGCTGGTTTCCCTACCTTGATTGGTTCTATTAGTTAAGTTCTAGATTATATGTCATACCCTTATTTCATTGCTCTCTTTTCTTTTTTTTTGTTCTATGGTTTTAAGGTATGGTTATTACTACAAGAGAATGCACAAAAAATGATTTTTAAAGCACATACTTGAAGGACTGGTAGAGATGTTGAAGCAACTGTTGGTAGAGGAATTGAAATGTTTCAAGAATCTTCTAATCCAACAAGGAAACAGGATCATTTTCACTAATGCATAAATGATATTGTTCAAAATTGAAAACAATGCCAAGAACTGGCAATTACTTCAAAACAGCCTACTTAAAACTCAGAAAACAAAGACAGACAACTCAAAGATAGCTATTAGCTGCAGAGGTGGTTACTGATTCCTCAACATTGTAGTAGTCTTCTGGAAATTGCAAGAATGGAAAGACTATAAAAAGTTATTAATAATTAGGACGATTAAATCATAACGACCAAGACTGTATAAAGACTAGAATACTGAAGAGTTGAAAGATATCAAACTGAAAGTTGAAAGGTACAAACTGACAGTCTTGTTGTCAACTACCCAGTTCTGGTTCACAGATGCAGGACAGACTGACAAGTCCTGTTTCTGGTCAGACCCCTAAGTGGTCTCAGGTGTTAGACATAATACCAAGGGAAAAGCAAATTCAGAAGCAAGTAACAGTGGTGTAGCTCAGACCCAAGAGCAGTGTAAGATATCAATCCCAACCTCGAGCACAATCTGAAGCCTGTGAAATAATAATGAGGACAGGAAACTCACACCACAGAGGATTGTGAAGTTCTGTGACAACTATCAGAGCTTCCCAATGGCTGAGTATACTAGCACTTGTTTATACCCAAATTTAGGTCAAGAACTTGCAAAGCTCAGACTCAATAGCAATCAGGGTGTTTTTGTTTCTTTTTCCCCCTATAACAAATCATGATCAGAACACTGAAAACATAAAGGTCCTGAGTCCAAGGTGTCTCTGAGATTCTAGTGCAGGACAACACTCAATGCCCACAAGAAAGCACCAAAGAACCAGTCCAGAACTTCCCTAAAAAAAATGAACAGAACCTAGTGCTAATAGTGAATCCACCATCATCAAGTAGTTTGGAAGAATAAGTAAATAAAATAGAATCCCCACCATAAAAAAATATGATGATGAAGATGCTCAAAACAAATCCAAAGGTTGAGAATTACACAAAACATCTAGAAGCAAAATCACAAAGAAAAACACAATTTGGGCTAAAATCAACCAAATTTTCTGAAAGAGATGAAGCAAGAGTCATTTTTTTAAGAAATGAAATTTGAATGCTAAAGGGAAAAATATTGGGGAAAATTAGAGGTGTGAAAGAAAGAAATGGGAAAAAAGGAATTAAGATATTGTTATCAGAGGTATAAATACTTAGTCAAGGAACAAGCTCTTTGAAAAGTATAAAATGGACTAAATAAATGGACTCCAGGAGACAAGAAACATTTAAAAAGTCAAAAGACTTAAAAAGAGAAGAAAATGTTATCTCGTTAAAAAAAAATTAATTGACCTGGAAGACAGATTGAGAAGGAAAATTTTCAGAATTTTCATACTACCTGAATGACATAATCAAAACAAAGCCTAAAGGAATTATTGTGGCAAAAATCCACAGCTTCCAGGTCAAGAATTATATTGAAATTAAGAAAAAATAAAGAAATTCAAGTGCTAAGGAGCCATAGTCAGTATCACACGGGGTTAAGCAGTTACACTATAAAACAGTGAAGAGTTTTGAATACTGTATTAAAAAATAAAGAGGACATAGGCTACAGAGTAAGCTAGATGACTCAGGGGATAGAATATTGGGCCTGGAATCAGGAAGACCTGACTTCAAATGTGGCCTCAGACACTTGCTAGCTATTTGACCCTGAGCAAGTCACTTAACTCTATTTGCCTCAGATTCCTTATCTTTTAAATGACCTGGAGAAGAAAATGGCCAACTGCTCCAGTACCTTTGCCAAGAAAACCTCCAAAGGGGTGATGAAGAGTGAGACATAATTGCAAACAACTAACCAACAGTATAAGACTACACTCAAGAATACCCAACAAAAAATAAGTATAACCCTAGAGATGGAAAAAAAAATAAAGTAAAAAGGGAAACATGGGGACAGGTAGGTGGCATAGTGGATTGAACACTGGCCCTGGAGTCAGGCAAACCTGAGTTCAAATCTGGCTTCAGACACATAACACTCACTAGCTGTGTGACTCTGGGCAAGTCACTTAACCCCAATTGCCTCACTTATAAAAAAAAAAAAGGAAGAAAAAAAGAAACATGAATGAATGGTTTTAAAGGACCAAACAAAGATAAAACCCCTTACATTCTAAGATGGAAAATGAAACTTTGGTTTCTTTTCATATCTGTCATCTTCAGGGATCCTAGAAGGATTCTAACTAGACACAAAGCTGAGAGTGGTTCCATTGTGTCTCGATGCTCTTAAAAGAAGAAGAGAAAGGAAGGAGAAAAGGTATACATTTGTGGGGAAGGGAAATGTTGAGGAAAATGATCTCACATAATCAGGGTATATAAAGAGATACTCAACAGAAAAAGGGGAAAGGCTTTGGTGGGGGGGTAATACTTGTAGGTAAAGAACATATACACACTGTGTACAGAAACATGTTTAACTAAACATTGAAATAGGAATTGAATTGAATCTAGAAGGAATGAAGAGAATGGAAGAAAGATTAAGCAGAAGGAATATTAAGGGAGGGATTAGGTTTAAGGGGAAAAAAACCCTGAAGATATACAAAAATATTTATAGATCTTTTTGAGGTAGAAAGTATGGGGATCTGTGAGTGTGTTCATAAATTGGAGAAAGTTTAAACAATTTGTGGTACATAAATTAGATGGAATACAATTTTGCTATAAGAAATGATGGAGGAGGGCTAGATGGTACAGTAGATAGAGCTCTGTCCTTGGAGTCAGGAGGACCTGAGTTCAAATCCGGCCTCAGACACATGACACTTACTAGCTGTGTGACCCTGGGCAAGTCACTTAACCCTGATTGCCTCATGAAAAAAGAAAGAAAGAAAGAAAAAGAAATGATGGAAATTGTTTTAAGGAAGCATGGGAAGACATATATGACATGAAGCAGAGTGAAATGAAGATAATCAGGAGAGCAATTTGTTCAAAGGCAACAATTTGATATACAAATAACTTTGGATGAATTAGTTCTTCTCATCAGTATAATGAACAATCAGAATTTCTCAGGATTATGGATGAAACACATTACCTATCTCCTGATAGAGAGGTGAAGGACTCTGAATGTAAACTGAGGCATTTTCTTCTTTTTTGTATATTTCCAATGCAGAAATTTGTTTTGCTCAACTACACTTTTTTAAAATTTTCTTTTTCTTTCATTCTCAGTGATAGTAGTTGTGAAGAAAAAACATACCCCAATCCATTATACACACATACACAAACAAACACAGAGATATACACACATGTAATTTTTAACTAAATTCATAAAACAATGGAAATTTAAGTTAGAAGAGAGCTTAGAAAATTTTTAATCCAGATTTTCCACATTAGCATTGAGGAAAATGATGCTCTTTGCTCATAATCTACAAAATGGTTAGGTACTTACATGCTGATTATGTCTTTTGTCTATGGTACCAATTAATTATATTAAGATAGTATATGGAATATTTGTAATCTCTGAGTATATATACACGTGTAATATGCATGTACATAATGTACATATATGCATGTATGTATATATACATACATGCATATATAATACATATATTCACACGTATTTGGCAAGCCCAATTTATATCATGTAAAATAATTGTTTGCAGTAAAAAAAAGTATGTCAGAAATTTTATTTTTTGTTTAACAAATGTAAATATGTTTATTGAATAAATCAATATGAAATACCTACTCTGAGGCTTATTTTCTGGAAATCCCACTCATATGAATGAGTTAGGTCCTGATAATATGGTTCACTACTTATGCCCTCAGAATACTAGAGTTAACCCTCAGGAGTTTGGGGTGTGTTTCTAGTACTTAGCTCTCAAACCCTTAACCCTTTGATATTAGTACTACAAGTGTTATTATATCTGTTACATGAGCAAGAAAATTTGCTTATAACTTAGTGTGCTAAATGGAATTAAAGCTACTTGTTCTTGATTCCAAGACACTTCTGATTATTTTTATATCTCTTTTTAATGAAAGTCAAGTTCCAGTTAAACACCTCTAGTTTGTTAAGATGATATTTCCACAGTTATGATGTATTTAAACAGTACTGTAGGCTAATTTCTATAAAAATAAAAAGGTACTTGCTTACATTTCAGTATCATTGACTTGCAAAGTATTTATCTCCTAAGCTTGAATCTTGGTTAGTCATGCAGAACAAATACAGGTAAATCTGTCTGATTTACAGATGTGTTAGAGAAAGATTCACGGTTTGGAAATATATCATACCCTCATCTTAAAACAGTTAATTTCTATCACATGCAAGTAACAAAATCAGCATGTAAGTACATACACAACCCATCATTTTCATCAATTATAACAGAGAAGACTGGAATTGAATAATTTCTAAGATCTCTTCTTACTCTATAATTCCATTGTTCCACAAATTTAGTCAAATAACCAGTTAATTCTTTAAAAATGCTAATGGTTACTTGACTGAATGCAACACAACACAGAAGCAAACACTCCATATCAGATGATGAAAATAAAAAGAAAGACAATGGTCTCACTGAGTTAGTGTAATCACAATATTTATAGTAGTAACAATAAATATCATGATATTTTAATATTGTGGTTCAGTTATTACTCTTCCATTTCAAGAATAATTTTAAAAATTATAAATGACAAAATATTAATATACTTTAATTTTATTCTATTTCTAAGAAATACAATGCTGAGGAAAGAATATAACTGAATTAATTACTTTTTTCCCATAAAACTTTAAATAGCTTGTAAAATGACATAATGTTAAGGCATTTAAAATTATTCACCACAGAAGTGACATGCTGAATACGTAATTTATTCAAGACAATGAAGCCACATTTAGAATATTATCTTGATTTTTAAAATCAGTTCTTCAAAGCTGGCCTAATGGAAGAGTTGAATTGAACCTGTGATACAAACATCTCCCTCACCTACACACTCATGGCTGAAATTCCTTGTAACAATCACACTAAGCCTTTCATCTACAGATTAGACAAGAAACTTAAAATACAAATGCCCTTCAGAAAGGAAATATGTTGATTTCAAATCACACTAACACACATATAATTGAAATTAGATTTTGTGTGTATGAACAGATTTTTTTTTTCATATAAAGAATCAGAGATTAAGCACAGAGAATTGAGTGTGTAAAGGGCTTGTGTGTTGAAATACCTAATAAAGCAGGAAAGCTAAGCAACAGAGGCACAATGCAGGAATGCTATTTAAGAGCTTTAAATAATATACCACCTTATTTGCTTAGTGGATATATACCTGCACCTAGTAGAAAAATAAAATAGGTTGAAATAAGGATTTGATACTTCTTTTAGGCTAGCATGCCTTTTATTGCTTACAGAGAAAAAAAAGTTGTGCTATATAAAGAGATAAGAGAAACTTCATGACAGCAGGGCACAGTGGCTAGATATTTCAGCATTTTTCCTTGCTTGGATATAAATATGTTTCCCTTGTGCCATGTACTACATAAGGGATTCTTATTTTCCAGGCCAAGCTATCAGATTAGACAAAGTGCTGAAATAAAGGGAAAATTTAAGCAATTTTACAATAATAATTCTATGTCATTGGTGACTGGTAGATTAGTATTTAGATAGACATAAAAGTCAGGAAGACACTAGTTCAAATCATGACCTAGAAATGTCCTGGTTTTGTTATCATATGGGAAAATCACTTAATTTTTCTGAGCTTTAGCTTCCTCATTTGTAATATGGGGATAGCATTATATTATCACCTAACTCACTTGGTTGGTGTGAGAATAAGATGATATAGTACATGTAAAGCATTTTAAAACCTTCAAGCACTATATAAATACATACATATACACATACACACGTACATATACACATACACATATATCATCATCATCATCATCATCATCATCATCATCACTATCATGTGCTATATAACTGTGTCCTTGAAGGAATGTTCTCAATTATTCTTCCTGCTTAGGAAAGTCAATACCAAATGTTGTGGGGTTCTAAATTTTAACAATCAGGTAGTTTTAATAATTTGCAAAGCCACTTAATAAAGGAGAGAGGGGAAAGAAAGGTGATACTTAGGGTTCCAAAGATAAATTGGCTACTTAAAAATTTGGCTTTTCTACTTCCTTTCCAACTTCAGTATTACTATCAGAAAGAAGTGTAATCCTATAAATTTCCCTAAGGCTCAGTATTTCATAATTATTTTAATTCAATATATTGTGCTAAGCATTCTACCACACATTCAGTTCGATAAATCAGAAACCACATAGTATAAATTAACAAGCACAGAATCTGGAATTAGGAGATATCAGTTCAAATCTAAATAACTATACTTTTATTGTTTCTTTAGGTAAGTAATAAATTCTCTGAGATTTAGTATTCCCATCTTTAAAATGGAGATAATATTTGCCTTATTTACCTCACAGGCTTGTTTTTGAAGAGAGTTCTTTCTCAAAACAGTATAGTGCCATATAAATGTTACATTAGTGTTTCCAAATCACATATCCATTTCACCTTTTCTATGAAGTCCTGACCACATAGATAAATCAACAGAGACTGCATAAGATATTATTTCTTTTGAATGACATCAGACAAATTCTACAACTTCTAACAAATGAATCTATTGCTTTCATATCCTTTTAAGATTTTATTTTTCTTTCTATCCATTCCTATACTACTATTCCCAAAATTCATTATTTCTCTATGCCCTACTCCTCCTTTTATTTTTTTTTATTTTTCTTCCTCTTCCCCTCTCTTCTTTCTGTCCTTTAATTAGTGCTTTAGGTGACACAGGAGGTTAAAAAGATAATCAAGGGAAGCAGAAGCAAGATGGCAAAGAAAAGCCAGGAAGTTGCCTGAGCTCTCACCAGTTTCACTCAGAAATGGCATTAAATCAAGCCTCTAAACAGACACTAGAGAGACCAAAACTACAAAAAGAAAGAGTGAAACAATTTTCCAGCTTAAGATAAATAAGAAAGACTTCAAGTAAGGATTGTCTCACTTGGTTAAAAGGAGAGCATAGTCCATTGCAGATGGTATCCGGACAAGTAGCAGGAGGCTGTCAACCACAGACAGATCAATAATCAAGGTCCCTCGGTCCTGGCTCATCAGGCCAGTGGCACAGCAGGCCAACTGTGAGGCATCCAGCCCCAGGACAGAAGGTGAATTTCCAGCTCCAGAAACCAGGCAACAACAAGTGTGACCAGGCTGGCCCACCCCAGTTCAGTGACCAAGCTGCCTGCGCCTGAGTCCCCGGCTCATGAAGCCAGTGACCATATCCCTGGTCCCCAGCACAAGAAGCTTGGGACAGTGCCCCCTGTACCCCAGGAGGGGAGCTCAACTTTAAAGGCCACCGAATAGGTCAAAAAAATGAGCAAGAGGTAAAAAAGAACCTTGAGCATAGAAAATCCTAAGGTGACAGGGAAGATCAAAACTCAGACTCAGAAGAGGACAACATTGTCAACATACCTACATCTGAAATCTCCAAGGGGAATATGAATTGGTCTCAAGTTCATAAAGTCTCCTTGGAAGCTTCAAAAAAGTAATATAAGAGAGGTAGAAGAAAAATTGGAAAGGAAATGGGAGATATGCAAGAGAGCATCAAAAGCTTGGAACAGGAACTACAAAAAATTGACTCTGGAAAACAACCCCATAAAAAATAGCATTGGATTACAGTCAAGGATCAAGTACCCAGCAAAAATTAGTATAATCTTTCAGGGGTGGAGATGGGCATTCAATAAAATAGGTGACTTCCAAACCTTCCTGATAAAAAGACCAGAGCTGAACAGAAAATTTGATCTTCAAATAAAAGACTCAAGAGAGACATAAAAAGGTAAATGGGACAGAAAAAAAAAAGAAAACAACAACAAGAACATATCATTATTAATAAGGACAAACTGTTTACATCCCTACAAGGGAAGATGACACTTGTAACTCTTGAGAACTGTATTGTTATGACACCACTTTAAAGAAGTATACATAGAGGGGGTTGATATGAGTTGACTTTGATGTAATGATTAAAAAAGATCTAATCAAGAGGGTTAAATGGATCTAAGTAAATGGATTAATCTGATCTAACAAAGGGAACTACTCAGAGAAAAGGAAAGGAGGGGCAGACAAGGGTAAATTATTTTACAGGAAAAGGCACAAAACCCATAACAGTAGAGGGAAAGAAGGGAGGGAGATGAGCATTGTTTGAACCTTACTCTCATCAGATTTGGCTCAAGGAGGGAATAACATAATCAGTTAGGTATGGAAATCTAACTTGCCCTACAGGAAAATAAACCCACATAAATCATCAACATTTCCATATATTACCAAAAAAGCCCAACAGAAAGAGATAGAAATTCCATTTAAAGTTACTGTAGGGCAGCTAGGTGGCACAGTGGATAGAGCACTGGCCCTGAAGTCAGGAGGACCTGAATTCAAATCCAGCCTCAGACACATATTAGCGTGTGACCTTGGGCAAGTCACTTAACTCCTATTGACTCACTTAAAAAAAAAATTTGGAGTCTGCATACTGAGACAAACCCAGGAACTATGTGAAAACAATTAAAAAACACTTTTCATAAAAATAAAATCAGGTCTAAATAATTGGAAAAACATCAGCTGCTCATGGGCAGGCTGAGCTAATATAATAAAAATGACAATTCTACCTAAGCTAATTTACTTATTCAGAGCCATACCAATCAAACTACCAAAAAAATATTTTATAGAGATAGAAAAAATAATATCAAGATTCATAACAAAAGTTCCAGAATATCAAGGGAACTAATGAAAAGAAATTCAGGCGAAGGTGGCCTAGCATTCCAGATCTTAAATTGTATTATAAAGCAGCAATCACCAAAACTACTTGTTTTGGTTAAGAAATAGAGTGGTGGATCAGTGGAATAGGTTCAGTATGCAAAACACAGTAGTCAATGACTATAGTAACCTATTATTTGATAAACCCAAAGACCCCAACTTCTGGGATAAGAACTCAGTCTTTGAAAAAAAAACTGCTGGGAAAACTGGAAAAGAGTACGGCAGACACTAGGAGTGGACCAAATCTTACACCAAATACCAAAATAAAGTCAACATGGGTTCATGATTTAGATATTAAGGCTGATACTATTAGCACTCTGGGAGAGTAAGGAATATTTCAATTATCAGATCTGTGGAGAACAGAAGAATTCATGACCAAACAGGAGATAGAGAACATTACAAAAAGCAAAATAGACAAGTTTGATTACATTGAATTGAAAAGTTTTTGCAAAAACAAAGCTAATGTAACCAAGATTAGAAGGAAGGTGGAAAATCGGGAAAGATTTTTTACAGCCAATGTCTCTGGTAAGGGCCCCATTTCTATAATATGTAGAGAGTTAAGTCAAATTTTAAGAAGGCAAGTCATTCCCCAATTGATAAATGGTCAAAGGATAGGAACAGGAAGTTCTCAAATGAAGAAATTAAAGCCATCTATAGTCATATGAAAAAATTCTCTAAATCACTATTGATTAGAGAAATGCAAATCAAAATAACTCTGAGATATCACATCACACCTATCAGATTGGCCAACATGACAAAACAGGAAAATGATAAATGTTGGAGAAGATGTGGGAAAATTGGAACACTACAACATTGTTGGTGGAGTTGTGAAATGATCCAAGCATTTTGGAGAGCAATTTGGAACTATTCCCAAAAAGCTATAAAAATGTGCATATCCTTTGACCCAGCAATAGCACTTCTAGGGCTGTATCCCAAAGACAGCATTCAAATGGGAAAATGATTCATATGTACACAAATATTTATAGCAGCTCTTTATTGCGATAGCAAAGAATTGGAAATTGAGAGGATGCCCATCAAGTGTGGAATGGCTGAACAAACTGTGGTATATGAATGTAATGGGATACTATTGTGCCATAGAAATGATGAGCAGGAAGACTTCAGAAAAACTTGGAAAGATTTGTATGGTCTGATACTGAGTGATGTGAGCAGAACCAGGAGAACATTGTACACAGAAATAGCCATGTTATGCAATGACTAACACTGATAGACTTAGCCCTTCTCAGCAATGTAAGGATCTAAGATATCCCCAAAGTTCTCATGATGGAAAATGCTATCCACATCCAATGAAATAACTATGGAGTTTGAATGTAGATCAAAGCATGCTATTTGCTATTTTTTTTTCTTCTGTTGTGTTTTGTTTCCTGTTTCTGGTGGTTCCTCCTATTGGTTCTAATTCTTTGTTATGACATGACCAATGTAAAATATGTGTAATAGGAATGTATATTTATAGCCTATATCAGATTGTGTGCTGTCTTGGAGAGGGAGGGGGAGAAAAATTTAAAACTCAAAAGGGTGTGGAAGTGATTGTTGATAAATCAAAATAAATGAATAAATAAATAAATAAAATGAAAAAAATCCTTAAAATTAGAATTGGGTAAGTAGAAGCTAATGACTCTATTAGACATCAAGAATGAGTCCAGTGAAATCAAAAAAATGAAAAAATGAAGAAAATGTAACATATCTGTTTAGAAAAAACAAAACAAAACAAAACAACTGACTGGAAAATAGATTCCAGGGTCGTGACTATGCTTGACTCCTGAGCCCCAGAGCCTGTGGGACTAGCTAGTGGAGATTGTAGTGCACTGTCTGGCCCCTGTCCCAGCTGGTCATCCTGTGTGCCTCCCCCCTGAATGAAAACAAGGGAACTCTTCCAGGCTTTTGCAGACAGCTGGACCTGGTGTGGGCACCAGTTCTGGGGTCATCTACAGCTGTGTGGAGCGCATGGGGTCCTTCTGGACCCTGCTGTGTGAGACACACTCTGAAAGACTGGTGAAGAGGGATGTACAGACAGACCCTTTTCCTCATGGACCTGGAGGTATATAGTGGTCACAACACCTAGTCCACAAAGCTGCTGGCACAGGTGGTCCATGAGTGGGGCTTCCTGGGGCCAGGGGTGAAGAGGATTCTTTTGTGAGAGGGCAGCATGTGGGCCTCTCTCTTTCTGCCTTCAGGAGCAGGGCCTTTCCTGGGGATCATTGATTTGCCTGGAACTGGAGGTGGTCTCTGTGAATACAGAGCAGCTTGCTGGCTGGACATGGTTTTGCTGAGCTTGCTGTGGCTTATTTCAGATTTGATTGATCTACATCTGAAATATTTTGAAGAGGCCCTAGACTATATGTTGTAGCATCCAGAGGGGACTGGATTTTCCTTAGGGGGTGATGTGTCTTTCCATGGTCTCCTTCCTGAAAGGTGTCACAGCCATAGTACTTATAAATGCCTGTGTGGCCAACATAATGATCCCACTGCACTATAAGGAAATGACCCTCCTTAATACTGGACATGACATATAGATATTTAAGTTCACTGAGTCAGGCCTCATAGATCTTGTGGATATTTAGACTAACCCTTTAGAAAAGTGCAACCGCCAAAGCTTCATCCCAATAGAAAAGACTCAGGTTCCTTTCTTGTTCATTGTTGGTCAAGACAACCATAAGTGGAAGAGTGAATCCTATGCATATATAGCCTCCAAATGATTATAGTCTCACAGTAAAGAAAAATCTCAAATCATCTGTTATCCAAGGACTGGGCACAGCATTGACCCCCCCCCCCCCTTATTTTCCTCTATGTTTAATATCTGTGTATAGAATGGTGGGCCAAAGAGTGGTAGAACCCATGGGTTTAAACAATTTATTCTATCTTTGATTTTGTCTCCTATACATTTATAGTCCACTATATTGCTATGCTGTTAATGCTTATTGCTACCATCTATTGTATCCAGTTGATGGCTATAAAGAGTTTCCTCGATCCCTTTCTTTTTAAGATTAAAGCCATTTTAGTGCAGTTTGTAATATTTCATGTAAGCATTTTCTTTTTCTTTTTTTTTTAAGGCACTGCTCTGTCTCTGGCAAGGAGCCCACAATTCTTTCATATTTAAGCATAAGTAAAAAAAAAAAGACAAATCTCATTTATAGACACTGTCTTCTTAATCAGACATTCATCCTTCAATTCCCTTTCTCCTCTTAAGCAATTTTCCTTTGGCAACAATTGTTGAAAATATCACTCTTGGTCCTGTGGGTTTTAGTTAGCTGTGTAAATGTTCAAAATCTTTACCAATATTTTCTAGATAACTTCTGGCAGCAGCATCTGTTCCTACAGTAATCATTAAAAGTAAATGTAAGAGGGGGCAGAGCCAAGATGGCGAAGTGAAAGCAGTGACTTGCTTGAGATCTCCCCCAAACCCCTCCAAATACCCATAAAAAATGACTCTAAACAAATTCTAAAGCAGTAGAACCCATAAAAAGACAGAATGAAACAAATCTCCAGCCCAAGACAACCTGGATGGTTGATCTGAAAGGTATATTGTTCTGGCCAGGGACAGGAGTACAGTGCTGCATGGGCACTCAGGCCACAGCGAACTTGGAGCAGTCCTCAGAGGACTGAATCATGGGCAGTTGTGGCAGTTTCCATACTTCTCAACCCTCAAATGCCAAAGATAACTTAGAAGGTCAGTGCGGAAAAAAAGTAAATGTGTATTTTTTGCCTTAAGAAGGAATGCTATTGGGGCAGCTAGATGGCTTGGTAGATAGAGCACTGGCCCTGAAGTCAGGAGGACCTGAGATCAAATGCGGCCTCAGACAATACTTGACGCTTACTGTCTGTGTGACTCTGGTCAAGTCACTTAACCCCAAGTGCCTAAAAAGAAAAAAAGGAATGTTATTGTTTATCATTTTAATCATGTCTGACTCTTCGTGATCTTTTTTGTCGTTTTCTTTTGCAACATGGCTAATATGGAAATATGTTTTGCATGACCTCTTTTGGGTATAATGGGCATCATATTTCTTTCCTTCTTAGTGAGTGGGGTTGAAGTGAAGGGAGGGAGAGAATTTGGAACTGAAGATAAAAATCTAAACAAACTAAAAGACTCAGTAGAATATTTAATAACTAATCCTCAGAAGGGACCACATCCATAATGTATTGCAAAAAGCTTAAAAAAAAAGGCTAATTGAAAAATAGTATAAATATTATATTCATTATAATTCATTGTCATCTCTAGTACAAGATAAAAACTGTTATAATTGGAAATGGAAAGGAGTAGTTATGATTAGAAAATCATTAATAAAAGTTTTCCCCAAAATTCGTGGGAGAGGGAGTATGAATAAAATCCTACTTCTCAACATAATTCTAAATGTTTAGAAACACATGATTTTTGAACTCAGCCAGTTTTTGACAAAGCTGTAACAAAAAACAAACAAACAAACAAACAGATCTTATAATCAACATTCAAGAATTTTTTTTTTTCCCACTGATTCACACTGGTCTTTTCCTGCATTATGAAATATGAGAGATTTGAATCTTGGTGATATGGAAACAACACAACAAAACTAGAGAACAAAATATTTTCAACTTATTTTCCTAGAACAATCTTTTCCATTATCTTAAAAATAGATACTCAGTTAACAATATGTTATTCCTAAACTATACATACTATGAAATCCTAAAACTCATGTGAATTTGTTGTGTGGTAATATTTTTTCTGGGACATGTGGTGGGAGATGTGGATAATTCTATTACCTATATACAAATTCAGTGCTATGTTATTTAACATGAGTTGTCATGAAAGTTATTTTTACCTTATGTGACTTGGAAGAAATGAGTTTAAGAAGTTTCTCTAAGGTAGTGGAATGAGAGGTTAAAAGGAAGAGAGCAGCAACAAGATAGCAAACAAAAGAAAATTCAATGGGAAAAAGAAGAGGGGAGAAAAGGAATAACCACAAAAATGAGCAAACAGAAAAAGCATGATGAATAAATAATATGTATAAAATGAAAAGGAAGAAAAATCATTGGAAATAAAAAATAAATTATCAATGTCAACAATGTCCAGAAATGAAACCATAACTAGGTAAGACTTACCAACTGGAATAAAAACACTTATTAAGGGAAGTATAAAATACTTGATAATACTAAGGAAATAAATTATCTCATTAAAAAAATAGAATGACAAGTTGATAATGAAACAACAATGTGGTATTATCAGTGGATAATAAATTAAAACGTGATTTACTGGGTAATTGAATTTACCTAACAGAAGACAAAATGGGTGAAGTTCTATGACCATCAATGAAATGATCTTAAAAGTCAGTTCAATAAGATCAAAAAAAATGAGAATCTTACCACAAAGTGATATGACTAGAAGCTAGGGTTTGGAGGGAAAATGTAAGTGTTATGGTTCTCTCCAGAAAATATGATTAAAGAAAGTGTCCAGCAATCATATATGAGGAGATCATGTAAATAAATTTCCAGAATTGTAAAAATCATGGTACAGATTACGGAGTGACAGAATACACAGGATATGAATAGAGGTGAGCCCTAAATTCTTCTATACTAGTCATCAGGTACAATACCAAGGAAACGAATTTGCAAGTAGTTAAGACATTTAAAGTCACATACCAAAAAATCAATCATGAAGAAGCTTTCACAAGAAACACTCTAAGTGAACTTGACTGCTATGATTAACAATTTAAATTCTGCACAGAAATAGTTAAATAACAGTTTGATTCCTTTTATAAAATCAATTTTCTCAAAATGGCTACCTAGAGAGAGGAAGAGGGGAAAGGGAATATCAAAAAGGTGGTAGGATTAACTTAATCATAGCAATGAAATCTTGATAGAGGAACACAAAAACAATGATTGTGGGATGGTGGGTTGGTGTATTGAATAGATGATTGGACTTGAACTTGAAGGACCTGGGTTTATATCACAACTTTGTAGTTCCTTGTTTATGTGACCTTGACAAGTCATTTAATCACTGTGGGCCTCACTTTCCTCCTCTGTAAAACTGAGGGGATTGTATTAAATGATATATCTCTCTTTCTTGAAATACATACAAGTCAGGGTTAGGAAATCCAAATAAAAATTGCAACTTATCTAAATAATAATAGCAATAATACAGGATTTATAATACACTTTATGGTTTGTAAAAATGCTTTGCATGTGTTAAATACTCTTGTGAGGTAGATGTTATTATTATCTACATTTTTAGGTTTTTATCTGGTGTGTTTCCATGGGAAGGAATGACACTTCTATAGTGATTGTGGCCAAACACTCTTTTAACCAATAACAAATAAGAAAGAACAGATACTGACTCTATCCAGTCACATGAAAGAAAGCAGGAGACCAGAGGTAGGAATCATTTAGTTTGTCAGTACAGAGGGCCATAGATTCTCACCAATGAAGTTGACTAAGGACAGGGACCTTGGAAGTTACAGTAATGATCTGACCTCTATCCCCCACCCTGTAAGAAACAACAGATATGAATTCTTCTCAGTTACATGAAGGAAACCAGAGATATGTATCAGTCAGGGTGTGTAGTAATTTCTTCTTTTTCAATCATTTTATTCATGTCCAACTCTTCCTGATGCCATTTGGGGTATTCTTAAAAAAAATGCTGGAGTGGTTTTCCATTTCCTTCTTCAGCTCATTTTAAAGATGGGGAAATGGAAGAAAACATGGCTATGTGACTTGCCCAGGGCCACTCTGCTAGCTAAGTATCTGAGTCCAGCTTTGAAACTCAGGAATATGAGTCTTCCAGGTCAAACACTCTATCCACTGTACCACGCAGCTGCCCATATGAAGCAATGGGGACTAGAAATTTAGTAGGATCCAGTTTTTTATGCTTTCCCTACCAAACTTACTTATGACATGGAATCCCCCTGGCTGAAATGATTAGGCTCCCATCTTTATCCCCATAAGAAATGTCAGATGCAGATTCTGTCCATCTAAATGAAAGAAAGAGGGAGAGCAGAGGGAGGAATCAGATGAAATGTCAACCAGAGTGCCTGCCTTAAGTCTGAAGGAAAGGGAAACTAGAAACCAGTCATGGACAATCATGTTCTGTTGAGGTTGCTTCATACAGGGACCCAGGTCAATAATCCCCAAATCCCTCAACATGAAGAGGCTCAGGAAGTCTTGCATCCAAACTCTGTTATTCTGCTCATCATCAAAGAAAGGAACAGGATGTTAGTGATGGAGTGAGTAAATATTTAAAACACTAAAGATACCATGACAAAACACTTTCATTAAAGCCCAGTCCACAACCAAATCAATCAACAGAAAAAGTCTTTTTTTCAAAAAAAAAGGGAAGAAGAAGAAAGGATAAAAACACATTATATAACACTCACTTATCAAACATTGTAATATGAAGGAAAGTTAGCCAAGAATGCCTAAAGAAAGAGACTTTTATGGGTCCCCCAGGGAGTATGAAACAGCAGGAAATTCCAGAATGGTTTAAAAAAGAGAAATGTAAGTTCATAAAAATGAAATTAGGAATGAATATGTCACAAGTTAATGATCCCATCATACATTGAGAAACTCTAAAGTAGTTCAAGGTTTAAGAGAGAATTTCATAGATTCATAATATGAAAATTCTTCTATGAAGAAAAATTTGGAACAAAAAAGCAAAAAAAAAAAAGCACCATGCAAAGCAATGTAATTGACCTTGACGAAAGGATGAAAAAAATGCAATAAAGTTCATGGATCTTGCAAAAAGATTATATATGCACACATATACCATAGTGCAGAAAATAATGACAATAATTTAAAAAAAAATGATTATCAGTGAGTACCCTAGCCAAGGATCTTACCAGAGCTAGAAATGTTTAGTGTTTTAAAAATGTATATATTTTTTGTTCTTTTTTTTATCTTCTTATCTTATTTAGGAATTCTTTTGGGGCATAGGTTCAACCTGTAGTTTTCTTGAGGCTCTGCTTATAGATGTTTTCTCACTGTTGTCATCTTCTGAGTTTTTGTCTTGAGCTTCCCATAGTAGCTTTTAATGGTCAGTTTACTTTGTTGTTGTTTTGCGAATTTGCTAATTTGTTTAAGCTTATTTTTTTGAATTTTATGTTAGAGTTGGGCTTTGCTTACCTCTGACAGTTGGAGGAGATCACTGTCCCAATCTTCAGGCTTTTCCATCCTTCTGTTTTCCCAGATAATTTGGGGATCTGTAAATATTTGGTGATTTGAAGGTGATGCGATTCAGGAAAAGGTGTGGTCACTGTTCTTACATTCTGCTTGCTGGTCCATAGGCAGTAAGAGTTCTTGCTCCTTTGAGAGCAAAAGCACTAATATTCTTCTCCACTCTGAAACTGTAACCATGGACTAGGACCTCTGTTCCTTCTCTATCCTGGAAGTGCAACCAGGAACTAGAACTCTGACTTCTTCTCTCTTCTTGGGACCCTACAAGTGGAAGTGCTAATTTGTGGTCCTCTGTACCCTGGAACTGTGACCTGCAACTGAGTAATATGCAATAGATTTGGCAAATGGCATCTGATCTTGCACCCAGTGCCTACACAGGGGTCCCTTGTAATCTCTTTCTGATCAGCTGTCCAATCTTCTTACTATATCTTGACAGTGAGAGGCCCCAGTACTGCTACTGCCTCCAAGACCCACAGCTGATTTTACTACCATGCTTTACTCCCAGCCAGCCCCCAACCTAATGTCACAAACTTCTTCTGAGATATAAAGTTGTCCCACTTTTGGAAAATATTTCATCCCAATCGTTTGTTGGTAATAGCACTAGAGAATTCTATTTGACAGGTTATTTTAAAGTTCTTTTGATGGGAAATTTGAGAGAATTCAGCTAGAATGATCCCTTTATTCCACCATATTGACTTTGCTAACCAATACCTGACATCTTTGTAACTTGTGCAAAAAAATTGACTTGTAGTCAAGGTTTGCCTATTGGATTCCCATTTCACATATTCAACTCTGAGATAACAGTAGCTTCTTCCAATGTTATCCTTACGTGGTGCTAATTGGAAATGTAAAGTTGGCTCCATGCTTGTCCTCAACAGTAACAGACATATTAGGAGAGGTTTAGACCTATAAAATTGAGAACCTGTTTGGCTAAGCTTACAAAGGTTGTAGACAGGTAAAAGCTCTATATATATTAAGAATAAAAAGGAGAGTAACAGAAGAGATATATTCTTATTGCAATGTTTTATGAGGGGGAAGGACTCTAGTAATAGCTTAATAGGAAGAATCCTATATATAAACTGCAGTAAAGTACCCAGGGAATGCCAGATGAAAAGTATAGTAACATAGACTGCTCCCTCACACACATACACACCTCATTGTCACTTTGCTTCTAGATCTTTTTATTTCTCCATCTAGTAGCCATTACACACACACACACACACACACACACACAAACACATATATTCTCTCTCTCTCTCTCTGTTAAGTTTCCATATACCTAATTTTCAGCTAGGCTGACAGAGAATAAGAAAGGTATCCCACTGTAATTTTCTTTCCAAAATGTCCTTTGTATTTCACGTACTTGGAATTATTGTTATGATTCCATTTTCATTCTGTTCTGTTGAACAAACATTAACTCCCTATAATTTGTAACAGACCATATTAGGCTCTAGGACTATACAGAAAAAAGGAAGCAAAATAAAAACTCTAGATGTAAGGGACTTGAATTATCTCAATAGTGATAGGTTTGAGGTAGGGGATGGAGGAAGAATATATATGAAAGGTAAGTAAATGCAAAATATAAATGCTGAGAATTTTAACTTCAAGAGATAGAGAACACTAGGAGCTGTAGAGATAAGGAAACACCAATTGTTTTAATAATATATGAATAATTGTAATTGATATTTTCCTTAGCTCTGAATTTTATTGTAATCTTTATGATGATACGTCACATTTGATTTTATTTTTTCTCAACCAATATTTGGCATCCATTTTGTGGAGTATCAATTACACAGGTGCAACATGATCAAGCGTTAAATATCCCAAGAGTTCTAGCTTCCAATAAATTGGTGGCACAATAGACTAACAATTGGTTGAATGGGCATTTGTCCCTTCCTCTAGCAACCTGGTTAATGATGCAGTTTAGGATTATTGCTAAGGATCAAATAAAAAAAATATGGAAATGCTACGTGAAGATGAGCTGCTAGTACCTTCAAGAGTAACATTATACTCTGCAGCTTTGAAAAATCTTTTTTTTAATCTTAAAGAAATCTTGAGATGAAAAGTGCTCCCCAACATCTTTGGAAATGGTATCAATTACTCATATTTTTGAGTTACTTCTACGTATAAGGTCCTATAATAGAATGGCAAAAACTTTTAGATATCATCAAATTGGAACCCCTTATTTTTAGATGTGGATATCAAGGCCAAGAGTTTTAATTTTCTTTGTTTAAATTTTATGTATTTATTCTAACTCTTACAAATACCCCCAAAAAGAGTTTGTGAGGTATTTCCATATATAAATTAAAAAAGAAAAGGAGCATTATATGGGTCTCAAGATATTAAGTAACTTGCCCCAAACCATAGAATTAGAGGATTCAGGGATAAAATAATAAGCAATAGCTCACATCTAAAGTACTATAGGCTCACAAAGTCTTTTACGAATGTTATGTCCTGTGATACTCACAACAACTCTGAACTGTGGGTGTTATCATTATCCCCATTTTATAGATAAGGAAACCGAGGCAGAGAAAGGTTAAGTGGTTTATCCAAGCTTACATAGCCAATAAGTTTCTGAGGCTAAATTTGAACTCCAGGTCCAGTGCACTATCCACTGTGCCACCTAGGTGTCTTCAGGAACCTTAGAGATTATTCAACTAGGTCATGGAAGATATTAGTATAAAACATATGGCATAGACTCTGTTTGGAGATCACATATATCAAAGCCATAGCTCAACCTTTCCCTTTTTTTCTCTCTTCTGTAGCTAATAGATGATAAGAAACAAGACAAAAAAAGTCTATATGAAATCCCTTCTTTCATTATGTCTAGGTTTCTTTTGTGGGGCAAATTTTTTAAGTCCAAGGCCATTTATTTGCCTATACCCTTTGGGACCTCTGACCAGAGACATTTGGCCTTTGCTGCACATGTTTTTTTTTTTTTTCCTGTCAAGTGGGTACTCTGCAGTTTCTTAGGTGGACAGGAATACTGCAAAGGGAATGTCAAAAGATAAGATGTTTGATTTAACAGAAACCATAAAGTTCTTAGATTGGTTGAAAATGTAAGGATACTAACAAAGCAGTTGCCTTAGGTATTATGACCTAAAGTTCAGATAATCTCTTTCAATTTAGGGATGTTTGGGAAATGGATTGATTACTCTCTGCTTCTGTGATTTGATGAAATCACTGCTCAAGGTAAAATAGCTATAAGGCATTGGGCTTAGCACGTTTTCTTTGGCTTGAGAGATAAAAGTTTTATAGCTGATGCTCCAGTTTAATGCCCTTAACTTCTGAAATATCTTTTGAGTCAGAAAATAAGACAGTTATGTTTTTTCCACACTTTGCAGTTATGAAACAATTAATGCTACAGCACATCTGTTTCATAGCTGAAAAAAATCCTAGATTATATTAAGTCATATTCAAATTCAGCTATTTGTATATTTCTACCTACACAATGAGAAATGCCATTACTAGAATTAGTAGTATCAATTGCCCAGGGCTTAATGGAACACAAAAAAGGAACTGATAAGAATTAAGCATTAAAGATAATAAAATGCAAAATATGCTTAGCTTCTCCTTCCTATTATTTCTATTCTCTTTTTTTTTTTGGCTAGGTGATAGGGTTAAGTGACTTGCCTAGGGTCACACAGATAGTAAGTGTTATGTGTCTGAGGCTGGATTTGAACTCAGGTCCTCCTGAATCCAGGGCCAGTGCTCTATCCACTGTGACACCTAGCTGCCCTACCTTCCTATTATTTCTAGAAATATGCTAAGAGTGAAACTTGTTTATTGGTTTGTTTTGTTCATTTATCAGTCAATGAATCAATCAACAGACATGAACTGACTCCATATTACATGTTAGGCTTAAGAATGAAAGGAGTTTTGTAAGTAGTAGGTGGTCAAAAATATTTGTTTAATGTATTTGTTTAGATGTGTTTGTATGTCATAACTGTTTACAGCAGAATATACTTTTCAACTCTGTGTTGATTTTCAGTCTTTAAACAGGACAAAACTTCCTATTCTAATAAGACTGTTGTTTATTTGAAAGTGTAATATTCACATAAATATATTTTTGCACTGAGAATGTATGACCATAAAGAAAACTAACAGAAATATAAGACAAAATAATCCTCAATAGATTAGAGGTTAAAAGATACAAACAAACAATTTTCTTCTTTTTCAATTGTTTTGTTTTCATTATTTTTTATTTCATTTTACTTCAATTTATTTTTAGTTTTCAACATTCACTTCCACAAGGTTTTGAGCTCTAAATTTTCTCCCCATTTCATCCCTCCCCACACTCCAACATGGCATGCATTCTGTATAACCCTTCCCGTAATCTTCCCTCCTTTCTATCTCCCCCCGCCTTCTGTTATCCCCTTCCCTTTCTATTTTCCTGTTAGGCAGGATAGATTTCTATACCCCATTTCCTGTATTTCTTATTTCCCAATTGCATGTGAAAATTTTTTTTTTAGCATTTGTTTTTAAAACTTTGGGTTCCAAATTTTCTTCCTTCCTCCCTCCCAACCCACACTCATTGAAAAGGCAAGGAACTCCATACTGGTTAAACATGCAAAACATTTCCATAATAGTCATACTGTGAAAAACTAAGTACATTTCCCTTCATACTATACCACTTCTCATTTATTCTGTTCTCTCATTTGACCCTGTCCCTCCTCAGAAGTGTTTGCTTCAGTTAGCCCCCCTCCTTCAATCTGCCCTCCCCTCTATCATCCCTCTGCTCCTTGTCCTCTCCCCTCCCCCATTTTCCTGTAGGGTAAGACAGATTTCCATACCCAATTGAATGTGCATGTTATTCCCTGCTTAAGCCAAATCAAATGAGAGTAAGATTCATCCATTTCCTCTCACTGACCCCCGTTTCCCCTCCACTGTAAAAGACTTTTCTTGTCTGTTTTATGTAAGATAATTTACCCCATTTTACCTCTCCTTTTCTCCTTCTCCCAGTATAATCCTCTCTCATTCCTTAATTTTATTGTCCAGACATCACCTCTTCATCTTCAACTCACCCTATGCCCTCTATCTATCTCTCTCTATATATATCTATCTACATACATATAATTTTTTCCTTCAACTGCCCTAATACTGACAAAGGTCTCATAAGTTACAAATATCATCTTTCCATGCAGGAATGTAAACAGTACAACCTTAATAAGTCTCTTCTGATTTCTCTTTCTGCTTTACGTCTTCATGTTTCACTTGAATCTTGTATATGAAAGTCAAATTTTCTATTCAGCTCTGGTCTTTTCATCAAGAATGCTTGAAAGTCCCCTATTTCACTGAATGACCATTTTTCCCCTGATGGATTATGCTCAATTTTGCTGGGTAGATGATTGTTGGTTGTAAGTCTATCTCCTTTGCCCTTTGGAATATCATTTCCATGCCTGTCCTTAATGTAAAAGCTGCTAAATCTTGTGTTATCCTGATTGTGTTTCCACAGTACTTGAATTGTTTCCTTCTGGCAGCTTGTAATATTTTCTCCTTGACCTGGGAACTCTGGAATTTGGCCACAATATTCGTAGGAGCTTTCCTTTGGAGATCTCTTTCAGGAGGTGATCAGTGGATTCTTTCAATTTCTATTTTGCCCTCTGGTTCTAAAATATCAGGGCAGTTTTCCTTGATAATTTCTTAAAAGATGATGTCTAGGCTCTATCTTTGATCAAGGCTTTCAGATAGTCCAATAATTTTTAAATTCTCTCTCCTGGATCTATTTTCCAGGTCAGTTGTTTTTCCAATTAGATATTTCACATTGTTTTCTGTATTTTCATTCTTTTGGATTTGTTTTACAGTGTCTTGATTTCTTATAAGGTTACTAGCTTCCAATTGCTCCATTCTAATTTTTAAGGAAATATTTTCTTCAGTGAGCTTTTGGACTTCCTTTTCTATTTAGCCAGTTTTGTTTTTAGGGCATTCTTCTTGTCATTGGCTTTTTGGACCTCTTTTGCCATTTGGGTTAGGTTATTGTTTTAAGCTATTATTTTCTTCAGTATTTTTTAGGGGGTCTTCTTTAGCAAGCTGTTGACTTGTTTTTCATGATTTTCTTGCATCCCTCTCATTTCTCTTCCCAGGTTTTCCTCTACTTCTCTTACTTGGTTCTCAAACTCCTTTTTGAGCTCTTCCCTGGCCTGGTACTGATTCATATTTTTCTTGGAGGCTTTGGATGTAGGAGCTCTGATTTTGTTGTGTTCTGGTTGCATGTTTTTATCTTCTTTGTTACCAAAGAAAGATTAAATGGTCTGACTTTTTTTTTTGCAAAGTTTGGTCATGATCAAGCCAATTACTTGAGTTATAAACTCTTTGTTAATCTACAGGTTTGCTTCTAGTGTGGAGAATGTACTGTCCCAAACTTCAGGGGTTTTGTGCAGCTGATTTCAGAGATATCTCTAGGGACCTGTAAACTTTCAGTTCTTCCAAGGTGCTATGATCCTTTCCTGGTCTGTGCTCTGGTCTGTGAGTGACTACAAGCACTCCTGTCTGCCTTGGAACTGTGAGGAGGAATTGCTGCCTACCACCAATGCAAGCTTTATCACTCTAGCACTCCTTCTCCTCCCAGGACCACCATCCAGAACTGTGCCAGATGAAAGCACTGGCAAAGCAATAAAATCCTGCACCAGCACAGAGAGTCCTGTAATCCCCATTGATCAGCTACTGGATTCCCCCTCAGTCTGTGGGCTGGAAGCTCAGGAGGCAGCTGCCACCCTGTGGCCAACCTTGGGGACTGAGCCTAGAACCCAGCACTTACCTCTCTCACCACACAGACTTTTCCACTGACTTTCTAAAGTATCTTTGGCATTCATGGGTTGAGAATGCTGGAAATTGCTACAGCTACCCATGATTCAGTCCTCAGAGGCCTATGTGCCCATATGAACTGTGCTCTTCTCCCTGCTCATGGTGATATACCTTTCTGATCAATCATCCAGGATGTCTTGAGCTATAAATTTGTTTCACTCTGCCTTTTTGTGGGTTCTGCTGCTTCAGAATTTGTTTAGAGCCATTTTTGTAGGTATTTGGAGGGATTTTTGGGAAAGCTCAAGCAAGTCACAGCTTTTACTCTGCCATATTGGCTCCACCCCCTCCAACAAACAATTTTCAAAAGAAGAATTTTAGACTATTAACAATCATCAAAAGAAGGAAAAAATGGAAGGAAAAAGAACATTCAAAAAATCATTAACAACTAATAGACATTTATTAAGTGACGGCTATGTGTCAGGCAATATACAAAGCACTGGGGATACAAAAGTAGGCAAAAGACAGTTCCTCAAGGACCTTATAATCTAATGGAGAATACAACATGCAAATACATATAAAGAAAGCTATACGGGATAAATAGAAAATAATTAAAAGAAGGAATAAAGAGAGGTTAGGAAAGACTTCTTAAGGAAGATGAAATTTTAGTTGTGACTTAAAGCCGAAGAAGTAGTAGTCCAAGCAGAGAAGGGAGAGCTTCCAGGAATGGAGAACAGACAGACAAAATGCCTGGAGCCAAGAGATTATATCGTTCATGGAGCAGCCAGGAGGCCAATGTCATTGAATCAAAAATTACATGTTGGGATGTAATATACAAGAAGACTGGAATAGTAGGAGAGTACTAAATTATGAAAGGCTTTCATTGTCAAACAGAACATTTGTATTTGCTGCTGGAGGCATTAGGATACATTGAGTAAGGAGGTGATATAATCAGATCACTTTAGTGGCTAACTAGAGAATGAATTTGAGTAAGAAGAACATTGAGGCAGGCACATCAACCAGCATGCTATGGCAATATTCAAGGCATGAAATGATGAAAGCTTACACTAGTATAATGGCAATGGGAGAGGTGAGTGTGGGGGTGTTAGAGAAATTTTGCAAAGGTAAAATCAGCAGATCTTGGCAGCAGTTTGAGTTTGAGGGTGAGCAATAGTAAGGAAATCAGAATGAATCCCAGATTGTGAGCCTGAGGGACTGAGAGGATGGTGTTGATCTCTATAGTAGTAAGGAAGATATTAGGGTAGGGGAGGGTTTAGGGAAAAAGAAAATGAGTTCTGTTTTGGATATTGAACTTAAGATGTCTACTGGGCATCCAGTTTGAGATGTCTGAAAATCAGTTGGAGTATTGAGATGGGAAGTCAACAGAGAGACTGGGGCCAAAAAGGTACATTTGGGAGTCATAAGAATGGAAATGGCAGTTATTTCCCTGAGAGCTGATGATATCACCAAGTTAAGAAGTATAGAGGGAAAAGAGAACAAGGCTGAACACAGAACCCTAAGGGGCACTTATGCTGAGAGGGCATGATCTGAAGATGGATTCAACAAATGTGACAGAGAGGGAATTACTATATAGGTAGGAGGAAAACCAGGAGAGAGTGCTGTCCCAAAAACTTAGGGTTGAAGAGGTGTCAAGGAGAATAAGGATTGAAAAAAAGGTCATTGGATATACCAACTGAAAGATCATTAGTAACTTTGAAGAGAGCAGTATCTATGGAATGAGGAGGTTGCATGCCAGAATATAAAGGCTTAAGAAGAGAGTGAGTGGAGAGAAAGTGTAGGTACCTAATGTAGATGGTATTTTAAGAGTTTAGCTACAGAGGGCAGGTAGATATCAAACAACACAGTAAGTTTGGAATGATCAAGGAGGGATTTTTCAGAAGAGAGGATACATGAGTTCGTGTGTTAGCAGCAGAAAATAATTCAGTAAAGAGGGAGATATTGGAATAATGTGATAAATGCAAAGCTAAACAACTCTAATCTTTCACTTTATGCCCAGCAAAATATCAAAGATTACAAAAGACTGAAACAAGCAAAGGTAGAAAGGTGATGGAAATATAGTCATGCTAATGCATTATTAGCAGAGATGTAAATTATGTCAACTATTTTGGGAAACATTGGAATATTACAAATAAGGAGCTATAATAGCAATAACTTTTTATACTGAAGGATAACATTATAAGAGGTATTCCCTAAGGAGGTCATTGACAAAAACCACTAAGTTCCCATACATACCAAAGCATCTGTAGAAAAACTATGTAATAGCAAAGAAATGGAAACAAAGTAGATGTTCATCCACTGAGGAATGACTAAGCAAGTTATGGCTCATGAATACAACAAAACATTGTTTTGCTCTAAGAAAGAAAGAGTGTGATGAATTCAAAGAAGCATGGAAAGACTTACATGAGTAGTTTGCAAATGTCAGGCCAGGAGAACAAAAATTAGACAACTGTGGTGCTCTTGTAAAGCTTGCAACTTACAAATCCTGAGCTGATCCTGCGTTCAGTGAAAAACCCAACACTCAGTAGCTGGAAGAACCAGTAGTAGAAACTAAGGGGATATAAAAAAAGGAGTAAGCAATCATTTTTTAAATTATTTAATTTAAATTTAAATTTGAATTATTTAATTTATTTTAATTAATTTAATTAATTTAATTTTTTTGAAAACCAATGTAATGAATACTGTTTTCAAAACTACCCAGTTTTTCTGTGCTTCATTCAAATTCTTTTATTCTCTGTTGTATACTTTTTATTTTATTTTTTTTCTCCCTCCTTCCTCACTCTGCCTTAGGTAAGGCTACAATTAAAAATATATACACCAATATGTAATATGCATATATATACATATATATATGTGTGTGTGTGTGTGTGTGTGTACTACATATACACATATACATTTATATCTACATACTTATTTATTTACATACATAAAGTATGTGTAAGACCATACTATATATATTTCTATTAGTCAGTTCCTGTCCAAGTCTGTCCACACTTTTCTAAAATCAACCAGTTCATCATTTCTTGTATTACAGTCCATCACAATCGTATACTGCAACTTTTTTAGCTTCTTCAATTGAAGGGCATCTACCATTTTAGCAAGTGTGATAGATATGAGACGGTATCTCAAAGTTGTTTTTATTTGCATTTCTCTAACCAATGATTTAGAGCATTTTTTTTTTCATATGACTATAATAGTTTTGATTTCTTCATCAAAAAACCTGCCTATTCAGGTCCTTTGACTATTTATCAATTGAGGAATTAATCATATTCTTATAAATTTGACAGAGTTCTTTATAGATTTGAGAAATCACACCTTTATTTGAGAGATTGTCTATGAAAGTTTTACCCCAATATTCTGTTTTGCTTATAATCTTGGTTACATTGGTTTTATTTGTATAAGAACTATTAATATTTAATATAATTGGAATTGCCCACATTACACATCAAAATGCTTTCTATACTCTCATTTCTTCATATATTATTCTCCTACCTATAAGTGTGATACATTACATGTTCCAGATTCTTCTAATTTTCCTGTTATATCTCCCTTTGCATCTAGGTCATATATTTAATCATATCTTTATACATGGTTTAAGATATTGGTCTCTACCCAGTTTCTGATAGACTGCTTTCTGCTTTCCCAACAATTTTTGTGAAATAATGAATTCGTATCCCACCAAATTAAATCTTTACATATGTTAAGTAAAAAGGTTACTATAGTCCTTTATTATTGTGTATTATAGGTCTACTCAAGTCAGCTGACCTACCTTTCTGTTTCTTAGCCAGTACCAAATAGTTTTGTAGAGAAGTATAGTTTAAAGTCTGGTACAGCTAAATCTCTTTTCTTTACATTATTTTTTTTTATGAGTTTATTTGAAATTCCTTACTTTTTGGTATTCCAAATGAATTTTGCTATTATTTTTTTCTAACTCAGTATTTTATTTTAGTAATTTAATCAGGACAACATTGAATAAATAGATTACTTAGGTTAAATTGTCATTTGTATTACATTGGCCTTGCCTACCTTTGAATAATTAATATTTCTCCATTTATTTAAATCTAACTTTATTTGTATAAAGACTGTTTTATAGTTATGTTCATGTAGTTCCTGGGTCTGTTTTGGCAGGTATACTCTCAGGTATTTTATATTGTCTACAGTTATTTTAAAAAGTCTAAAAGAATAATGAATAGTACTGGTGACATAATAGTAGGTTTCTCTGTTTATCTCCTCTAGTTAAATCTATTTTAGCTGGAACTTTGCCTGAGATCATGATTGCTCCCCGTGCTTTTTTTTACATCAGCTAAAGGAAAATAAATTCTACTCTAATCCTTTATTTTGACTTTGTGTGTAACTCATTTGTTTTGCTGGGGTTTTTTTGTTTATAATTTGTTTTGTTTTTGTAAATAACATATTGCCAATTTCAGACTTTTAATCTATTCTGCTATTTCCATTTTATGGGTAAATTTATCCCACATTTGTCACTTTCAAAGTTATAATTTCTCATTGGTATTTCCTTCAACCTATTTTTTCCTTGCCATCTTCCTTACCCAATTTACCCTATTTCTTCTCATGGGTCTAATTTACTTCTAACCACTGCTTTGTCCTCCTATTCCTTAATCTACCCACTTGTCTAAGAGTTCCTCCCTTATCCTCTCTCCCACCCTCTAAATTCTTAACCTATACACCTTTCTAAAAGTCTCTTAACCTATCTGCTCATCCTCTTATTTCTTTATAAATTCACAAGGCTTTTATACCCTTCTAGATGTATATGTTGTTCCCTCTTTAACATACTTCTGATGAAAATATGGTTCTAACACTATCAGCCCCCCCAATTGCTTCTTCTCTATTAGTTCTTCCTTTAATGCCTCATTTCAATGAGCTAATTGTTTTTATTTTACCTCTCCCTATTAAATTGTATTTTCTTAGAATTATTCCATCATATTCAGCCTAGCCCAAGCCTTTCTTTCAAACTACCTAAGTACTGATAACAGTCGTAAGACTACTGATAACATTTTTTTACATATTAAAAGTAAACAGTTTGACCTTCTTGAGTCTTTCAAAATTGGTCTTTAATGTTTACCTTATATTTCTCCTGGATCTTATATGTAGACTTTTCCATTTAGTTCTCAACTTTTTGTAACAAGTAACTGAAAGTCTTTCACTTTATTAAGTGTCATTTTGTTCATGATTATACTTAATTTAATTGGATAAGTTACCCTGGTCACAACTCCAGTTCTTTTGATTTTTGAAATATAGTATTCCAAGACCTACAGTCTTCAACACAGAAGATGCTAGGTCTTGTGTGACGCTCATTGTACCTCTGTAGTATTTAATTTTTTTCTTGTTGTTTGTAATATTTGCTCCTTAACTTGGAAGCTTTGAAACTTTGGTATGATATCCCAGAAGTTTTCCTTCTGGGATCTCTTTGAGGTAATGATTTGTAGATTTTTTTTTTCTGTTTCTGCATTATCTTCTTATTCTGGAAATTCAGGGCAATTTTCCTAAATAATTTCTTATAATATTGTGTCAAAAATTTTTTAAGATTGTAACTTTCAAGTAGTCCAACAATTCTTATATTATCTCTCCTTGCTCTGTTCTCTGCATCAGTTGTTTTTCTAAGAAGATATTTCATATTCTCTTCTATTTTTTCATTTTTTTCATTTTGTTTTATTATTTATTGGTGTCTTATGATGTCATTAGCTCCCCCTTGTTCTATTTTTGTTTTCAAGTTGTTTTTTTCCTACTTAAGTTTTTGGATCTCTTTTGTTAGTTGGTTGACTTTGTTTTCATAATTTCCTTGGATTCCTATTTTTTCCTAATTTTTCTTTGATCTCTCTTATTTCATTTTTTAAGTTCTTCTAAGAACTCTTTTTTTGGACTTGCAATCATTTAACATTTCTCTTGAAAAAGGAGTGGCTCTTTTTTTAGCTTCCCTATCATCCTCTGAATACGAACCCAGATTTTCTCTCTCCCCATGGTAGCTATCTAGGGTTGGGTTCTTTTTCCTTTGCTTACTCATTTTTATTTTTGTTTTAGTTCATTTTTAGAATCTTATTATTATGACGAGGTTTTAGTCTCAAAGTGTGGGGAATGGCACCCCAGGCCTCAGGTATTTCTTCCTGTTATTTTCTGAGATCTGCTAGGGGCCCAATCTTGGGCACTCTTTTCTACTCCTAAGCCGTGGCTGGAGTCTGCAGTTACACTAACCTGCAAATGCTCTTCCTCCCTGTGGTACCTCTGGTGGCTGCAAACATCAACTTTCCTCTCTGTCCTGGAAGCCAAACCAGGGAGTCCACTGTCCTGCAAGTATCCGGATCCAGCAGATTCCCCACCCCTCTGCTACTGCAATCACAAAGCATGTGATCAAAGCAGCAGCAGCAGCCCTGGACTGCTTCTGGTCAGCATAGCTATGCCTGTTGTCCTGCACCAGCAGAGGATGCTTCAATATTTCCACACTGTCTGGGAGGTGAAAACTCCTGAGACTAAGGCTACTTCTAGACTCAATTGCTCCCAGGGCTTGTTGTTTATTAATTCTTCAGAGTTGGCCTGGAGGTGTTTGCACTGCACCAGGGCCAAGTCTCTACCCCTGGGTGTCAAGTCTTTCCTAAGGTCCTCTCAAGTTGTCTTGGGAGAACAACTACTTTACCCTGACCTTTTTTATTTTTGTTGCTCTATGTTCACTTTGAGGTGATACTCTTGTCTTTTTTCTGTGGAGGAAATTTGTTGAGCCTACATTTTTCTGACCTACTCTGCAATCTTTGTATGAAGCATTCTCAGATTGCACTCCAGAAGTGTTTGGAGACTGGCTCTAAAGCAAATTTTAACTTGGCGAAGTAAAATTGGAAATATAGCTAAAAAAGGCCTAAAAAGCTATTAGGATGACAAGGATGCTCAATACAGAAACCTAAAAGATGAAAATTATTCCAAAATGTTTATCAGCAAAATATATAAAAAAAAAAAGACACATTTTGGGCAAAAGTCCAATTAGAAATGCTGAGAAAGTTAAGTAAAATATATAATTAATTTAAAGTCGGAATGATTATATATATGAAATTAGAGTACTAGAGGAAATAATTAGTAAATGAATGGGATTCATAGAGGAAAGTCTTGGAAAGAGAATTAATAGCATGATACAAAAGGTACAATACCATAACAATGCAACAGGCTGGCTGCAAATTAAAATGGAACAAAAGTTAATTACTCCATTAGATAACTAGAAATAGTGAAAGTCAAAAGATTTAAAAAAAGAAGAAAATTTTAGGTATCTCATAGCAAAAACAAACGGTACGGGAGAAAAAAAAAAAGGCAGAGGAGAGAGAATTCAAGAATCACTGGACTACTAGAAAATTATCACACACAAAACGAACCCATTCAATATATTTCAATAAAGCACAAAAGAAGACTGTCGAGTCTCTTAGAATTGGCAGAGCAAAGTTAAAATAAAATGAATTAATTGGTCATGTTCTGAAAGAAAATCTGAAAGGATTTTCTCATGAATTTCATAGCCTAAATCCAGAGCTTCTAGGTAAAAACAATACCTACAAGTAGACAAAAAAGAATTTCAGTCTTGGAAGCCACAGTTAGATTCACATGAGATTGAGCAAGCACTCCTATAAAGATGCATGGAACTTAACATACAATAGTCCAAAGGGGAAAAGACACAGCTTATAACCAAAAATAACTTATGCAGAAAAACTGAGTATAATCCTGAAAAGGAAAAAAAAAAGATCTTTAATGAAACAGAGCACTCCCGAGTAGTACTGATGAAAAGACAAGCACTGTGTAGAAAACATGAAATACAGAGAAACTTAAAATATTAAATACAAATGAGCAGTCGTAAGGGACTAACAAGGATGAAATATTTACATTATAACAGGGGATAATGGTACAAATGATCCCTCAGATCTCTGTTATCACCAGGCATTATATAGGAAGTCAAATAATATAGAGGGCTAGCAATGGCATGCCATATTGTGATGAAGTGAAACTAATTGGAAGATAATTTCAATAATCCACATGAGAGGTGGCAGGTAGTTGGTGCAGTGGAGAGAATGCTGGGCCTGGAGTTAGAAAGACTCATCTTCTTGAGTTTAAGTCTAGCTGCAGACACTAACTAGCTGTGTGACTCATGGCAAATGACTTTAATCCTGTTAGACTCAGTTTCCTCATTTGTAAAATGAGCTGGAGAAGGAAATGATAAACTAACCCAGTACCTTTGCCAAGAAGATTGAAAAAGAGAGTTTGAGATGTTTCCAGGACATCCAATTTGAAATGCCCAGAGGCAAGATATGATAAAGATTGAAGCCCAGGGGAAGGCTAGATATATAGATATATGAGTCAGGACACTCCAGTACCAAGATGGAGGAATGAGGAAAGAACTTCTAAATTCCCCTCCAAACAACTTGAAAACTGCTTCAGAACTGATCTAGGAGCAAGGAAGCAGCTTTCTATCACAGCTGGATAGGTCTGTCTCACTGGGACAGGAGGAGAGTAAGGTCTGAGAGCAGCAACATCTAGCCTCACACTAGGGGGCCTGTAGCAAGGTGCCAAGCCTGGGGCAATCCACCAGTGAAACTCTACCCTCCTGCAAACCAGCAGCCCTTAGGCAAGCCAGTAGTTTGTGGAGCAGAGCAAGGTACCATGCCAGCAGTACCACACCCATGATAGGCCACCTGGGAGTCCTCAACCTCATTGTAGACAAGTAGTGAGGCCCTGCCCTAGTGCTAACTAAAAGAAAGAACTCAGCCCTCTCACCAGCCCTGCAACAGAGGGGCCCCTGTTTCAATAGCAAACCAGTGGCAATGACCTTCCCTAGGGCAGGCCAATAGAAAAACCCTACTCCCTGGGGAGGGCAACTGGGAGGCTCTGCCTTCTGGTACAATCCAGAAGGGAATCCTACCCTCCAGTGCAAGCAAGCAGCTAATTCCTGAAGCCCAGTGAAACCCAGGAGCAAAACCCTGAGCCCAAACACAAAAAGTTTGGGACAGAGCAGGACCAGAGTTCTCATATAAAAACACTGAGTGGTAAAATTAGGCAGAAAAACGAGAAAAAAAAAAGAACTTGACTATAGAAGGTTACTACAGTGAGAGGGAGGATAAAACCACAAACTTAGAAGAAGACAACAGTGTCAAAATGGTTACATGTGAAGCCTCAAAGAAAAATGTGATTTAGTCTCAGGCCCCCACAAAAACTCCTGGAGGAGCTTTAACAGGATTTTAAAAACCAAATTAAAGATGTAGAAGAAAAATTGGGAAAAAGAAATTGAAGCAATGAAAGAGAATCATGAAAAAAAGAGTCTATAGCATGGAAGAAGATATACAAAAACTCACCAAAGAAAAGAACTCCCTAAAAATTAGAACTGGCCAAATGGAAAAGAAACTACAAAAGCTCACTGAAGAAAATAATACCTTAAAAATTAGAATTGAGCAAATGGATATTAACGATTCCATGATATATCAATATATGATAAAATAAATGTTAAAAAGTAAAAAAAAAAAAGAAGAAAATGTGAAATTTCTTATTGGAAAAATAACCAACTTAAAAATGGATGTAGGAGAGACCATTTAAGAATTATTGGACCACCTGAAAGCCGTGATCCCATAAATAAATAAATTGAATAATAAATATTTTTTTAAAAAAAAGGCATTTTTTTTGAGAAATTGTCAAAGAAAACTGCCTTGATGTACAAGAACTAGAGTGCAAATTATAGTTTGAAAGAATTCACTGACCACCACCTGAAAAATATCCTAATTTGAAAATTTCCAGGAACATCATAGTCAAATTCAAGAGCTCACAGATCAAAGAGAAAATAATGCAAGCAACCAAAAAGAAACAATTCAAGCATCATGGCTCTACAATTAAGAATACACAGGATTTGAAAGCTTCCACATTTTGGGGGGGAAGGAAATGAACATGTAGCAAGATAGAGGAATTTCATACATACATACATACATACATACATATATATATATGTATATAGATGTATATATATGCACACATACATATATAAATATATACACATCTATATATACACATATATACACACACATATATATATATACACACACATATATATATATACGTATATATACACATACACACACACATATATACCTTGATAAAAGACTCAAGGGGAATATAAAAAGGTAGAAGAGAAAACATGAGTAAATAAGTTTAAACTCATTATATTTCCTTATGGCAACGTACTATTTGTAACTCTTAAGAAATTTGTTATTAAAAGGGCAATTAGAAAGCATATACATAGACAGAAGATATGGGTGTATGGTGACTTTGATGGAATAACTTCCCAAAAAACAAAATAAATGGGTGACAAAGAAAATTGCATTTGAAAAGAAGGAGGAGAGAGATACAATGGGATAAATTATTCCATATAAAAGAGGTATGAAAAAGCTTTTATAATGGAGAGGATGAGGGTAGTTGAATCTTTTTCAAATCACATTGCAATTTAATTAAATGTAATGTTGGGCAATGGAAAGATAGATTAAAAATTAATTAGAAACTAAGTAATCTAAAAAACATGTAGGCCAAAGAAAAATTATAGAAATAATCAATAATTTCATTAAAGAAAATGGCAATAATAAGATAACATACCAAAACTTATGAGACACAGCCAAAGCTGTACTTAGGAGAAAAATTATATCTCTAATTGCTTACAACGATAAAATAGAGAAAGAGCAGATCAATGAATTGTGCAAGCAACTAAAAAAAACCAAAAAAAAAGATCAAATTAAAAATTTCCAATTAAATACTAGGTTGGATTCCTGAAGATCAAAGGAGAAACTAATAAATTAAAGTAAGAAAATAATTAAAGTAATCAATAAAACTAGAAGTTGGCCTTATGAAAAAATACAATAAAATATATGAACCATTGGTAATGTGATTTCAAAACAGAAAAGAAGAAAAACAAATTACTAGTATTAGAAAAGAAAAGGGTGAATTCACTCCCAATGAAAAAGAAATTAAAACAATCATTAGGAGATATTTTGTCCAATTTTATGCCAGTAAATTTGGAAATCTAAATCAAATGGATTGGTTGTCGTCTTTCATTCTTGAAGAGTACCGAAATGATGTCACTATGCTAGAGTCAAGTTACAGTGTCTCTGACTGTGACTGATAAGACCAATATGAACTTGGAATGTTCTGTCACAGGTTGGGCACAAATGCAAACATCGTGGATGGATTCTGTAAATGTTCACGTTTTTTGTTTCTTTTGAGTTGCTTCAATTTTTCCTTGCTCAGAGAGCACACCATGCTGAGCAGTACTGTGTCAGTATCTCACATGTGTGTGGCTTCAGAAAAAGCCAAGGAACAGAAATATGGAGATTGCTCATAACAACTCCAGGAGAAGTGCCAGGAGAGGTTTGTACACATTTGTAGATCTGACCAAGTTCTTGATACTGTGAGGGCTTATGGAGAATTATGTCAAAAATTTGTTGCCCAGAGAATCATCAGTATTGTATGTCAAATGAAATGGATAAATATCTAAAGAAATAAAAATTATCTAGATTACTAGAAGAAGAAATAAAATACTTAAATAACACAATCTTAGAGAAAGAAATTGAACAAGCCATGAATTAACTTTCCAGCATCCTTGCTGAAAAGATCATAACTGAATAGAAAAGTTGACTTTCAAATAACAAGGTTCAAGAAAAGCATAAAAAAGTAAACAGGAAAGAAAAATCATAAGAGACTTCATAAGTTTAAACTGTTTACATTACTACATGGAAAGATGATATTTGTAACCCATAAAACCTTTCTCATTATTAGGGTAGTTGGAGGGACTATATATAGAAAGAAGACACAGGTGCAAATTGAATATGAAGGGATGATATCTAAAAAATAAAATTAAGGGGTGAGAGAGGATTGTACTTGGAGAAGGAGAAAGGAAGAGGTAGAATGGGGTAAATTATCTCACATGGAAGAGGCAAAAAAAAAAAGCTTTTACAGTGGAAGGGAAGAGGGGTGAAGTGAGCAGGAATAAGAGAATCTTACTCTAATCAGATTTGGCTTAAGGAGGGAATACCATACACACTCAACTGGATGTGGAAATCTATCTTACCCTACAGGAAAATAGGTAGAAAGGGGATAAGAGAGGTGGGGATGACAGAAGGGAGGGCAGATTAGGGGAGAGGGTAATAAGAAGCAAATATTTTTGAGGAGGGACAGGGTCAAAAGAGAATAGAATAATTGGAAGGTGGGATAAGATGAAGGGAAATATAGTTTGTTTTTCACAGCATTACTACTGTGGAAAAGTTTTGCATGACTACTCATGTGTAACCTATATTAAATTGCTTGTCTTCTTAATGAGGGTGTGTGGAGAAGAAGGAAGGGAGAGAATTTGGAACCCAAAGTTAAAAAAGTGAATGTTAAACATTGTTTTTACATGCAACTGGGAATTAAGATATACAGGCAAAGGAGTACAGAAATCTATCCTGCCCTACAGGAAAATAGAAATGGAAGGGATAAGGGAAGGATGGTGGTGGTGATAGAAGGGAGGGTAGATTGGAGAAAAGGTTATTCAGAATGCACACCATCTTGGAGTGGAGGGAAGGAAGAAAAGTGTAGAAAATTTGGAACTCTAAATCTTGTGGAAGTAAATATTGACAACTAAATAAATTAATTAATTAATAAAAAACAGTAACAAAAAATTGGTAAGCCATTTAGCTAAAACTGTGAATGTGTACTGTCTGTAATGGTGATGATCTACAAGCCTCCTAAATAAGATCAGGGGTGAGGCAAAGATGTCCATTATCACCTCTATTATTCAATATTTTATTAGGAATGTAAGCCATAGTAATAAGAGATGAAAAAGAAATTGAAGAAATTAAAATAGGCAATGAGGAAACAAAACTATCACTCTTTGCAGATGATATGATGATATACTTAGAGAATCCTAGAGAATCAACTAAGAAACTGCTTGAAATAAGTAATAATGTTATCAACATTGCAGGATACAATATAAATCTACATACATTATCAGCATTACTATATATTACCAATAAAATACAGCACCAGGAGATAGAAAGAGAAATTCCATTTAAAATAACTGTAGACAATATAAAAAACTCTACAATCTACCTGCCAAGAAACACCCAGAAACTATACGAACACAACTACAAAACACTTTGCACACAAATAAATTCAGATATAAACAACTGGAAAAATGTCAATTGCTCATGGGTAAAAATAATAAATAAATGATAAAACATAATAAAATGGTAAGTATGATAACATGATAAAAATGATAAAATAAATGATAAAAATAATTCTACCTAATCTATTTATTCAGTGCCATACTGACCAAACTATCAAAAAATATTTTATAGAGCTAGAAAAAATAACAACAATATTCATCTATAAGAAAGTTCAAGAATGTCAAGGGAATCAATGAAAAAAAAGTGAAATATGCTCTACCCATACCAGATCTCACACTGTATTTTAGAGCAATAATTATCACAACAATTTAGTACTGGCTAAGAAACAGAGTTGTGTATCATTGGAATAAGTTAGGTACACATTACATGATAGTAAATGATCATAGTAATCTCATACATGATAAACCCAAGGTCCAACTTTTGGAAGAAACACTCTTTATTTGACAAAAATTGCTGGAAAACTGGAAAACAGTATGGAAGAAATTAGATATAGACCAATATCTAAGATCATACACCAAGATAGGTAAAAATTGGTAACTTCAGGGGTATACTTCATCATTGCTAAATAAAAAAAGTTGATAGAAGTGTAACTGATGTGTATATATGTTTCTTTTCTTAGGTTTGTAGACTCAAATCAAGTTACAGCAATTGTCAGGACACCTTCTTAAAAATATGAGCGAGCTATAGATTTCCATATTGCCATGCATTTCTTTCCGAGCACCCCAGTTAAGATAACTTCCTATTACAACTTGCCTGTATCTAGTGACTAGCACTCTGCTGTTTACATTCAATCCTATTACTTTTCTTCCCAACCATAACCATTAGCAGGCAAGTTTTTAGTAAGTTGAGCTGAAATATTGGTTCCCAACTATAATTTCACTGCCACATGTTTAAATTATATCCAGATGTTCCTACCTCCTTTTTTTCTTTTTACAAATTCCAAGTGTTTGAGGAAGTTTTACAACCTCTGTGTTAACATGTGTATTCTCCTTAAAGATATTTCATTATTTCACATCTAGTAAGTCAACAAGGGGCCAGGTTTCACCTGGTCACTTGAGGATATTCTCAAATGTAGTTATCATTAAAAGTAAGAATAATAATAATGTAAGATAGTTTTTGGTAGTACTTACATTGGCAAAGAGATTAACAGATTTTAGGTTAACTTCCCCACTCCTCCTCTCCCCAGATACACAAACACATACAGAAACACAGACACACACACACATACATTCCCCTAAGAAAAAAACTTTTATACACACAAAATCCATGCATTTAGTTTCTCTAGGAAAGACAGGTATTCTAACCCTAAACAAGTGTTTTCTAAATCACAGATTTATTGCAAGAAAAAGATAACTGAGGAAGTATAAACAAGTAGTAACTATTGTATCTACTTTGCCATCGTTACAAATATTATAGGAATTATCTGCTCAAAAATCAAGTGTACCCATGACAATTCAATTAAAAAAAATGAGCACAGGTTTCTTCGAACAATGTTCTCTTGCTGGCCACTTTTTTGTAGTCAGATAATTTACTGAAAGATATAAAAGATATCTTTTTTAGTGAGCAATAAAACATTTAATTAGGTTCAACCAAATGTTGTCTTAAAGGCTCTATGCTAACAAGGAATAAGTATTAATATGTTCTATTCCTTGAAAGATGCAAAAAGAAGGAAACTTTGTTAGAAGGATCATTAATATTAAATGAGGCATAAACTATAGGGATTTTTTTTTTGCCAAAGGTATTTGTCACTGTACATGAAGCATGGTCATCATAGAATTGAAAAAATGGATTTTCTTTAAATTATGATTGGCCTCAAATACTCCTGCTTACAATGGGTCTGATTGTTCCAATCTAATCATTGTTCCAAATCCTGAAATATTACAAAATCTCACCTTGGGAAATCTGACTTTCTGTACTTGCTTTTTATCTGTGATCCAGTTGTCTGTATCCTTCAGATCTTTCAATAAATGTCACTCAATTATAACTAAGTTGTTCATTAAATTTTACTTTCACTTTTTAATAACAAACAATAAATATCACTAATTAACTGATCAGTGGATTAGCCTTTGCGAATATCTACCATAAGCCAGGAACTGTGCTAGGTACTTAGCATGCAAATTCAAAGAATGGAACAATCCCTGCTCACAAAGAGTGTAATATTTGCTGAATTTTGGGCTATGACCATGAGAACCTGATCACCTTTCCAAACTTGCAATTATTTATTTATTTATTTTTCTTGAGTAGTTTCAGTCCTGCCCAACTCTTCGTGAACTCATTTGGGGCATTCTTTGCAAAGATACTGAAATGATTTGCTATTTCCTTCTCTAGCTCATTTTATAGATGAGGAACTGAGGCAAACAGGGTTAAGTGACTTGCCTATGGTTACACAGCTATTAAGTATCTGAGGCCATATTCAAATTCAGATCTTCCTGACTCCAGGTCTGGAGTTCTATCCATTGTGCCACCTAGCTGCCCTATGATTTACTACAAAATCTCATACCCTTGCCTTCTTTCACTGTCATATTCTTCAATTTTTCATTTTCCAGTCACACTCTTGATTTCTCTTGGCTTCTCCAGATTCCTTTGCTTCTTTGGCTTTCCACTCGAACCACTTCTTCCATTTCTATCAAGAAATGCTTCTTTCTCCCTGGTAGACCTGGGATTAGAATAAGATTCTTTCAGTCTTTTTCACTTTCTCCCTTACTTACTAAAATCAGTTTGTATTTTGTATAGAATTGTTCAATGGGCACTGGCAGAAGCACAAATATGGTAAACTATTTGATGGTCACTGAAATATTCCTTTTGCGTGTATGAAGTTTTTCGGAGTTGAAGGAAGTAACATTTTCTAAAAATGGTTTGTTTAGTGTTCATGATCTGTTTCAATCAAATAAATACCTTACACAGGTTGTAATTTTCATGAAAAAGATTTTTAAAAAATAAATAGAAATAGAAAGCAGAAAAAGTGCCAGTATCTTTTTTTTTGGCAAAGAATTATTTCTATGTATGTGGGTAAAAGGCCTGAGTTTAAATCCATTTTTCATATATTATCTGCATGATTCTGGAAAAAATGAAACTTAACTTCTGTTTCCCTTAATCGACTGGAGAATGAAATGACTAATCATTCCAGTATCTTTGCCAAGAAAACTCCATACAAAGGCACAAAGAGTCAGATATGGCCAAACAACTGAACGACACCATTCTTTAGAAATAGAAATATCAGGAATCCATTTGTATCTGCATTTTAAGTTGCAGCTGCTCTTGATTCTTTGTAGTGGCCAGCTGGGATGAACTCCTAGATTTACTAAACCACGTGAATAGAAATAAGAACCAAATATGACCTGAAGAAATGGTCCTACTCAGAAGTGGTCAAAAATATGCTCTACATACCTTGCGTATAGAATCATGTTGTAGAGATAATTTGTACTCCAGGTATGGTTTTGGACCAGATGACTTTTAAATACCTTTCAGTTATCAGAGCTAATAATTCTAAAATCTATGTTAAAGATAATGAATTTTTTAAAAGTTCAGGATGGAAAAATAAAAAAGCATTTTTAGCATTTGTTTAGTTGAGAGATGTATCAGTTTCTGATTTTGAAACAGATGCACACAACAAAAATGAGGTGAACATTAATTAACTAAAGATCTATAATATTTAAAGCCAATAAATCAACAGAGAAAAATTTTATGCAAACATGAACAATACAAAAAATATATAATGCCAGCAATGTTGTTTATATAATTCATACAAAATGAATTTGATATTTTTCCCTGGAACAAAAATGTTGGTTTCAAAGAATTCATAGGCTTAAAAAAAAAGGAAACAGCCTAAAAGAACAAAATCTTGGAATTTTCTCTGGCCTTTTTATTGATTTTCTGTGTTGTCTTTGACCTGTGATATCTTCTGTTCTTTCTATAATGAAGTGGGAGTGGGTGAAGAATCTTTGCAACTAATGTCTCAGGTGTGAGTTTTTGCATTTTTCTTCTTTCAGGAACATCTATTTCACAACTTTGGTAAAAAATAAAACTGTTCTCTACTCTGCCACTCTGCACTTCCCATCCAAAGAGAAGGTGGAGATGAAATGGTATGATTGACATTTTGTGTTGATTATAGGCCCTAGAATATAACAATGGAATAGATGCAGATGAAGACTGAGATATATTGGTGAAATTGTGTGGGAGTTTTTGTACAGTCTTTTCCTAAACAGCCAGATTTTTTAAAATCTTTCTTACTGAACTCTTCAACTGAAATACTATTGAATTCTTTTGCCACACCTATACCCCCACAAAAAAAGATGAAAAATTAAAAGCTTGAGTAAAAGTTTCTGTTGTATTCAAGTAAGTGTTTATTGAACTGGTTTTTGTAGGCAATTGGGGTTAAGTGACTTGCCCAGGGTCAGACAGCTAGTAAGTGTCAAGTGTTTGGTCTGAGGCTAGATTTGAACTCAGATTCTCCTGACTTTAGGGCTGGTGCTCTATCCACTGCACCACCAAGCTTCCCCTTGAACTTTCTTGAACTGAATTCTTGAGCTGCCAGAAAAAATTTCATTCTGGTAGAGTCTGAAAATAAATCATTTATTATCTATTTATTTCAAAGAGCCATTACAATGATCAAATAATATATAGGTGTGAGAATATTTTAAAATATGTATTAAATATGTATAAAGTATATCTTAGAAACTAGGCTATGGCTATTTTTCCCCAGTAAATTCCTATGGCAATGCTTTCCTTCTTGTTCATTATCACATAATTAATATCATGAATATTTTATTTTTTTCATAATCACTATTGTCTCATTCTTACCTCGGTTTTTGGGATTCATATAAAAGTGATCTTAAGATATATTGCTATCATTCAGTCTTTTCATCAATAATCTGTGGCCTACTGCATGTAGAGATGTACTGGTTGCATTTTGCAAATGAGCAAGTATATTGGGATACAGATTTAACTTCTGTAGACTCACTGAACCATTTTCCCAGAGACAATTTCAAAAGCACACAGGGTGACAGAAATGGCATTTATGTCATACTGTAAACACATTATTTTAATTTCTTAGTTTACTATTCTGTGTTCTGAAAGCTAATTTCCATTGAATTTGGAGGTTGCGGATATTCCACATGGAAATGGTCTTAAGTCTGTGTATCTTTATATCTGTCTTTTATGTTAAATCTGAGTAGTTGTGAACATCAGTCCTATCTATAATAATGTTCAAGTTTGAATACAGTTTATTTAATTATTTACATTTTATCTATCTACTTGGGTTTTTATTAGTAGTATGAAGGTTGGTCATTAGATTTTATTAGTAGTATGAGGGTGATAAACTGAGCTTCTAGAAAATATTTCTGGCGACCTGAAAGGGACTTTTTAGTTACCTGGTCAATGCTATTTTTTTTTCTACATGAAGTGATACATTCCATCCTTTCTATTGCTTCATTGCATCATATCATTTTATCAATATGTTCATGATCATTAAGGATAACCTTTCTGAAAATTCTTGTGTCATGGCTTGCTTCCTGACTTCTGGTAATAAATTCCTATATTTCTATAAACAAATTACTTGACTAAAGCATTCTACTTGATACTTTTTTGTTGACATGTTCATTTGGTCATATTGATATCATTACAGCAACTTTTCAATCTACTAATGAATCGACCCATTCAAGAGGCTCAGTCCAGAGATCACCACTTGCAATCCCATTTGACATCTGCAGTGATGTATGCTTTTTGTCAGCCTCTAATATTGCTTTGTAAGGTCTATTTGACCTAAAAGTATTCTTTTAAAAAAGTTTTTTTTCTAACCCCTTCATTGGTTGCTCTAAGAGCATTTATCAATCTTTCACCCATGTGGTAAAGAAGTGCTACTCTTTTTATAGATGCCTTGAGATTATTAGCCCTGTTTCATTAACATTATAAGGGATTTTGTCCTTCACACTTTGAGGCAATGGAGATCAGGGACAGGGATATTTTTTTCTGTGTCCTTCTTTGTGTTCTGAGTACTTAGCCCACTGCCTGGCACATATTTGCTTAGTAAATACTAGTTGACTGACTGACTGAATGTTTGGATGACTTATAGATACATTGCTAATCATTTTGCCGCGCAAGTGTTCTAGGTATAGCTCAGGCTGTTCTAGTTATTCTGGCTCAGGATTAGAATGTAATGATATTGCTATGAAATATAAAATGTAATTAAAATAACTTTATTTAGAACAAGATTAAAGTGTATAATACTTAAAGGTGAAGAAACATACCTTCTCAGATCAAAAGCTATTTCCTGCCACATTTGTATATATCACAAGCAATTGAGAATACTAGGTCAGAAAGGCATCCATACAAGGGATTAAAAATACTAATTAAATCTCTGGCATCAGCTTTTCATAGGCTGAACCTTTTTTCTCCCTCAGACAGCAAGGAAGACATTCTTCTTTTCCTCTTAAAGGATGATCTATACAAAACAAGTATGGCTTATGTTACATCCCACCAATTGATGATAGGGTCCCAAAATCTTTCTAGTAGACCTTCCATAACTAAAATAATATTCAACCAAGTGTAAGATGAGTAGCACTGGAGGGAAGATATTAGTAGAAATAAGAAAAACTATAAAAAGCAATAAATATTCTAAAAGCACAATTTATATAGTAAAAGAATGCTAGGAGCAGTTCAAGATTTCTCTGATTTGAAACAATGATGATCATGCTAGAAGATGATGCATTATGATAAGGTCAGTTTTGCTGAGATGTTAAGTGAATGAAGAGAAGTAATATGATGTCAGTGTGGAAGAAACTAATAAGGGCTTTAAATAACAGAGGTTTAAGAGTAATAGAATACAGTATCCCAGGCACAAATCTATATAACTAATTTCAGAAACACTATCAATAGTATTTAAAAGATGAAAAGAAAAGGGGGAATTGAAGAAGCACTTGGAAGAGGTAAATGCCATATTTTTTTAAAGGAAATAAGTTGAAACTCAAAAATAAAGAGCCATGAACTTTCATTCCTATCAGAATTCTAGAAAACATAATTTAATTGATAGTTTATGAATACTTAGAAAGAGAAATAGTAATCCCTAAAAGCCAAGACGGCATTATAAGGAACAAATCACGTCAGATTGATTTCATTTTCTTTTTTTTGACTCAGTTACTTTCAGATCATGAAAATGTTGTAGCTTTAATATATTTAGATTCTAATAAATAATTTTTTGCGCTCTTTTATACTGCTGTGGACTATAGGGTCACATTGTTAGCTGGACTTCAAAATGGTTGATAAGCTAGACCTAAAGAAACTAGTCACAAATTAATCTATGTCAACTTGAAGAAAGGTTTACAGTAGAGTGAACCAAGGGATTTGGCATTGTTATGCTTAACATTTCAATGAATACCTTTGATTTAAGCATAGTGGGCATGTTTTTCCAAATATGAAGATGTCAGGAAGTTGGGAAGAATTAATTCATGGGATAATAGAGAAAGAATCCAAAGGCATTATGGTATGTGAGAATACATGCTATAACTAATTACAAGTTTCTTTCTAGTTGTTTGAAATGGTAGTCATAATAATTCATTTGTCCCCAATTCATATACAGTCAAAAGAATAAGTGGATTGAATAAGTCATGTAACTTAACGGAATGTGCATTTGCTTTTTAATGGGGCAATCTGCCCTTCACTGAAAATAATGTTGGCCCTTAAAAAGGGAATTTATTTGATGACCCTTAGAGCTTAGACTCTTACTCTAAGTAGGTTTACTATTGCCTTCAGTTTTTAGGGCTGCTGAAAAAAATAGTATAAATTCTTAAGCCTCTCTTTATGAGGTCTTCATGGTGTCCCCAAAGTATAAAGAAATGCTACTCTCCCTACCCAATGGCAGAGGAACAACTGCTACTATCTCAATATCACTCTTTCTTTGTTTCTCTCCAAATCTCTTTTTCTTTATGCCTCTCTGACAGGAGTTTAGACCTCTAAAGAAACTTTATCAACATACACCAAATTGTTCATAGGCTACAGGTATTTGGTTATTTTCTTTCCTTCAGGAATGATAAAGTGTCATATATTTAAAGCCAAAGTTGAGAATATTATTTACAATTTACAGAAGTCATTTTGGTAGAGTTATATTTTTACTATTGAATTAGAAATTTTCATGATACTCTATATGCTTTAAAATCTTCATTATTTCTTCTTATCTCAAGTGAAGTTTTCTGCTTATTTTTGCAAAACTAGACAATCTGAGATTTAAAGAACCTAAAAGGCCACTGGATTTAACATAGACCTAAAGAAAAATCTCTTCTATGGTATTCTTGCCAATTAGTCATCCAAACTTTGCTGCACATCTTAAGAAAGGAGGAACCCTTTAATCATAGACTCAAAGGAGCCCATTTCAACTTTAATTAGCTCTAATTATTGAAAAGTTTTCCAATTCTTTAAGTTTAAATTTGCCACTTTGTTACTTCCACCCACTGTTCTTAACTATTGCTATGGGATCAAGTAAAACATATGTGCTACTAGGAGTCTGAGACTATTTTTTAAAATTGCATCATCATATATTTTATATGATATGTAACAGTCATAGACTATATTTTATGTATGGCTTAACATAACATAACATAACATAATATAATTAATATAGTATAATGCAATGCAATGTAATATAATACAATGTAATAAATACACATATTTTTATTACATATGACTGGGTTCCTGGTAAATCTTTTTGATCTAATGGATGTTTGTCCCAAGAACCATGACTCCATCCTCACGAAATTGTTCTATTGAAAAATTCAACCTCCTTTCTTCCATCAGAATTTATTGATAAATATTTCTTGCTTCTTATTCTGTAATATTGCTCTATGTCCCTCTCTTCTAGTGGGACCTTAGTACCACTTCTTTCTTTGGGAGCCACCACACAACATTCTTTCCCTACTTTCCAACCTCATACAAGATTGGGCAAGCAATTAAAAATCTTATTTTTAGCTCTCCTCTTAAGAAATGGACATTCCTTTTCTTCAAATTCTCCCACCCCTCTACTCTTTGTGAAAAAAGGGGATTCTCCTATCTTATAATCTATACTAATGATTTTCTAATGAGGGAATTTGGTGTTTGTTCATTTGGTTTTTGATCAACTATATTTAAGTAAACTTCTCTTATTTTTTGTTCCCTTATAGTCTTTCTTTATATCCTGTTTTGTCCAATTGCTCATTTTGTTCTTCCATTATCTCTCACGCAATGTTTATTTTGATAATGAAATTTCAAAACTTTTATATTCTACTCTTGTAATGCTGTCTACTTTGAGATATATGAAATATTTAATTTCTATTATTAGCCTTTTATTGCTATGTAAAACTGTTTATATATCTCTTGTTTGATATATTTGCATATTGGATATTTTACTTCTTTCTGTTTTCTTCTGAAATGACTCAGATGATTCCCTTTTTCTGGATGCCAGTTTTAATTGGTCATGAACGTTAGGCTCAAGTTTGCAAGGTTTTTTTTTAAATAGATGCTAATTTCCTCTTCATTTTGGAATGTCATACACCAAACTTCCTTTCAATTTCTTCAAAATGAATAATAGTTCTATTTTATTCTAGTTTAATTTTATTTAATGTTTGAATGATGTTCTATATAGCATTTTATAATATTTTCAATTCAATGTTTTTATTATGAATGATGATAACAATATTACTTAGTGTAACACAAAGTTTCTTTTTGTTAGTGATTAGTGCATTTTCTTGGTCTGTATTTGACATCTTTCAAAATTTCTGGACAATTTAACTGATGTTATTTCTTGAAGTGCAGTATGCAGAATATTCTTGTATAATATTGTTCTAGAAGAACTAGAATCCTTAATATATGTCTTTGTATTGTACCTTCAAGTTTTGTATTTTTACTTTGTAGAGCTCTTTTATTTTTCCATTGTCTTTTTATGTTAATTCATTTTACTTTTGCCTTTGTATGTCTTGCTTTCCATATTCTCTCTCTCTCTCTCTCTCTCTCTCTCTCTCTCTCTCTCTCTCTCTCTCTCTCTCTCTCTGGCAATGTGCTACACACTTTTTACAAATATCATCTCATTTGATGTGCATAATTTATTGCACCATTTTGACCTTCTTTACAGGTATTGTACATAATATTATTTGCTAAGAAATATGTATTCATTGCTATGGTTTTTTCTCTGAGTATATCCTCATTTGCTTCTCTTTCAGTCATCTGTTAATTGAAATGATTCTTCACTCTGTTGGTTTTTTAAAGATTCCTTTTTTTCCCACTCTGCTTCTTGCCTCCTTTCCCTTCCCTTCCTTATTAGATAGGCTAACAGCATGTCCTGTACTACTGTATAATTCTTCTGTAACCTCTTTCCTGTTATCCATTTTTTTTCCAGTTCATCTAGGATTAGGAAAGATCTATGTTGCTCAAGGTCTGGTAATAAGGTTACTTTTATCAGTCCCAGTGTCTACATTCTGGGTTCAGCCCTCTTCTCAGTTACAAAATTTATTTTATTGCAATGGTGTTCCTGTGGCTTGGTTAAGTTCATGGTCACAAATGCATACACACACACACACACACACACATACATATACATACACATATATACACACACATATATGTGTGTGTATATATATATATGTGTGTATGTGTGTATGTATGTATGTATGTATGTATGTATGTATGTATGTATGTATGTATAAAGGTTGGAGGCTCCTGGATAGACACTGATGTAAATGTTGTCCACTTGACTGGTTTGACCATATTTTCTACCTTCTTGTAAAAATCCCATCATTCCTCCCTCTTGAACCTCACAGAGTTCATGTGATTCATAAGCTGGCTGAGAGACAGGGTCTTGCCAAGGGGCTGACTCTACCAGGTAATATAACTTCAAAAATGACTTGAAACTACCTGACCAATACCAAAGACTATGTTAAGAGAATGGGATCGCCAGCTCATAAGATAGTTTTAAGATATTTTTTCCCTGTAAGAATGTTTTGTGGTATTTTCCTAATATTTTTCCTTCCTAATAGTGATTTTTTGCAATATTTTGGATGCCATTTTTATTAACTGATGTTGTAAGGAGAGAGTAGGACCCTGAGTTATCACTTAGTCTGCCTGCCATCTTTCTAGAATTTCACCATCAGTCATTTTGAAGTTGACTGTAGCTCTCATTTCTGAGGAGAAAAAATAGGGTATGTCTTCCTGAAACAAATGTTTAAAAGAATCACTTTAGGTGAAACAATAGGGGTATATGTAAAGGTGTATGCATAGGTAAAAAAAATAAATCCTTAAAAATATAGGATAAAAGGGGCAGCTAGGTGGCACAGTAGATAGAGCACCAGACCTGGAGTCAGGAGGACCTGAGTTCAAATGTACCCTCAGACAAATGATACTTATTAGCTATGTGACCCTGGGCAAGTTACTTAATCCCAATTGTCACACACACACACACACACGCACACACACACACACACACATACACACATATACATATATATGTATGTACATATGTATGTGTATATTTATATGTATGTATAATAGAAAATAATAAGATTGTAAATTTAGAGTTCAAACTTTAAAGAAAACATGCCTGGACAACAATTTCCGTGGGAAAAGATATGTGCTTCTTTTCTCATTGATTTTTTTATGAAATTCAAGCTTAATATGAATGAATATTTTAACTTTCAATCAATCCCCATCTTGGGGACTCTACTAAAGAAAAAATACCATACAGAATAAAGATGAGGATGATTTTATGCTGCACTGTGACGTGCTCAGACCACATGTCTATTCAATTAGACATGCTTCATTTTAGGAAGTATATAGTTAAGTATAATGCATAGAGGATCCTTACTGGGATTGCAATAAAAATGGAGAGAGTGACTTATACTGATCAATTGAAGGAAAATAGCATTTTTAAACTTGAGAAGATAGATCTGTAAGGTAACATTGTAACAGTCGCTCCATGTCTGTATATAACCAGCAAGGTTTCACTACTATACTGATTATCAAGACCAAGCTGAGTTTTATTTGCCTGCCACCAGGTATGATTCCCTGGTTCTTGCTTCACCTGTCCCTATTCCCTAAAATTCTACCTTTGGGTCAAGAACTGACAATAATGTGTATACACACATGCATACACATATATGTATGTATGTGCACCTACACACACGTGTAATGTATATACACATATGTATATGTTCACACGCACATATGCACACATATATGTGTATGTATGGATGTATACATATATGCACACGTATGTGTGGATGTGTTTACAAATACATGTGTGTGCATGCATGTGTATAGCCACTGCTGCTGAGAAAAGTGTAATATCTATTGTCTTATGTTTCCCTGTCAAAATCCTTGTGATTCTGCATTGCAGTCTGCATAGAGAAAGATTCCTTCCCTTGGCCACCAGTATCAGCTAATTCATACCCATCCATGTCAGACCTATTTCTCCAATATCCCTTTCCCACCTAACCATACCTTTCCAGTGTGCCCATTTGGAACCAGTATTTTATTGTTAATATATCATCCTTTTGGACTTCTGCACTCTTTTTGAAAATAATTGGCATATATCTTGTATTTAATTTTCTTTGTACATGCTACTCCAACAAATAAAATATAAGCTTCTTGAAGGTAGGTACTATCTGTTTTTTGTCTTAGTATCCCTAGCAATATGTCTTGCACATAGTAAGTCTTTGATAAATGCTTGCAGGTTTAACTAAATTTGACCATTGGAATGAGTATCACATTAAGTGGATATTGAACTCTTGAGGTAAGTAAATAAATCAGTTCACAAAAAATATAGACATCCCATTAATGAGGAAAAATAATAAAGAATTTTGTGGACTTACTTTTTCATTTTGGAAGCAACCTGATTTATTGTGAACAGAAGGAATTAGTTCAACAGTTATCTGGTACATGAACATGATATTTTTATACTTCCTGTGGTCTACAGTGGGAATAATAGATTGATGTATGTAAAGCACTTGGGGGTAAATTAACATATCAAAGTATCTCAGCCATTGTGATATTTTCAGTTTGTGATGAAAATAATTAAGAATTAGGATGGCAGGGGATTTTTTTGTACTTGGTGTTGAAATATGTTCAAAGTTTTGGGGAAATTATCACATCTGTCATATATTTCTTAGGATAAACATGAGAGCATTTCAGATGTAAGAAATATTGTGGCTACCATGTGTCTTATACAAGTATGTCCAGTATATATGGCTATTAAAGCATGACCATCTACACTACGGGGATAACATATTATTTACTTGAATTAAAAAAAATAATGAATTGGAAGGGCAATAAATTTGAAGATACTGATTGAAAGGGGAAAACACCTGTAGTAATGTAATCAATGACTTGCCAATTGACACTTCTTGTGACAACAGCTCACTGATACAATCCCAGCACCAAATAAGCCCTAATACTGGAGATATAGTCTAGTGAATGGTCTCTCTTTGACAGAATAAATAGCTGATGAATCAAATAAATGGAATGCTTGCTGTAGGGCCTTTAAGAACCAAGAGTTTCTTACCTGAAAGACTTAAAATACTGTAATCTATTGCCATTTGTGTAGGTTAATGGGGCTTTCTTAGAGTTTGCCTTTTCTGGTTAAGGTCCAGGGAGCCATTCAAGCCTTTCTTTCTGGGAGAATAAAGATCTCTCAAAAGGGAACCTATCAATCTGTGCTTATCTGTAAGAAATGAAAAGTGTTTACTTATCTGGTTTAAACTGATTAGATCATGGGCAGAATTTGGCACTGAAGAAACCTGACTCCATAATAGTTGGCTCTGGTTTGAGGTAGTAGTTCAGAAGTGAAGCCTATTATCATGACTCACATACGGTATAAAGAACCAAGGCACATGTACTGATCATTGCTTGCAGGATAAAGTTCTGAATCTCATACTTTTTCATGTATGACTACAAAGAATAAGTTAATTAGAAATAGTGCTTTCCCAAAAGCCACATAGAATGAAAAGAAATTGCCAGAATGAGTTCTTCAGAACTAGAGCTATTAGTTATATTCCCTAACTCAATAGAAAAACACAAACTTCAGATTTCCAATTTAGATACTATCAGAGTGGCAGGGGAAAATGAAGTCTGTGCTAAGAATCAGGAGATCTAGGATCTAGACCTGTGTTTTCTAATGTATAGCTACACATGTGCACATGTACACACATGCCCGTATGTGAACACATACACACACATACACAAACACACACACACACACGACAGCTAAGGTTCCTCTTTAATATTCTATGAAAAGTTACAATACGAGAAAATATGATAATGAACTCATGGAGTGCAGAGTAAAAGGTTCTTTTGTGTATATGTAATTTCAACTCATTTATAAACACTGTCAAGTGGTTTACTCTATTACCACTTCTGCATAAAAAACACTTTGACTATTTACTCTTTCTGGCATCAGAACAATGATAAAAACTGATAATAATAGATGTATTCGAATTCAATGTTGCTTCTAATAATATCAATTATCATTTTCTACCCACAACAGACCACTGGCTTTCCCATCCTTCTTTAACATTTCTTAACTGAATTATCAGCTAAAATGTTAATTACCTAATTCTGTAATTTCTCAGTATAATGATTTCTCAGAGGAAACTCCAGAACTCTCTTTGTAAGAAACTTATTATTCATGAGCAAGTGAAACTGGTAGCTATTCTTATCTCCTTTTCTTATCCCATAGGATTACATAATCACAGAATTACCTATTATTAAATGAACTAATAAGTTGAAATAACATCTATTAATATTATTCTTCTTTTAATCATTTACATTTAACAATAGTTTCCAAAACTTTAACAGAATGTGTCTAAAGCAAGTTTTAGTATAACTTTTGAGAGATTATTAAAATAAAAGACTTTACAGGGAAGAGAACTTCAAGGTAATTGAATTCCAAATCCTGAATGTTTAAGTTGTGAAAAGTGAAACCCCAAAATTTATCTCCCCCACATATCATGAATGATTATTGATCAAATTTTATACAGCTGCATGACTGGTAGTTCCCTTCCTCCCACACACAAAATATTGCTACTGGCTCTTTTTTTGATCTTCTTCACAAAAATTCCCTTCTCAGGTTTTTAGATTTGCTTACAAGAGTATATCTAGATAATATGCAATGGCACCCCATTATTTCTATGTATGCTGGTTTAAAAGATTTTCCAATACATCAAGTCTTAATAAAATAAATAATATCTAATTAATTTCACTTCATTAATATGATCAGTTAACTATTTATTAGGCTTTCTTCATGCATCTGTGCATAGAAATTTGAAGTAATAGGATTAATTGCTGACTTTCACTTTAGATATTGTCTCCCATGAATTATAGGCCCTCTATACCACTATTCTTTTGATGTTTCATCTGCTATTGTGTGGTAGGTAACAACAAATATTTATAAGCAATTTTCTCCATTACTTCTCTATTCCATCCAAAACCAATTTGATCATATCCACAAGCTTCAGGTGGGGGGTGAGGGAAGAGTGTACACACATATATGTATTTATACAAATATATGATATGTGTGTGTATGAGTGTTTTTGTGTATACACAGATGTGTATACATATATGGTTATGACTCTAGCTATATATTCATATATGTACATATATATATATATATATATATATATATATATATATGTCTTTAAACTATACATCTATATCTGTCATCTATCTGTATATTAATCAATCTAATTACTAGCCTTCAGTAGTGATTCACAGAATCACATAATTTTGGAGTTGTAAGAGGCCATTGTGTGATTCAATCAGTTGACATGTCCTGTCTTTTCTACCTTGGTGACATGTCTCATACATGCTTCCTTCTTTCCGTTGGCACTTCCATGCTTTCTGGGGTAGGCACAATAAATTGCAACAGCTCCCTATTTCCTCTATGATCAAATATAATAGCCTCTATATGGCTTTTAAAATCCTTTATGTCCTAGATCCTTCATAACTTTCCAGTACTTATACACTTTACTCTCCTCCTTCAGGTACTCTGCTATCTAATGACACTGGTGTCCTTGCTCTTTCTAAGACATGATACCTCATTTTCAGATTGAGCATTCTCACTGCCTTTCCAGCATGTTTCATCTCTGCCATCTGGATTTCCTGACTTCCTTCAAGTCTCGGATGATATATCACCTTTTTAAAATATATTTTTATATATTTTATTGATATTAAATGTAAAAAAATACACTTTTTAAATAAATAGTTCAAAGCATGAGTTCAAAGTCATGTAAAACGTATTTCCATATTAACCATGTTGCAAAAGATAATGCATAAAAATCCCAAGATAAATAAACTAAATTAAAAAAAATATGCTTCACTCTTCACTCAGAGTTAATCAGTTCTCTCTATGGAGATGTATAGCATTTTTCATTGTGGTTCCTTTGGAATCATCTTGGATCATTGTCTTGATCAGAGTAGCTAAGTCTTTCACAACTGATCATTTTCATCATGCTATTACTGTGTAAATCATCATCACAACAAGCTGTCACTGTACAATATTCTCCTAATTCTGCTCACTTCAGTTTGAATCAGTTTATACAAGTCTTCCCAGGTTTTTCTGAAACCATTGTGCTAGTTATTTCATGTAACACAATAGTATTCCATCACAACCATATATCACAAACTGTTCAACCATTCCTCACTTGAGGAGCATTCCCTTAATTTCCAATTCTTCACACAAATTTCAATTTTTATACTATTTCCATGCTTATCATAGGCATCAACTCACTATTGGTCATTTTTCCTATGCTTTTATGTGCTAAGGTTTTTCTCAACAAAGAAAGAAGTAATACATACATACATATATATATATTATATATAATATATATATATATATATATATGTATTTATATACATACATACATACATACATACATATAAAATAAAGCAATTCTAATTCCTTTCTTTAATCAATTGTCATTATCCAATTCAAAATGAGCTGTACTCTACTTCTGGTTCATAATTCCTTTATTTAATTATAGTTCTAAACTTCAACTATTTTTTTAAAACAATATTTTAATCCAGATGTTTGCTTTCTCTTCCAAATCCCCTTCCTTAAATTAGCAATGTGATTAATTGGCAATATTTCTGTTTTTCATCACTAGGAATATCCTAGGACCTAGTATATTCTTAGTGATAAATTTTAGATCCTACTGGTAGTGTCATCTGTTCTTATCTGAGTCATTACAAGTGGTCATCCAAGTTTCTGGGAAACCATATTTAAAAGAACCTTCTTTTCATGCATCTCAAAATATTAAAGAAAATACTAAGTGTGAAGTAGACCTTGGGCAGTTTGGGTTAGTTTTGTGCCCAGGTATATTCTCTACATACCAAGTCATGGGCCATTGGCAAGAAATATATCAAGACCAGTGCAGGGCTTTGATAGGAAAACCTATGATCCCAGGAAAATTTCTTTTGACTATTTTATCTCCTTGCCAGTGGCTTTCTTGGGTGCAATTTTCCATTTGCATTTATTTTCTTACACACTGATTTTGGTGAAATGTAATTTGAATGAATTTTAGCAATTTTATATTAGGCTATGGCTGATACCACACCATGATTGGAACAAAAAGAATGATATTAGAATAGTTGGTTTCATCACACTTCTAAAGGAACAAAAATGATAATAATATCATGGGATATTTGGTGATTTCACATTAAAGTACTGAACAAAACTATTTGCACACTTCCTTGTTCTCAGATGAAGACAATGAGGAGATAGAGAAATTCCAGGATGAATTCAATTAGGCCCTCCAAATTAAGTCAACATATTGTTGGGTAGTTGACAACTTCAATGTAAAGATGAGAAAAAAAGTTGAGAAAGAAGTTGAGTTAGGCTTTTGAAAAAACAAAAGCTTAGGGGTGGAGCCAAGATGGCAGAGTGAAAGCAGTGATTTGCTTGAGCTCTCCTCCAAACCCCTCCAAATACTCATAAAAAATGGCTCCAAACAAATTCTGAAGCAGCAGAACCCACAAAAAGACAGAGTGAAACAAACTTCCAGCCCAAGACAACCTGGATGATTGATTGGAAAGTTGTATCGTGCCGGGCTGGGAGCGCAGCACAGCACAGCGTGGGAACACAGGCTGCAGCAAACCTGGAGCAGGCCTCAGAGGACTGAATCTCGGGCAGCTGTGGAGGTTTCCAGACTCCTCAATCCACCAGTGCCAAAGACAACTTAGGAGGAAAGTGGGAAAAGTCTGTTTCTGTCGGTGCTGAGAAAGGAAGGCGGGGTCTCATCTCCATTCCCCAAGAACATGGCCCTGGTGGGGGGCAGCTGCTTCCCAACCTTCTGGCCCACAGATTGAGGGGGAATCCAGTGACTGATCAGATAGAGATGGCAGGGATCTCTTTGCCAGTGCTGAGGCAGGAATCTCTTGCTTTACCCGTATGAGGATCTGGGTCACAGTTCTGGGCTTCAGTGCTGGGGTGAGGAGGTACGCTGGCTTGGAGAAGCTTGTAGTGGCTGTGGAAAGGAACCCTTCCTCACAGTTACAGAGAGAAATGAGTACTTGTAGTCACAGTCCAGGAAAGGAGTAAACACCTCGCCCCTTATCACACCACCTTGGAAGAACTGAAAATTTACAGGTCCCAACAAGTATCTCTGAAAACAGTTGTACAAACCCTCTGAAGCTTGGGACAGTACATTCTCCACATTGGAAGCAGATTTGTACCTTAACAAAGAGTTTAAAACTCAAGTAATTGGCTGGGATCATGAGCAAGCAGCACAAAAAGAGTCAGACTATATTATCTTACTTTGGTGAGAATGATCAAAAAATACAACCAGAAGAAGACAACAAAGTCAAAGCTCCTACATCCAAAGCCTCCAAGAAAAATATGAATCAGTTGCAGGCCTTGGAAGAGCTCAAAAGGGATCTTGAGAAGCAAGTAAGGGAAACAGAGGAAAAACTGAGAGTGATGCAAGAAAATCATGAAAAACAAGTCAATAGCTTGCTAAAGGAGACCCAAAAAAATACTGAAGAAAATAACACCTTAAAAAATAGCCTAACCCAAATGGCAAAAGAGGTCCAAAAAGCCAATGAGGAGAAGAATGCCCTAAAAAGAAAAATTGGCCAAATGGAAAAGGAAGTCCAAAAGCTTACTGAAGAAAATACTTCCTTAAAAATTAGAATAGAGCAATTGGAAGCTAGTGACTTTATGAGAAATCACAACACTGTAAAACAAATGCAAAAGAATGAAAGATTAGAAAACAACGTGAAATATCTCATTGGAAAAACAACTGACCTGGAAAATAGATCCAGGAGAGAGAATTTAAAAATTATTGGACTATCTGAAAGCCATGATCAAAAAAAGAGCCTAGATATCATCTTTCAAGAAATTATCAAGTAAAACTGCCCTGATATTTTAGAACCAGAGGGCAGAATAGAAATTGAAAGAATACACAGATCTCCTCCTGAAAGAGATCCCCAAAGGAAAACTCTTAGGAATATTGTAGCCAAATTCCAGAGTTCCCAGGTCAAGGAGAAAATACTACAAGCTGCCAGAAGGAAACAGTTTAAGGACTGTGGAAACACAATGAGGATAACACAAGATTTAGCAGCTTCTACATTAAAGGACCACAGGACATGGAATATAATATTCCAGAGGGCAAAGGAGATAGGATTACAACCAAGAATAACCTACCCAGCAAAATTGAGTATAATCCTTCAGGGGAAAATGTGGTCATTCAGTGAAACAGAGGACTTTCAAGCATTCTTGATGAAAAGACCAGAGCTGAATAGAAAATTTGACTTTCAAAAACGGGACTCCAGTGGAACATGAAGAGGTAAACAGAAAAGAGAAATTAAAAGAGACTTATTAAGATTGAACTGTTTACATTCCTGCATGTAAAGATGATATTTATAACTCATGAGACCTTTGTTAGTATCAGGGTAGTTGGAGGAAAATAATTAATGTATGTATATGTAGATAGATAGATAGATAGAGGGCACAGGGTGAGTGAAGATTAAGGGATCATATCTGGAGAATAAAATTAAGGGATGAGAGAGGATTATACTAGGAGAAGAAGAAAGGGAGAGGTAGAATGGGGTAAATTATCTCACAAAAAAACAGAAAAGTCTCTTACAGTGGAGGGGAAACAGGGGAAGGTGAGAGGGAATGAGTGAATCTTATTCTCATAGGATTTGGCTTAAGGAGAGAATAACATACACATTCAATTGGGTATGGAAATCTGTCTTACCCTACAGGAAAATAGGGGGAGAAGGGGACAAGAGAGCAGGGGGATGATAGAGAGGAGGGCAGATTGGGAAAGGGGTAATCAGAAGTAAATACTTCTGAGGAGGGACAGGGTCAAAAGAAAGAATAGAATAAATGGGAGGCCAGGATAGGATTAGTAGAAACAGAGTTAGTTTTTCACAACATGTCTACTACGGACGTATTTTGCATAACTGCACATGTACAACCTATATTGAGTTGCTTGCCTTTTCAATGAGGGTGGGTGGGGAGGGAGGAAGAGAGAAAATTTGAAAATTAAAATTTTGAAAACATATGTTTAAAAAATGTTTTCACATCCTACTGGGAAATAAGAAATATAGGAAATGGGGTACAGAAGTCTATCCTGCCCTATAGGAAAATAGAAGGGGAAGGGAATAAGAAAAGGGGAGAGAGATAGAAGAGAGGACAGAATAGGGGAAGGAATACTCAGAATGCATGACGTCTTGGGGTGGGGGGAGGGGGGAGATGGGGTGAAAATTTGGCACTCAAAACTTGTGGAAGTGAATGTTGAAAACTAAAAATAAATAAATTTATATTAGAAAAAAAAGAAAAAACAAAAGCTTAAATTTTCCTGAAAGGAAAAGATTCATTACTTTTATGGGAGTTGTCCTTTAATTTTGTTTGTGTATAGTCAGATCAGCACCTTGTTAAAGCAAAATTGAAATCAGTAAGATGTTAATAAAAATATTTAAAAGGTGAAAAACGTAAGGCATACAACAAAATACCTTAATTCTGACCTATTAAAACACCATAAAAAGCAAATCTTTGCCTACTTGCCAAATAGAGGGAAGTGGTAGCCAAAGTCAACAGCAATTAAGAAGATAAAATCGTTTATAAAAGTTTATTAGGAAGGTTGGATATTTTTTCATAAACTAGAAAAAAAGCATACAGTATAAAATTAGTTTAAAGAAAAATTGAAAAGAGTTGAAACTAAACTGTTAACCTAAGATAATTTCAATATGAAAATGGAAGGAAAATGATTAAATAAAAGAAAAATGAAAAAGTAGGATCACTCCAGTGGAGACATGTCTTCCTCTCTCCTATCACTGGGTAGCTTAATAGGGCTCTAGAGACCTGGGGAAAAGGTTGTAAAGAAAAGGCAAAGATGCTAAAGTTCCCCATCAGTGGGGTAAAGTCTTACAGCAGAGTCTGGACAACAGACTATGAGTGGAGAAGAATTAAAAGTTCAGCAACAATATTCAGCAACAAACTCTATTTTATTTACAAGTCATATGCCTCAATTAGAGGAAAACCAGCATGGTGACCAGAAAGCTAGTTTGGAAGCCAGTAGAATCTGTGTTCAAATCTTACCTCTGACACATACTAGCTATGGAACCCTGGCAAATCACAATACCTCTCAGTGTCCTGGGCAACTATGTAAGACTAAAAGTTGTAAAGAAGATGATAATCTGTATTTGTAGAGGAAATTTCTTCATCTTGAGCTTCTCCATACCAAAAAAATCCCACTGCTGGCCCATATCCCTATGACCTTCCCATTGTGCCATAGTCACCTCTGAATGGAGACCAATTAATGAAGCTAGAATTATGACCTTCCCTTCACCTCCTGAACACCCCCAGAAAAATTCCTTCTCTTTCTTACATGCAATTATAGTGATCATGCTTAAGGATTTCTAAGAATATATACAAAAACAACTCCAATGTAGGAAAAGTAAAGGGTAAGAGTTAGCCTTTGAAATTTTGGGAGATATCCTGGGAAGGATGAACCAGATAACTATGATGTCATCTCCCTGTCTGCTGAAGCTCTGATTGGAAGAATCTGCCAGTGAAAGATTGAATTGAATTCCCTGTCCTGCAATTTGACACCTCAATATTTTCTTGCAACTCATTTACATTTTAATATAACTTGATGATCTTCATTTATCATCCACCTTTCTAGATTCCAATAACTTATCAAGTTGAACATCATGTTTCTTTAGAGCTCTCACCCTTCCATAGGCAATTTATGTGTGTGAAATTCATAATTTTCTGTTGATTTTTATTGTATTTCTAGTGGTACAGAAAAACTTAGAATGACAGAGGAAAGTTACAATCAAAGAGGATTTTTGTTTGCATCATATTCCTGCTTGTACTTTTCTCCTTTCCTATTATTCATGTTCATCAATGGGCAGCTGTAAAGATCAGTTTTATCTAATCATCTGATACACTCAGAAGCCCTGAAGCATTGAAGAAGGTTGAATTGTAACATCATTTTAACTGATAAACAAATTCAGGGAGCAAGCTATTACAATACCAAAGATCTGAATGTAATAGACACCATGTTGCCAGGTTACAGATATGCACTTCTTCTTTCAGCTTTTTGAGCATAGGGATGTTTTTATGTTCTACCAGCATGCTTTGTACTTTAGCTCTGTTAGTCCTGAAAGGAACAGAATAGGAGACGTACAATGTTTTATGCTACTATGATAATATTATTCCATCAGTTATGTGGATAAGAGCAAATAAAAAGTTTTTTTTAAAAAAGACCTAAAAGACAAGGAATTAAAAAAGAGAAGAAAATGGTAATTATAATGGGTCAGGTTTTCCCCAGTAAATGTAAGCACAAAATATATGCCTCCTTAATTTTTTTTCTCTACAACTTTCACCAGAATTTTGTAAAGAACATGAGTCTGTGAGTCAAGAGACTTTGGTTAAATTCCTAATTTCTGCCACTTATTTGTGCTATAAAATTGTACAAATTTTTTTCAACTCTTTGGTCCTGAATTTTCTCTATATTGCCATGAGTCTATTTCCAAAGAGGATTAGGGAAAAAAGGACAAGAACTTATATATTCTAAAATATTTATAGTATCTCTCTTTGTGGTGGCAAAAAAACCCTGGAAATTGCAAAGATGTCCATTAATTATAGAATGACTAAAGGAGTTGTGGTATATGATAATGTTTGAATACTACCATGCTATAAAAAAAAGATGAGCTCATTGATATTAGGAAAACATGGATAGACTTATATAATAATAATAATAACAAAATAATAAAAAGTGAAAAGAGCAGAACCAAGAGAATAGAGTAACAAAAATATTGTTTTAAGAACAACTTTGAGCAGCTAAGTCATTTTGACTATTATAAAAACCCAAATTGACTACAAAGTACAAAGGAAGATGGGGAAATGCTATCTGCCTCCAGAGAAAGAATTGATAAATACAAGTATGCATACAATGATTTTACACATACATATGCAAACAGACATATGTGTGTGTGTATACACCCATATATGCATACACATATATACTGATATATCCATATATATTTGTGTCTAATGGTAGCCATCTCTAGGACAGAGGGAGTAGAAAAATAGGAAAAAAAGTAATTTGTACAATAAATTTATTATGTATTTAGAAGGAATAGTAAGTTGTACATAATAGATTTGTAGTTTCATGTGCAATCATATTTTTATTATTCTATAATATTGTGAAAATTCTATTTTGTTGCATAAATTAAAATTCATAATAAAAAATGAGAGGGGTAGACTAAATCATTAATATAATATGTTTTTGTTCAGATTTTCTAAAACTCAATCCTAGGCTCAGACTGAAAGTCTACTAATCTGAATAGTACGTACCAGAAATCACAAAGAATATGAAGACACTAGGTCATGTCCACAGTACGTAATAAATCTTTAGAGAGGAGGTATTTTTATTAATATTTATATTGAATAGGCTTGTAGATAAGTATGAATAAGTAAAATGAAATTAAAATTATATGAAACTATCTTTGACTTTTAAATATTATGTTTTCTTTTTAAACACCATTTTAAACTACATGTAGTATAAACTTGGAAATTATAGCTAGGAAGGCAATAGTATAGTCATATTAACATTGAGAGGGTAGAGCCACGATGTTACAGTAAAGGCAGGGACTATCCTGAGCTCTTCCAAATTCCTTTCAAAAAACATTAAAATAACACCTCAAAATTAACTGTGGAATGAAAAACTAAAAAAAGGTTAGAGGAAAACAATTTTCCAGACCAAGAAAACTTAGAAGTTCACCAGTAAGGTTGGTTACATTGGAGTAAGAGTGGAGCACAGTCCAGCATATGTCACACCAGCACAGGCTTTGCCCGGTAGCAGGCTTCGTGGATGACTGAATCAGATTTGGGTGCAACAGATAGTAGATGGCTTCTGGAGCTCTTGTTTCACAGATGATAAGGGAGTCACACAACTTATCACAAAAATATTAAAGGGAACCTTTTGCTGGCACTGGGAGCAGGAATCTGTTGCCTATACATGGCTCTTGGTTGCAGTCCCAGGGTGAGGAGGAGCACTAGCAGGAACAAACTTGGTCACAGTTCCAAGGTTAAAAAGAGTGCTTGGGATCACACACAGACTAGGGCATAGGCCAGGAGTGCAGAGACCACACCTCTCCTTAGATCATACCATCTTGAAAGAAGTGAAAACTTTTGGATCCCCAGAACTAGCTCTGAAAATAGCAGTATTCCTTAACCCCAGGAACAGAGCCAAATGTTAATGTAAAGTTAAAAGTGTAGAAATAGCCTGGAAAAATGAGCAAACAGAAAAAAGACCCTGACCATAGAAAGTTACTAGTTACTATGGTGTCTGTTGTTATTGTTGCTGTTGCTGTTGCTGTCACTATCATTGTTGTTGTTGAGTTGTTCTAATAGTGCCCAACTCTTTGTGACCCCTTTTGGAGTTTTCTTGGTAAAGATACTAGTTTGCCATTTCCTTCTCCAGCTCTTTTTAGAGATGACAAAATGGAGGCAAACAGGGTGAATTGACTTTCCCAGGATCACAAAGCTAGTAAGTATCTGAAGCTGGATTAGAAATCAGGTTTTTCAGTTTGGTGCTCTATTCACTGCACCATCTAGTTGTCACTTAATATGCTGACAGGGAGCATCAAAACACGAACTCAGAAGAAAATAAGAAAAATCAAAGCAACTACATGCAAAGCATCAAAGAAACATTTGAATTGGTTACAAGCCCTGAGAAAAGCTTATAAGGGATTTTAAAAATTAAATAAGAGAAGTAGAAAAAATTGGGGAAAATGAGATTGAAGGAAGAAAATCATGAAAAAAAAGAGTCAATAGTTTTGTGAAAATGGTGCAAAAATGCTTAAGAAAATAATATCTTTAAAAAAAAGAATATGCAAAAGTTAAAAGAGTTATAAAAATCCTCTAAAGAAAAGAACTTCTTAAAGAGTAGAATTGGCCAAATGGAAAAGGAGTACAAAAATTTGTTGAGGAACTTTTTAATAAGTAGAATTGGCCAAATGGAAAGGGAGGTAAAATGCTCAGTGAAGAAATAATTCCTTAAGAATTAGAATTGGGCAAGTGGAAGGTAAGGATGATGTAAGACATGAAGAAACAGTAAAAAAGTAAAGAATTAAAAAAAAAACAGAAGAAAATTTTAAGTATCTGAACAGAAAAACAATTGACCCAGAAAGTAGATCCAGGAGAGATAATCTAAGAATCATTGGATTATCTGAAAGCCATGATGAGAGAAAGAACTAGCATCTTCTTTCAAAAACTTATCAACAAAAACTGCCCTGATATACTAGAATCAGAGGGTAAAATAGAAATTGAAAGATCCACAAATCAGCTTCTGAAAGTGATACCAAAAAGAAACATCCCAGAAATATTATCAACAAATTCCACAGCTCCCAGGACAAGAGAATAAATATTGCAAGCAACTAGAAAGAAGCAATTCAAATATCATGGAACCATCATTTTTTTTTCAGGATAACATAGGATTTAGTTGTTTCTACATTAAAGGATCAGGGAACTTGGAATATGATATTTTGGAGAGCAAAAATGAAAGGACTAAAACCTAGAATCACTTATCCAGCAAAACTGAGTATAATCTATTTTTAAACATTTATTTATTTAAAATTTTTAATTCATGTAATAAAACAAGCATTTCCATAAGAGTATATTTTTTAAAAGTATGAGTGCACATCTTTTGTTTACAATTTGCTATTACTTTTTAAAAATATGATAAAATTATCATGTATTTTTTCTTTTTCTCTTTCCTCCCCACCCACCTAGAGATGGCTACCCTTAGACACAAATATGTAAAATTATTTTATACATACTTCAATTTATCAATTCTTTCTCTGGATGCAGATAGCATCTTCCTTCAAATGTCTTTTGTAGTTAATTTGAGTATTTGTGATAGTCAAAATGGCTTAGTCACTCAAAGTTGTTTGTAAAACAATATTACTGTTACTATATACAACATTCTCTTGGTTCTGCTCTTTTTGCTCTTCCATTACTCCATGCAAATCTATCTATGTATTTCTAAGTTCAACAAACTAACCATTTCTTTAAAAACAGTAGTTTTCCATCATGATCATATACCATAACTTGTTCAGCCATTCCATAATTGATGGGCATCCCTGTAATTTCCAGTTCATTGCTACCACACAGAGAGCTGCTATAGTTTCAGAATATATGGATTCTTTTCTTTTCCTTCTCTAATCAGAAAATAGATCAAGTAGTGGTATTGCTGAGTCAAAGGGCATAAACATTTTAATAGCTCTTTGGCCTTAACTCCAGATTGCTCTCCTAAATGATTGAATCAGTTCACAATTTCAACAATAATGAATTAGTGATCCAATTTTTCTGTATCCCCTCCAACACTTTTTGCTTCTCCTCCAGTCATTTTATCCAGTCTCATAGGTGTAAAATTATATTCTGAGTTTATTTACTTTGCATTTCTCTAATAATAGTCAATAATATGCATTTTCATATTACTATAAATTGTTTTGATTTAATCAGAATATTGCCTGTTCATTTCCTATGAGTATTTATTAATTGGTAAATGATTCATGTTCTAATAGATTTTATGAAGCTCTTTGTATATTTGAGAATGAGGCCTTTACCTGAGAAACTGATTACAAAACTCTCCCCCCACACCAATTTTCTGCTTTCCTTCTGATATTAGCTACATTTGTTTTATTTGCACAAAAACTTTTTAAAAAATTTAATGTAATTGAAATTATCCATTTTAAACATCACTCTGCTTTCTTTCTCTTGTTTAATCATAAATTGTTTGCCTATCCATAAGTTTGATAGATAAAATATTCCATGTACTTCAAATTTTCTTATAATATCACTTTTTACATCCAAGTCATATATCCATTTTGACCTTATTTTGATAAATGTTATAAGTATTCATCTACGTCCCCTTTCTGACATACTGCTTTCCAGTTTTCCCAATAATTTTTACTAAATAATTTTTATTCCCAAATCTTAAGTCTTTATACTTATCAAATACAATATTGCAATATTTTTGTTGCTATATATTGTGTTTCTACTCTGTTCTATTGATATACCTTTCTATTTCTTAGCTAGTACCAGATAGTTTTGATAATTACTTCCTTGTAATGTAGGTTAAGATCTGCTACTAATAAACCTCTTCCTCTACATTTTTCATTGGTTCCTTTGATATTCTTTACTTTTTGTTCTTCCAAATTAATTTTCATTACTTTTTCTAATTCAGTTAAAAAATAGTCATTTAATTTGGATGGCACTGAATATATAAATTAATTGAGGTAAAATTGAATAATCTTTCAAAGAAAAGAAACAAAAATTTAAGGAAATTGAGAACTTCCAAGCATTCTTGATTAAAAGACCAGAGCTGAGTCGAAAATTTGACCTTGAAATACAAAACTCAAAAAAAGTATGAAAGGTAAATAGGAAAGAGATATCATAAGGTATTCAATAAAGTTAAACTATTTACATGCCTACATGAAAAGATACTTGTAACTCGAAGACTTTATCATTATTAGAGTAATTGGAAGGAGTATACGTAGAGAGAAGGCATGGATGTAAGTTGAATATGGTGGGATAATTATCTAAAAAAGTAAAAGTAAGAGATGAGAGAAAAATTCACTGGAAGAAAGGGAATGGGAGAGGCAGAATGGAATAAATTATCTCATATAAAATAATCACAAAAGAGGTTTTAAAGTGGAGGGAGAAATGCAGTGGGTGGGCAATACTTGATCATTTTACTCATTGGAATTGGCTCAAAGAGGGAATAACATATACATTCAGTTGGACACAGAAATATATTTTACCTTACAAAGAAACAAAAATGAAAGGGGATAAGAGAAGGTGGGATACTGACAGAAAGGAGGGTGATTTAGGAAAGGCAGTGGTCAGAAACAAAACACCTTTGAAAAAGGACATGGTAAAAGGAAAGAGACGGAAAGATAAATGGCAGGAAGTAGTATGGAGGCAAATATGAAGCTAGTAATCTTAATTTTGAATGTGAATGTGATGCACTCACATATAAAAGGAAGTGGATACGAGAGAGGATTAAATACCAAGTCCCACAGCATGTTGTTGGCAAGAAACACAATTCAAGCAGCAAAGTGAAAGCAAGGGAGTAAATCAAAACCCATTATGTTTCAGCTGAAGTCCAAAAAACAAAAAGGGTTAGCAATCCTGATCTTAGAAAAAGCAGAATCAAAATGGACCTAATTCAAAGGGATATGCAAGGAAACTGCATCTTGCAAAAAATACCACGAACAATGAAATAATATCAGTACTGGAAATATATGCACTAAGTTGTATAGCATTAAAGTTCTTAAAGGAAAAGGTAAGTGAGTCATAGGAGGAAACAGAGAGTAAAACTATATAGTGGGAGACTTCAGCTTTCCCCTTTCAGGGCTAGATAAATCTAACAAAAAAAAAATAAACAAGAAAGAAGTTAAAGAGATAAATAGAATCTTAGAAAAGTTAGATATAATAGATCTCTAAAGAAAAGTGAATGGGCAAAGAAAGGTATATACTTCTCTTAGTGATATATGACATCCACGCAAAAATTGGCCATCTGTTAAGGCATAAAAACCTCACAACCAAATGCAGAAAAGCGAAATATATAGATATAGATATAGATATAGATATAGATATAGATATAGATATAGATATAGATATAGATATAGATATAGATATAGATATAGATATAGATACAGAGATAGATAGATAGATAGATAGATAGATAGATAGATAGATAGATAGATAGATAGATATGTTGAAAACTATCAGTAAGCATTGACTTCACTGGGGATAGGCTAGAAGCCTTCCTGGTAAGATAATGGCTGAAGCAAGAATGCCCATTTCCACTACTATTATTCAATATTATACTAGAAATGCTAGCTTTATCAATGCAAGAAGAAAAAGAAATTGAAAGAATTAGAATAGGCAATGAGGAAACATACTCTTACTCTTTGCAAATGATATGATGGTGTATTTGGAGAATCCTAGAGAATCCATTAAAAAAAAAACTAATTGCAATAATCAACTTTAGCAAAATTGCAAGATATAAAATAAACCCATATTAATCATCATTATTTTTATATATTAACAACACAGTCCACCAGCAACTGATAGAAAGATAAATTCCGTTTAAATAGCTGTAGACAATATAAAGCACTTGGGAGTTTAATTATGAAGATAGAGAGGATCTATATGAACATAATAACAAGACACTTTTCACACAAATAAAATCATATCTAAATGACTGGGAATATTAATTTTTTATGGATAGGTAAGAAAATATTATAAAAATGACAATTCTGCCTAAATTAATTTACTAATTCAGTGCCATCCTAATCAAACTACCAAAAATTATTTTATAGAGCTAGGAAAAAAAACCCAACAAAATCCATCTGCAAGAACAAAAGGTAAAGAACATCAAGAGAATTCATGAAAAAATGTGAAGGAAGGTGTAATAGCCATAACAGATCTCAAACTGCAATACAAAATGATAATCATCGAAACAATATGCTACTAGATAATAAAGAGTGGTGGATCGGTGGAATAGATTACGTACACAAGACCATGATGATTTAGTGTTTGATAAACCCCCAAATCCAAGCTTTTAGGGTAAGAACTCAATGTTAGATAAAAACTGCCAGGAAAATTGCAAAGCCATTTGGCAAAAAATAGGTATAGACCAACATCTTGTAGTATACCAAGATAAGATCAAAATGGGTACATGATGTAGACATAAAGGGTGATACCATACCTGTCAGAGCTATGGATGAGGCAAGAATTTATTACTAAACAAGAAATAGAAAGCGTTATGGGATGTTAAATGGTTAATTTTGCCTACATTAAACTTTGAAAGTTTTTGCAGACAGAAAATCAATGCAATGAAAGAATAATATTGAGGGGAATTTCATTGCAAGTTTCTCCAATGCAGACCTCATTTCTCAAATATGTAGAAAATAAATTCAAATTTATAGAAAATAATTGATTCCCTGATTGATAAATGATCAAAATATTTTAATAGGCATTTTTCAGATTAATAAATCAAGCATGTTTATGGGTTTACTGTTATTGTTGCTGTTGCTTTGCTGTTGTTGTTCTTCCTTCATTCTTGAAGAGGATCAATGACATCACAAGGGTGATGCTTGACTTGTGCGTGATGTTAAAGCTGTGCAAAGATGTCAACCTTACTCTCTCCTCCAAAGTCATTTACAAATTTTTTCTAAGGGGCATCTAGGTGGCACAGTGGATGGAACGCCAACCCTGATGTAAGGAGGACCTGAGTTCAAATCTGATCTCAGACCAAACACTTGACACTTACCAGCTGTGTGACCCTGGGCAAATCACTTGACCCCAACTGCCTAAAAAAAATAATTCTCTAAATCTCTGCTGATTAGAGAAATGAAAATTAAAACAACTCTGAGATACCACTTCATACATATCAAATTGGCTAATATGACAGAAAAGGGAAAATGGCAAATGTGGGAAGGATGGAAAACTGTGACATTGATGCATTGTTGGTGGATTTGTGAAGTGATCTAACCATTCTGGAGAGCAATTTGGAACTCTGTCCAAAAGGGTATAAAAGAATGCACAGCATTTGACCCAGCAATAGCACCAATAAGTTTGTACCACACCCCACAAGATCAAATATAAAGCAAAATGACATATATGTACAAAAATATTTACAATAATTTTTTGTGATAGCAAAGAATTGAAATTAAAGAGATGTCCATGAATTGGAGAATGGCTGAATGACTTGTGCTATACGATTGTGATGAAAAATGATTGTGCTATAAAAAATGATGAGGAAGATGCTTTCAGAAAAACAGCTAGAAGGACTTACATGGACTCATCCAAAGTGAAGAGCGGAACTGAAAGAACATTATACAAAGTAATAGCAATTTTATATGATGATCAACTATAAATGATGACTATTTTCAGCAATACAATGATCTGAGAGAATGATGAAGGACTCATGATGAAAAATGTTATCCACCACCACAGAAAGAATTGACGTAGTCTGAATGCAGATAAAGCCATACTTTTAAAAACAATGTTCTTTTTGTCTTGTTTTGTGTTTTCTTTTACAACATGACTAATATGGAAATGTGTTTTGCATGATTGCACGTATATGACCTGTATCAAATTGCTTTACTTCTCCAAGGGGAGTGTGGGAGGGCAGGAGAGAATTTGGAACTCAAAATCAATGAAAAAGAAAGTAAACATTTCCACATATAATTTAAAAAAATAAAATATTTTAAAAGGGAAAGAATGAGTATTAGATTTGGAGTCAAAGGATATACATTGAAATTATTATTCTATCACTAACTACTTGTGAGACATTAAATAAGACCATTTACATCTCTGGATCTCAGCACATTGTCAAATGAAAGTTTTCTGACATAAAATGATTTATATCTAAGTTCCATACATCTCTAAGTTTGGAAGTCTTTTGAAAATATCTGCTTGTATTAGCAAGAGGATTACAAGTAGAACTTGACCTAAAAGGATGCCATAATTTAATATATTGAAATTATAAAGGGATGCCTAATATATGGTAATGCCTTTAAAACATGTGTACCTTCCTTCCCTCCTTCTTGTTTTGTCCTCCTTTCTCTTTCCCTTTCTGTTTCTATTCCTCAAGAAGATATTAAATAATTTACACTTTATTTTCTTTTTGAAAAAGGTTACATAGAAATTCACATTCCTAACATAAAAACCTGCTCTTACATGTAAAAAAGAACAAAAGGGGATATTAATAAATGGACATAGAAAAAAGTTGAAATTTGGTATGACAAAATTACAAGATTTTATAGCTAGAAAGTATCTTAATGATTGCCTAATTATTGTGTTATAGGATTGTGGATCCTCAATTACATGATAATATAATATATAAAATAACCTACAATATAATATTGTCCATTTTATCTTTTTTTAATGATCCTTATCTTTCTTTTTACCACAACTGCTCAAATTCAGATTTTGCTTTTCTTAAATAATTTTCAATTAACATGAGAGAAGTGATTTTATTAGGTAGTCTTTTACAGATAATTGTGAATAATTAGTTTCTGTATTTCTCTTGTTTGCAGTGTTTACTAGTTAAATAGTGCACTTACTTTTTTTCATGAAAACATCAAATGCCATTCTATGATTGAAGTTTCATTTTTTTTTCATTGAGGATGAATTTGTGCTTTTTAGCATCTGTTTTTGACTTTTTTTTGAAACATACTATTCCATTCTTTCCACTAATTTATTGCAATTATGAAGACATCCTAAATTATTTGAATTGGCCTTATATAATAACTTTCACTACGTCTAGACTTTCACCTAGATGTTTGCAGAACTTTTTTAAATGAAATTGTAACATTTATCTAATATGGTTGAAGTTTGAATATTCAAATTTTTTCTCTAGAGTTGATCTATGGAATCAATCAGTCAGCATATTGTCTCTATTTACAATTTCTAAAGATTTTTCTAGTATTTTTTTTTGCTACATGATATTCAGTATTTAAAAACAGTGTAACTCCTTATTTTATAGGTGAGAAAAAGTGAGGTACAGAGATCTTAATGGACTTGATCATGGATACATAGCCATTTAGTGTTTAGTGACGGGATTAAAATTCAGGTCCTCCTTATCTCCTAGTCTAGTGTTCTTATAACTTAACCATCCTGATCCCTATTAACTTGATCTTAAAAAACCCAATAGCATTTAAATAACCTTAGTCATTTAAAAGATAATTTTAAAGAGTGAAAAAAAAATCAGATTGTCTGGAGCAGTTTATTTAGGGCAATTGATGGAAAGGAAAGTTAGGACCAGAATGTGGAAAGTCTTTGATAAACTATGGCATTTCTACTTTATTTCATATTCCATAAAGAACTATTATAGGCATAATTTCTGCAGGGTTATTATCCTCTCTAGGTCCATTTATTCATCATAGTGTCATAGAACTATCATTGTAAGGAACCTCAGGGAACTAGTTTATCCATTCTTTTTACATGGGAGATAACTGATACCTTGAGTGGTTAAAGAATTTGCCCTAAATTACAGAATTAATAAAGATCAGAAGTGTGAATTAAACCTACATTGGATTCTAGACCTAGAATTCATTGTATTGTGTCATACATTCCCCTAACAGAATTGTGGTTTGTCATGCCCTAAGCTTTTCTAAAAATGCATTTCCTAAGTAGGATACAGTTAGTAAATAGTAAAGATTTCTGATAGCTAAGGTAGGGATGTAAGGTGCAAGTGATTTAAATAATCTCAGACAAAAATTTAAGAAGAAAATAAATGGAGGACAGCTTCTAGACTATTGGGGTAAAGAAAACTTAGTTGGGAGAGGGAATAAAGATTTTTGATCATGCCATGTAGACATGTGTTTTCATTTAATTCAACAGCTATATATTAAGTGCCCACACCATTCAGTGTTCATGGCAATACAAAAACAAAAGCAATTTTTAAAAGATCATTAATTATACTTGGTGAGTGGTGGGGAGGACCTATGTGTAAAAAATGTAATTAAAGTAATTTGAGGTTGGAGAGAATACTAACTTCTATACAAGAAAAAGTGGAGGAAAGAAGATCAGAGACAGAGATAGAGAGGGAGAGAGAGAGAGAGAGAGAGAGAGAGAGAGAGAGAGAGAGAGACGGAGACAAATACAGATACAGAGATAGAGTCCTATAAGCACACAAAGAGTAGAGATACATGGAAAGTTAGAGATAGAAAGACACAGGGAAGGCAGGGAATAAATTTCATGCACTGAGGCAGGATATGGAAGACAGAGTTTGGGAAATACTTGGTAGCCCCATTAGGTGGTAATGTAGAATTCATAAAGGAAAGTAATGTGAAATCAACTATAAATGTATATTGGAAGCAGATTCTAAAAATTTTTCCTCATTTAAGAACATTGTTTTGGGACTAGTTCATGTGAATGAAGGCAAAAAATATATATTTAGTTGACCAGGAGCCTAATATGTTATAGCAGTCCAGTTTTGGTACGCTAGTACCCATTAATTTGTCATTCTTCTAGTCATATAGTTGATGAATTCCCTGCCCCTGAACTTCAGTTTTCAAATAGTTGGAATAAACCACTTATTTAATTCTCTCTATTGTTATATGTCTGAAGGCCTAGGCTCAATTGATTTCCTAAAATATGAAGCCTCCCCAACAGCTTATACTACTCTACCTATTCTTATATAGATGCTCCATATAAGACTATGTTCAGACCAAGCTAATTGTGATCATATCTCACTACTCCTTTAACTCTTAAATTATGCTCCCAGATTGAGAACTAACTCTTGGACTCACATCCCCATGTGCTCCCCAATATATGCTTCCATGTTTTATCTTCCTCCACCTCCCCCACACACACCTCTGGTCCCATCTTCAGCTAATCCTATAGATATATGCCTATGGTTCCATTATTTTTTTTTCTACTCTGCCCTATCCAATTACTGGGGAGAACTGGTAATTACACCAATATTTTATGATCCAGTTGTTATTTAAGGCAATCTAAACAATTAGGTTGCTTTCTGATTAGACTTTCTTACCCTCCCAGATTCTAATACCTTCTTCAAAATTTATCTCTCATTTATCTTGCATATATTATGTCAAGGCATGTCTACAAGATGTTTCCTCTAATATAATGTAAGCTCTTTGAGCAGGAACTTTTTCCTTATTGTCTTTTCATACCCAAAGTCTTACATCATGTTTGGCAAATAGGTTATTAAATGCTTGTTGATTGACTGACTTAGTTATAATAAACCATGTACCACCATGCAGACCTTTAATTGAGTGTGTTTTAATGTATTATTGTATTTAATTTAATGTATTATTTAATTATTTAATGTACACATTATTTATGTACACATTATTTAATGTATTATTAAGGTCACTTCTGTCAGATAATAAGACATTGAACTCAATATACTTTTAGGTTTAAGAAACAACATTCAGATATTCCAGTAAAGATACACATATATTTTGTTAATACTTTCATTAGGAGTTACAAACTACACACACATGTATGTATAAGTTTATATACATTCACACTTTTATAGGGGTGTGTGTGTGTGTGTGTGTGTGTGTGTGGTTTGTCATTTCCTTTGAAGAGGACCAATGACATCACAGGGTGATGTCTTTACTTGCATAGGAATTGGATTTGAAAGGCAGAGCCACACAAAGTCAATCAGCCTCACTATCTTTTCTTGAGAACTCAAAGTCCAGTGGCAATAAAAGAGACAAGATGACTGTCAATGGCCCAGGATGCACTGGATGACCTTGGCATCTTTGATGTCTGACCAAGTTCTAAGTGCTCTATGGTGCCTGCTTTAGCCACCTTCATGTCCACTGGAACAAATTGTTCTCATCCACCCATTCTGCTGGGAAAGTCTTCGTGTGCTTGAGGTAGACATTTCCCTAAATCACTGACAGGGTTGAAACTTATTGGTGACCCTCAACCTAGTTTAGTCCATCTGCCAAGACAATTGCCTAGGGTATGACTGCTGCACAAGATACAGCTTCTTAGAGCTATAAGTAAAGGTTGGGTGAATCAGGTAGACACCAAAGACCTGAAATGGGCTCCTCAAGCCTTCAAACCAGAGGTGGTAGTCCTCCTGAACACCTCATATACTATACCACACACATGTGTGCACACATACATGCACATGCACACACACGTACAATCTTGCTGCCTATATACACATATGCATACACATATGTATATATGTATAAATGTATGTATGTATCTAGGTGGAGCAGTGGATAGAGCACTGGGCTTAGAATACAAAAGACTCATCTTCATGAGTTCAAATCCAGCCTCAGACACTTACTAGCTATTTGACCCTCATCAAATCACATAATGAGCTGGAGAAGAAAATGGCAATTGATCCTCACAATAATCCTGTGAGGTGTTTTTACTTTCTCCATTTTAGAAAGGAAGAATGAGGATAAGAGAAGTTAAGGGACTGCCTCAGGGTCAAACAGTAAGTATCCAGAGTCATATTTCAGCTCAAGTCTTCCTGACTACATCCAGTGCTCTATCAACTGTGCCACTTGGCCGTATTAATACATGCTTCAGAAATGCTTGTTCTTGATGATGATGATGATGATGATGATGATGATGATGATGATGGCCAGCATTGATCAAAATATCCTCAACATTGAGTACTTTGTCTTCTTCGTTTTCTTGTTGTTGCTGCTTCTACTAGCATGATTTCTCATAGCTTCCTGCCCTGGAATCCAATACACACACATGAACTTATGTGTGCATGTACATACATACATGCATGCATATAATATATATGCATACACACATATATAATATGTATTTCTTACCTATGTTTACACAAACACACACACATGCACACAAACATATATGCTTCTGATTATTTAGTTAGAATTCCTTTATGGAATTCCTTTACTCTATAAGGTCATAAGAGTAATTTTACAAAAAATTTCCTACATGTGAACCTAATTATTCTTCAAACAATTCTTGTCACGCTCAGAAGCTTTTCTCAAGTTTTTCATGCTATTATTCTTTTAAGGATAAATGTATTGAGGGATAGATTCAAAAGTATGCAGCTGTCACTTTTATTATTATCATCATTTTCTGTCAGCTTAATAAAATCCCCGAAAAGACGGCAGCAGTTACCCTTCTGAAATACATCTTTCCACTCACTCAGTACACAGTGTATGTAACAAAGTAACTATTTAATGATGTCAAAATTTCAAAGAAATTTATTTTCTATTAGTAGGAAAAATGAGTCTTTGCATACCATGATTAATCAATTCAAAATGAATTAATCAAAAGGTTGTAGAGGAAGTGTGTTTTTAACATATTACAGATTTAGGAACTAGGCTAAAATTTTCAATTTAAATATTGCCCTCTCTCATTTAACACACACACACACACACACATATACACACACATATAATATATACTCTAAGGAGTAATCAAGCACAGAGTGAATCAGGTTTATCCTATTAGCACCTTTTATTCATGAAGATAGATTGTCTAGACTACAGTAAAGAAGAAATATTTCAAATGCCTAAATTCAATTAAACAGTAATTTTTAAATCATTGAATAGTGTTTAATTGTGACTTAATAAGGCAGGATAGGCATTCTGAGCTAAGGAATATATTCCAAGCTATAGGAATATGACATTAAAATCAGATCATTCTAGGCGGTGGTGGTCTTTGAATGATGACCCAGTCCATTTCCTTATCTTTAGAGAGGAAAGTCAATTATTCTGTGCATGCTACATTTTCATAGTATCATACTTACAAACCACTGGAGGATAGTCTGTATTCTCCCTTGTTGCTATATCATATTATTATAAACTTTCCTTACCTTTCTAGGTCTCCTACTCTGTTCATTAGAGAATTTTGTTTTTGATGGCTAAGATCAAAGGTAGAAAATGCCCTAATTTAAAAAGTCAACTTGTCTAAATACGTTTTTATAGGTTTGTAAATTCATGATACTTAAATCTGACATAGGACCTTGGAGATTATCTAATCCAATATCCACATTTTGCATTAATGGGCTCACAAGTTCTAGCCAATAATTTAGTGAATTACTACTATTATGAGAGAACTATCCCCATGATATTCATGTATTCTCTATTATGTTCTCCAATTACTAATATTTGTATTTTTTAATTGCACTGTTAACTAATATTTCCTACAAACAATTTTGGACAGGTTGTGTTTTTTTTTTAAGCACATAAAATAATAAAGCTAGAAAGGGGTTTTAAAAATCATTGACTCTAATCCATTCATTTCACAAATGAATAATCTGAGGCCTTGGGAGGTTAAGAATCTTGACCAAGTTCACACAGCAATTAAGTTTCTGAGGAAGAATTCCAAATCATGTCTTCCAGACTTACCATCTAATGTTTTACACATTGCATCATGGCTGACTCTTAAATACAAATAGATTGTTCTGTATTTGTTATTGAAATGGAATTATTTTCTTGTTTAGACCACAATTGTACAAGGTCATTTCAAGTTCCACTTTTATATCCCCAGATTCTAGAGTATGAATAATCCGTTAGTATTATAGCAAGAAAATTATTAATTTAACAGGGTATGGAAGGATCATGCACTGCTCAGAAGCTGTTGCTCTTAGCTATTCCAACTTTGCCACCACAAAGCCCCATAAGAATCATGCGTGGGAATTGATTGATTACCTGAATTGGAAGTACATCAAAGGTGTCTTGTTCAACACAGAGAATGTAGCTGGAGGGGATCTGTGCAGTCATGATGTCCAGATCATTTTCATTTTCATGTGAGGTAGCTTCACTTCAGAGAAGGTAAGTTATTTTCACAGTGTCCTTCACCTGTAATTGGTGGAGATGACACTTAAACCCAGCTTTCCAGGTTCAAAGTTAATTTTTTAACCACTGATACATCCGGTATTCATAAGCATCTTTCAGTTGGGTCAAGACAAAATTAGAGAATTTCAGAATGTCATAAAAATAAGGCTACATTGAAATCATTAATTATAACCTGTAACTTAATAGGAATATATTATATGAAAAAGATGATGATGAAGATGTAGGAGATTTATATAATACTTTAAGGCTAACAAAATATTACACATGCATTATTTGATGCTCAAAACAATCCTATGAGATATGATATTGTCTTAATTTTTTATTTTGTTCTTAAAATATTCCACAATTATATGTAAACAATGAACAATCTTTATATGTGTGTGTGTGTGTGTGTGTGTGTGTGTGTATAGGGTTACAAATTCTCTCCCTTCTTCCTAACTCTTCCCCTCTTTGAGGCAAACAATTTGCTATCATATCTATATCTATACATACACACGTGTGTGAAGTCATTCAAAATATATTTCCATATTAGCCATATTGCAAAAGAAACAGAGACAAAAGAGTTCATTAGTTTTCTCTCTAGAGATGAGTCCTTTAGAATTGTCTTTGATTATTGTCTTGATAAGAGTAGTTAAGTCTTTCACAGTTAATCATCCAACCAATATTGCTGTAACTGTGTGCAGTGTTCTCCGAGGCCTGCTTATTTCACTTTGCATCAGTTCATTTATGTTTTCACAGGTTTTTATGAAAACTTTGTGTTCAACATTTCTTACAGCACAATAGCATTACAACATAATCATGTATCACATCTTCTTCACCCATTGCCCAATTGATAAGCATTCTCTCAATTTCCATTTCTTTGCCACCACAAAAAAAAAAGTCATTATAAATATTTTTGTACAGTTTCTTTTCCTTTTTCTTTGATCTCTTTGGGATGCAGACATAGTAGTGGTATTGCTGGACTAAAGGCTATGCACAGTTTTTACAACTCTTTCACAATAGTTTCAAGTTATTCTTCTTTATCAGCGGTGCATTAATGTCCACATATGCTCCAGCATTTGTTATTTTTCTTTTCTGTTAGCCAATCTGATAGGTGTAAGATGGTTTCTCAGTGTTGATTTAATTTTTGTTTCCCTAACCAGTAGCAATTGTGAGCATTTGTTCATATCTTTTAGTTTTTCTTCTAAAAACTATCTGTTCATATACTTTGACTGCTTATCTACTCTAGAATGGTTGTTATTTTTATAAATTGGTCTCAATTACCTATATATTTGAGAAATGAGGGCTTTATCAGAGAAACTTGTCAGAACATTTTCCTCAGTTTCTTTTCTGATTGTGGCTGCATTAGCTTTGTTTGTGTAAAAGCTTTTTAACTTTATGCAATCAAAATTATGTTTCGCTTCCTGTATTGTCTTTATTTCTTTATTGGACATAAACTCTTCCCTTATCCATACACCTTACAAATAGATATTTCCATACTCCCTTAATTTACATACTATATCATCTTTTATGTCTAAATCATTTATCCATCTTGACCTTATCTTGGAATATAGTGTGAGATGTTGGTTTATATCTATTTCTGCCAAGTTGCTTTCCATTTGTCCATAGTTTTTGTCACATGGTAAATTCTTGTCCTCATAGCTTGGATCTTTGGGATAATCAAACACTAGATTGCTATGTTATTTATAAATTTTGATTTTTATTATTTTCCCTAGCTCTATAAAAGTATTTCTTTGATAGTGTGACTGGGATCGTACTGAATAGGAAAATTAACTTAGAATTGTAATTTTTATTATAATGATTCAGCTTACCCATGAGCAATTAATATTTGTCCAGTTGTTCAGATCTGTCTCTATTTGTGTAAAAGTCTTATGTAATTGTGTTCATATAATCTCTGTGTTTTTCTTGGCAGGTAGATTCTTCAGTTATTTTAAATGGAATGTCTCTTTTTATCTCTTCCTGCTAAAGCTTTGTTGGTAGCAGATAGAAATGTTGATGATTTATGTGGGTTGACTTTATATTCTGCAACATTGCTGAAATTGTTAATTCAGCCAGGTTTTTTTTTTGTAATTCCCTAACTATCCATCATATTATCTTCAGAGTGATAGGATTTTTTCCCCTCATTCTCTATTTTTATCCTTATTGCTTCAGCAAGAATTACTAATACAATATTACATAATAGTGTTGATTATAGACATCCTTGCTTCACCCCTGTTCTTATTTGGAAAGTTACAAGTTTATTCCCATTGCTTACTCCTGGTTTTAGATAAATACTACTCATCCTTTTCAGAAAATTCCATTTATTCCTATGCTATGTTTGTTGTTTTTGTTATTGATATGGTCAATTATGCTGATATTTTTCCTAATATTGAACCAATCCTGAATTCCTGGTATCAGTCCCACCTAGTTATCTTGTATAATCTTTGTGATGTATTGCTGTAATTTCCTTGTTAGTATTTTGTTTAAAACTTTTGGGTTGATATTCATTAAGACAATTGGTCTATAATTTTCTTTCTCTGTTTTTGCTCCACCTTGTTTAGGCACCAAGACCATACTAATGTAAGAAAAAAAGAAATTTGGCAGGAATTGTTTATGTATTTATTTTCAAGTAGTTTATATGTTAGGGTTGTTTGCCCTTAGATATTTGGTAGAACTCACTTCTAAATCTATTTGTTCCTGTGATTTTTTTTTCCCTTGGGGAACTCATTAATGTCTTATTAAATGTATTTTTCTAACATAGAGTTATTTCAGTTTTATATTGCCTTTCTAGCCAACTGGGAAGTTTTTGTTTTTGTAAATGTTCATCCATTTCACTTAGGTTATCAGTTTTAATGGCCTATAATTAGGTGAAATTATTCTTACTAATTGCTTTAATTTCTTCTTCATTGCTGCTGCTTTCACCCCTTCATTTTTGATGCTAGTAATTTAGTTTTCTTTCCTTTCATAAATCAAATTAATCAATGGCTTGTCTATTTTTTCATAAAATCATCTCCTAGTTGTATTTACTAGTTTAATTTTTATACTTTCATATGTACATTTTCATACTTTTTTATTGATTTCTCTTTTGACTTTAGGGGTTCCATTTTGATGTTCAATCTGGAATTTTTATTTACATACCCAATTTATTGATCTACTCATTCTCTGTTTTATTATTTATGAATTTAAAGATATAAATTTCCAACAAGCACTGTTTTGGCTGCATCCCACAAATGTTTGGAATGTGGTCTCATTGTTTTCATTTTCTTTAATGGAATTATTAGTTATTTTTATGATTTGTTTTTTGACCTACTCATTTCTTTGGGATTAGGTTATTTAATTTCCAATTAATTTTAATCTGCTTCCATGGGACATTATTGAATATAATTTTATTGCATTTTGGTATGAAAGGGGTGCATTTAATATTTTTTTCTTCTATTATTTGTGAGGTTTTTGTGCCCTATTGTAGGAACAATTTTTGTATAGGTTTCATGTACAGCTGAAAAAAAAAGGTATATTCCTAAGTATTCCCATTCTGTTTTATACAGAAGTCTATCATATCTGTGGGGCAGCAAGAGGTCTCTCTCAGTGGTAGAGGGATGGGTCTGGAGTCAGGCTGACCTGAATTCAAATCTGTTCTCAGACACTTAATAGCTCTGTGATCCTGAGCAAATCTCTTAACCTCTGTCTGCTTTAATTCACTGAAGAAGGAAATGGCAAACTGCTCCAGTATTTTTACCATGAAAACCTCATGGCCAATATGCCCCGTGGGGTCATAAAGAATCAGGTACAACTGAATGACTGAACAGTAACAATAATGATCATATCTACCTTTTATAAGATTCTATTCATTTCTTTGACTTCTTTCATATTTATTTCATTGTCAGATTTCTACTGTCAGATTTCTTTTTGGTTTTTTTTTTTGGTTTGTTTTTTGTTTGTTTGCTTAGGAAGACTCAACATTTATTAAACACCTTTAGTGTGAAAGGCTCGGTGCCAAGATACAAAGATTGACACAAACATTCTGACCTCAAGAGGGCTTAAAGCCTAATATGGGTTTATGTAATACAAAAAAAAATGTTAAAATAAAGGAACAATGACCTCCATTCTTTACCGTTCCAAGTCTTGACCAGCTGTCATTCCCACTCATCTCTACATATAATTAATATCAGTTTTCAATTAACAGGCCATCCCTTTAATGATCAGATTATTGTAATCATTATTAATTACCTATCCATAGAGGATTAACTCAACCTAAGTAGGTAAGGGAAGTCATTTGATTAAATTTAATAGGTCATCCCTTCAATGACTAGGCAATTCTATCATTAGTTCTCCACAAAGAACCCTAACAACCCAAATAGATATGGGAAACCATTTCATTAATGTTCTGAAAACAGGCGATCCCTGAAGGTGATGAATTGGGTTTTCTGAGAGTCTATAAAATTGGGGCTAGCTATCCCTGTCTTTACCACTTTGCATCTCCAATTTCCCCACTCCAAATTTGCCTGGGAATCCAGGCTGTCAGGCACTATTTTAGCCATAGTACTAATAACCAAGGACCCTAGGCACCCCAGAAATGTCCAGCTGGCTTTCTGTGACACATAAATTTCATTAAGTGGTTACAACACTCAGCCATATCCTCAAGAACTTTTCCTACGTGGGGGAAAAGCTTCACATAGTATGAGACTTGGTTTTACTCAAGCCTCTTCCTTTCCAAGACAGAAAACACAAAACCAAGGAATGGAATGGAATTTTGTTTGTTTGTTTGTTTCTTTTGTTTGTTTTGTTTTGTTTTGTTTTTTATTAAGACGAAAACAGTGAAACTCAAAACTGGATCACTTGGCCCTTCCTCTTCTTACCTCCTCCTAGTTCAAACTACTTACACCTCTCAATGGCAAGCATCCTCTTAGACCTACAGTTGGGTTCCACACATTCAAGCTTCAGTACAATCATTTTCGTGTGGTCTTTCCTTTTTGCCGGAAAATTGGTTTTGTTTGACCAACATAGCCACTCTTCTTCCCATCTTATCGCCTCTTTTTCCTGAGCGTACACGGAATCCTTGCCTTTCCTGTACATTGTCCCTTTGTGGGGCTGGTGCTTGTCGCACTTTTTGCAGAAAGTTCTGCGGGTTTTAGGGACGTTCAACGAAGGGTGGAGCTGTGCTTTCAACTGGGCTTCTCTGTAGTCCGGGCGTCTGGGATCCTTCGGCCGAGCGCTCATAGGCTAGCGAAAACTCGGCTGAGAATGACGAGGAGCTGAAGAAGACGACCGGCTTTGAAGGGTAATGGCAGAAGACTGCCTCAGATTTCTAACAGTAGAAAGCTGAAGTCTCCTACTAGGACAGTTTTATTTATTTTCTGTCTTTGTGTGTGTGTGTGTTTGTGTGTGTGTGTGTGTGTGTGTGTGTGTGTGGCTAGGCAATGCGGTTAAGTGACTTGCCCAGGCCACACAGCTAATAAGTGTTATGTGTCTGAGGTCGGATTTGAACTCAAGTTCTCCTGAATCCAGGGCCGGTGTTCTATCCACTGCGCCACCTAGCTGCCCCTATTTATTTTCTCTTGTGATTCATCTAACTTCTCCTTTAAGAATTTGGATGCTATCCCATTTGGTGCATACAGGATTAGTATTGATATTCTTTCTTTGTCTATCGTTTCTTTCCACAAGATCTAGCTTCCCCACTTATTCCTTTTAATTATGTCTATTTTCCGTTATTCTTTGTCTTAGACCATGATTGGTACCTCTGCTTTTTTTTTAACTTCAGGCAAAGCATAATAGATTCTGCTTGAGCTCCTTATTTTAACTATGTGTGTCTCTTTGCTTCAGGTGTATTTCTTGCAAACAACATACTGTTGGATTCTGGTTTCAAATCCAATTCTATTTTAGGGGGAGTTCATCCCTTTAATATTCACAGTTATGAATACTAACTTCATTTCACAATGTCATTTTTTCTTCTATTTATCCTTCTCTCTTTCTCTTCTTATCCTGGCCCTACTCAAAAGTCTATTTTGTTCTGACCACTGCCTTCCTTTATCCACACACTCTTCTATCCTCCCACTCTTTTCTCATTGTCTTCCTCTCCTATTTTCCTGTTAGGTTTGATAGATTTCTATACCCAATTGAGTATGTATGTCTTTTCTTTTCCTCTGAAGCAATTTACATGTGACTGAAATTCAAGCTTTGCCTACCATCCTCCATCATTTTCCCTTCAGTGTGAAAGCTCTTCTGTGTACATCTTTTACATGAGATTTTTCCCTCTTTTTCCTATCCCATCTGCCTTCTCTCATAGCACTCCTCTTTCTCATCCATTTTTTTACATCATCCCAACAGAATCAACTTGTTCCTGTAATCTCTATGTAGAATCATTCTACCTGAACTAATGAGGATAAAATTCTTAGAAGATACATGTTATCTTCCTTTATAGGAAAGTATACAATTTAACTTCATTGCATCTCAAGATTTCTCTTTCATTTTTACCTTCTTAAGCTTGAGATTATAGTTAAGTGGGATGTTATAGTTTCAGTCCTTTGATTTATATATTTTGGGTTGGAACTTCTCTCTTCTGGATCAACCAGTCCATTCAGTAAGTACTAAAAGTGAACCTAATCCCTTCATTAGTTAAGAATATCTTGTATAGGATATTATAGCTGATCATTCACCATTAATGATTGTGGGCAAGGAGTTTTTTAAAGGGTACAGTGTAGAGTCTAGGTAAGAATCCTATAATAGCAAAGACCAAAGTAATATGGAATGGATATGATACATGACAGAAATTTCAGCCAATAGATCACAGGGCAGACTGCCAGAAAAATTAAGGAGTCTAACAATCTTTCCATCAATTGTTGGGAATTGAAGATTTTGGAGATCTTAATTCATACAAACATTGTATTCTACATAGTATGGTGTCTCTTTTTCATATCATGTTTTTCTGTTCATAAAGTATACTTCATGTAAAACTGAGGGTCCTCCAAATCTCCTGGATATTCATTGACTAGAATTACTTCAGTATCTAGAGTAAATGAAGTAAAAAAGAAAGTGGGTAGGAGCAATACTTGGTTTACGTTCTGGGTAGATCAGTAGATTGAGTCATTTGAATTCCACAATTTTAACTAGAACAGCCTAGTCATGCTAGTAGGGTGTGTAAAAAGAGTAGCCACAGAAGAAACCCAAAACTGGACAGGTAAGTGGAACATGATATGTTCTATGACAATATTAACTTGATGGAAGTTGAATCTATGATAAATTGAATCAGCAGATCCAGATACACCAGGAAAGGTGAAGAAGCTGAGATCAAAGAAGTCATCTTGACATTGTCAATACCTTCCAATTGTCTTCTCAAAGAGAGTGTTTATAACATGCATAAATACATAATACATAGACACACACACACGCACACATATATATTAGACAGTTTGAATAAATTTGAAAGGCTTCTCTATAACTTCCACACATGGTTCCCAATTCACCCTCTAGGAAAAGAATCTCTCTCCCCCCCCACACACACACATACACACACTGAAGGTATTTATTCATGTGAATAATCATGCCCACATGAATAACCATAAGTAGGTAATGGTCATCCCATTTGACATGTGTTGAAGGGTTATTTCTCTGTAGAGTGACATTATTCATGATCTTTTACCTAAAAGGAAGGAGTCCTATCTGCATGTAACATATTATTTTGACTTACCAACTCCTCTTAAAATGACTCCTTTCTCTTCCTTCTCATTAGGTCTGTCACTTGCTATTCTCATTCTCACAGCTTCTACTTGAATAATTCTTCACCTCAAATTCTTATTCAATTCAAATTCATTTTTTTTCTTTCAGAATAATTAATTTCTCTCCTTTAACTTCCCTTCAAGGCAGTATGATGCTGTGAAAGAGTGACAGATTTGGAATCAAAGAATGTAAGTTTGAATCAAAGTTATGCTGCTTAAGATATGTGTGACCTTGGGCTTTAGTTCTTCACTTCTGTAATGAAATGTTGAGCTATATAACCTCCAAGATACCTTTCAAATCTAAATCAATGATCCTATGAACTTCATTTTGTATTTTGGTCTCATGGGTAATGAGAATGTCACCGTTCATATGACTGAATTCCTTCGGTAGTATATTAATTAATCAGGAATCACTTATTAAGTAAAAGTATGTGTGAGGCTCTGTATTATATGATGGGATAGACAGACAAAAATGAAATAATGTATTATGCTTAGAGTTGATTTTACTTGTTTTTCTTTATAAAGTTGTGATCAGATACAAATGAAAACCACATTTGGAAAACTAAGGAGTATTTTCAATGATTTCAAGAAATTCCCTGATGAAAAGCTCATTTTTAACCAAAATTCTCCAGAATTTTATCATGATTTAATCTCTGAATGATGAGTAAAACAAAGGGCAATATAAAGGTACATAGCGAGTATATAAAAAGGTTGCAAAATAGTGAAAACAATCATGTGTAAGAAATTGCAAAGAAGAAATGTATGGAGAGTAATACAACTTGTCATTTTGAGAAAATCCAAGAAAAAAATGAAAAAGGTCACATGTTGCATTAGTATTTATGAAATACTGAATGTCTTATAGGACAGTTTCCAAGGCTATCATATATCTTGTACATATATATATATATCAATAAATATTTATTTATTGGCTGATGATTTGAATATTTATGAAAGAATATAGATAAGAAAAATACAGGATGAGAAGTTATGGATGGATAATGAGCTATACTAGTGGAAGGAATGTTCACATCAGCAAGCTTGTGGATCTGCTGAAATATAGAAGCAAAATGAATGGAAGAATATGTATATAAATCACAAACTGTAGATACAGCATATAAACTGTTTTGTGTTTATTTAAATAAATCTTATAAAAAGTTGATTGAATATAGACATAACATGGTACATATTCTTTGCCTTATCTCATACTAATTATGAAAAAAATGGTTGCTAATGAGCATTTTTAAGTATACACTATGTGCCTGACATTGTACTAAGGACTGGGGGTGTGACGAAAGCAAATAGCATTCCTATCTTTAAGGAGTTTGCAATCTAATGATTGTAATAATAATAAATAATAAATGATTATAATATAATTAATTCACATGAATGAATTAATTTCTATTTTTTTTTTACATACTGAAGTCATATATTTCCATGGTCAATTTAGGGACAGAAAAGAGGCTCTCAGATTGAGAAAGAAGCTATTATGAAACACATATTGGCCTCTCCATTCCCCAGTTGTAGACTACAGTAGCCAATATATACCAGGAATTCCAAAATGACAGATGTGTCTATTCTCATTAGTTGAAAGACATATTAGGAGATTCACTGATTCTAGGTCCAAGAATTGCTTGGCTCAAGCTAGGGAAGACCTCATTTGAGTTAGGTCTTGCCTCTCTTCCCCCATTGGAGACTAAAGTTCAGATAAAGTAACAATCTCTGTGTTTAGAATGGAAGCTTATGTACAAAATGAAGATAAAATGATAACAGTTTTAAGAATACTGATAGCTTTTTCATATATCAAAACTTTAACTTTTATCAATGCCTTAGAATTAGTTTTTAATGATTTCCTTATGTTTCTTCTGGATTTTTATACTGAATTTTCCATTGAGTTCTTGTCTTTGTGTTACAAATACCTGAAAATCTTTCATTTCATCGAATATCCATTTTTTTTTTCATTCAGGACTATCTTCAATATTGCTGGATAAGATATTCTTATATTCAATCCCAGCTCTTTTGTTCTTTGAAAAGTAATGTTAAAAGACCTATGTTTTTTAGTGTCGAAGATGCTAGGTCTTGTGAAATCATAATTATTTTCCCACAGTATTTAAATTGTGTTTTTGTTGTTGTTGTTGTTGTTGCTTCAAATATTTTCTCTTTAACCTTGGAATTTTGAAACTTGGCTATGACATTCCTGTAAGTTTTCTTCCTAGGATCTCTTTCAGGTAGTGATCAATGGATTCTTTCTATTTATACTTTACAGTCTTGTTCTAGAACTCCAGGGCAATTTCCCTTAATAATTGCTTATAAAATTGTACCAAGTTTCTTTTTTATCACAAATTACTTGCAGAATGGCTGAGCAAGTTGCAGTATATGATTGTGATGGAATACTACTGTGTTATAAGAAAGGATGAGAGAGAAAAAAATTGAAAGACTTGCTTGAAATAATGATGAGAGAAATGAGTAGAACCAAGGGAACATTGTATATAGTAACAGCAATATTGGGTTTTTTGTTTGTTTGTTTGTTTGCTTTCTTGATGAAGCAATTGGGGTTAAGTGACTTGTCCAGGGTCACACAGCTAGTACTGTTAAGTGTCTGAGGCTGGGTTTGAACTCAGGTCCTCCTGACTCTAAGGCCAGAGCTCTCTATTCACTGTGCCACCTAGCAGCCCCCAACAGCAATATTGTTTTAAGAATGACTTTGAGCAAATAAGTTATTGTGTATTACAAATATGAAGTTAATTATAAGGAACATATGAAGAAAGATGCTATCTGTATCCAGAGGAAGAACTGATAAACAGAAGTATGTATAGAATATTTTTACACACACACACACACACACACACACACATCTTTTTGCGTCTAATGGTAGCCATCTCTAGGGTAGGGGGGACAGAAGAAAAAAATATGATAATTTTGTTTTACATTGGAAAAGAATAGAAAGTTGTGCATAATAGATTTATAGTTTCATGTTCAATCTTTTTTTAATTTTACTATATTATGAAAATGCTTTTTAATTCCATAAATTCAAAATAACATTTAAAAAAATAAAAGAATAAGATTATTTTAAACAAGATACTACATAAACCTTAAATAATTACATAAATATCAGACATTATCCTGTAAGCTTCTTGTAAGCTCAGTAAAGAAAGGAACAGTTTCATTTCTGTGATTAAATCCCCAATTCCTAATACAATGCCTTACAAATATTATGTACTTAATATTTGTTATTTATGAAACATGATCGCAATAGAATATCACTTTGCTGAAAGAAAAAAAATGCATATGACAAATACAGAGAAGCATGGAAAGACATGCATGAACTGATGTAGAATCAACTAACCAGAGCCAAGAAAATAATATACCCAATGACATTTACAATGCAAATGGAAAGATTTACAACAAAAAATCAAAACTAAAAGTTTTGATAAAAGTATAAAGATCAAACAAGAAAAAAAAAGGGAAAAATGACTCTTCCCTTCAATCAAAGAACCAAGAGAGCACAAATGCTCATCCTTACTTTCTCACTTCACTGGATGACTTAAAAGGAAGTTAAAAGCTGGAATTTAAGGAAAGGTTTTTGCCTCCAACCATGTCCCCAGCAATGTTTCAAATTTTGCCAGTCAAATTTTCTTTTTATTTGATTACATAGCAATGAATGAATGAAACAAAAACCTATTAGCAAGGTAAAGTGGTAGAGATGGAGGATTGAGAGTTGGATTTTGCCAGGGGTGTGCTTATAAACATTTAGCTACCAGCTCCTTGAAAAAATGTTCAACAAACTTTTAAGTTTAATATACATTATTAACATTTTCTCCATCATTTTTTGACTTGATAATCAACAAAATAAATCAAGCCCTGAATCATAGACTAGTTTCTGAGATATAAATGTTCACTGATAATTTACAATTGACTCATAAATGAGTAAGATCTGACTCAATAATTCATCTGGATTAGCAAAGCAAGCTGATTAAAATAATCCCGTATTTATCTAATGAGTTTAGGAGTCAATAACAACAATAAAATGATTTAGAAGTGTTTACAATGTGCCAAGCACTGTGCTACAAAATGGGTATGTAAAACAAGTAAACAATATAATTCTTGCCCTCATGGTTAAATTCATTACATTCTAACAGGGAAAGGTAACACATATTGGGTAGGTAGAAATGGAAAAAGTGCACAGTATTGATGCAATAGTATGATTTATGAATGTCTGGGAAATGACATGGCAGCACAATTCTAGCGAAGATAAGATTGCAAAGTCCCAGAGTCCGGATTATGAGTTTCAGTACCATGAGGAGGAGGGGAAGGCTAAGACGACACTGGCTATGGTTTGGAGATATCCAGGAAGTATAGGAAATCTCATTTTTTTTCCAGTGTGAATATAAATTATTTTTCCTCCTCTCTTTTTGTAATCTTTCTAAACTGTTGATCTTTTCTTATTTTCACATTGTTTATTAATTTTAATAATTAGCTATTCTTACACTATTGACATTGTTGCTTCCTTGATAAGATTTAAGAGTAGATTATGCCCTAATCTTAGCAGAGCACATCCAAATAACATTTCCTAGCAATCATAATGGAAGTGCATATTCATTAATGATGGTAAGTGCATAATCTCATCAAAATTAAGACTTATATTCTCTTTAGTTTCTGAGGTGACATATTTTGGCTTATTTCTCAAAGTCTGTGGTACCCTAAATAGAAAATACAGCCACAAATAACGCAGAGCTGGTTTGTTTAGGTAAAATAGAAATTGCTATCACGCACAGTATAGATACACATATGCACCTGTTAGTAGCAAATATGCAAAAGTCATGATCATCTAAGCCTTAGGTAGTTAGAAAATCATCAACTTACCCAAGCAGTGTAAGTATAAATAAGGAAATAGATTCAGCAAGTTGCAATGACTTGCCTAAGGTCATATGTGTGACAGAGAGGAGAGCTGGAACTTCAGCCAAACTATTTCCACTCCCAGTCCAATTTTAGTAAATGTCTTTGAAAAGGAAATCCATGATTAATTAATATTTAGGAGAATCATAGGATCAAAGATTTAGAGCTGGAAATGACTAGATACCTTCAAAGGCGTCTGTTCCAACCTCCTCATTTTAAACATAAGGAAATAGGATGAGAAAGTTACTTGACCAAAGTAACAAGTGGCAGAGTTGAAATTACAATGGCTGAGAGTTAAACCAACATCCTCTTCAGCCCAATATAGCCTCCTTTCTACCATACCATGCTGATTATAAACTTAACTTCATCCACTTGTATTTCATTGATGGAAATTGCTTTATTGGAGAGGCAGCATGGCCAAGAGGAAAGGACATTAGAGATAGCTTCAGAAGACCTGCATTTTAATTCAACCACCAACATTTGTCAACTCTGTGACTGTAGTGAAATTACTATATCACTCTGAGCCTCTGTTTCTTCTTCATACAAATTATAGCATGCCTCTAATTCTTGAATCACCTGCCTCACCTAGTTTTTGTGAGGAAGTGCTACATTAATATGAGCTTTTAGTGATTTTGAATTTGTGTGTATACATTGTTTACTCAACAATCAATATATCATATCACTATTGCTCCAAATTCTAAAAGGATTTTCCCCTTGAAAAGTGTCACGACCTAGAAAGTACAATTTAAGAAATCTTTTTTAAAGTACTATTCCTCTCATCCCCAAGAAATATGTCCTGAGGAAAATAACTAGGTCATACAAATTACTTATATACATATATACATATATACATATATTTATATAACGGGGAAGCACTTTTTAAGGATTCAATTTGCACAGCAGGGCATCTATCTGGCTCAGTTATCCAGAAGTGGAGTCAGCAGATATAATTCTGTCAGTCAATGATTCTTTTGACAGACAATCCAGAGCAGAAGCAAACTGGGAACTCCAGTAGCCAGGCACAGCCAAGCAACATGAAATGCTGACAGCTCTAATGAAGCAAAAGCCAGAGTGAAAAATCTTTCAAATGCTCTGGCAAGACAGCCATTTATCTTTTATTTGATTTACAGGTTCCCTTTGTGAGACAGGGCCTAGCTTATCAGTAGGCAGCCTCTTGGATTAGATAATCAATAAAAGGTCTTTTGAGTAGGTTATGTCAAAATGTCGTTCTACTACTGACTCAGGATATCATGATTGGAAAGTTGTCTTCATTAAGGTCTTTCTTCAGGGGGATTGGAATAGGATCCAAGAACTGTGTCCTTCCAGAGAATAAATAGAATAGATTCAAAGTTCTTGTATACCAAGGTTAACTTTTTGACTGCTTATTTGTGATGAACTGGAGAGTTTTGAGTGTTTACATAAAATATGTTTTATTAATTTCCAGGTATTTTCATAATATCAAATGAAATGAGAGAATAAGGAAATCATGATCTAAAAGAGAACTTATAGATCATCTAGTTTCAATGTTTTGTTTTAGATATAAGGAAACAGATCCAGAGTGATTAAGAGTCTTGCCCAAGGTCACAAAGACAGTAAGAATCAGAAACAGGACTTAAACCTTTTTACTCCAAAGCCCAAACACTTTCCACTAAGAAAACTCAGACAGGAAAGGCACTAACAGAAAAGAAATAATGATTCATTTTTTCCATCCTCACAACGTTCCATGGGACAGATTAGCATTCATGAAAGAATATCTATCTGTTCTTGCTTTTAGTAGGCCTAAAATAGGTACGCTTTCCTTGGCTTAATAAAATGAACATTTGTGTCACAGAGAACATAGCCAACAGGCCATCCAAAAATAAATAACCCAGAGTTAATAGTAGGTATGAATTTTAGAATGGAGCTAATTAGTAAATGAGCTGATTGTGTAGGAATAAAAATTAATGAGAAAATTTCTCTCTACAAAACAGAAATGTATGCTGGCAGAAAGAAAGTGAAACTACTATGTGTGATTTGTGAAAGGGGCTGTCTTAGTTTTTGTAGAAGCAATTCTTTTGTTGTTTGGAAAGTTGGCCCTAATAACTTAAATCCCTTTGAAATATAAAATCTGAAATGTTACAGAAAAGAAAGAAAATACACACACACACACACACACACACACACACACATATGAGATAGGAATTTGGAGTTGCAAAGTCACATGAAAAGCAAATTTTGAAACATTATGAACATTGGAGTAGGACTTCTAGAAATCCAAACTATTACTTTAAGAAATATCCCTGACCACGAATTTTTGCTTATTTTAGTTTTCATTAGGGGAGAGGTATACAAAGAAGAAAAAGATATCCCAAAATATACATACTTATGTCCCATAGCTATAGCAACCAGTTTTCTGGTTATGCCAAGTTTTCTAGTAACTTCTATTACAAAAAAAAAAAAGGCAAATTTATTCAAAAGAAAAGCCCTTCTTTTATCAGGGGCTTATGACATCTGGTACAGTTATATCAGTGAAAACAGCAAATGGATCCAAAGTTATTTTCAAAAACACAGCTATTATCAAACTTCATCATCCCTATGCCTAGCATCTCAAATATCCTACAACATAATGCAGCTCAGATTTCCACAGGGGCATACACAACACAAGGGTATACAATAGTTAAGGAAAGCCACTTAGTAACACCATAACTTTTCCTGCTGTTGTTTTCCTTTGCCAGAAAGGAAGTTTTTGGATCTATTTTCATTCTCAGTCACAGCAATATATTGGCCTGATCTTTCCTGCCAGAAAAGAAATTCTGTTACTTCCATATTTTATCAGCTGATGTGGGCAGTTCCAGAAGAGGGCAATATTTTTGGCCTTTTCAGAAGTATTGACAGCATATGTTGTCTTCCTACACCATGGATTAACTATTTGCTCTTCAACATAGTAATGACATAAAAGACAATGTATCTGAATTTCTAGGAAGGAAGACACATCTATTTAACTATAATATAACCACCTCCTCATACACATAACAGAGAATAAGTGTCATAGGATCATAGATATAGTTCTGGAATGAAACTCAGGTAATGTGTTGAGTTTATGGTGAGTTTATTCTCTTCCCCAAATCAAATTGCCTATAAAATAAAGTTCAATTTTTTCATTATAAAGTACTTGATGCCCTCCAAAATTTCTAACAAGATTTTGAACTTAATTTTTTCCTTTGTATTATTTAATAATATTGTAAATATTATTTATTAACATTCCTTTTAAACTTTTGAGTTCCAAATTCTCTTCTTCATTCTTGTCCCCTCCCATTGAGAAGTCAAGTAATTATACATGTGAAATCATACAAAATGTATTTACATATTAGTCATGTTGCAAAAAAGCAATTAAAATAAGAAAGTGAAAAAATATTCTTTAAGTTGCCCTCAGAAACCATCAATTCTCTTTTGGGAGGTAGATAGCATTATTCATAATGAGTTCTTTGGAACTGTCTTCATCACAATAGCTAAGTCTTTCACAGTTGATTATCCTTCTAGTATTACTGTTGCTGTGAACAATGATCTCCTGGTTCTACTCACTTTATTTCTGACTCAGACTCAGTTCTCTATTATTTGAGAAAAGAAACCTTTATAAGAGAAATTTCCTCTAAATTTATTTCCTAGTTTTCTTCTTTGCTTCTAATTTTGGCTGAACTGGTTTTGTTTGTCCAAAAAACAAACTTCATCTGTCATTCATCCCGACATTTATTTCTGCTCTAGCTGGGCATGTTTCATCAGAAATAATAATTGAAAGCTGGAAGGAACTTTTTTTTTCAATTTTCAGTTTGGAATTTGGAGACAGAAGATCTGAGTTCAAATTCTACCTTTGTTACCACTTGAATAACCGTAGATAATTCAGTTACTTACTTTCGGGCCACAGTTTTATGAAAGAGTGAAACTATGTGATGATTCTCTAAAAGTCTTTCCCATTCTTAAATTCTAAGAGCAGAAGAAACTGATTCTCCAACAGTCTGAAATTTTTGCTCAAGTAATAGGGCCATAGTGAAAATAATGGGAAAAAAACATACTGTATAACATAACACAGAAAGGGAAATATGTTGGATGTCAAGATGTCAGGAAAGGAGACCTGCATTTATTTAGGTGGATATATTACTTATTTTTGATCTGTGTCAATTCTTTCAAATATTAAAGACAAATGGATCTGATTATCTTAATAAAATAATATCTGGAAAATGTCCTTTTTTACCAAAAATAGCTTAAACATTTACTGTGAATTAAGTTATATTTTTAATTCTAGTGGTATGGTTTTTAGTACATTTAATAAGCAATATTTTTTTTGAGAAATCTGAAAGTTTTTTTTTTTTAGTTTTTAATATTCACTTCCATAAGATTTTGAGTTCCAAATTTTCTCCCTATCTCATCCCTCACATCACCCCAAGACAGCATGCATTCTGAATACCTCTTCCCCTAATCTGCCCTCCCTTCTATCACCACCCCCCTTCTCTTATACCCTTCCCCTTCAATTCTAATGTAGGGCAAAAGAGATTTTATGCCCCATTGCCTGAATATCTTATTTCTCAGTTGCATGTGGAAGCAATTTTAAACATTTGTTTTTAAAACTTGTGGTTCAAAATTTTCTCCCTTCCTCCCTCCCCACTAATCTTCATTGAGAAGGCAAGCAACTCGATACAGTTTAGACATGTGAGGTCATGCAAAACACTTCCATAGTAGTCATGCTGTGGAAAACTTACTATATTTCCCTTCATCCTATCCCATCCCCTTTTATTCTATTCTTTCTTTGACCTTGTCCCCCCTCAGAAGTGTTTGTTTCTGATTACCCCCTCCCCCAATTTGTCCTCTGCTTTATCATTCCTTCACTCTCTTAACTCCTTTTCCCCCTATTTTCCCTTAGGTTAAGATAGATTTTAATACCCAATTGAGTGTGTATGGCATACCCTCCTTAAACCAAATCGATGAGGATAAGATTCACTCATTCTCTCTTACCTTCCCCCACTTTCCCTCCGCTGTAAAAGGCTTTTCTTGTCTGTTTTATGTGAGATAATTTACCCCATTCTACCTCTCCCTTTCTATTTCTCCCAGTACAATCCTCTCTCCAGATATCACCCCTTCATCTTCAACTCACCCTGTGCCCTCATCTATCTTTATCTTTCTTTCTATCTTTCTATCTATCTATCTATCTATCTATCTATCTATCTATCTATCTATCTGTCTGTCTGTCTGTCTGTCTGTCTGTCTGTCTGTCTGTCTGTCTATCTATCTATCTACCTATCTATATATACATATACTTTTCCCCTCCAACTACCCTAATACTGGCAGAGGTCTCAGGAGTTACAAATATCATCTTTCCATGTAGGAATGTAAACAGTTCGACCTTAATAATTCCCTTATGATTTCTCTTTCCTGTTTACCTCTTCGTGCTTCTCTTGAGTCTTGTATTTGAAAGTCAAATTTTCTTTTCAGCTCTGTTTTTTTTTTCATCAAGAATGCTTGAAAGTTCTCTGTTTCACCAAATGTCCATTTTTCTCCTGAAGGATTATACTCAGTTTTGCTGGGTAGATGATTCTTGGCTGAAATCCTATCTCCTTTGACCTACAGAATATTATACTCCAAGCCCTCAAGTCCCTTAATGTAGAAGTTGATGAATCTTGTGTCATCCTGATTGCTTCCACAATACTCAACTTGTTTCTTTCTGGATGCCTGCAATATTTTCTCCTTGACCTGGAAACTCTGGAATGTGACTACAATATTCCTAGGAGTTTTCCTTTGGGGATCTCTTCAAGAAGGTGATGGGTGGATTCTTTCCATTTCTATTTTACCCTCTGATTCTAGAATATCAGGGCAGTTTTCCTTAATAATTTCTTGAAAGATGATGTCTAGGTCCCCCCCCCTTTTTTTAATCATGGCTTCAAGTAGTCTAATAATTTTTAAAGTCTCTCTCCTGGATCTATTTTCCAGGTCAATTGTTTTTCCAATGAGATATTTAACTTTGCCTTCTATTTTGTCATTCTTTTGATTTTGTTTTATAATACCTTGATTTCTCATAAAGTCACTAGCTTCCATTTGCTCCATTCTAATTTTTAAGGAAATATTTTATTGAATGATCTTTTGGACTTCCTTTTCCATTTGCCCAGTTCTGCTTTTTAAAGCATTCTTCTCCTCATTGGTGTTTTGGACCTCTTTTGCCATTTGGGTTAGTCTGTTTTTTAAAGTGTTACCTTCTTCAGTAATATTTTTGGGAGGGAGCCTCCTTTACCAAGCTGTTGACTTGTTTTTTAATGATTTTCTTACATCACTCTCATTTCTCTTCCCAGTTTTTCCTCTACTTCTCTTACTCCACTTATCAAAATCCTTTTTGACCTCTTTTATGGCTTGGGACTGATTTATATTTTTCTTGGAGGCTTTGGATGTAGGAGCTTTGATTTTGTTGTCTTCTTCTGGTTGTATGTTTTGATCTTCTTGGTTGCCGAAGTAAGAGCCTATGGTCTGACTTTTCTTTTGCTTAATTTGCTCATGTTCCCAGCCAAGTACTTGAGTTTTAAACTCTTCGTTAAGGTAGCGGTCTGCTTCCAGAGTGGAGAATGTACTGTCCCAAGATTTGGGGGGTTTTGTTCAACTGTTTTCAAAAATATTACTAGGGACCTGTAAATTTTCAGTTCTTCTAAGGTAGTATGATCAGTGGCAAGGTGTTTTCTCCTTTCCTGGCCTGGGCTTTGGTCTATGAATGACCACAAGCCCTCTTGTCTGCCTTTAAACTGTGAGGAGGATTTACTCTTCACCTCAACTACAAAGCTCCACCACACCAGTGTTCCTCCTCACCCCAAGACTGCCACCCAGAACTGTGACCCAGATCCAAGCACAGGCAAAGCAAGAGAATCTTGCCTCAGCACCAGCAAAGAGATCCCTATATTTCCTCTCTGATCAGCTACTTTATTCCCCCCTCAACATGTGGGCCAAGCTCAGGAAGTAGCCTCATCCCCAGAGCTGCACTGGGACTGGGGCTAGGACCAATCTTCTCTCTTGCCATTGTCACAGACTCTTCTTACTGACCTTCTTGGTTATCTTTGGCATTTGTGAGTTGAGAAGTCTGGAAACCATCATAGCTCCTGTGATTCAGTCCTCTGAGGCCTGTTCCAGGTTCACTGAGGCCTGGACTTTGCCTGTGCACCTAAGGTGAACTGTGTTCCTCTCCCAGCCAAGTGCAATAGACCTTTCCAATCAACCACCAACATTGTCTTTGGCTGGAAATTTGTTTTGCTCTGTCTTTTTGTGGTTTCTGCTGCTCTAGAATTTGTTTAGAGCCATTTTTTACAGATATTTGGAGGGCTTTGGGGGAGAGCTCAAGCAAGTCACTGCTTTCACTCTGTCATCTTGGCTCTGCCTCCCTCAATAATCAATATTTTACCATGTTCTCTGGAGTTGTTGAGCATTACAATTTAAAAAGTCTCAAGAAACCAAGTGAAATTTCATTTTGTATTAGAAATATGAAGATAATTTACAAAAATCATTAGGTTGTGGCATACCACTAACTAGCTAGATTAGACAAAAAGGAAAGACAAATGATAGAAATGAAAGTAAGAAGATAGAAAAAAAATAGATCACTTAAATGCTTACTATGTGCCAACCATGGTTCTGATTTCTGAGAATAAAAATAATAAGTTACAAGGCATTTCCTGACCTCAAGGAACTTACATACAAGTACATGGAGTGTACCCATGCAGGGCCTATTATAAGGGACTGCAGGAAGTAGCAATAGTCTCAAGGTATACATCCTGGCAGGATAAGACAAATATTTCACTCATCATGTACAAGTATAAAAGTGTCATTGAAGGAGATTTTCAGTAACTTGTAGAGGGTCATTGCTTGAAGAAACTTAAGAAAAAATGTAAAAGAATTAAAATGTTTATATCAGGACAATAAATGTCTGTAGGATATGGGAAGGGTATGGCTAAGCAGGTTGGAAGGCATATTCAAGATTTTCTCATTAACAATTAAGAAATGCACACACACACACACACACACATGCATGCACACACACACACGCAGTACTTTACTATGTTGTGGGAATACAAAGAGATATATGTCATTAGCTGTCTATGAATTATAATTGAATTGAAAATGATGTAAGCAATATTAGCTCATTTTGAAAGGCTGAGATAAATGACTATACCATATGATGAAATGGATGTTGATGGAATATTTGTAAAAATACTCATAATGGCTAGCATTTATATCTTACTTTAAGGTTTCCATAATTCTTTATATTTGTTCTCATTTGATCCTCATGAAAATCCTTTGAGGTAGGTGTTATTATTATTTTCATTTTCCAGCTTTTATGCATTGTTTTCCTCCATCAGTTTGTAAGCTTCTTGAGGGCAGGAACTTGGCATTCTTCTTCTTATTTGCATCTCCAACACTTAGCACAGTTATTGGAACATTGTATTTCTTAATAAATGTTTAGTGTATTGTATCACAGTAAACTCAGTCTCAGAAAGGTTCATTGACTTATTTTAGGAATGATTTCTGCTGAGCAAGGATTCAAAATAAAGCCTTCCCAAGGCCAAGTCCAATACTCCACCCACTGCATCAACTCACTTCTTTCCTATGTATTAGGTACTATGGTAAATTCTGAGGTGACAAACACAAGACATGAAAATTTCTGACCACAAGAATCTTATGTGTATTAATGAGTGAGGACAACAACAGTATATAAAGAGGTTATAGAAAGTTTTTTCTTGTGTATGTGGGAGGTGGTGCTCATGGAACATTTGTAAATATGCTTTAGGTTTAATTCAAGTTAAACTTTGAGCAAAGTTAATTTGACACATTAAAATATGTTTAATCATTTGGGAAATCCTTCAGTCCTTCACCATGGTATGAAGATGAATCTAAGGTCTCAAATACTTTGTCAGAGAATATAAGCTTTGATGGAAGCTATAAAGTTGGAAAGACTGCAATTTGAGGCTTGAGGACCAGCTTAGTGAAGTTTGGAAATACTGATTAGCAAATTGTTCAAAAAAAAATGTCTAGAGAAGTTTTTTAAGATTGTCTAAGTATTTGTAGAGGGGTTGAGATCTTTGTTAACTATGTAAACATCCAAATAATGAAATAATGGCTTTTTGAAGTATTGGCTTATGCTAGTTAAGTAAAAATGATAAGTGCTTTATGTGACAAACACAGTTATGATTGCTTCCTTGGCCAAACTAAGCATTCCTGTGGTCAGCTGGGGAGAAAGAAAAAAGGAATAGATAGAAAGAAAGGAGTTTTGAGGCTCTTCTAAAAATTTCTGAATCTGTAACACTGAGGGATAAAGGCAATTAGGCCTTTTTATTGACTTTAGACTACTTCACACCTCCACCCTTACCTTGGCCCCTCTTCCCCATTCCCCACACACTGAGAAAACCAAACTCTATAATCAAAGTAGAATGGTCAGTAAAATAAGATTAAAGAAGAAAAGATTATTAATAGTCTACTTAAAATATGGCTCCAAGAATTTTATTTAAACCTCCAGTTTTGGTATGACTATGTCAAATTAAAATAAAGTTTTAACCTCTTTCTCTTAGGAAGGTCTTATATGACACTCATAAGGCAGCATAAGATCTCATTAGGGATATTTTCAGCTGCAGAATCATACTATTGACTGATACTAAGCTTTTCATTTATCACAGATTTAAGATCTCTCCTTTTTTAAATGAAATATCCCCTAATCATCCTCACTCTACTTTCTTATCATATGCCTATGAAGCTGATTTTTTGAAATTTTGACAGACTTTGTGTTTATATCTTTTGAATTCCATCTTGTTAAAATTGACCTGACTTCTATCTAATGGCTTCCTAAAAAGAGGAATTGCTACATGAAAGAGGCCTGCCATAAAAGCCAATGCCAGCTCATATTTGCAGAAACATGCTAAAAACAAGTGTAACCTGTAAGGATCTATACTTGGGTGGCAGAAAGAGGGGTGAACTCCTATGAAAAGGTTCAAAGGATATGGGAAATCCAAAAATTGATATTTTATAATGTCAGGAGTAGCACTGATCAGTCCTAGCAGAGTAGCCCTAAGAATAAGACCCTCCCCAGGTCCTGGAGTTCTGAGATACCATAACAAGCCCTGAATATATAAAGCTAGGAAATTCAAATATACATGGTCTAGGAAGTAGAGGGTTAAATCTATCAGTCCTGATAGTGAAAAAGTCATTCTGGGAGGTGGAAGTCAATGGAAGAACCCAGGTGACACATGTAAAGACAAAGTAGAGTTGACCATCTTATCCAAAAATGTACAAAGAAGTGGAGTCTGGCCCTGGTACAAAGCCCCAATTCAGGAACTATTGCTAGAAATGTGAGTAGACAGATGTCATCAAACATTTGTAACACACTATAGATACAGAGATACACAAAACTTCAAGCTAAAACAGAGTAAATCCACAACAGACACAATCAGAGACTCAAATGGAGGAGAAAATTTCCAGAAGAACTTTTTCAATACCTAGAAGAAATGAAGCAAGAGACTAAAAATTAAAGTGATGGGTAAACAAATTACACAGAGAATTAATAGAAAACAAAAGAAAGTAATCAAATTACCCAAGTAATGAACTCCTTGAAAATTATAAATGATGAAAATAAAGTTTGAAAGTCCATGAAACAGCAAGCAACATTGGAAACAAAATTATAAAGTATGAGGTATGTTATAAAACACACACACACACACACAGACAGACACACACACACACACACACTTACCTGGAAAAAAGCACAAGGAGATCTGACTTAAGATTTGTTGTACTCCTAGAAATAAGATTCCCCCCCTCCAAAAAAAAAAACACTAGACATTATATTTTAAGAAATTATACATGAATATTCAGATATCTATGAGAATTGGAGACAAAGTGAAAATAGAATCAACTAGCAATTCACTTCATAAAAAAAAAGTCCCAGGAATGATAGACAAGATTCAGAGTTTTTAGGTCAAAGTAAAAAATATTACAGAGAATCAGAAATAAAGGTATTGAAAAAGAAATAAGGAATGTTACAAAGAACCAGCAAGAAAGCTCAAGTACCAAGGAAACACAATCAATATCTTGCAAGACTTGACAACTTTTATAAATGAGAAGTTATCTTGGAATATAAAATTCAGGAGAGGTCAAATGTATGAGTTAATTTCCTAAAGTAACTTGCCCTGCAAATATCACTGTAATGTTAAAGGCAGGACACTCCTGATGAAAAGATCAAAAATGAGTAAAAAAATTGAAATAAAAATGAGAGCCAAGAGAAACCTAGGGAGTTAAATTTAGTTGAGCCTTTGAAAGATGCATTATGATAATGAAATGCTTACATTGTAATAGGGTAAAAATAAGTATCCCTTTATTTTATTTTCAATTTATGTAATAAAACAAGCATTTCCATAACAGTACGCTAAAAAATGATTATACATGATACTGCAAATCTACTATGCATAACTTATTTCTTTCAAATATACAACAAAATTATTATGTAAATTTCTTTTTTATCTTTTTTTTAAATTCCCTTTAATTGCATTCCCCATTCAACCCCCCACAAATAGCTACCATTAGACACAAATAGGTGAGTGTATATGTATTATGTATGTATGTATGTAAAATTCTTTTGTACGTATCTCTATTTATCAGTTCTTTCTTTGGAAGCAGATAGTGTTTTTCTTCATGTGTCATTTATACTTAATTTGTATATTTGTAAAAGTCAAAATGAATTATTTGGTCCAAGTCATACTTAAAACAAGGCTGCTGTTACTGTATCTCTTGGTGCTGCTTATTTTACCTTCATTATTTCATGCAAGCCTTTCCATATTTTTTTCTAAAATAATTGAGCTCATAATTTCTTCTAGCACAGTGGTATTCCATTACAATCGTATAACACAATTTGTTCAGCCATGCCCCAATTGTTGGGTGTCTCTGCAATTTCCAGTTCTTTGCCACCATAAAGAGAACTGCTATGAACATTTTAGAACACATATTTTTTTTCCTTTTTACCTAATCATCTTTGTAAATAGACCGACACAGTCTTTTTAGAATCTTAATGTCTTCAAAAGGTGTTGAGAGCAATAAATGACAAGTGTAGGATCTGAGTAAGGATTGCTTTTATCCTATGATTTTTAAGAGTGTCTCTCCTCTTTTGATGTATGTAAAAAGAAAGTTAAAAGTAACATACAAGTGTAAAAAGGAAGACAACTTAGCATATTCTTTATTGATTCAATAAAGGGAATATTTAGCTTTTATCTTCTGGGATTTTTTCTCTAATGGCATTGCTATTTAATATTTTCTCTTCCACCCACAAGTTACTAAACACTATGTTTGCATGGCATACATTCTAATATAACTACAAGATAGCAAATAGTACAATTTTAAAATGTAGATTCTAATCACGGGTCTGGATCCAGAGTATGCTCCTGCCGTCTCATCCCTACAATTCAGTACTTCACTTAAAAGCTCTGAATTGCTTAGATACAGGAGAAACCAATTTGAAAATGCATGGTTTACAACACGTAATCTTGTCACTAGATCAATTCAATCTAGAATCCTTTTAAGGTAGCTCAGACAGTACAACCATGTTTCCCAGAAAGTGGAGATGTTTTATCAACTGGGAATTGAATTCTGACTTGTTAGATGTCTGTTTAGTTAAGGCAACACAAAAGATATGCCCTTAAAATGTTTGTGTAATAGTACTGTAGCAACCAAGAAAGTTGTTGGAAAGCTTGGAATTCTATTCAAGATGGTAGAATGCATTTTAACTGAAGACAATCTGGGAATATAATTCTGAGTAAAGACAAGTACTTCAAAAAATTGGCACTTGAAAAAAATTTCAAGTAAGAAAAAAACAAGAAAAAAGCTTCACTGGAATCAACACCTGTTTGATGGATTCATTATAATCAAATTACTCTATAATGATCCTAGAATACAGAAAGATAATTCAGAAACAATTTTTCTGTTGTAGTTAACAACTGTGCCTATGGACTTTCTCAAGGTCATAGATTGAGGATATGTGTGTGTGTGTGTGTATATATATATGTGCGTGTGTGTGTGTATATATATATATGTGTGTGTGTGTTTGTGTGTATGTATATATGTGTGTGTGTGTTTGTGTGTATATATATGTGTGTGTGTGTGTGTATATATGTGTGTATGTATATGTGTGTGTGTGTGTGTGTGTGTGTGTGTGTGTGTGTGTGTGTGTGTGTGTATATATATATACATACACACACACACACACACACATTCCCAGCAGTTAAGAAAGAAATACTTGCACAAATAATTCTCAACAACTTGGAGTGTTGAGGCCATAAACAACTGGTACTTTCTTACTAGCTATGGCTAAAAAACCTTATACTTATTTCTTCCCTAATTCTAGTAATTCAGCATCAAAGTATTTCAGATCAGTAAACTCTTTTCCTCTGCTACTTTCACCCAACCACATTTCTCAACATACAACTCTTTCCTCTTCAAACCCACTTTTTCCATTGCACTCTCACGGACTTCTGTTCTATCACTAACACACCTCCACCAATATTTAATCTCTTCTCTTCACTCATACCCTTTCAATTTCCTTGCATTGTGTAGCCTGGTTCTATTTACAAATGTACCTCTGGCAATCTTATTCAAGATTAGTTGCTGTTGAAACTCCTGACACATGAGAGCAAGAGCAAAAGTTGGCTTACTCCTTGCTCCACAACCACTTCTAGTAACTCAGTAACTTTAGCTCCAATGAGTTTTACTACATTATTATTATAATATGGCCCTGATCCTTGACATTTCCATCTACCAGCATTTATAACTAATTTTCCCTCCTTTATCAAGGACATAAGTATCTGGTTTACAATACCTTCCATTCTGCATCAGAATATCAGATTAGGAGCAGATGTCCCTTCAAAGACATTATCCTCTCAGTTTATCAATCTACTCAAAGTCCATGACCTACAGCTTTGACATGCCTTTCAAACTACAAGCTAAAATCATGTTTTAGATTTCATGATTGTCCATTAATTTGCTCTGATGTGATATAAAATAATATTCTTCACTCTTCATCACTTCCCATAATTTCAGGTTTCCTGAATCTTTCATTTTTTTTTTTTGCAGATTGCAGGAATATTCCATTTTATTAAAATATTGTAATTTATTCATCTATTTTCTGATTGCTGAGCATACAAAAAATTTTTCCTTTTTGCTGTAACAAATAATGCAAGTATAGTTTCTAAAAGGCAACACCCCTTCCTTTCCTCATCAATGGTCTTATTAATAGTAGTAGGCTAGGAATAGGAACTGGGCCTGTAATTTAATTGGTATAGGAACCTCTCAGGTAGGAAAATATCTATATCTATCTATCTATCTATTTATCTATCTATCTATGTGTGTATCTATATATCTTCTATATCTATCTATATATTGATATATCTATATTTATACATATGTATACATATAAATAATATACATATATGTGTGTGTATACACACACACACACACACACACACACACATATATATATATATATATATATATAAAGTAGGTTATCACTTCTATAAAGTATACGGTCTTGGAATACGTTCTAAAGACTATAAGAAGACTGGAATCATTTTCTTGCCTCTCTCAGTAAGCACCAAGAGAATAATTTATTTGCTTTTAGTCACACAGCTAATATATATTAGAGCCAGGACTTGAACCTGCTTCTTTCTAATTTCCAGTCAACTCTGTATCAAATATGGCATGCTGTCTCTTATAGAATGTTGCCTGTCATGCTGCCAATGGGAGCAGAAATGTGGAAAAAGGGTAGAAGGAACCAGAAATTATACATTTTTAGTCTATGTGTAAACAATAATTTAGTTTTGGACTCTGTGGTAAGTTGGGTGTTCAATGAGTGGATTATTAAAGGAAATCTATGATAAACAATTCAGACATTCTTTTTCTAAAACAAACAAGAAGAAAAAAATGGAAGTTTCAGTTAAATTTAATGGCACTTCAAAAATTCTCTTCTGAGAGAGACCAAAGAAGAATAAAAGAGTCAGTAGAGTTGATTTTATCACTCAACCAAAGGAAATATCCCTTTGGAAACTTGGTTATGTCATGTTGTAAATACAATGTTCATTATAAGTTTTTGCAAAGAAAAAAAAAAGAAAAAGAAAAGAAATGAAACAAAAAGCATAAAAATTATTTACATTGTGATGTGTTAAATTATTTTGTATTGAATGAAAACATAAAGAAATTCTGTGAAAATTTAAATAATACCTTTTGAAGTAAATTAGCATAACTTTCATACACAGTACATTCAATACAAACATAGGAATATGCAAGGACAGTATCAACAATGTACCAGATACTGTGGTTACTATTGTGAACAAAGCCAAAAATGGAATAAATTCTCTGATTTCAAGAAGTTTACATTTCATGCTGAGGAGAAGTGAGAGGGATGAAAATAGATTTTTTTTTCAGTTGAACAAATACAATAAAACTTTGAATTAAAATAATGTATAAATGAATAACATACAACATGTTCAAATGGATTACACAGTAATTGGTGGTGTATGGAAGAGCTTATTAGCTAAAGAGAGATCAGGATATGTCTACTAGAAGAGGTACCAGTTACCTTATTCATATCTTAGAAGAGATCAGCGTCCTAGTCAACCTCAATGTTATCTTCAACTCTTCCTTTCTCTCACTCATCATATCAAACTAATTGCCATTTTTTTATTCTATCCGTATAAAATCCTTACATTTCTTTCTCTCTACCTATTTTTGCCACTCTAGTTCAAACCTTTATCTCTTTTTATTTGTAATATTATGATTGCCCCTTTATTTATTCTCCTTGCCTTAAGTCTGTCCCCCCTCCACAGAGCTACCAAATTGACAAATCTGAAGCATAGACTTGGCTCTATTCTCCATTCAAAAGGAGTGCCTTTAGGTTCTAGGATAAAACATAAGGTCTTGTTTGGCCTTTGAAACCTTTCAAAATCTGGTTACAACCTATCTTTGCAGGCTTATTACACATTACTCTCCTTCATGTACTTTATTTCCTCCCAATTGGCCTGTTTCCTTTTCCCAATACACAAAATTGTACTTTACTCTTTTAGATTTGTACAAACTGTTTCCCCTTCCAAGTATAAATGTTCTCCTCATTTCTGCATCAATTATTTCTGTACTTAAGTTAAGCTTACTTAATTAGTTGCTATAATGAACACTAAAAGAGCCTAAATACCACCTCAGTCAGCAAATGCTTGGCCTGATTACCTGATATATATCTAATAGACAAAGATGACAGCAGTTTATAATATACAGTATATAATGTACATAGATAGATAGATAGATAGATAGATAGATAGATAGATAGATAGATAGATATTAGAAGATTGTGAGCAGTAATATTTAATAAAACAGTAAGAAACAATGCAAGTTCAAAAATGAGATTTAAAGAAAGCTTGGTCAGATATTCAACTGAGAGAAGTCATCTTGGTGGCATTTATTGAAGAAACTGTCATGACAAAAAAAAATACAAGATAGAAAAGAAATGTAAACATTATATTTTGCTTCACAATATTGTCATCATCATTGAAAATGAATGCAACAAATTTGGATATAATATTATAATTTTTAGAAATACATCTTGAAAAAGTAGAGAAGTAAACAAAGATAATTAAAACAGTTTGCATACATCATATATTTATAGAAGTTGTCCATGATTTACCTCAAATAATTTTGAGGCTGTTGAGGGATCAATCATCAAGGCAGAGGAAGGAGTGAATGATATCAAAAGTGTTAAGGAAGATTTCAGAAAATCCTCTAGGTATTATTATCAAATGATTAATAATAATAATAATAATAATAATAGAATAAGTATCCTTGTCAAAGATATTCCCCACTGTCTTATAGGAAATCTATACAGCCCAAGAAAAGTATCAAAATCCTTGTGGCTTTCCCTAGATGCTTCTGGTTATGGGTATCACTGATATCAGGCCCAAGAACATTTTATATGGTGCGTTAGATCCACAATCTCTCCAAAGAATTTCACCTAACTGTACACACAGGAAAACCCACACAGAATGTCCAGATTATGATAGACATTTCAACAAAATTTAGACCTTGCCCCTCAGTACATATTATATAGCTTTGGTGAACCTTATAAATAGATAAAGAGATAGACTCTAATCTGAATAGGTGAAGGACAGAGGGCTGAATTGTCCTTGGAAAGTTTCAGTTCTTTTAATAATTCCAAGGTCATCTCTGGCACAAAGGACTGTCTTTCAAAATGTAATGCACATCTGGAATGTTGAATGGTTGTGACTAATGGGAAGCTATAATCTCTAAAGAACTGAAGTTGAGGATCCCCCAATATACCATTCAGCTATGCTTTATAGGGGCATGAGCAGGCTGCAAAGCATTATAAGTGGGATGGTAAAGACAACAGTAGGATAGGTAAGAAAAGCATTATAAAGGATATCATCAAGGACATGCATGGCCAAAAACAAAACAAAAAAAACCCTATAGTTCAATAATGTAGTTAGGTCAAGGAATAACAGGTGCCCAGGCAATGTACTCTATGTATATCTTCATAGTATCAAGAAAAGAAAGTCTCCCATGGTGACACATAGGAAAACATAGATGAGAGTCATATAGGATGAGGGCCAGTTGATAGAGTGTCAGTTCTGGAGTTAGGAGTACCTGAGTTCAAATCTGATCTCAGATATGTATTAGCTGTGTGATCTTGGACAAGTCATTTGACCCTCTTTGCCTCAGTTTCCTCATCTACAAAATGAAATGGAGAAGGAAATGGTAAACCACTCTAGTATCTTTGCAAAGAAAATCCTTAATAGGGTCATGGAGAGTCAATTACAACTGAAGCAACTCAATAACAACATACAGGATAAGGAGGCATCAAAGAACATTGCTAGAAGGAATAGTTATATTAATGAAATCCCAGAAAATGTATTTGGAATTTGCTATGATAAATGGTGGAATATATCGACCTAAACCTTGCTTTTTTTGTACAAAAGTGCTGAAAAAATTTCCCTGTAGTTCCTCACAAATAATTTCTCTCCCTTGATAGTTTGTATTACTGGTTTTGCTGAACACTGGGGAATCGTGCATATTTCCTTTTAGGTACTGTATATTTTGTTTTCTACACTCCTCTACTTTTCTTTGTTTTAACCAGTGTAAGAAAGTTTTGAAAATTCCCATTTTAGATCAATTAGACTGCACCCATTCTTGTGTTTTCATCTTTTCTTTGAAAATCATTACCTTTTGTACCTTCATATCACTTCCACAATTGTTTATCTTAATCTATAATGTATCCTCTTGGTAATTTGATTAACATAATACTAAATCTATAGATAAATTTTATGCTATCATGATTTTACCACATACAATGTTAGTGGCATTTAATATGTATATAATTTTCTCTTTTTTATAAATGTTATTTTGTAGTTACATTTATTTAAAATTTTATTATCCTTTTTTTTTTACTATGTGTCATCTTCTTATATAATGCCTCTTCATTGAACTGTGGCTTTTTAACAATAACTACCAACAAAAGAAGTACTTCCAACAGCTTGGGTTACTTTATTCATGCACAGCCCTCCAATTCTTTACCAGAAATAATGAAGTATGTTTTATCATCAGTGTTTTTGGGCTATGATTGCAAGTTAATCTCAATTTTGCTACCTTAGTGCTTTCATCACAGTATTGTAGGAATTATGTGTGTAGTTCTTCTGGTTCTGCTAACTTTTGTCTGTGCCAGTTTATGTATTTGTCCCATATTTGCACTTTTAACATACTTATTCATCATATTCATAATTTCTTAAATTATATTCCATGGTATTCACATGTCCCAGTATATCCTACCATTCCCTAATCTATGGACCCATCAATGTTTTAAGTTTTCATTTCTTTGTTTGTTTTATCACATGCCACAACAATACTATTCTTAGTATTGATGAGATTTATCTTTATCTTTTACATTCTGTTATGTATAATCAATATTTTATTTCATCGTAAAATGATAGAACAAATTAGAAACTTTTCTACATGACTCAAATGGTTTCCAAAAATGGTTGGCCCTGTGCTGTTCAACAGTTTTATGAATGACTTAGAAAACCACATATAGGGAATGGATATTAAACAGAAACACAAAGTAGAGAGGGATAGATAACAGTGAATAACAATCAGAATCCCAATATACCTTGACAAGGCAAAACTGCTAGTGAATATACTAAGATGAAATTTAATAGGGATAGACATAAAATCTTTAACTTGAGTTGAAAAAATTATTTTCACAAATATAGAGATACATACATATGTCATTAGGCATAAGGGGAAGGTAGGTTTAGCCTTCACCTCTCATTCACCAATTTCAGTTTTAGATACTACTCTCCACACCACCATCACCGCCAATAACACTCTCCTTCCTCTTGCTACATATCCTAGATAATCTTTTCTCAATTGTACTCAGTGCCATTACTCTTTCCTGATTCTTTTACTACATGTGTGATTGGTCTTTTCCTATTCTCCTTTTCTGGGAGTTAAACAAAAATGTAAAGGAAGGCATTTTAACAGTTCCAGATTTCAAGCTATTTAAAAAAGTGATAATCATCAAAACAGTCTGGTAGTGACTAAGAAATGGAGTAATGGATTAGTGGAATAGATTAGGTATGAAACACACAGTAGTAAATGGCCATAGGAATTTATTGTTTCATAAACCCAAAGAACCAAGCTTTTGGGACAAAAATTCACTTTTTGACAAAATATCAGAGAAAACTGGAAGCATTTTGGCAGAAACTAGGCATAGACCAACATGTCACACCATATACCTAGTTAAGGTGAAAATTGATACATAATTTACTTATGAGTGTAATATCATATAGGAGAACATGGGGGGAAAAGTGCCTGTCAGATCTATGGGTAAGAGAAGAGTGTATGGCCAAACAAAAGATTCAGAGGATCACAAGAAATAAATCAGATAATTTGGATTATATGAAATTTAAAAGGTTTTGCACAAACAAAATGAATGCAGCCAAAATTAGAAGGAAAATGGGAAACTGAGGAGAAATTACAAGTTTCTCTGGGAAAGTTTCTCAAATATATAGGTTACTAAGCTAACTTTATAAAAATAAGAACCATTCCCCAGTTGACAAATGGTCAACGGATATAAACAGACAGCTCAAGTAAAATCAATACATGCAGTACACCTCAAAAGAAGAGAGTACACTTGGTGACAAGAATTTTTTTTTTGGTCATTTCAGTTATATTTGACTCTTCACGAACTGTATGGTGTTTTCTTGGCAAAGATATTAGAGTGGTTTGCCATTTACTTCTGCTCGTTTTACAGATGAGGGACTGAGGCAAACAGAATTAAGTGACTTGCCCAGGATTACATGCTAGTGTCTGAGGCCAAATTTGAACACAGGAAGATGAATCTCTCTGACTACAGGCTTGTTACTCTATCCACTATGCCACCTGGCTGCCTGTGATAGCAGTAGAATTAGAGTTGAGAAGTTCTAGAACTATTTTTTGAACCTTCTTTCAGACTGTTCCCTTGTTTGTAAAATTTGGATGATAATAGCACCTACTTCAAACTGTTGTTCTGAGCACCAAGTGAAATAATATGTAAAGTGCTTTATAAGCCTTAATGAGGTACATTAATGCTAGTTGTTATTGTTATTTTTTTATCATATGATACTAGAATAAGTGTCTTCTAAGAGACAGGAGGGGAGCCATGTCTCTGTAGGGACAAGTGTGAAAAATGAGAAAATAAATGAAATTAGGAGGATTTTTATCATATGAATGGCCACAATGGAAGTAGAAGACACAGTTGGATAGGAACTTAAGAGTGGGACTGAGGTGGACATAAATGAGAATGTAGGAAATGGTAGTGAAGAAAGGGTTTTTGATTACCTCATACTACTTCCTTAGAAAAACAAATGGGCCTATGGGCCCAATTTCCTTATTTGTAGAGTCAAAGGGTTGGTCTAAATGATGACTTCTGAGATCCTTTTCAGCCCTTAATGCATAATCATATAATTACAGAGCTTATAATCCATGAATCACTAAGGTTAGAAAGGAAGAGGAGGAATTTTGCTAAAGCACAGGGCAAACCTACAGTTTCCAAAGTAATCTTTCTAAAGGAGAGGTCTGAACCTAGTTACATCTTTACTCAAAAAGCATATTGTTTCTCCACTGTGTACAGAATTAAAAACCAATACAAATCCCATGCTCTGACATATAGGGATTTCCAAAATGGGGTTCCCAGGAATCATTTAACTATTGTATATACCCCCCACTTTATGGCCCCTGTATTTTATTGAAAAAGGAACAATCACTATTCACTAAACTCAGGATTCTATCTCCTGCCTCCAACATTTCCATGTCATCCTCTATGTCTGGAATATAGACCCTGCTCTTCACCTTCTCTCTTACTTAAGCAACTAAGGGTTTGGCTTTGTTAATTTCTTCTTCATAAAGTCTTTTCTAATCAATCCAGTTACTAGTTTTCTTTCCTTCCTCTATTTTCCTAGTACTATAATTACTTGTATACATATTATTATGTCCTATCCAAAATATCATAAAAGCTCCTTGAGAATAAAAGTCATTTTTTCCTTTGTATATTAGAAATGTATTGTGCCTATCACAGTTCTTTTCAAATACCAAATACTGTATTTTTTAGAATTTAATTCATCTGAAAAACTCAAATACTGGAGTCCTAGAATTTGTTTTACCTAAAAGACACTTCAGAGATTTTATAATATATTTTTGAAGAATCTGAGTGCTAGAGAAGTTAATGCATGACCCAGGTCAAATAATTAGTGAATAATAGAGCCAGGAATAGAATTCATGTCTTCTAAATTGTAATTCAGTTTTCTTTTCAGAACACCACTTTGCTTCTGTACTTTAACTAAAGAATCAAGATTGAAAGATCATCTATTACAGAAATTTGAGAGGTGTATCAAGGTAAGCATACTTAGAAAAGGAATATTAGAAACCTTTTTTTTAATGCTCCTAGAAACTCATTCTCAATTTTTTTTTCACAAGTATGTCTAAAATAAACGATTGCGTATGTTTGGAGATATACTATTTAATTGACCTAATCTATTTGAATATAGTGAAAATATTAATGAGCTGGACTAAATGATGTGTAAAAATGTGTCATGCCCAGGTACTGTTAATCAAATATTTTTTCTACTTGTAATATAGAAAATCAGAATATTTACAATGAATTAATATACTTGTAGCATTATTATGTCTATAAGAATGTACTGACTGAAAGAGCTCTTCAAATACCATTTGGGTCCCTGAGACAAGGATATCCCAGCTTCACAGTACCCTGTTGTGATGAATTCATTCAAATTGTAGCTCACAAGACCCCACCAATGTGTTAACCTTATAAATCATTCAAAGCATAATCCATAGCAAAGGCATTTTACCAAAGCAGCATATCAAGAAAATTAGCCACAAAATGTTTTCCCCATAAATGTGGGGAATGCTTTTGATAAAAGTAGGAAGAAGTGCCACACAGAGAACATGTATGAAGAATTACACCTACAGGGAGTGGTGAGGAAGGTATGTGAGGAGACAAACTCATGGGGATTATGTGGACCTTATGGAGATTAAGACGCATGTTTCCAGTAATACTTGGCAGGTAGGTGGCACAATGGATACAGTATCAGGCTTGAAGTCAGGAAGACTCATCTTGTTGAGTTTAAATATGTTTTGGGGCTTCAAGATAACTGCAGATGATGACTACAGCTATGAATTTAAAAGATGCTTGCTCTTTAGAAGGAAAACTGTAGCAAATCTAGACAGTACACCAAAAAGCGGAAACATCACCTTACCCACAAAATCCATAGAGTCAAAACTATGTTGTTGTTTTTTTTTCCAGCAGCAATGAATGGCTATGAGAGTTGGACTATAAGGAAAGCTGAGCACTGCAACATTGATGCTTTCTAATTGTGGTGCTGGAGAAGACTTTTGAAGATCCTTTTAATAGCAAGAAGATTCATGTGTGTGCAGGGTGGACATGTGGAGTAGTAACATGCTTTTTAGAAGACATGATCACTGATATTCTTTTAATGATGTTATTAAACTATTCCCAATGGGCTTTTACCTTGTTGGGCTTATGAATTTCTTCTTTGATTTGTGTGTAATTTCTAAAGGTCCTGTACTTTTCATAGGAATTGTACTCTGTTGGGAGTTGCTCCTTGCTTTTCAAGAATAGCTGTCACTTAGCATTATATATCTATTGGTCACTATCATACATGATTTCAGTAGTCATGACAGAATGTAATATCTTTCTGCTTTCAACTTTCTGTTTCATCTGGAGTACTCAGTTGGGATGTTATCTCCTCCTTGTAGGAAGATGAGCCGGTTCTATCATTGCCTCTTGGCTTGATCTCATAAGTTTTTTTTTTTCTGTTCTTCTCTTTTTAAGAAGGCTTAACATTTAAAACATTCAGACATCAGAGAGAGAAATGCCAGTTGTGGTGGTTTTCATTATTTCCTCCCCTAATTAGGTTCTTGAGAGCCTTGACTAAAATTGGCTTTCTTTTCCAGAAGGAGATTCTTCAGTTTAGGTTCTGAGCCCTCTGGAGGTCAGAACCATCCTCAAGCTAACTTTCAGGCTCAAATCTATTATTTTTTTTCCCATCTAAGTTGTCTCTTCAGAGAGGCAACATAGCTTAGTGAATAGAAAATCAATCTCAGAATCAGGGACATTTGTAATGAAATTGCATTGCTGAAGCAAATCAGACACATGATGATGGGCAAGTAACTTACTTTTCAATGATTCAGATAATTATCTTTTACAAATTTAATACATGTTTTATTTGTTTCAGTAAATATCTCCCAGTCCCATTTTTAAATTAACATTTTTTTAAATTGAATTACAAATTCTATCCAGAAAGCAGACATCAATTACTCATGTGAGCATGCAAAATATATTTCCATATTATTCATATTGCCAAAGAAAACACACAAAACCCTAAGAAAATAAAGAAAGTGAAAAATATATGCTTCACTTTGCACTCAGAGTTCAAAAATTCTCCCTCAGGAAAGGGATTCCATTTCTCATCAGAGATCCTTTGGAATTGCCTTAGATCATTGTCTTGATGAGATTAGCTAAATCTTTCAAAGTTGATCATCCTTACAATATTGCTGTTACTGTATACAAATTCTCCTGATTCAACTCCCCTTGCCTTGCATCAATTCAAATAATCTTGCTAGGTTTTTAAGAAATCATTCTGCATGTCTTTTTTTTTTTTTGCTTTTTTTGGTGAGACAATCAGGGTTAAATGACTTGTTCATGGTCACATAGCTAGTAAGTGTCAAGTGTCTCAGGCCAGATTTGAACTCAGGTCGTCCTGACTCCAAGGCCAGCTCTCTAGCCACTGTAATATCTAGCTGCCCCTTTCTGCTTGACATTTCTTATAGTGCAATAATATTTTACCACAATCACATACCGCTGCTTGCTTAGGAATTCCCCAATTGATAGCATTCCTTCAATTTTCAATACATTACTACAACAAAAAGAGCATCTATAAGTATCCTTCTAAAATAAGTCCTTTCCCCTTTTCTTTGATTACTTTTCGGATACGGATCCAATAGGGCAATTACTTTATAAAAGGTTATGCAGTTTTACATTCCTTTGGGCATGTTCCAAATCATTCTCCAAAATTTTTAGACTAGTTCACACATTCCACCAACAAGGCATTAGTACCTGAAATTTTCTACATTTCTTTAAATATTTGTTATTTTTCATTTGCACTATTTTAGCCAATCAGATAGATATTAGGTGGTAGCTAAAAGTTGTTTTAACATGCATTTCTGTAATCAATAGTTACTTACAGCATTTTTTTCATGTAATTATTCATATCTTCAATTTTTCCTTCTGAAAAAATGCCTGTTCATATCCTTTGACCATTTTCCAACTGGGGAATGGCTCATATTTTTATGAAGTTGGCTCAGTTCCCTATGTATTTCAGAAATGACAGAGAAACAATGTAAACTTTTTCCAGTTTGTTCTTTCCTTCTAATTTTGGCTATATTAATTTTGTTCATGCAAAAGGTTTTTATTTTCATGTAATCAAAATTATCCATTGTATTTCTCATAATCTTTTAAAACTTCTTTGGACATAAATTCTTCCCTTATCCAAAGAACTTAACAGGTTCACTTTTTTCCATGTTCCCCTAATTTACTTATGATATTACCCTCTATGTGTAAATTATTTATCTATTTTGATTTTATCTTGTTATATGGCATGAGATGTTGACATGAGTCTAGTTTCTGCAAAATTGCTCCCCAGATTTCCTCAATTTTTTTTGTCAAATTGTAAATTCTTGTCTCAAAAGCTTGAATATATGGGTTTATTAAACACTAAGTTACTATGGCCATTTAAAATGGTGTATTGTAGACTTCCGCTTCCTGGAGCCAAGATGGTGGAGTGAAAAGATAGTCGCTCTCACTCTCCCCATCAACCTCTGAAAACCCAGAAAATATCACCCCAGGAAAGAAAACCTGGAACACCTGAACTAGAAGAAACATGGGAGATCAGCAGTGAAGCAGCCCAGCAAACAGGTCTCCCAGTGCCACAGCAAAAGTAAGGGAGGCAGAATTACAAGGGGCCCCAGGCTGATAAGCACCCTGCGGCATTCATCTGAAAGGAGGTTAAGAAAACAACCTAAAGGCTTCCTAAAGCCCTGGCCTTGCTGATTTCAATCCAACACCAGGTGAGCTGTCAGAATTCTGCAGCCTCCAATTGTGAAGAAATCCTGAAGCCCAGGTGGCAGAATGGGCAAACATCAACACCTGGACCTGCCAGTGCCTCAATGAGGATGGGGAACCAGTAGAAACCAGCTCAGAAAATCACCAGGTGCCTCTACACTCTACTGCAAAGGAATCTCCCAATGCATCATCAGAAACAAGGGAGACAACACTGCAGGGGACCCCAGGCAGATAAACACCCTGCAGCACCCATCTAAAAGGAGCTGCCAGAAACCTACAGCCTCCAATTGCCATCATGAGAGGACCCAACACACAAAGCCAGTGACCAAGACCTAGGCTCCCAACACAAGAACCTTGGGTCAGTACCCTCTGTTCCCCAGCAGGAGAGCTCAATCTCTTTAAAGGCCAGGGAATAAACACCATAGGGACAGCTAGCTGGTACAGTGGATAGAGCACTGGCCCTGGATTCAGGAGCACCTGAGTTCAAATCTGGCCTCAGACACAAAACACTTACTAGCAGTGTGACCCTGGGCAAGACACTTAACCCCACTGCCTAAAATAACAAAAAAAAAAAAGGAAGAAACACCATGAGTAAAAAGAAACATACCATAGATTCATATTATAAGAAGAGTGAAGATCAAGACAGAAATTCTGAAGAGGTAAACATTATCAACAATCCCACATCTTCAACAACAAAAGGGAATACGAACTGGTCTCAAGCCCAAAAAGCCTTCTTAGAAGAGCTCAAGAAGTATTTTAATAGTCAAATGAGAGAGCTAGAAGAGTCCTTCAGGAAGTACAGTTGGCCAAATGGCAAAAAAAATACACTGAAGAACACAAGTCCCTAAGAAACACAATTGCCCAATTGAAAAAGGAAGGACAAAAGCTAACAGAAGAGTACACTGAAGAAAACAAGTCCATAAAAAAAAGCAATTGGCCAACTTAAGAAGGAAGTACAAAAACTAACAGAAAAAAGCAGTCTGTTAAAAACTAGAATTGGACATATGGAAACTAACGTATCTATGAGAGAGCAAGAATCAGTCAAACACAAACAAAAAAATGAAAAAATAGATGAAAACATAAAATACTCATCATTAAAACAACCGACCTGGAAAATCAACTCAGGAGACACAATTTAAAAATTATTGGACTACCAGAAAATCACGATTAAAAACAAAAGGCCTGGACAGCGTCTTTCAGGAAATCATGACGGAAAACTGCCCGAAAGTCCTAGAACCAGAAGGGAAAATAACAATAGAAAGAATCGACCCGTCACCACCTGCAAGAGATCCCAAATTGACAACGCCGGAAATATAATAGCAAAATTCCAAAATTACCAGATGAAAGAGAAGGTGCTGCAAGCAGCCAGAAAGAAACAATTTAAATATCATGGAACCACAGTCAGGATTACACAGGACTTTGCAGCTTCTACATTAAAAGACCGCAAGGCATGGAACATGATATTCTGTAAGGCAAAGGAGCTTGGAATGCAGCCAAGGATCAATTACCCAGCAAAAATGACATCATTTTTCAAGGAGGAGTGGATATTCAACTAAATAGGAGACTTCCAAACTTTCCTGATAAAAGACCAGAGCTCAAAAAAATTTGATCTTCAAGTACAGACTCAAGAAGGACATAAAAAGGTAAATGGGACAGAAAGATTCAATATGTTGTTAATAAGGGTAGACGGTATGTTTAAACCCCTACAAGGGAATATGAGACTTGCAACCCTTGAGAACTTTATTGTTATTACACCTTGTTAAAGGAGTATACATGAAGAGGGTGGATATTAGTTGACTTTGATGTAATGATAAAAAAAAATCTAATCAAGTGGGTTAAATGGATCCAAATAAGTGGATCAATCTGATCTTAGAAAATGTACTGAGAAAGGAGGAGGCAGACAAGGGTAAATTACATTACAGGAAAAGACACAAAATCCTATTACAGCAGAGGGAAAGAAGGGAGGGGGGAGCATTGTTTGAACCTTACTCTCATCAGATTTGGCTCAAGAAGGGCATAATATAATCAGTTAGGTATAGAAATCTAACTTGCCCTATAGGCAGTAGGAAGGAAAAAGGGAAAGAAAAGGGAGGGGGGAAAGAAAAGGAGGGGGAAAGAAGGGAGGGAAGAAGCAGTAAGAGTAAAGGGGAAGAAAAGGGAAAGGGATAATAAAAGGGGAGGGACTGAAGGAGGCAGTGGTCAAAAGCAAAACACTAGTGAAGGGGGAAAGGAAAAAGGAGAAAGAAAAGCATAAATGGGGGGAAAGGATGGAGAAAAAGACACAGATAGTAATCATAACTGTGAATGTGAATGGGATGAACTCTCCATAAAATGGAAATGGATTGCAGAATGGATTAAAAACCATAATCCTACAATATGTTGTTTACAGGAAACACATTTGAAAAAGAGTGACACATACAGGGTAAAGGTAAAAGGCTGGAGCAGAATATATTATGCATCAGCTGAAGTAAAAAAAAGCAGGGGTAGCAATCCTGATCTCAGACAAAGCAAAAGCAAAAATAGATCTAATCAAAAGAGATAAGGAAGGAAACTACATCCTGCTAAAAGGCACCATAGACAATGAAGTAATATCATTACTAAACATATATGCACCAAATGGTATAGCATCCAAATTCTTACAGGAGAAGTTCAGGGAGTTACAGGAAGAAATAGACAGCAAAACTATACTAGTGGGGGACCTGAACCTCCCCTCTCGGCACTAGATAAGTCTAACCACAAAATAAACAAGAAAGAAGTTAAGGAGGTGAATAGAACATTAGAAAAGTTAGGTATGATAGACCTCTGGAGAAAACTGAATGGGGATAGAAAGGAATATACTTTTTTCTGGCAGTACATGGCACATACACAAAAATTGACCATGTACTAGGGCATAAAAACCTCACAATCCAATGCAGAAAGGCAGAAATATTAAATGCATCCTTTTCAGATCATGATGCAATAAAAATTATATGTAATAAAGGGCCATGGAAAGATAGACTAAAAAATAATTGGAAACTAAATAATCTAATCCTAAAAAATGATTGGGTCAAACAACAAATCATAGAAACAATCAATAATTTCATTCAAGAGAATGACAATAATGAGACAACATACCAAAACTATGGAATGCAGCAAAAGCAGTTCTTAGGGGAAGTTTTATATCTCTAAATGCTTACATAAAAAAATAGAAAAAGAGGAGATTAATGAATTGGGCATACAACTAAAAAACTAGAAAAAGAACAAATTAAAAATCCTCAACTAAACACCAAATTGAAAACCAAAGGAAAAATTAATAAAATTGAAATTAAAACTATTGAACTAATAAATAAAACTAAGTTCTGATTTTATGAAAAAAAATAAAATTGTTCAACTATTTGTTAATTTAATTAAAAAAAGAAAGGAGAAAACCAAATTACTAATATGAAGAATGAAAAGGAAGCTACACCAAGGAAGAGGAAATTAAAAATAATTAGGAATTATTTTGCCCAACTGTGTGCCAACAAATTTGACAACCTTAGTGAAATGTTTATATATTTACAAAAATATAAGTTGCCCAGATTAACAGAAGAGTAAGTAAAATGCTTAAATAACCCTATCTCAGAAAAAGAAATTGAACAAGCCATTGATGAACTCCCTAGGAAAAAATCTCCAGGGCCAGATGGATTTACATGAGAATTCTGTCAAACATTTAAAGAACAATTAATTCCAATACTATATAGACTTTTTGGGGAAATAGGTGAAGAAGGAGTCTTACCAAATTCTTTTTATGATGCAAATATGGTGCTGATACCTAAACCAGGAAGAGTCAAAACAGAGAAAGAAAATTATAGATCAATTTCTCCAATGAATTTGGATGCAAAAATTTTAAATACAATGTTAGCAAATAGATTACAGCAACTTATCACAAGAATAATACACTATGGCTAGGTAGGATTTATATCAGGAATGAAGGGCTGGTTCAATATTAGGAAAACCATCAGCGTAATTGATGATATAAACACCAAAACTAAGAGAAACTATATGATCATCTCAATAGATGCAGAAAAAGCTTTTGACAAAATACAACACCCATTTCTATTAAAAACACATGACAGCATAGGTATAAATGGAGTCTTCCTTAAGAGAAGAGCTATCACTCTCCAGATGATGTGATAATATACTTAGAGAATCCTAGAGAATCAAATAAAAAAATTCCTTGAAACAATAAACAACTTTAGCGAAGTTGCAGGTTATATAATAAACCCACATAAATCATTGGCATTTCTATATATTACCAGCAAAACCCAACAGTAAGAAATAGAAAGAGAAATTCCATTTGAACTTACTGTAGACATTATAAAATATTTAGGAGTACTGAAACAAACCCAGGAATTCTATGAACACAATTACAAAACACTTTTCACACAAATAAAATCATATCTAAATAATTGGAAAAACATCAATTGCTCATGGGTAGGCCTAGCTAATATAATAAAAGTGACAATTTTACCTAAGCTAATTTACTTATTCAGTGCCATACCAATCAAATTACCAAAAATTATTTTATAGAGTTAGAAAAAATCATAAAAAGATTCATTTGGAAGAACAGAAGGTCCAGAATATCAAGGGAACTAATGAAAAGAAATGCAGGGGAAGGCAGCCTAGCAATTCCAGATCTTAAATTGTATTACAAAGCAGCAATTATCAAAACTATTTCATACTGACTAAGAAATAGAGTGGTGGATCACTGGAATAGGTTAAATATGTAAGACACAGTAGTCAATGAGTATAGTAATCTATTATTTGATAAACCCAAAGAACCCAGCTTCTGGGATAAGAACCCACTCTGAAAAAAAGAACTGCTAGGAAAATTAGAAAAGAGTATGGCAGAAAATAGTCATAGACCAAAATTTCACACTGTATACCAAAATAAAGTCAAAATGGGTTGATGATTTAGATATAAAAGCTGATATTATAAGCAAACTGTCAGAGCAAAAAATACTTTACCTATCAGACCTATGGAGAACAGAAGAATTCATGACCAAACAGGAGACAGAGAACATTATGAAAAGCAAAATGAATGAATTTGATTACATTAAACTGAAAAGTTTTTGCACAAAGTCAATATAACCAACATTAGAAGGAAGGTAGAAAATTGTGAAAGAATTTTTGCAATCACTGTCTCTGATAAGGGCCTCATTTCTAAAATACATACAGAATTAAGTTAAATTTGTAAGAATACAAGTCATTCCCCAATTGATAAATGGTCAAAGGATATGAACAGGTAGTTCTCAGATGAAGAAATTAAAGCCATCCATAATTACATGAAAAAATGCTCTAAATCATTATCGATTAGAGTAATGCAAATCAAGACACTCTGAGGTACCACATTATACCCATCAGATTGACCAATGTGACAAAACAGGAAAATGATTCATGTTGGAGAAGGTATGACAAAATTGGAACACTAATATATTGTTGGTGGAGTTGTGAAATGATCCAACCATTTTGGAGAGCAATTTTGAACTATTCCCAAAGGGCTATAAAAATGTGCATACCCTTTGACCCAGCAATAGCACTTCTAGGGCTCTACCCCAAAGAAATCATACAAGTGGGAGAAGAACCGATATGTACCAAACTATTTGTAGTAGCTCTTTTTGTAGTGGCAAAGAATTGGAAGTTGAGAGGATGCATATCAATTTGGGAATGGCTGAGCAAGTTGTGATGTATGAGTGTAGTGGAATACTACTGTGTTATAAGAAATGATGAACAGGCTGACTTCAGAAAAACCTGGAAAAACTTGTATGGTCTGATGCTGAGTGAAGTGAGTAGAACCAAGAGAATGTTGTACACAACAGTAGCCACTTTGCACAATGACTGATTTTGATAAACTTCCCCTTCCCAGCAATACAAGGATGTAAGACATCTCCTTTGGCCTCACAATGGAAAATGCTATCCACATCCAAAGAAAGAACTATGGAATTTGAATGCAGATTGAAGCATAGCTCTTTGCTATTTTTTTTTCTCTTCTCATGAGTTTTGTTTTCCATTTCTGGTGGTTCCTCCTATTAGTTATAATTTTTACTTACAACATCACTAATGTGAAACTATGTTTAATAGGAATGTATATCTATAGCCTATATCAGATTGTGTGCCATCTTGGGAGGGTGGTGGGGAGGAAAGTAGAAAAAAATTTTAAGCTCAAATGCATGTGGAAGTGATTGTTGATAAATCAAAATAAATTAATAAAAAAATCTGAAACTACTAGGCTGTCTTCACATTTTTTCATTGATTCCTTTGATATTCTTGACATTTTCTTTTTTCATATGAATTTCATTATTATTTTTCCTAGCTCTAAAAAAATATTTCTTTGGTAGTTTGGGTTTTTTTGTCAATACAGTGAATAAATAAATTAACTTAGATATAGTTGTCATTTTTACAATATTATCTCAGCCTACTCATGAGGAATTAATATTTCTCCATTTGTTAAGATCTATATTTATTTGTGTGAACAGTAATTCTGTTCATACAGTCCCTGGATCTGCCTTGGCAGGTAGACTCTGAAGTATCTTATATTGTCTGTCATTAGTTTAAATAGAATTTCTCTTTCTATTCCTTGATGCTGGACTCTTTTGGTAGTATATAGCAATGCTAATGATTTATGTGGGTTTCTTTTATATCTTGAAGTTTTGGTACATTGTTAGCTGTTTCAACTAGTTTTCTTAGTTGATTCTCTAGGTTTCTCTAACTATATCATCATATCATCTGCAAAGAGTGGTGGGTTTTTTTTTCCTCATTGCCTATTTTTATTTCTTTAATTTCTTTCTTGTCTTATTGCTATAATTACCATTTCTAATAAAATATTGAATAACAACGATGATAATAGATATCTTTGCTTCATCCCTAATCTTATTGGCTAACCTTCAAATTTATCCTTTTACAGGTAATGCTTGCTCTTGGTTTCATGTAGGTACTACTTTTCATTTTAAGAATTACTCCATTGATGACTATGTTTTTCAGGGTTTTTAATTGAAATGCATGTCGTGTTTTGTCAAGAGCTTTTTTGTAGCAATTGAAATAATCATATGATTTGTGTTGTTGTTGTTTGTTAGCTGATATAGTCAATTAATCTGATGGGTTTCCTGATATTGAATGAGCCCTGATTTCATGACATAAATCCACCCTGATCATAGTCTAGAATCATTGTGATATGTTGTTCCAATGTCTTGGATAGTACTTTATTTTTTTTTGCATCAATATTCATTAGGGAAATTGGTCTATAATTTTCTTTTTCTGTTGTTATTCCCTCTAGTTAGGTATCAAAGCATTACTTACATCATAAAACAAATTTGGTAGGACTATTTCTTTGTCTATTTTCTAACAGAGTAGGACTCCTTCTTTGCCTATTTTTTATATAGTATTAGAATTAAATCTTTTGTAAATGTTTGGTAGAATTCATTTGCAAATCCATCTGTTCCTGGGGATTTTTCCCAGGGTGCTTATTGATGATTTGTTCAATTTCCTTTTCTATATAGTGTCATTTAAGTATTCTATTTCCCCTTCTTTTAAACTGGGCAGTTTACTTATTTCTATATATTCAGCCAAGTTTTAATGGTTTGTAATTGGACAAAATAATTCCTAATAATTTCCATAATTTTGTATTCATTGGTTGTGCTTAGTTTTATTTATTACTTCAGAATTCCTTTTTACTTTCTGATTTATTAATTTCTCTGATTGTTTTTAGAATTTCCATGTTGATGTTTTATTTAAGATTTTACATTTATTTTTTTTTTAATTTTTAAGGTTGCACACCCAATTCATTAATTAGCTCTTTATTTTACTGAAGTATACATTTAGAGATACAAATTTCCCCCTATATACTGCTTTGTCTGCATCTTACAAATTTTTATAGGTTTTCTCATGGTTTTCATTCTATTAAATTTCATTAAATAAGGGAGAAAAGAGGGGAACCCAACAGGGCAGTAACGGAGAAAGGGGGTAAGAGAAGGTTGGGGGGATTTAAAAGGGAGGGCAGATAAAGGAAGACACTATTTAGACTCAAAACAGACTTAATGAAGTAACAGGATAAAGAGAGACAGAGTCAGAGACAGAGAGACAAATAAAGACAGAGAGAGAGAGACAGAGAAAGAGAGGAGAGAGACAGAGACAGAGAGATACAAGGATCAACGGAAAAAAATAGGATGGAAGAAAATACTCAGTAATCATAACTGTGAAAGTAAATGAAATTAATTCACCCATAAAACAAGAGCTGGTAGCAGAAGGAATGAAAAACTGGAATCCAACAATATGTTATTTACAAGAAACACACTTGAAACAGACACACAAAATTAAAAAAAGGAGCTCGGCAGAATCTATTATGCTTCAGCTGAAATTAAAAAAAAAGTGGTATAGTAATCATGATCTCATACAATGAAAAAGGAAAAATAGGGGAAAACAAGGAAAAGAAGGAAAAATAATTAAAAGATATGAGTGGGAAACTACATCTTCTATAAGACACCGTGGGGATTAGAGGGGAGAGGCAGAGCCAAGACAGTGAAGTAAAAACAGTGACTTGCTTGAGCAGGCCCCCAAATCCCACCAAATACCTGTAAAAATGTCTCTAAACAAATTCTGGAGCAACAGAACCCAGAAAAAAAGAAAAACATAGTGAAGCAAATTTCCAGCCCAAGACAACTGGATGGTTGATAGGAAAGGTCTGTTGCTCCTGACTGGGAGAGGAATGCAGTTCAGCATGGGTTGCATAGGGAAATACTAGGCCTCAGCGAACCTGGAGTAGTCATCAGGGGACTGAATCAAGGGAAACTGTGACAGTTTCCAGACTTCTCAACCAACAAACACCAAAGACAACTTCAGAGGTCATAAGGAAAGGAAGTTCTGTCTGACCTTGGTAAGAGAGAAGCCATTCAGGCCACAGTCCTGGTGAAGCTCCATGGCAGCAACTGCTTCCAGAGCACTTGGCCCACAGCTGGAGGGGGAATTGAGTGGCTGATCAGAGGGAGATTGCAGGGATCTCTTTGCTGGTGCTGAGGAAGGAATCTCTTGCTTTACCTGTATTTGGATCTGGGTCACAGTTCTGGGTGGTGGTCCTGGCATGAGGAGTGCTGGTGTGGTGAAGCTTCCAGAGGTGGTGCAGAGAAAATCCTCCTCACAGTTCCAAGGCAGAAAAGAGTGCTTCTGGTCACTTACAGACAAGAGTACAATCCAGGAAAGGAATAAACACCACACCCCCCTTAATAATACTACTTTGGAAGAATGGAAAATGTACAGGTCCCTAGAAGTATTTCTGAAAACAGCTGCACAAAACCCTAAAAGCCTGGGACACCACAGTGTCTTTTCTTTTTTTTTCTTTTTAGGAATTAGAGTTAAGTACCTTGCCAAGGGTCACACAGCAAGTAAATGTCAAGTGTTTGGTCTGAGGCCAGATTTGAATCCAGGTCCTCCTGACTTCAGGGCCAGTGTTCCACCTACTGCACTACCTAGCTGCCACAAACAATACATTCTCCACACTGGAAGCAGACCCCTACCTTAACAGGAAGCTGACCCTTACCTTAAGAGTTTAAAAGTCAAAGAATTGGCTGAGATCATGAGCAAAGTGAGCAAAAAAGTCTGACCATAGAGTCTTACTTTGGTGACAAAGAAGATCAAACATAGAATGAAAAGAAGACAACAAAGTCAAAGCTCTTACATCCAAAGCCTTCAAGAAAAACATGAATCACTCCCAGGCCATGGAAGAGCTCAAAAATGATTTTGAGAAGCAAGTAAGACAAGTAGAGGAAAAACTGGTAAGAGAAAGGAGAGTGATGCAAGAAAATCATGGGAAAAAAAAGTTAACAGCATATTGAAAGAGATCCAAAACATACTGAGGAAAATAGCTTCTTAAAAAGAGCCTAATCCGGCAGAACCAAGATGGCAGACTGAAAGCAGTGACTTGCTTGAGCTCTCACCTAAACCCCTCCAAATACCTATAAAAAAGGGCTCTAAACAAATTCTAAAGCAGCAGAACCCACAGAAAGACAGAGTGAAACAAATTTCCAGCCCAAGACAACCTGGATGGTTTATCAGAAAGGTATGTCATGCGGGGCTGTGAGAGGAGCACAGTTAAGAATGTGTGCTCAAACCACAGCAAACCTGTAACAGGCCTTAGAGGACTGAATCTCGGGCAGTTGCAGTGACTTCCAGACTTCTCAACCTGGGAATGCCAAAGACAACATAGAAGGGCAGTGGGAAAAGTTTGTTTTTGCGGTGAGAGAGGAGCTAGGTCTCAGAGCCAGTTCCCAAACACAGAGCACAAAGCACTGCCCTGGGGTGGTGGCTGCCTCCTGAGCTTCTGGCCCAAACTGAGAGGGATTGGAGTGGCTGATCAGAGAGGCATTGCAGGGATCTCATTGCCAGAGCTGAGGCAGGAATCTCTTGCTTTACCAGTGCTTGAATCTGGGTCATAGTTCTGGGTGGAGGTCGTGGGGTGAGGAGGAGCCCTGGCATGGAGGAGCTTGTAGCAGCTGTGGAGAGAAAATACTCCACACAGTTCCAAGACAAGAAAAGAGAGCTTGTGGTCGCTTATAGACCAAAGCACAGACCAGGAAAGGAGTAAACACCTCGTCCCTACCACCTTGAAAGAACTGAACATTTACAGGTCCCTACAAGTATCTCTAAAAACAGCCATACACACCCCTGAAGCTTGGGACAGTACATTCTCCACATTGGAAGCAGACCTTTCCCTTAACAAAGAGTTTAAAACTCAAGTAATTGGCTGGGATCATAAGCAAACCTCTCAAGTAGTGTCAGACCATACAATCTTTTTTTGGTAACAAAGAAGATCAAAATATACAACCAGAAGAAGACAACAAAGTCAAAGTTTCTACATCCAAAGCCTCCAAGAAAAATACAAATTAGTCCCAGGCCTTGGTAGAGCTCAAAAAGGATTTTGAGAAGCAAGTAAGAGAAGCAGAGGAAAAACTGAGAACAGAAATGAGAGTGAGGCAAGAAAATCATGAAAAACAAGTCAACACCTTGCTAAAGGAGACCCAAAAAAATAATGAAGAAATGGCAACTTAAAAAATAACCTAACCCAAATGGCAAAAGAGGTCCAAAAAGCCAATGAGGAGAAGAATGCCCTAAAAAGTAAAATTGGCCAAATGGAAAAGGAAGTCCGAAAACTCACTCAAAAATATACTTCCTTAAAATTAGAATAGAGCAATTGGAAGCTAGTGACTTTATGAGAAATCAAGACATTGCAAAACAAATCAAAAAGAATGAAAAATTAGAAAACAATATGAAATATCTCATTGGAAAAACAACTGACCTGGAAAATAGGTCCAGGAGAGACAATTTAAAAATTACTGGACTATCTTAAAGCCATGATCAAAAAAAAGAGTCTACATATCATCTTTCAAAAAATTATCAAGGAAAACTGTTCTGATATTTTAGAAGCAGAGGGCAAAACAGAAATTGAAAGACTCCACCAATCTCTTTATGAAAGAGATCCCTAAAGGAAAACTCCTAGGAATATTGTAGCCAAATTCCAGAGATCCCAGGTGAAGGAGAAAATATTACAAGCATCCAGAAAAAAAAATTCAAGTATTGTGGGAAAACAATCAGGATAACACAAGATTTAGCAGCTTCTACATTAAGGGACTGGAATATAATATTCTAGAGGGCAAAGGAGATAGGATTACAACAAAGAATCACCTACCCAGCAAAATTGAGTATAACCCTTCAGGGGAAAAATGGTCATTCAGTGAAATAGAGGACTTTCAAGCATTCTTGGTGAAAAGATCAGAGCTGAATGTAAAATTTGACTCTCAAATGTAAGACTGAAGTGGAACATGAAGTGTTAAACAAGAAAGAAAAATCATAAGAGACTTTTAAGGTTGAACTGTTTATATTCCATCATGGAAAAATGACATTTATAACTCATGAGACCTTTGTCAGTATTAGTGTAGTTAGAGGGAAAAAATTATATGTGTGTATGTATATATATATATATATATATATATATATATATATATAAATAAAATGTATATGTATATGTATGTATATATATACACACACACACACACACACACACACACACACACACAGATATGGATAGATAGATAGATAGATAGATAGATAGATAGATAGATAGATAGATAGATGACCCAGGAGGAGTTGAAGATGAACAGGTCATATCTGGAGAATTAAATTAAAGTGTGAGAGAGGATTATATTGGGAGAAGGAGAAATGGAGAGGTCAAATAGGGTAAATTATCTCACCAAAAAAAACAAACAGAAAAGAAAAGGCTCTTACAGTGGAGGGAAAACAGGGAAAGGTGAGAGGGAATGAGTTAATCTTATCCTCATAGGATTTGGCTTAAGGAGGGAATAGCATACACACTCAATTGGATATGGAAATGTGTCTTAAACCACAGGAAAATAGGGGGAGAAGGGGACAAGAGAACAGGGGGGTGATAGAGAGGAGGCAGATTGAAAAAGGGGGTAATCAGAAGCAAATACTTCTGAGGAGGGACAAGGTCAACAGAAAGAATTGAATGAAAGGAAAGGGCAGGATAAGATTAAGGGAAATGGAGTTAGTTTTTCACAACATCACTACTATGGAAGTGTTTTGCATAACTGCACATATATAACCTATATTGAGCTGCTTCCCTTTTTAATGATGGTGGGTGGGCAGGGAGGAAGAGAGAAAATTTGGAATCCAAAGTTTTAAAAACACATATTTTAAAAAAGTTTTCACATGCAACTGGGAAATAAGAAATACAGGAAATTGGGTACAGTAATCTATCCTGTCCTACAGGAAGGGAAAGGGGATAATAGAAGATGGGGAGAGATAAAAGGGAGGGCAGAGCAGGGGAAGGGATATTCAGAATGCATGCCATCTTGGGGTGGGGGAGGGATGAGTTGGAACTCAAATTCTTGTAGAAATGAATGTTGAAAACTAAAAATAATTAAATTTAATATATATATATATATGGCCTAACCCAAATGCCAAAAGAGGTCCAAAAAGCCAATGAGGAGAAGAATGCCTTAAAAACCAGAATTGGCCAGATGGAAAAGGAAGTCCAAAAACTTACTCAAGAAAATCCTTACTTAAAAATTAGAATGGAGCAAATGGAAGTTGGTGACTTTATGAGATATCTAGACATTGTAAAACAAAACCAAAAGAAAGAAAGAATAGAAGACAATGTGAAGTATTTAATTGGAAAATCAACTGACTGGAAAATAGATCCAGGAAAGATCATTTAAAAATTATTAGACTTATCTGAAAGCCATGATCAAAAAAAGAGCCTAGACATCATCTTTCAAGAAATTATCAAGGAAAACTGCCCTGATATTCTAGAAACAGAGGGTAAAATTGAAATGGAAAGAATCCACTGTTCACCTCCTGAAAGAGAACCCCAAAGAAAAACTCCTAGGAATATTGTAGCCAAATTCCAGAGTTCACAAGTCAAGGAGAAAATATTGCAAACAGCCAGAAAGAAATAATTCAAGTATGGTGGAAACACAATCAGGATAACACAAGATTTAGCAGCTTCTACATTAAGGGACCACAGGGCTTGGAATATAATATTCCAGAGATCAAAGGAGATAGGATTGCTGCCAAGGATCACCTACTCAGCAAAACTTAGTATAATCCTTTAGGGAGAAAATTGATATTCAGTGAAATAGTGGACTTTCAAGCATTCTTGATGAAAAAACCAGAGCTGAACAGAAAATTTGGCTTTCACATACAAGACTCAAGAGAAGCGTGACAAGGTAAATAGGAAAGAGAAATCATAAGGGACTTACTAAAGTTGAACTGTTTATATTCCTGCATGGAAAAGATGATATTTGTAACTCATGAGACTTTGTTAGTATTAGGGTAGATGGAGGGTAAAATATATGTATAAACAGATAGATGGATAGATAGAGAGCACAGGGTAAATCGAAGATGAAGGGGTGATATATAAAAAATAAAATTAAGGAGTGAGAGAGGATTATACTAGGAGAAAAAGAAAGAGAGGTAGAATGGGGTAAATTATCTCACATAAAACAGGAAAGAAAAGGCTTTTACGGTGCAGGGGAAGTAGGGAAAGGTGAGAGGGAATGAGTGAATCTTATTCTCATTGGTTTTGCCTTAAGGAGGAATAACACACACTCAATTGGGTATAGAAATCCATCTTACTCTATAGGAAAATAGGGGTGAAGGGGATAAGAAAACAGGGAATGGTAGAAGGGAGGGCAGGTTGGGGGAGTGATAATTAGAAGCAAAACCTTCTGAGGAGGGACAAGGTTAAAAGAGAGAATAGAATAAAGGGGGGGATAGGATGAAGGGAGATATAGTTAGTTTTTCACAACATGACTACTACGGAAGTGTTTTGCATGACATCAGATGTATAACCTGTATTGAGTTGCTTGCCTTCTCAATGAGGGTGGGTGGGCAAGTAGGAATGGAGAAAATTTGGAACCCAAAGTTTTAAAAACAAATGTTAAAAATTGTTTTCACATGTACCTGGGAAATAAGATATACAGGCAATGAGGTCTAAAAATCTATGCTGTCCTACATTAACATAGAAGGGGATAAGAGAAGTGGGGTTGCGATAGAAGGGAGGGCAGATTAAGGGAAGGGGTCCCTGCATACTGTCTTGAGATTGGGGGGAGGGGAAAAATGGGGAGAAAATTTGGAACTCAAAATCTTGTGGAAGTGAAAACCAAAAATAAATAAATTAACGATGAAAAAAGGAGCCACAGACAATGGAGTAATATCAATATTAAACATATATGCAACAAATGGCATAGCCTCTAAATTTTTAAAGAAAAGGTTCATGTATTATAGAAGGAAATAAATAGTAAATGGGGGACCTCAACTTTCCCCTCTCAAACTGGATAATTCTAACCACAAAATGAATAAGAACAATTTAAGGAGATGAACAGAGTTTAAGAAATTTATTTATCACAGACCTCTGGAGAAAAAATATATGTGAATCCAAATAAGTATACCCTTTTCTCTTGTATACATATTTTTTTTTCACAAAAATTGTCCATGTACTAGGGCATAAATACTTCACAACCCAATGTAGAAAATGTAGAAATATTAAATAAACCCTTTTGAGAGCAAAATAGTACAAAAATTAATTCAATATAGGTCTCTGATACATACCCAGTAAGGGCCCCTGATCACTTGGGATTGAAGTTGATACTGCTACTCAGGGCACCTGCTCACTCTTTACCAAAAATGTTCCTCCCTACACTTGAACTATAACCCAGAACAGGTTGTAGACAAAGAAACAGCCAATCAGTATCTGGTCCTGTGTCCAGTGATAATACATGAGTCCTCTGTAATCTCTTTCTGACTATGTGACAAGTATTTCTGACCATTATCTGGCTTGAGAGTTCCTCGAGCTCATGATGCTGCTGTCACAACAACCAAGTCCCACTGTTTAAGTTGCATACACGTAGGCTGTGGGCCAGCCTCCACTCCCATGTCACAAGTCTTTCCTTCCAATCTCCTCAGTTGTTTTTGGATGAAAAAAACCACCTCACCCTGACCTTTTGGTGCCTCTGTCACTCTAGAATTCCATTTGAGGCCTTATTTTAAAATTGTTTGGATAGGCATGTTGAGAGAGCTTGACTGAGTGCTTCCTCAATACCACAACCATGTTTCAGGTAATTCTTTAACACCAAAAATAATAATAAAGTAGTCTATCTTCATTGCAAGGGGAACTTCTTCATTAGAGTTTCTGGTAAAGTAACAAGTCCAGACCAATACAGGAAAAATAAAATATCATCTTCACTAAGGCATCTGTCTCTTTCAGGAGACTGTCTAATATACACTCAGAACTTGCTACATGAACATGATTTCCAAATGTGAATTTGCTTTTAGTCAGCCTCCATGTAACTCAGGGGATCTTAATCTGGAGTCTATGAACTTGTTAGATTATGTGTCACATACACACACATCAACACAATTGGTTTCTTTTGCAGTCATATACATTTAATTTTATGTATTTAAAAATATTCTGAAAAGTAGTCCATAGGCTTCCCCCAAATGTCAAACATGTAAATGACACAAAACACAGAAAGAATTTTTTATTTACATCACAGTCTTCTAGGAAATGTCCAGAATTTTGGAGTACCCACAGGTTCTCATTATCAAATTCTTTAGTTTTCTTATGCAGAGGGGTGGAAGAGAGAAAGAGCACAAGACATTTTAACTAAGTTAAAATGTGACTCCTGCCATAATATCTCATATGTATAATAGTTTCCATTTATACTGTGAAATATGATAATAATGTGCTGCAAGAAAAATCTTTTATGTAAAGATAATCCCAACTCATAGCCCCTTCAGTTAGTCTAGTTTTTCCTTTAAAGGTGTTGAAACTGAAATCTTATTCTTTAATTGGCACAGGTTTGGGCCTTTCAGGAAGCTTTCTTTGTACCTAGGTACAATACAGTCAGGAAATGAGTGGCTAAGGCTCTTCCATAAGGCTTGCTAACAAAGATAAGAAACATGAGTAACACTGTTTCCATTTGGCAGACACAAATATGATACAACACTGGGAATCAATGCTTTCTCCTTAAGATCACTTTCTTGCTTTGCATGTCTTTCCTCTGCCATAGCTAAGAAAATTGGACAATGAGGGTATCATTTAATTTTAATTTTGCACCTAGACTATCATGGGAATAATCTAGGTCAGGCCAAGTTTATGACAAATGTTTATTTAATTATCATCCAATCCTAACAAAATGGTGAGGTACATAGTATATATTTATATGTTTGCTGTGGTTATTTTGTTTTGTTTTACTCTGCATCTGTGATTTCACTGGCATTGGGAGCTGTCACTGTCAAATTATCTTCCAGAAATGCAATTGTCTCAAACTTAAAATCTTAGTGCATTCCCTGTTTTACTGAGAAGCTACCTGACTTGCCTATTATCAGACACCTATTATTTGCCAGAGGCAAGGCTTGAACTGAGGTCTTCCTGAATTCAAAGTTAGAGTCACTAGCATACATTACTCCTCAGATTAAATATTATTATCATTGTTATTCTCATTTTTTGCATGAAAATCTAAGGCTAAAAGAAGTTAAATGCCCATGAAAAAATTGTAAATGACAGGCCAAACTGCAAATCACATTATGTGACTACAAGACTCATCTGTTGCTACTATACCACCATTGTTACACTGAACATCAAATTTTTTATACCTTAATTTAAGAAGAAATTTTATCAGCTCCAATTTTCTTTTTGCCATATTGTTATTCCTATTTAGCTTTTATAATGACCTGAGAAAAATGTGCACCATCTCAAAAACTGACACTATTTCCTGAGCTAACTAGATTTTATTGGCAGCCACTAATATAAGCTTGCTAATAATTGCCCTGACAAAGATTTCCTACCAATTAAATTAAATAGTTTGATGAATAGTAGTGGTTCTTCTTGGTGCAACATTCTTTTGTCTGATGAGAATGCTTCTCTCAGGTTTAGTTCCTAGGGACATAATGTGTTCTAGTGGAAAGTTCAATGGACTTGGAGGCATAAGACCTGAGTTTGAGAAATATTAAGTTATTCATCCATTAGTTATTGCTTTGAATTTAAATTAATCTCTAAGCTGTTCTTTGACTCAGTTCCCTTATAAGTTAATCAACAATGTTATTTTTAAAGCACTCGAAGTGTACAAAGCATTGTGCTAGTTTTATGAAAGAGTTAATAAAAGTTGCTAACATGTATAGCACTTTAACATTTTCAGAGTAATGTTCACTTATTTCATCTCATCATTACAAGTACTACTGTCATTATATCTTATTTAAATATAGAGAAATAGTGGTAGAGTGAGATGTTAAGTGAGTTGCCTAGTCACACAACTAGTAAGTATCTGAGGCAGTATTCAAATTCAGCCCATTCTGACTTACAAAGTCCAATATTCTATCTGCTACAGCCCCTAACTGGTTCACTAATGACATTTATACTCTCTACTTCATAGATTTATTGTTAGTCTCAAATGAGACAATGCATGCATAGTCATATCATGAGTCATAACCTGACACATCATCAGTATCTTCATTGACATATCACAATCAGAACTAATCATAATGACATTTGGCATTATCTAGCTCTAAGGTATGCAAAATACATTATTATTGTTGTTGTTGTTGTTGACAGTTATAATAACTAGCACTTATAGTGCTTTAAGGTTTGAAAAATGCTTAATAAATATTACTTCATTTTATACTCACAAGAACTCTGAGAAGCAGGTGCTCTTATTATCCCTATTTAACAGATGAGGACATTGAAGAAGACAAAGTTTAGGCCTTGCGTGAATCTAGTGTCTGAGACATATTTGAACTTAGGCCTTCTTGACTCCAAGTGCAGTTCTCTATCCATTGTACCACCAGCTGCTTCATAGGCATCATGTATTCTAGACTTGGAGTAAGAAGACCTGAGTTCAAATCCGGACTTTCTATGAGACCTGGGCAAATCACTTAATCTGTATCCCAGTTTCCTCATCTGCAAAATAGAGATAATAATATCCCTACTTCCCAGGGTTGTTGTGAGGATCAAATGAGATATAATTACAAAGTACTTAACCCAGTGCCTAACACATATTGGGAGCAACATAAATGATGATTCTCTTCCTCACTATCCACTGGGTCAGGCTGCTGCATATGTGTATGTGTATATGAGTATGTGCACATTTGTACACATACATATGTACTTATATATGTATATATGTGTGTATTATAATATTTGCTCCATTAAATAACCCTGTAAGGTAGGTGCTATTATCCTTATTTTATAGCTGATAAAACTAAGATTTAAAGGGCTTGTCCCAGCTCACATAGTTAATAAATGTCTGACGTAGGCCTTGAACCAAGATCATAGTATTAAAAAAGATCATAGAGTTGGAAGGGACCTGGAAAGCCACCAAATCTAACACCCTTCTTCCTTTACCCCCATTTTAAAGATGAGGAAACTAATACACAGAGAAATTAAGAGACCTGCCCATGGTCACATATGTAGTTAAGTGCTAAAGGTAAAATTTGAATCCAGGTATTTCTGACAACAAGTCAAGTACTCAATTCACTATTCCATGCTGTGTCCAACATTCATGAATCACTAGTGTGTTACTCTGCCACTCACTTGAGATGCAAAGATGGTAAAAAAAAAAAAAAAAGGTATCCAAGCTCATCATTGGACACAAAGGTTTCAATTCTTCTGAGCCTCAATCAATTTACTTTTCAATTTTAAACATTGTTCCTGTGGGTTGGCTACCTCCTATCATATTGTTTTGCCTTAAATTGTGTTTTTGTGAAAGCACTCACTTACATTAGGTAGTGTATGACCATAACACATTCAATAAACTTTAAGTTCTTTTTTTATTTAAGCAGCATTTTATTTTTCCCAAATTACATATTAAGAAAAAAAAATAGCTTTCATTTTTGTAAGATTTTGAATTCCAAATTTTTCTCCCTCCTTCCTTCCCCTCCCATCTTCTGAAAGTGAAGGGCAGTCTGACACAGTTTATGCATATGGTATCAAGTAAAACATATTTCCATATTTTGTCACAGTTGTGGAAAAAAATAGATCAAAAGGAAGTAAAACCATAAGAAAGAATAAAGTAAATAAAAGAATATGCTTCAATCTACATTCTGAATCTGTCAGTTCTTTATCTGGATATGGATAGAATTTTCCTTTGTGAGTCATGTGTACTTGTGGATCATTGTGTTGCTGAGAAGAGACAAGACATTCATAATTGATCATCACACAATGTTGCTGATACTATGTACAATGTTTTGCCTGGTTCTGCTCATTTCACTTTGCATCAGTTTGTACAAGTCTTTCCAGGTTCTTCTGAAATCTGCCTGTTCATCATTTCTTACTGCATAATCCATTACATTCATATTCCACAGCTTGTCCATCCATTCCCCAGTTTATGGGCATCCTCTCAATTTCCAATATTTTTCCATCATGACAAGGGCTGCTATAAATATTTTTGCCCCTCTAGGTCCTTTTCCCTCTTTTATGATCTCTTTGGGATATTGACTTAGTAATATTATTGCTGGATCAAAGGGTATGCACACTTTGGTCGTCCTTTGTGTACAGTTCCAAATTGCTCTGAAGAGTGGTTGGATCAGCTTACAACTCCACTAAGTGCATTAGTACCCCATTTTTCCACATCCTTTCCAACATTTACCATTTTCTTTTTTTTTTTATCATATTAGCCAATCTGATTGGTGTGAGATAGTATTTCAGTTGTTTTAATTTGCATTTGTCTAAGCAAAAGTGATTTGGAGCACTTTTTCATATGCTTATAGATAGATTTGATTTCTTCATCTGAAAACTGTCTGTTCATATCCTTTGTCCATTTATTAATTAGGGAATGGTTTTTATTCTCATAAATTTTACTCAGTTTTCTATATGTTTGAGAAATGAGGCCTTTATCAGACACTTCCTGTCAAGGTCGTTTCACAGCTTTCTATTTTCCTTCTAATCTTGGTTGTATTGGTTCTGTCTGACAAAATCTTTTCAATTTAATATGATCAAAATGATTTATTTTATACTTCATGATGCTCTCTATGTCTTATTTGGCAATCCCTTCCCCATAGACCTGGCAGGCAGAATATTTCTTACTCTTCTTCTTTGATTGCTTCATTATCTATGGTACGTTATAGCAAGAATTAGTTTCCTTCCTTATCTCTTTTAATTAGGTCTATTTTTGCTTTTACATCATGTAAGATCAGAATTACTACCCCTACTTTTTTTTTTTACTTCAGCGGAAGCATAATAGATTCTGCTCCATCCCCTTATCTTTACTCTGTGTGTTTCTGCTTCAAGTCTGTTTCTTGTAAACAACGTATTGTAGGATTCTGTTTTGTTTTTAATCAGTTTCTGTTTTATACAAGAATTCATCCTATTCACATTTACACTTATGATTACTACCTTTGTATTTACCTCCATCCTATTATTCCCCTTGCCTGTCCTCTCTCTCCTTTCATCCTTTCTCTCCTCACCAGTGTTTTGCTTCTACCACTTCTTCTGATCTGTCCTCCCTTATGTCATTCCTCCCTCCTCCCTTCATCTCCTCTCCTCCTACTTCCCTGTTGGGTAAGAGAGATTTCAATATTCAACTGATTATATGTATTATTCTTTCTTTGAGCCAATATTGATAAAAGTTAGATTCAAGCAATACCCATCACCCATCTCCCATCTTCCCCTTCGTTGTAATAGATATTTCTCACTTCTTCACATAACATAATTTATCCCAGTCTACCTCTTCCTTCCATCCACACCTTTTGCACTCCTATTTCTTATCCTTTAATTTTTGTCATTCCCCAAAATTCACTTTATACCCCATCCTCTGTTTATGTATATTCCTTTTAATGTGTATTGTTAGTGATATGATTTTTAAGAGTTACAAGTATCACCTTCCTGTATAGGGATGTAAATGGTTTAGCTCTATTCAATCCCTGATTTTTTTTTCTTTTCCCTTTTTACTTGTTCATGCTTCTCTTGGGTTTTGATACTGGAGGTCAAATTTTTGGTTTATGTCTGGTCCCCTTATGAAGGCTTGAAATCCTTCTATTTCTTTGAATGATCATATTTTCCCTCACTGTAGTATGCTTAATTTTGCCAGCAAAGCAATTCCTGGTTGTAATCCTAGCTTCGTTTCCCTCCAGAATATCATGTTCCATTACCTCTGATCCTTTAATGTTACAGCTGCTAGGTCCTGTAGGATCCTGACTGTGACTCCTCAATATTTAAATTGTTTCTTTCTGGCCACTTGTACTATTTTCACCCTTGACCTGATAGTTCTGAAAGTTGGCTATAATATTCCTTCGGGTTTTCATTTTGAGATTTCTTTTCTGAGGTGATTGGTGGTTTTGTTCAATGCCTATTTTGCACTCTGGTTCCAGGACATCAGGGCAGCTTTCCTTGATAATTGCTTAAAAATGCTGTCCAGGTCCTTCTTTTGATTTTGTCTCTCAGGGAGTCCAATGACTTTGATATCATCTTTCCTGTATCTACTTTTCAGGTCAGTTGTTTTTTTCCCATGAGGTATTTTACATTTTCTTCCATTTTTTTTTCATTCTTTCAAATTTGTTTGGTTGATTCATGAAGTCTCACAGAGTCATTAGCTTCCATTTGCTTAATTCTAACCTTTAAGGTATTGTTTTCTCTGATTAACTTTTGTACTTTTCCATTTGGCCAGTTATACTTTTTAATGATTTTTCAGGCTGTCAACTTTTTTTCATACTTTTCTTACATTACTCTCATTTTTTTTAGCCCATTTTTTTCTACCTCCCTTATATGATTTTTAAACTCTTTTTTAAGTAATTCCATGAGATCTTTCTGGGCTTGAGACCACTTTCCAATTTTCTTTGGCATATTGCTCATAGGTATTTTGACATTATTGTCCTCTTCTGTTTGTGTGTGTGTGTGCGTGTGTGCGTGTGTGCGTGTGTGCGTATGTGTGTGTTTTGGTCTTGGTCTTCCCTGTCACCATAATAACTTTCTATGGTCAGATTACGTTTTTTTTTTCTACTCATTCCCCATTTTTTTTTTGGCCTTTTTCCTTTTAAATTTGAGCTCACTTTCCAAGGTGGATAGAACACTGTCTCTGGCTTGTTGTGCTATTGGCTACAGGCCCTGGCTGTTTACTTGGTTCTGCACTAATATTGCCCTGAAACCCACAGGACTTCATATCTGGTGTTGCTGCTCAGGTTGGGTGGGGCTTGGCTGGCACTGCTGCTGGCCGTAGGGGTCTGGCAACTTATCTGGTACTGAGCTGAGGTCCCAGTGGTGATATCTGGTGTGTGCTGGGGCCCAGTGGGAGATTTCTGCATTTCGCAGGAACTACACTGAAGCATTTGAGGTCAGCCCTCTGGAGACTGCTTGTTTGTCTGGGGCTATCCTAAAGTGTGGCTGATGCCTGCCTGTTTGCTTAGACATCCATTGGATAGGCATCTACCTGTTTGCCAAAGGCTGTGCTGAAGCATGTGGAGGCTTGACAGCTGGAGGTTGCCTGTTTGCCCAGGGAAAACCTAAAGCACATAGAGGTTCTCAGAGCTGGAGACTTCCGGTTCCCCTGGTTATGCTAAGGCATGTGGGAAGTCCTGGTGTTGGTGTTTGCCTACTCCACTACACTGGGATTCAAGATCTGCTGTTGGTTTGTTGAAGTGGAGTTTGCTGTTTCCCATCCTAGGCTGCACTCCCCTTTTACCTGAGGTGGACCTTTCTTGATGAGCTTTCAAGTTTCTTGGGCTAAAAGATTATTTCACACTGTCTTTTTGCTGGTTTTGCTGTTCAGGATTTGTTTGGAGGTTCTGTGTTATAGTTGATTGGAAGTGACTATGGGAGAGTTGCAGCAGTTTACTGGTTGCTCTGGCATCTTGGCTCAAACATTACGTTCTGTATGTTATTTTTGTTATATACAGAGTGAGACTTTGTACCACTTGTATAGCTTATACTAATGTATGTACCTTTCTTAAATGGAAACTCTTAGATCAAGAATTGTTAATCTGTTCTCTCACTTTTCTTACCCAGCTCACCCTACTTGTTGTTGTTCAGTCACTTAAATCATGTCCAACTCGTCCTGACTCCATTTGGGGTGTTCTTGGCAAAGATATTAGAGCAGTTGGCCATTTCACTCTCCAGATCATTTTACAGATAAAGAAACTGAAGCAAATGGGGTTAAATTACTTTTCCAAGGTCACAAAGCTAGTAAGTGTCTGAGGCCAGATTTAAATTCTGGTCTTTCTGATTCTAGGCCTATTGCTCACTCCACTGCATCACCTAACTGGCCCCTTCACCTTATTTAGCCCCTAATATAAAAATAGAAGATACTGACTTCATATGATGCTTTATTTATAGAAGCACACAACCATAATTATGGTTAGGTAGATAGGTAGTTCTTGAGCATAGTGATTAGTCTGAAGTTATTTTTTAAATTTTTTTATTAATTAATTTATTTTCTTTTAGTATTCAACATTCACTTTCATAAAATTTTGAGTTTTAAATTTTCTCCCCCAACCTTTTCTCTCTCCTCCCCAAGACAGCATACAATCTGATATAGGCTCTACTTACACATTTATATTAAGCATATTTTCACATTAGCCACAAGGTGCAGAAGAATTATAACTAATGGGAGGAACCATAAAAAAGAAGAAACAAATCAAAACAATAAAAGAAAAGGAGAGCAAATAGTATGCTTCAGTCTGCATTCAGACACCATAGTTTGTTGGGTTTTTTTTTCCTCTGAATATGGAAAACATTTTCCATCATGAGTCTTTCGGAATTGTCTTAGATCTTTGTATCTCTGAGAAGAGCTAAGCCTATCAAAGTCAGTCATCAGACAATGTTGCTATTACTGTCTACAATATTCTGGTTCTGATCACTTCACATAGCAGAAGTTCATGTAAGTCTTTCCAGGTTTTTCCTGAAATCTGCCTGCTTATCATTTCTTATAGCACAATAGTATTCCATTACATTCATATACCACAACTTGTTCAGCCATTCCCCAATTGATGGATATCCCCTCAATTTCCAATTCTTTGCCACCACAGAAAGAGTTGCTATAAATATTTTTGTGCATGTGGGTACTTTTACTATTTGTATGATTTCTTTGGGATATAGACTTAAAAGTGATATTGCTGGGTCAAAAGACATGTTCACTGTTACAGCCCTTTGGGCATATTTCCAGATTTCATTCCATAATGGCTGGATCAGTTCACAACTCCACCAACAATGCATTAGTGTTCCAATTTCCCCCCATCTTCTCCAACATTCATCATTTTCTTGCTTTGTCATGTTACTTAATCTCATAGGTGTGATGTGAAGTTATTTTAAAATACCATATTATATATTATTTTAAAGACTTTCAGATTTTACTCCTAAAATTTATATATTAATATGACCACATGCTCTATTGAAATATAATTATCAAAAATAACATTTAGTTTAGACGTGTGACCCCAGCACTTAGCACAGTGCCTGACACATAATAGGTACTTAATAAACATTTGTTAACTGATTAGTCTAAAGAATGCATTTGTTGCAACTTAAATCATATATATATATATATATATATATACACACATATATATACACACACACATATATACATTATATATATATATATATATACATACACACATATGTATATATGTATATATGTATACAGGTTATACCTTTAAATATGCAAAATCTAGTGCTTATAGAGCTTACTTATGTTCATAATCTAATGAGGAGGGGAGGAAGAAAACTTATGACACATCACACGTAAGCTCCGTTTCTTAGCTATATGTTGGGTAGTCATTATGTAGATGCTATTCACCCAGGGCTTATATTAATTATTAAATATTGAGAAGTCAGGTGAAGGTAGAGTGAAGGAGATAAAAAATTGTGTATCTATGCTAATGTATATGCCATTTGAGACATAGCACAACATAGGAGATAGAAAGCCAGCCTCAGTGTCACCAAGATTTGGGTACAAGGTTCCACCTATGTGTGACTCTGAGAAAGTCACTTGAGATTTCAGTCATAGGGTAAAAAAAAATCACCAAACTGTGGAATTTTACAACATAAAGAATGGAATATGGCTTATATTGGGGGTGATATAGCACATAAAATTGCATTGGGGACCTAAATGAATATAACTGGATCATACTTTTATGGATATCTAGTTGTTCATGCTATTCAGGGAAAAGTTCTTTTTGTAATGAAATTCAAGTTTTAGGAACAAGAACAGTAGTTCAGCATAAAAAAAAATCACTGGAGGTTAGCAATGAAAAGCAAGTATCCAGAGACTTTTTCAGACTGAAAATGATTTGGTGTAAGGGGAGTCTAATACTTCTTTCTAGGTTGTAATGTCCATTTTGTAGGCTTGAATGTATTGAAGTTTGTCATGAACTCTAATATTTTGGGGCCTTTGAGCAAAGATTAAAGAGTGTGTGTGTGTGTGTGTGTGTGTGTGTGTGTGTGTGTGTGTGTGTGTGTAAGAGAGAAAGAGAGAGAAAGAGAGATTGATTTCAATTGCTCCACTACCTTGGGATTTTCCCTTTAAGACATTATAGGGGAGGGGAAATGAAGGGAAATGGCATTAAGAATCTTGTTCTTGGGGGAAAATGTCTTTATGATACAGTCATGTCTTATTTCATTTCTTTGGTAGGCTTGTTGATATGACAAGTGTTAGCCATCTATTAGGGATGTGATTGATAGGAATATTATAAAGATGGATTGGACCAGCATCTGTCTGTTGACTCTTGAGAAGTGTCGAGAAACTGATAATGCCTGCTGTAATTTTGTTTATTTTGAGGCATGAAGTTTGACTGGTGGAAGTTTTTTTTTTAGTCTGACTAGAATCACATTTAGAGTTAACATGCACATATTAGCTAAACAGATACCAAAAAAGCATCATAAGGTAAGAGCTTGAAGAGAAGGCAAAATTCATCAACTCTAACCCCCTCATTTTACATATAAGGAAACTGAGATAAATATGTGTTAAGTGGCATGTCTTGGGTTGGAGTGATTACCTGAGGTGGCTTTGACTTCAGTTCCTCCCAACTCCAAGACAAATGTGCTATCAATTTTGCTGCAATGTACACAAATAGACTGCACCTTTAATCCACACAATTGAGTTCAATTCAACATTTACTCCTCTCTACCTATACTGAAGACCTTGTTACTTGCTACTGAAAGATGCAGAAAATGAGAGATCCTATTTTGTTAATCCTTCCTTAATAGTTTGTTGATTGAATGTGGAGTGGGACAGAGGATCGTTTGACTCAATAGAGCAAAGTACAGCCTTAAAAACTCTCCTGCTAGAAGGAAACTCTGATCCATATGCTAAGATCATACTAGATTCCTTGATGAATGCAATCCCTGACATTGCTCTGTTTAATGATGTGTTTGATGTTTATTGACATTATGAAAGTTAAAATTAATTAATTAGTTAATTCAACAAGCATATATAAAGCCTCTAATTTATGCCAGGAAGCAGGGTTAAGAACACACACACACATGCAAATTTCTTACCCTCATAGAGTTTACATTCAAATGGGAGAAATAACCACATAGAAAATTAAATTTAAAATATGTAAAAGTAGTTTCAAAGAGATAAAACTAGCAAATAGGGGATGAGGATGGAAAAGGAAAAGACTTTTGAACAGAGCTTTGAAGAAACCTAGGGATTCTATGACATAGATGTTAGAAGAGATTGCATTTAAAACTAGATAACTTAAAAAGATACAGCTAGAAGAGGAATTCTTGACTTATTAAGGTATATGATTTTGAAGAGGATCAAAATGACATTACTATGTTAGAATCAAGTTTTTGTGTGTCCAACCATGGCTGATCAGACCAATATGAGTTCAGAATATTCTACTACAGGTGAGATACAAATAGTCTGTGTGAACATTTGTGATGGACTCTAACTTTGCAAATCTTGTGTTTCACTTGAGCTATTTCAATGCTGCTTTGCTCATAGAGCACAGGACCTTCTCTGATGTGAGCATGCCATTCTGAGCAGTCCTGTGCCAGTGTCTCTCATGTTACAAAATCAGTTCCAAAGTTTGTTTGGTTATTTTTTGCATCTAATGTATTTTTTTTTAAATATTGATTTATTCAGTTTTAGTTTTCAGCATTCACTTTTTTTTTGGGGGGGGTAGAAAGCATTCCTTTAATTGGCTTTGCATTCTATGCCCCTTCTTTTTTTTTGATTTTACTAATGTATTTTGATTTATCAATATCACTTCATACGCTCTTGAGTTTAAAATTTTTCTCCCCCTTCCTCCCCACCACACTCCCCAAGATGGCACACAATCTCATATAGGCTATACATTTACATTCCTATTAAACATATTTTCACATGAGTGGTGTTGTAAGTAAAAAATAAAACCAATAGGAGGAAGTATCAGAAAGAGGAAACATAACTCAACAGAAGAGAAAAAAATAGCAATTCAACTTCCATAGTTTTTTCTTTGGATAGGGATAGTATTTTCCATCAAGAGGCCTCTGGAGATGTCTTAGATTGTTGTATTGCTGAGAATGGTTAAGTCTATCAATATTAGTCATCGCTCAATGTGGCTGCTATTGTGTACAAGGTTCTCTTGGTTCTGCCCGCTTCACTCAGCATCAGACCATATAAGTCTTTCCAGGTTTTTCTGAAGTCAACCTGTTCATCATTTCTTATAGCACAATAGTATTCCATTACATTCATATACCACCACTTGCTCAGGCATTCCCCAGTTGATGGGCATCCTCTCAATTTCCAATTCTTTGCCACCACAAAAAGAGCTGCTATGAACATTTTTGTACATGTGGATGCTTTTCCCATTTGTATGATCTCTTTGGGATATAGCCCTAGACGCTCTATCACTGGGTCAAAGGGTATGCACATTTTTATACCCCTTTGGGCATAGTTCCAAATTGTTCTCCAAAATGGTTGAATCATTTCACAACTCCACCAACAATGTATTAGTGTTCCAATTTTCCCACATCCTCTCCAACATTTATCATTTTCCTGTTTTGTCATGCTGGTCAATCTGATAGGTGTGATGTGGTACCTCAGAGTTGTTTTGATTTGCATTTCTCTAATCAATAACAATTTAGAGCATTTTTTGGTATGACTATAGATGGCTTTAATTTCTTCACCTGAGAACTGTCTGTTCATATCCTTTGACCATTTATCAATTGGGGAATAGCTTGTATTCTTACAAATTTGTCTTAATTATCTACATATTTTAGAAATGAGGCCCTTATCAGATAGACTGGTTGTAAAAATTCTTTCCCAGTTTTCTACCTTCCTTCTAATCTTAGTTGCATGGCTTTGTTTGTGAAAAAGCTTTTCATTTTAATGTAATCAAAATTATCCATTTTGCTTTTCATAATGTTCTCTATTTCTTATTTGCTTATGAAGTTCTTAAGAGAGACCTTGAGAGAGTCCTTGCGTAGCTTCTTCTGACCACCACGGGAATACTTGCCATGTGTGAGTTCTCTATAAAACAGTCTTTTTGGCAAGCATCCCTTTGGCATTCAAACAACGTGGCCAGTCCATAAAAGTTGCACTCTCTGAAGCAGAGTTTGAATGCTTGACAGTTTAGCTAGAGAAAGGATCTCAGTGTCTGGTGTCTTATTCTGACAGGTGACCTTCAGAATCTTACTAACACAACTCAAATGTATATCAAGGGATATAGGTGATCACCAAAGATAGAAAATTTCAATTACATGAAATTCAAAAATTCAATGCAACTAAGGTAAAAAAGGAAGCTATCAATCAAGAAAAAATCTCAATCTCTTATCAGGATTTTAGATCCATGATATAAAAATATCACACATATATACATACACCTGTGTATATACATATGCACACATATATGAATATAAGACATATACATATGTAGGAATACTCATACATATAAAAACATATGTGTGTATGTATGAATACACATGTTTATACACACACATATATGTGTGTGTAATATAAACATATGTATATACACATATAAAAATTATCTCTTCCCCAATGCATAATTGATCAAATGATATGAACAAATAATTATCAAAAGAACAGCAAACTATAGTTACATCAAAGACAACTATAGATCACTAGCAATACATGAAATACAAATTTTAAAAAATACTGTGATTTTATCTTATACCCAGTAAATTTAACAACATGTTAAGAGATGATAATAATCCATATTAGAGGAACTGTGCCAAGACAGGAATACTAATATACTGCTGGTAGAGTTATGAGTTGCTTTGAAATGTTTTGTAAAGGAATTTGGAAGTATTTCAAGGAAATGAATAAATATCCACACACTTTAACACAGACATCCCAGTGATAGACCTATACCCCAAAGCATATACAACAAAATTTTCTGAGCAGCTCATTTTGTAGTACCAAAAAGTGCTCTCTATTGTCCAGAAAAACTGACTTGTTTTTTCCCTATTTTTTACAGTTAATATTTATTTTATTTTATTTTATATTTTTTAAACAAAAATTTATTTATTTGTAGTTTTCAACATTCATTTCCACAAGTTTTTGAGTTTCAAATTTTCACCTCATCTCACCCTCCCCCCACCCCAAGATGGCATGCATTCTGAATATCCCTTCCCCTACTCTGTCCTCTTTTCTTTCTCTCCCCCCTTTTCTTGTCCCCTTCCCCTTCTATTTTCCTGTAGGGCAGGATAGACTTCTGTACACCATTTCCTGTATTTCTTATTTCCCAGTAGCATGTGAAAACTTTTTTTTAAACATATGTTTTTAAAACTTTAGGTTTCAAATTTTCTCTCTTCCTCCCTCCCGACCCACCCTCATTGAAAAGGCAAGCAACTCAATATAAGTTGTACATGTGCAGTTATGCAAAACACTTCCATAGTAGACATGTTGTGAAAAACTAACTCTATTTCCCTTAATCCTATCTGCCCTCCCATTTATTCTATTCTTTCTTTTGACCCTGTCCTCCTCAGAAGTATTTACTTCTGATTACACCCTTTTCCAATCTGCCCTCCTCTCTATCATCCCCCTGCTCTCTTGTCCCCTTCTCCCCCTATTTTCTTATAGGGTAAGACAAATTTCCATACCCAATTGAATGTGTATGTTATTCCCTCCTTAAGCCAAATCCTATGAGAATAAGATTTACTCATTCCCTCTCACCTTCCCCTGCTTCCCCTCCACTGTAAGAGACTTTTCTTTTCTGTTTTTTTTTTGTGAGATAATTTACCCCATTCTACCTCTCCCTTTCTTCTTCTCTGAGTATAATCCTCCCTCATCCCTTAATTTTATTCTCCAGATATGACCCCTTAATCTTCAACTCACCCTGTGCCTCTATCTATCTATCTATCTATCTATCTATCTATCTATCTATCTATCTATCAAACATATATATTTTTTCCTCCAACTACCCTAATACTGACAAAGGTCTCATGAGTTATAAATATCATCTTTCCATGCAGGAATGTAAACAGTTCAATCTTAATAAGTCTCTTATGATTTCTCTTTCCTGTTTACCTCTTCATGTTCCACTGAGTCCTGTATTTGAAAGTCAAATTTTCTATTCAGCTCTGGTCTTTTCATCAGGAATGCTTGAAAGTCCTCTATTTCACTGAATGACCATTTTTTCCCCTGAAGGATTATACTCAGTTTTGCTGGGTAGGTGATTCTTGGTTGTAATCCTATCTCCTTTGCCCTCTGGAATATTATATTCCATGCCCTGCGGTCCTTTAATGTAGAAGCTGCTAAATCTTGTGTTATCCTGATTGTGTTTCCACAGTACTTGAATTGTTTCCTTCTGGCAGCTTGTAATATTTTCTCCTTGACCTGGGAACTCTGCAATTTGGCTATATATTCCTAGGAGTTTTCCTTTGGGGATCTCTTTCAGGAGGAGATCTGTGGATTCTTTCAATTTCTATTTTGCCCTCTGGTTCTAATATATCAGGGCAGTTTTCCTTGATAATTTCTTGAAAGATGATGTCTAGGCTCTTTTTTTGATCATGGCTTTCAGATAGTCCAATAATTTTTAAATTCTCTCTCCTGGATCTATTTTCCAGGTCAGTTGTTTTTCCAATGAGATATTTCACATTGTTTTCTAATTTTTCATTCTTTTCGATTTGTTTTACAGTGTCTTGATTTCTCATAAAGTCACTAGCTTCCAATTGCTCTATTCTAATTTTTAAGGAAGTTTTTTCTTCAGTAAGCTTTTGGACTTCCTTTTCCATTTGGCCAATTTTTCTTGTTAGGGCATTCTTCTTGTCATTGGCTTTTTGGACCTCTTTTGCCATTTGGGTTAGGCTATTTTTTAAGGTGTTAATTTCTTCAGTATTTTTTAGCAAGCTGTTGACTTGTTTTTCATGATTTTCTTGCATCACTCTCATTTCTCTTTCCAGATTTTCCTCTGCTTCCCTTACTTGCTTCTCAAAATCCCTTTTGAGCTCTTCCAAGGCCTGCAACAGATTCATATTTTTCTTGGAGGCTTTGGATGTAGGAGCTTTGACTTTGTTGTCTTCTTCTGGTTGTATATTTTGATCTTCTTTGTCACCAAAGTAAGATAATATATTCTGACTCTTTTTGTGCTACTTGCTCATGATCCCAGCCAATTACTTGAGTTTTAAACTCTTTATTAAGGTAAAAGTCTGCTTCCAATGTGGAGAATGTACTGTCCCAAGTTTCAGGGGTTTGTACAGCTGTTTTCAGAGATACTTGTAGGGACCTGTTAATTTTCAGTTCTTGCAAGGCCTTTCCTGGCCTGTGACCACAAGTATTCCTTTCTGTCCTGTAACTCTGAGGAGGGGTTCCTCTTCACAGCCCTTGAAAGCTCCACCATGCCAGCACTCCTCCTCACCCCTGCACCACCGCCCAGAAGTGTGACCCAGATCCAAAAAGGGCAAAGCAAGAATTCTTGCCTCAGCACTGGCAAAGAGATCCCTGCAATCCCTCTCTGATCAGCCACTGGATTCCCCCTCAGTCTGTGGGCCAGAAGCTGGGGAAGCAGCTGCCCTCCCAGAGACCATGCTCTTGGGGAATGAAGCTGAGACCCTGCCTTTCTTTCTCAGCACCAACAGAAACAGACTTTTCCCACTAACCTTCTAAGTTGTCTTTGGCATTAGTGGGTTGAGGAGTCTGGAAACCTCCACAGCTGCCTGAGATTCAGTCCTCTGAGGCCTGCTCCAGGTTTGCTGTGGTCTGCACTCCCATGCTGTGCTGTGCTGAGCTGCCAGCCCAGCACAATACACCTTTCCAATCAATCATCCAGGTTGTCTTGGGCTGGAAATTTGTTTCACTCTCTCTTTTTGTGGGTTCTGCTGCCTCAGAATTTGTTTAGAGCCATTTTTTATGAGTATTTGGAGGGTTTGGGGGGAGAGCTTAAGCAAGTCACTGCTTTCACTTTGCCATCTTGGCTCCGCCCCCTCCCTCTTCTTTACATACTGTAATCATCACCTGTCTCCAACCCTCTGGAAATAAAACAAATGTCCAAAAGATTGGTGAAGTTTTATACAAGTTGTGGCATGCAAAGGTAGTGGAATATTATTGGTCCATAAGAAATGAAGACTATGAAGAATTAAGAACAGAATGAGAAAATATACATGGACTGACACAAAGTGAAGTAAGCAGAGGCAGGACCAGGAAAGCAATACACATGTCACAATTATAGGTAAATGTACAGAATGTATCAGTATGTTCAGGTGATATTGATTCCCCATGACCTCAAGAATTCATTCAACTCTAAATCTGTGATTCGAAGATCCTAAATTACATGATCTAGCTCTCAGTGATCTACAAGGAGATATTTAAAAATACTGCATTTTGAAAATCATCATTACTGTGTTCTTTCTTCTTCTTGTCCAGTCATGCAATAAGTGTATTATGTAAATTAGTTGCCACCACCTCACCAAAGGCTAAGTATGACTCCTTAGTATCTGTTGTGACAAGACATTTCATTTAACCAGGTTTTAGAAATGTTTTGTGAATTCAAAAGTTAATTATTCAAATCTCATGTATCTGGGATATTTCTCTATACCTCTATGGTGTATATATGAAATTTCTCACCTCATTTGTCAGTTGATTAAAATGTGTTCTGAATAAATTATGTAAGTAATACCTCAATCACAGAAGTTTAATTCTCAATCCAGAAAGTGAACACAAGAAACAAAATGACACTCTGTGAAGTTTTCCATATGTGAACATTATTTAAAATTATTATGTCTATGTACTTGTGAAATTGTCGTCCTTGGGTCTTTCAGGATCATTCCTTTAAATATAAAACAAATCATTATGCACCACTTGGTAAATTCTACTGTCTTTGATGATTTTTAGAAACAAAAATAAATGCCCTATGACTGTAATCTCTATTGCCTCCAGTGTATTCTCACTTGGTTTTCACAATTTTAAAGTCATCATCAGCCCTTTCTGTCACAAGTCTGACAGGAGATGCCCTGCATTAAACTGAAGTATATGATATTAAGAGAAATATTCCTTCCTTTCATTGCTCGCTTTCCTTGTTTTAAAAAATTCCTTGCCAAAGCAGATCTCTTCCTGAAATTGCAGATAATGAGAAACTGTGCTCATTTCCCTCCTGGGGGCAGTCAGCCCCTTTATTTCTGACATCTTTCAAGTTCATTCTGAGTTTATTTAAAAATCTAGGCAGCACCCACACAGTTTGTATATTCAGCTAGTCAAAGCTTGTTAAAGTTTCCAGCATTCTGTTATTCAAGAGTGATTTTGATCATTTGACATGTATAAAAAAAAAGATGAAAGAGCACATGATGATTTCAGAATTTTAACATATCAAAGAAAACAAATGTTTTAGTGCCCTAAGGACTGTGTTCAGAAATTTTAATGAAAATAAATATGTGAAATCTTTGTTTTATAGAAATTTTCTAAGCAAGATCTTTCCTACTATTCAAAGAAGTAACTGTGGTGAACATACAGAACTTCTTAAGATCTAGTATGGTCTCCATCATTTAGACCCATCATAACTCTATGAGTGAATACCATTGTTGGGGAATTTGAGGTTTTCTCTAAAGGGATACTTTTAATTCTTTCTTCAGACTATACCTTTGCCTCAAATTGTTACTACCAGATAACTAATGATGCCTCTTTTTTATCACCTATTGCTTTCCACAGGAAGTTTAATTATGACAAATGTTCAATTGTGGAGATATATAGTATTACTGAAATAGATTACAGACCAATAAAAAAAAAACAGGAGAGGAAGATGATCTAAATCTGTCAGAGCATGAAGTGAGTGTGATATAAGAAAGTAAAGATGGATGCTATATTAAACCATATATACCATAGGAGAAAGAAAAGTGGAAAAGATACATAAATTTAATGGAATAATAAGACAAAAGATCAAGAAGTTCTGAGGATCATTGTCAAATTAACTATAATTGATAGACTATAAAATATCTACTGGGTTGTGTTATGAACAGTTCTTGCATTCCCCAGTGTTTGGGCACAAGGGAGTTTATCTTGTCAATTTGGGGAAATTCTTTAGAATCTCTCACCAGTAAGTATGTGAATGAGTTTCATGGCTCCATGTCTCAGCTCTGGATATTTTCTCTGACTGCTTCCCATATCTGGAATGTTCTTCCTTCTTCACCTCAATTACTTACCTCCCTGGCTTCCATTAATTCTCAACTAAAATCATATCTTCTAAAATAAGCCTTCCCTAACCCTTCTTAATTTCAGTGCTTTCTATTTTTTAAATTATTTTCTTCTTATCCTATATAGAGTTTACTATGTTTATATTTATTTGCATGTTGTTCCTCTATTAGATTGTAAGCTCATTGAGTGTAGGAACTGTCTTTTGCTCTTTCTGTAACCCCAACACTTAGCACAGTGCCTGGCACTTAGTAGATGTTTAATAAATTATTGATTGATTGTTATAAGATTGTCATTGTGTATGGGCTCTTACTGAATAGGTATACTTTTAGTGTGCACACTTTAAAAGACCACAGAGGAAGTGAAACATGGGGTCCTAACAGCTGGGATGCACGTATTTAACTAAGAAAGGATAGCAGATAGCATTCTGAGCTCTGAAATCTCATTTGGACCTTGATATTGGGCAACCAAGGGATAGCATGACAGAACTTAATGCCTAAGATTTCTGTTAGGTTTAGATCATAGGAGGAAGGAGAGAAGTACTGAGAGAAGCAATGGGAAATTTTGACCACCTCACAATTTTCTTGTTAATTCACACTTATGATTTTGTAAACTCATCACTATTTACATGCAAAGTATTACTGGTAATATAATGCAACTTACTTATACTTCTTTATACCTTTTCATTAACCTTTGGATCATCATGTGGGGCAAGAAGCAATTGTGTTCAAACATTTTATTTTATAGATGAAAAAAGTGAGGCCAATGAAAATTATGTAACTTGTCCAGGATCAGACAGATAGTAATTATCAGTATTTGCATCCAGTTCTTCCTGACACCAGGTCTAGTATTCTATCCACTATACCACCATTTAAACTCTTTAAGTCTAATATTATTCTGTTGTATCTTCACTTAACAGAATCAAGATGACATTTATATGAAATGTTATGATTTACATTTAACTTTACTATACCTCACTAAATAAATATCAATACATATACGTAGGTACATGTATATGTGTGTGTGTATGTGTGTGTGTGTGTGTGTGTGTGTGTGTGTGCGCTCACGTGTGTGTATAAACATATCTATATAGAAAGGCTATGTCGGGGGGGAGGGTAAGGATGGAGAGAAAATTTGGAACTCAAAATCTTAAAAGAAGGACCTGACCCCTCCCCCCCCCTTAAGTTACATTTCCCTTAAGGGGCAGAGGAACCTGCCTGGTATGTTGTGTTACCCTAAATAAATGCCTTTACTTGATTTGGAGACAACTTGAGCAAAATTTTTTTGAGACAACCTTGCACTCCAATATTTTGGAGTGCCCCTGAACCTCATCACAACGACATTCTCTGCGATTAATATTTCACTCCAGTGACTTCTATATACTCATGCTTACAAAATTCTCACATAAACTAAAACATTATGCTATTTTAAAATACGAATATGTAACATCTGAAGATTATAAAAGAAGCCATGGAAAAATAAAATATTGTCCAATTAATGACACTGATACAGCAAAGTACATTTAAAAAATCTCTTACTCAGCAATACACATAGTGGATAATCATTAGACAAAACTCTGAGACTGTACTATTGGGTGGAACTATAGAACTATATGGATATTCTCACCATGGACTAGAAAACATCTTAATTCCTACACTACACTATGTTAGCACCTCATGCTGTTTTGTTATTTCTGTAACTATACAGAAGGATATCTGATTATGCTTTATTAGTACATAAATTAGCACATTCTCTGTTAGGGTTTCATTTGAAACCATTCTGTGCATTTAATTTTTGAAATACTGGAAGACAAATTATATTCTAATTTTTTAATAAATTTTTTCTCAATTTATTTGCTTTTAGTTTTTAACATTCACTTCCATAAGATTTTGAGCTCCAAATTTTCTCCCCATCTCATCCTTACCCCCAACCCAAGATGGCATGCACTCTGAATACCCCTTCCCCTAATCTGCCCTCCCTTCTATCTCCCTCCTCTTCTCTTATCTCCTTCCCCTTCTCTTTTCTCCTCCCCCTTCTCTTATCTCCTTCCCCTTCTATTTTCCTGTAGAGTAGGATAGATTTTTATACCCCATTGCCTCTATTTCTTATTTCCCAGTTGCATGTGAAAATATTTTTTTAACAGTTGTTTCTAAAACTTTGGGTTTCAAATTTTCTTCCTCCCTCCCTCCCCACTCACCCTCATTGAGAAGGCAAGCAACTCAATACAGGTTATACATGTGTAGTTATGCAAAACACTTCCATAATAGTCATGTTGTGAAAAACTAACTACATTTCCCTTCATCCTATCCCAGCCCCCATTTATTCTATTTTCTTTTTTGACCCTGTCTTTCCTTAGAAGTGTTTGCTTCTGATTACCCCCTCCCCAAAACTACCTTCCCCTTTATCATCTCCCTGCTCTCTTGTCTCCCTCCCCCACAATTTCCTGTAGGGTAACATAGGTAGATACATTTCCATACCCAATTGAGAGTGTATGTTATTCCCTCCTTAAGTCAAATCCAATGAGAATAAGATTCACTCATTCCCTCTCATCTTCCCCCATTTCCCCTCTACTGTAAAAGTTTTTTTCTTGTTGGTTTTATGTGAGATAATCTACACCATTCTACCTCTCCCTTTCTCCTCCCAGTATAATCCTCTTACCCCTTAATTTTATTCTCCAGATATCAGCCCATCATCTTCAACTCACCCTGTGCCCTCTATCTATCCATCTATCTATCCCTCTATCTATCTATCTATCTATCTACATACAAACATGTAATTTTTGTCCCCCTCCAACTACCCTAATAATGGGAAAGGTCTCATGAGTTACAAATATAATTTTTCCTTGCAGGAATGTAAACAGTTCAACCTTAATAAGTCTGTTATGATTTCTCTTTCTTATTTACCTCTTCATGTTTCCTTTGAGTGTTGTATTTGAAAGTCAAATTTTCTATTCAGCTTTAGTTTTTTCATCACGAATGTTTGAAAGTCTTCTATTTTGAGGCAGATAGGTGGTGGTGTGGCTACAGCACCAGCTCTGGATTCAGGAGGACTTTAGTTCAAATCCAGCCTCAGACACACAATACTTACTAGCTGTATGACCCTGGGCAAGTCACTTAACCTTGCTGCCTAACCAAATTAGAAAGAGAGAGAGAGAGAGAGAGAGAGAGAGAGAGAGAGAGAGAGAGAGAGAGAGAGAGAAGAAGAAGAAGAAGAAGAAAGAAGAAGAAGAAGAAGAAGAAGAAGAGAAGAAGAAGAAGAAGAAGAAGAAGAAGAAGAAGAAGAAGAAGAAGAAGAAGAAGAAGAAGAAGAAGAAGAAGAAGAAAGTCCTCTATTTCACTGAATATCTATTTTTTCCCCTGAAAGGATTATACTCAGTTTTGCTGGGTAGGTAAGTCTTGGTTGTAATCTCCTTTGCCCTCCAGAAAATTATATTTTAAGCCTTCCAGTCCCTTAATGTAGAAGCTGCTAAATCTTGTGTTTTCCTGATTGTGTTTTCATAATACTTGAATTATTTCTTTCTGGCTGCTTGCAATTTTTCCCCTTGACCTGGGAACTCTGGAATGTGGCTACAATATTCCTAGGAGTTTTCCTTTGGGAATCTCTTTCAGGAGGTGATCAGTGGATTCTTTAAATTTCTAGTTTGCCCTCTGTGTACTTTAAGAAATAATGAAGGGGATTTTTTCAGAGAAATTGGGAAACCTGGGTAGACAAATAAACTGATGCAGGGTGAAGTACATTGAAGCAGGAGAGCAATTTGCACTACAGCAATAACAGTACACACACACACACATATACACATGCACACACACACATACGTAAGTATATGTATATGTGTATATATATGTGCATATATGCACATATATATACACATATATTGCATATACATATAAATATATGTATGTATACATATGTGCAAGTATACACAATTGTGTATATCTTTATCTGTCTATAACTATATACGGATATGTAGATATACATATATACACATATACATACACATACATGTGTGTGCACATACATATATGTACACAAACACATAGTACATATAGACACATATACGTGTGTGTATGTGTGTGTGTATATGCTCCTTGTGGAAATAGAGCTACTTTACTTTTGTTTTTATGACCATCAGCTTAACACTACGCTTAATATACAATAGGTACTTAAGAAACGCTTGTTAATTTATTGATTGATTTCAGCAGATTAAGATCATATCAGACATAGGGAATGGCATTAATAAATGAACAAGAGGAAAAGTTTAGGATAGCCAAAGTTCTGAAAACATAAGTTGAGTCTGATATCTATTTAAAGATAGAGAGGGGCAGTCTACAATCCTATTTTAAACTATTGAAATGCAGTCATATATATAAATACATATGAGTACTACATTTAATCATCTTTATTATCTATAAATGCACATACATGTATATTTTTATTCCTTTCTGACATTCAGTTCTATTCTCCACAATTTTATCCTCACTGGAGAGGCAAAACCATTAGGCAAGACCTAAGTTATTACTTCATAGGTGACTGATTTAACTAGAAAAGCTCTTTGATAGCTCTGAATTTTAAGATTTGATTGTTCTAAAATCCTTTAGATATAGAACACCATTTAATTGTTTCAATGCTTACTTTTCCAAACCAAATAATGCATTTAATATTTCCTCACAATAACTAGCTTTTATCTCTTTAATCCAGTCAACAAACATATTTTTTTAAATGCCTCTTCTCTACTAGAATACAGATATATGTATATGCATATTTTTTTTTAATCAGCAAACATTTTTTAAACATCCATCATATATCAAGCAGGTCCTGGGAATAAAAAGACAAAAAACAAAACAGCCTCTGACCATAAGGAGCTCACAGTCTATTGGAGAAAACATGCACACATATAAACAAATATAGAAAAAATATATGTATTCCAGAAAACCAAAATCCTTCCTGCTCTCACTAACTTCAGCCCTCAGACAGGCATGGAGCACTGAGTAATCAAATTTCCACCAATGAAGAGAGTCTTATGCAAATAGAGTTGGAGCTGAGGGTCTCAAAGGTAATTTTTCAGGGAAGCAGGAGTAGCTGGTAGGAGCAGGAAAGGTCTAAAGTAGTTACTGGCATTGGAGCCAATTTCTTCCTAATGCATTACATCCCAGAGTAGAAACTTGTGAAAAATTAGTATAAAATAAGAAATGCAAGTTTAAAATAACTAAAATTAAATTTCTAAGTTTTTTTTTAATTTTGGAACAGTAAATGAGATGCACAGTGATCAGTTAAGTAGCCCAGCATCACAGTGGGTGATTGACTGCTCCACAGGGCTAATTATGGGTATATAGCCACCAAGCTGTTTTATCCTTGTAAAATTAAAATCTTCACCAATCTCAAACATCCCCCCTTCCACCCACTATCAGATAATTTAAAAGAAACAATAATCAAATATTCTTTTTTCAAAACTACCTTTAAAACATCCTTGGCAGAATAAAAATAGTTTTTAAAATATCTGAAGTTACAGACTTGCATTACTTTTATTGCATGACACAACTCATCTACTGTTTTAAATAATATTTCTTTAATCCCAATGAGAAGAATATCTGAAGGGTTTTTTCCTTTTTTTTTTCCTTTTCTCCTCCTCCGGACTTAAGCATGGCTAATAAATGCTAAATAAAGTTAAATTAACAAATATAAATACATTTCCCTAAAGAGAGAATTTTTTTTTTATAGAAACTATTTATTAATAGACAAGGCCAGTGAAGTTGTTTACTTCTTCTTGGACACGCCCACAGTGCGACCCCTGCGGCCTGTCCTCTTGGTGTGCTGGCCTCGGACTCGGAGACCCCAGAAGTGCCAAAGTCCATGATGTGCCCGAATCTTCTTCAGTCGCTCCAGGTCTTCACGCAGCTTATTGTCCAGACCTTTGGCCAGAACCTGGCTGTATTTTCCATCCTTTACATCCTTCTGCCTGTTAAGGAACCAGTCTGGAATCTTGTATTGCCGTAGATTCTGCATGATGGTGATCACATGCTCCACCTCATCTTCAGTGAGCTCGCAAGCCCTCTTGGTGAGGTCACTGTCTGCTTTCCTCAGTACTACATGAGCATATCTTAGACTCCTTGATGGCTGTGATGGCAAAAGCTATTTTCCGCCGTCCATCAATGTTGGTGTTGAGCACTCTCAAAATGTGCTGGAACTTCTCGGGGATTACAAGAGACATGGCTGCAACGGCGCGTGCAAGCCTTCTCTGGAAAAGCCCCAAAGTGAGAATTCTAAGCAGAAAAAAGGATTCAAAAAGAATACATTTATCCATATACTAACAAAGTCAATTGCATTGTAGGATTATTATGGTCGTGAGTCTTTAAGTTGTATGGAAGAATGGTGGCATGAATGAAAAGAAGAAAAGAAAAAGCTGGCTTCAAAGGCATGAAAGCTCAGGTTCAAGTACTGCTTCTGACTCGTACTTACTGTGTGGCACTGGGAAAGTTACTTAACCTCTCAGTGCTCTGGGTAACCCTCCAATACTATACATTGCAGGAAAGATACATACCTGCATTGGCAGAAGTTTCTTGCCCCAGGAATTCCCTCACCAATGACACCATTGATCAAGTCTCTATCCCAGTATTGAAAGTAATGTGAAGTGGTTTTCCTATGTTCTGTTAAAATAAATAAAATATTTTTAAGGGAAAAAATAATGCTAAGTTAGTAGTAGTTTAGCTGACAGACAGCCAAATTCAACTGGAGAGGAGCTGAAGTGGTTCATGACTAAAAACATGTCTTAGAAAGGAAAGAGTTTTAAAAAAAAATTAAAAAAAAGAATAAGAACTACATGTGCCGAAAGCTTTATTCGTTATACTCTTTTTGGAAGATAAAGTAATTGGGGTGGGAGGGACTGAGGAAAAAATTAGAATCTCTGCATTAATTCAGATCTTTTTTGGATCTGAGTGAGAATTAAGATGGAACAATGCTAGAAGGCTAGCATCAAAGTCAGGAAAACTGGGTTCATGGCCTCTCTCTGATACATAATGACTATGTCACTTTTTTTTTTTCAGCACTCCAGGCAACTGGTTTAGACTATGAGTTGCAAAAACGAACTGACCTGAATTTGTAGGGGTGAATGGTTACCTTACTTAGGAATTTCCAATACCTATGAAATAGCTGGCCTAGCTTTTATCCTTATCCCAATTCTGAATAGAGAAAAGAAGCAGGAAAAAAAAAGCCCTCCACTGAGAGCACCTGCATAGTGGGAGAAGCAAACACCTGAAGATCACTCATGAGCACCTCTACTTCTGTGAGGTTGTCAAGAAATAGATGAAGGTTCTCATAGCCCAAGTCCAACAAGTGATTGAAGCTACAGTGATTTGTAGGGCCATGGAAAGAATATGGCTATTTTTTGAATATATGGAAGATTTGTGGGTAAGTGATAAAAAAAGGCCAAAATTAGAATTATTCAAATGTTAACCAGTACCATATATTCTTTCCCTGAACATGCAATTCTCTTTTTTTAAGTGAGCTCCTAATTATATTTATTATAATTATATAGAATAAGTAGTATCTTAGAGCTAAAAGTGGTCTCAAAGGTAATTTTTATTGACCAGTCACATCTGAGTTTTCGTGATCCCATTTGGATTTTGTTGGCAAAGATGCTGTAGTGATTTGCCATTTCCTTTCCCAACTCATTTTGCAGATGAGGAAAACTGAAGTAAACAGGATTAAATGACTTGCCAGGGTCACAAAGCTAGTATTAAGGCAACTCTGAGGTGCTACCTCATATCTTTAATACTAGTAAAGTTGAAAGAAGAGGAAAATGACAAATTTTGGAGGGGCTGAGGCCAGATTTGAACTCGGGAAGATGAGTATTTTTGATTTCAGGCACAGCATCTTATCTGCTGTGCTACAGGTACTTAAATTATCAGAATAATTTAGGTGAGACCATATATGAAGCATGAATCCCCTCTAAATCATTCACTTCTACCTATAAAATTATAATCCTATGATCTCCACAAACTGGTCTTCCAACTTTTATTAGACCTCCAGTGATACGGAACTCTATCTCTACTGATATACCCACTGCATTTTCATAGAGCTGTCATTATTAGGATGTTAGTCCTTACATTGGCCTCAAAGCTAACTGTTCCATTGTTTCATTGCTCCTATTTCTAACTTACAAAACCAAGCAAAATAAATCTGTTTCGTCTGGGGCTTTGTTACTGTTGTTTGTTTTGTCTTTTTTTTTCCCTCAAGAAGGTTAAATGCAAACTGTCTTTTAAAAGTCTGTCATAATCAGTATGCCTCACAGGGGTTTTGCAGCAGTTTTAATATTGTAACACTGCTATTTTTTGCAGTGGTGTTTGTAAAGGACGTTCTTACTATTAAACATGTTTCTCAAAGATGGAATTTGATTACACCTTTTACCTATATTTTCAAAAACTTTATGGCAAATCAGATTTAATTTTTCTTTGGAAGTTTGGTAGAATTAGCTGGTAAATGCATCTAGCCCAGGGGTTATGGTCATTGCTGTTTTTTTTTATTTGGCCCTCATTTATTAATTATTAAGTTTATTTTTATGAGTCTGGGTTATTTAAATATTCTATTATTTAAATATTCTTCTGTTAAAATAAGAATTTAATAATTTAAAAAAATATTTCTCCATTTCATTTAGTTTGCCAATTTTATTAGCATATAATTGAACAAAATATCCATTAAAACTATTTCCTATATTGCTAGAAACACTTACTATAGCAATAATATAAGAAAAAGAAATTAAGTGGATAAATACAAGCAAAGAGGAAACAAAATTGCTGCTTTTTTCACATAATGTTAAGGATTACTTCAATGACCCAACAGAGGCAACTAAAAATTAGAACAATTAGTAATTTTGGGAAAGCTTTATTATATAAAATATATCCATGCAAATCATAGCATTTCTGCATATTGTCAACAAAACTCAGCAGGGATTTTAAGCTAAAAAGGGAAATTTTATTTAAGATAACTAGAAAATATATAAAAAAGTTGGGAGTCTACCTGCCAAGGTAGGAACTAAATGAATGAATGTATGTGTGTGTGTGGGGGGGTGTGTGTGTGTGTGTGTGTGTAACAGACTTAATAATTGAAGAAATGTTATTTCTAACAATTTCTCATGATTAGGCTGAGCAAAAAAAAACCCATTACTTCCTAAATTAATTTAATTTTTCAGTGCCATACCAAACTACCATATTATTAATTTATATAGCAATAAAAATTAAAATGAATTTGATCTAGATGAACAAAATTTAAAAAAAATTATCAAGGGAAATAATGAATAAGAAAAGTGGGATATTCACTATACCAGAGTTCAAACTATGCTACAAGGAAAAAAAATCATAAAAATGATTTGGAAACAGAGATGACAATCTGCTTAACTGATTAGGTTCCCAAAATAAAGAAGCAAATAAAAACAGTAGCTTAATGTTTGGGGAATACAAAATGAAACAACAAAACAAAACAAAATCACAAAGACTCCAGGGACAGCTGTAAGAACTCACCAATCTACAAAAACTCCTTGAAAAATTGCAAAGTATAGCATGACCAAGTTAGAGACCATCACCTCACATCATATACTAAGATAAGGTTCAAGTAATACATAATATAAAAGTGAAGGTTGACATTAGAAACAAATTAGAGAGAAGAAAAAAAATATATATTTTCATACATATGGATAAGGGAAGAATTTGTTACTAAAGAAAGAGTATAGTCACAGAATAAATAATGAAAATACTGAAAAATTGTGATTATATAAAATTTAAAAATACTTTGTACCAGTAAAACCAGTGAGGACAAAATTATATGGGAAGCAGGAAACTAGAGAAAGAGATTTGCAATGCTTCTCTGATAAAGATCTCATTTTAAAGATTAAAAAAAAAGAATTGATCTAAATTTCTAAGAATAAGTAATTCCTCAATTGATGTATGAACTAAGAATATGAGTTTTGGGTGGAAATAATCCAAGCTACCAATAACTATAAGGGATTTTTTTTCCCTAAAGCAATGATAATTAGAGAAATTAAATGTAAAGCTTTTCTGAAATTTCAGCTCACTACTACCGTAATGTCAAAGTTGATTCCCAAAAAGGAAAGAGACAAATATTGGTGCATCTGTGGGAAACATGTACTCAAGTGAATTCCCAGGGGAGATAAGAATTCATCTAGTAATACTGGTAAGCAATTTGGAACTAGTCCCCAAAAGGGAATAGACTGTGAATATTCTTGGTCACAGCAATACCACTCTATTTTCAAAGAAATCAAAGAGGAAAAGAACCTGTACGTACATTTTTTTTTGCAATTCTCTTTTCCTTTCTCTTTTCTCTTTTGTTTCCTTTCTTTGCGGCCAAAAAAAAAGATCCTAGACTAAAAAGTTTTCAATCAATTGGGGAACAAATCATGATGTATAAATGTAACAGAATAATATTTTGATATAAGAAATGATGGAGAGAGTTCCATAGAAACCTGGTAAAACTTACATAAACGAATATAACATAATAAACTTGATACTAATTTAAGTGAAGAGAACCAGGGGAATGATTGATGCAACAGCAACACTGTAAAGACAAAAATCTTTGAAGGACTTAGGAATTCTCACCAATGCAATGATCACTCCTCATTCTAAAGAACTCATGTCGAAACATACAATACAACTCCCTCCCCAACGGAGAGGTGAAGGATTCATGGTACAGATTGGGACTACTCACACACACACACACAAATACACACACATTCACAAATATGGATTGTGTGCATTTGCATATTTGATATAGCTAATGAAGGAATTTAGTTTCATTATGCATGTTTTTACAAGGGTTATTTTTTTGGTGAAAATGTTTTTTTGTCAATTAAAAAATAGATGTTATTGTTATTTTAAAAAAATAAAGGACATTCTACTAAAGGAAAGGATAAAGGATATTGAATTAGGAAAGAATTGGATCCATGCCATTGATTGAAACATATTTTTATATCCAGCAAACTCAATAATCTCTTCAGACATCTCCAAAATGGAAAAAAACCTCTCAGTTTATTTTGTTGTTATTCAGTCATTCAAGTCAAGTCTGACAATTCATGTTCCCATTTGGGGTTTTCTAGGCAAAGATACTAGAGTGGTTTTCCATTTCCTTTCTAGCTCATTTTACAGATGAAGAACTGAGGAAAAGAGGGTTTGGTGACTTGCCCAGGGCCACACAAATAATAAGTGTTTGAAGCATATTTGAACTGAGGAAGATTCATCTTCCTGACTCTGGGCCAAGAACTCTATCAGCACTGGACCACTTACCTGCCCTGGATGCTCTGTTTATAATTCAAAGCGAATTGAATAGAATGAAAAAGAAAACAAAATGAAACTCAAAATTAACAATGGTTATAACAATGACAATGAAGACATTACTAATATGCTGCTGAATTCAGATTATAATAACTGATCTTTGTCTAGAGAAAAGAGGGGGAAATGTTTTGGGGCTCTACTATTCATGAGGAACATTTCATATACATTCAGATAACTTGTTGCTAGACTAGATGATAAAATAGATAGAACAAAGGACTTGAATCAGAAGTACCTAAGATCAGATATGACTTCATACACTAGCTATATGAACCTGAGCAAGCAACTTAACTTCTCTGTGTGTCAGTTTCCTATAAAATTGAGATAATGTTAATACATACTTCAGAGAGTTGCTGTGAGGATCTAATGAGTTAACATATGTAAAATACTTTTCAAACCTTGAAGTTGTGCACATGAGCTCTATAATACTAATACAAACTGATTAAATTTGCTAGAGCTTCCTTTTTTTTAAAGGAACAAGACAATGGAGTAGCACAAGAGCTAGCTGATCAAGAGGAATTCTGATGCCCACGGCTTCCTGACATGCCAGCAATCCTTTGTGAAGTAAACTTTAGCTGAATTTGTAGATGCCTGCAACTGCTAAAACCAGTCTTGATCATTTTTAAATTCTGTCTCCTGTATCTATTTTCCAGGTCAGTTATTTTTCAAATGAGATATTTCACGTTCTTTTCTATTTTTTCATTCTTTTGGTTTTGTTTTAGTGTCTTGATTTTTCATAAAGTCACTGGCTTCCAATTGCTCCATTCTAATTTTTACAAAGTATTTTCTTTGGTAAGCTTTTAGAATTCCTTTTCCATTTGGCCAGTTTTGCTTTTTAAGACATTTTTCTCCTCATTGGCTTTTTGGATCTCTTTTTCATTTGGGTTAGGCTGTTTTTTAAAGATGTTATTTTGTTCAGTATCTTTTTAGGTCTCCTTTAGCAAGCTGTTGACTTGTTTTTCATGATTTTCTTACATCAATCTCATTTCCATTCCCAGTTTCTCCTCTACTTCTCTTACTTGCTTCTCAAACTCCTTTTTGAGTTCTTCCATGTCCTGAGACCACTTCATAATTTTTTTGGAGGCTTTGGATGTAAGCGATTTGACTTTATTGTTTTCTTCTGGTTGTATGTTTTGATCTTCTTGTAAGAGTCTATGGTCTGACTCTTTTTACTCTGCTTGCTGATGATTCCAGTCAATTACTTGAGTTATGAACTCTTTGTTAAGGTAGGGTTCTGCTTCCAGTGTGGAGAATGTACTGTCCCAGGCTTCAGGGGTTTTGTGCATCTATTTTTAGAGATACTTCTAAGAACCTGTAAATTTTCGGTTCTTCCAAGGTGCTGTTATCAAGGATGAGGTGTTTACTCCTTTCCTGGCCTGTGCTCTGCTCCATGAGTGACCACAAGCACTCTTTTCTGCCTTGAAACTGTGAGGAAGATTTTCTCTGTACTCCCACTACAAGCTCTACCATGCCAGCTCTCCTCCTCACCCCAGGAACACCCCTCAGAACTGTGACCCAGATACAAACAAGGGCAAAGCAAGAGAATCTGCACCAGCAAAGAGATCCCTGCAATCCCCCTCTGATCAACCACCTGATTCCCCCTCAGTCTGTGGGCCAGAAGCTCTGGAGGTAGCCACTGCCCCGGGGTCACCTGCAGGTCCTGAGGCTAGGACTGCTCTTCTCTCTCACCCTCTCACCACAGAGACAGACTTTTCCTACTGACCTTCTAATTTGCCTTTGGTGTTCATGGGTTGAGAAGTCTTGAAATCTCCACAGCTGCCCATGATTAAGTCCTCTGATACCTATTCCAGGTTCACTGAGGCCTGTCTCGCCTGAACACTCACACTGAACTGCATTCCTCTCCCCACCCAGTGTTATATACCTTTCTGATCAACCATCCAGGTTGTCTGGGGCTGCAAATTTGTTTCATTCTGTTTTTTTGTGGGTTTTGCTGCTTTAGAATTTGTTTAGAGCCATTTTTAACAGGTATTTGGAGGGGTTTGGGGGAGAGCTCAAGCAACTCACTGCTTTTACTCTGCCATCTTGGCTCCACCTGAAATAGAGGACTTTTGATGAAAAGACCAGAGCTAAATAGAACATTTTGCTTTCACATACAAGACTCAAAAGAAGCATGAAGAGGTAAATACAAAAGATAAATCATAAGGGACTTATTAAAATTGAACTGTTTATATTCCTACATGGAAAGATGATATTTGTAACTCATAAGACCTTTCTTATTATTAGGCTAGTTAGGAGCATATATAGACAGAGGGCACAAGTGTGAGTTGAATATGAGGGCATGATATCTAAAAAAAAAAATAAAGTGGTAAGTGATGAATGTACTGGTAGAAAGAGAAAGGGAGAGGTAGAATAGGGTAAAATATCTCACATAAAAGAGGCAAGGAAAAGCTTTTACAGTGGAGGGGAAGAGGGGAGAGCTGAGGGGGAGTGAATAAACCTTACTCTTATCAAAATAGGCTCAAAGAGGGAATAACATACACACTGAAGTGGGTATAGAAATCTATCTTGCCCTTCAAGAAAGTAGGAGAGGAAGAGGACAAGAAAAGGGGGGATAGTGATAGGGAGGACAGATTGGGGGAGGGGGTAGTGAGAAGAAAAACACTTATGAGGAGGGACAGGGCGAAAGGAGAGAAGAGAATAAATGGGACAGGGGGGGATAGGATGGAGGGAAATTCTGTTAGCAATAGTAACTACGGGAAAAAAAATGAAGCAAGTTTCTCTTATAAAGGCCTGATTTCTGAAACATATAGAGAACGAAGCCAAATTTATAAAAATAAAAGCCATTCCCCAATCAATAAATGATCAAAATATGTGATCAGTTTTCAGATGAAGTAATTAAAGCTATCTATAACCATATGAAAAAATACTCTAACTCACTATTGACTGGAGAAATGCAAACTAAAACAATTCTGAGGTACTTCCTCATACTTATTAGATTGACTAATAGGACAGAAAAGGTAAATGACAAATGTTAGAAGGGATGTGGGAAAAAATGAGACATTAATGTACTGTTGGTGGAATTATGAATTGATTTCAGCCATTCTGTAGAACAATTTAGAACTATGCTGAAAGGGCTATGAGACTATGCATACGCTTTGACTTTGTAATACCACTACCAGGTATTCCAAAAGAGAATTTTAAAAAAGGAAAGAGAGCTATATGTACAAAAATATTTATAGCAGCTCATTTCTGGGGCAAAGAATTAGAAATTGAGGGGATGCCCATCAATTGGGGAATGGCTGAACAAGTTGTAGTATGTGATTATGATGGAATACTACTGTACTACAAGAAATTGTGAGCAGTAGGTTCACAGAAAAACCTGGAAAGACTTGCATGAGCTGATGCAAGGTGAAATTCACTGTCTACAAAGCAACAGCAATATTGTAAGATGATCAGTTGTGAATAATTTAGCTGGTCACAGCTAAATAAATGATTCAAGACAGCTCTGAAGGACTTAAGAGAAAAATGCTATCCATCCCCAGAGGAAAAAAAAAAATGATGGTGTCAAAATAGATTGAAGAATACTTTTTTTTTACTTTATTTTTCTTGAGGTTTTTTTTTGTCTATGTTTTCTTTCACACCATTACTATTATGGAACTGTTTTGCATGACTATTGAATCATGTGCCTTCTCAATGGGAGGTGTGGGTGGGGAGGGAGCAAGGGAGAGAATTTGGAACTCAGAGTTTCATACAGAAATGTTAAAATTGTTTTTTTACATATAACTGGGGAAATATATTAATTTTTTTTAAATTAAAAAGTCTTAAACAAAAGCTAATGTTTTCGGGGAAGAAAATTGTTTTTAGAAAAGAAGTGTTTTATGCAAACAATGCTTAAAGTGAAAATTACATGTCTCACATATTGTATGTGATACTTACAGTTTAATGACCTCTTTGATAGTAGTTTTCTTATATAAAGTGAAGATTTAGCATTACCTACTTCACAAAGTTGTTATAAAAATCTATTATAAGGTCTATCGTAAGTATTTTTGAATCAATCAACTGACCTGAGAATGTGTTAATATGGATGTTTTCCTACCAAAGAGTTTTATATTGCAGGTAAAGTGGGGGAGGGGAACAGTATGACTCTAGGTTATAGCCTCCCTCACCCTCCAATCTACCCCACCAGATAAAGGCTTAGTTGTAGTCTGATAACACCAGAAATGACAATAAATGATAGGAATCCATAGCAGAGAATAAATACAATGATTCAATACAAGGAACAAAGTTCATATAAAAGTTTAAGTGTGACATATTTTCATTGTTTGTAACAAAGTAATCATCATGTAATATAGATTTCAAGGAGATGAATATATAGTCACTTAGGGTGGTAAGTATATTACAGGAAAAAAAACAGCATTCAATTACCTTGTGAATCAACTACAGGAAACATACATGCATGGACTATAAGTACCACAATACAAAATGGACATCTTTGCTAACAGTTATAAGGAAGTATATGGAAATTTTAAAAGAAATGGATGAGGGTAAGTATAATGATTCAAGGGTTGAAAATGGGGTCTATCAACAAAAGATAACAATAAAAGGCCTAGAAAGTAATTTGTTAATAGGGACCCAGGAGAATTAATCTCATCAGTTAGCTACCAAGAAAACAGAGAAAATGATGATTTCTTCTCTAAGATGATTATGTTGTTGATTTTAGAAAAGTGATAAAACATTTTACCTAAACACAGAATGTCCAGGATTCTGCTAACAGACAATATTTGAGAAAGATGGATCACTACATCTAACAGCTCAGTAAAAATGATTTGGCATTATTTATATGAAAGTGAGCCCAAGTGAGAGTGGTATTATATGAACAAATAAAAGTTAAGAAGACCAGGGTGAAATAGAATGAATAAGAGACAAAAGCAAAGGATTAAATATAATTTAAAAAATTCTAGTAAATATGAAATCACAGTTTTAAAGGGCACTACAAGACATTGTAAATATTACCACATTCAACAAATATTTTAGTGATAGCTAATTTAATTTGTTCAAGTAGGAAAGTTTCTCCTTATTTTTCATACAAAATAGAAAAAATAAGTCCTGTAATGTTACCAATAGGTACAAAGTGATAAAAAACAATATTTTCTTCCTGATGTAGCATTAATTGAACTACTGAAGAGGTTAATATGTGTTTCTCTAGGTTATAAGACATTTTATTTAGGGATTATATTAAGCTGTCTTTGATATCACTTTCTAAGCTTCATTTTTTTAGGAATATTACTACTAATTTAAACAACCTTATTTATTACAAAAATGCTGATGATGATTGAATTCAGTGTTGAGAATAGTGCTTTCACAAAAATTAGCATTGAGAGATGATTAGCCTAAGGACTAGAATTTTAAAGTGAACTTTCAACTTCAGGATGAACTTATGCTCTGATTTAATTTAAAATGTGCATTTATTAAGCACCAAGTAAGTTATAGTGCTAAGCACAAAACAATACACTTAAGCAGTTATTTCCTCAAAGAGCTTATGTTCTTATGCAAATAAGGAAATACATAGTAATTTAAAGCTATAGTACTAATGAAAAACTTGGGACGAGAGCAAAAGCAAAGGTAGAGGGGTTGCAAGGAGAAAGGAAACATTTGTGTAAGAGATTATTCACTGTTGTAAAGAAAGATAAGGTGAGTAAAGACAAGTATTTTGAGGTATAGAGGAGAGAAGCTGGAGTTCATGGTGGAATACTTCTATTTTCTGAGTGAAATAAAGGTAAGGTTGTGGTTGTTCAGCCATTACATACTCTCCATGACTCCATTTGGGGTTTTCTCGGCAAAGATACTGAAGTGGTTTGCCATTTCCTTCTCCAGTGGACTAAAGCAGAGGTTGAATGACTCGCCCAGGATCACACAGTTAGTAGTGTCTGAGGTCAAATTTGAATTGGGGTCTTCCTGATTCCAGGTCCAGTGCTCTATCCACTGTGTCACCTAGCTTCATAAGAAGGTTGAAAAAGGGAAGGAGAGAGGAAGTGTTGACTTTCAGAGTATGCTGGAGATATATCCTAACAGCTGTCCAGAGATGATTGTTAAATTTTTAGTGTGAATGTTCTACCTCAGTAATTGGCAGACATTTACTAATCAAAGCTTCATATATTGTTTTGTTATTTGTCTAGATTTAAGGAAGTCTAGACAATGGAGACAATGTAAAGAATGCAGATCAATCTGAATAGGATATTGTTTGTACTTTCTTTTTTTCCTGGAGAGCCAGCTGTTAAACAATTGCCAGTATTCTGCTGAGTGTAAAGAAAGAAATAGTTTAGAATAGATGCTGAGGAAAGTCAGATAAAGTTAACCAAGGAAAATGACAACTTTTGCTATGTAATTAGGAAGACCAAGTTAACATTAGGCATTAAATTTACTAAATTAAATCCAGTTGCCATAAGATCACACATTTAGATTTGTAAGGGATCTCAGACCTGTCCTAGACTGGGCTTAACTCAGACTGATCCCCTGGACCTTTTTTTCCCCTTTTTTTTAAATTTTATTTTTTTAAATTTATTTTATTAATTTATTTTGATCTATCAAAAATCACTTCCATATGCTTTTGAGTTTAAAATTTTTCTCCTCCTTCCTCCCCACCACCCTGCCCAAGATGGTGCACAATCTGATATAAGCTATACATTTACATTCCTAATAAACTTATATTCACATTAGTGATATTGTAAGTAAAAATTAAAATCAATGGGAGGAACCAACAGAAAGAGGAAACAAAACTCAACAGAAGAGGAAAAAAAGATAGTGATTCAAATTCCATAGTTCTTTCTTTGGATGTGGGTAGCATTTTCCATCACGAGACCTCTGGAGATGTCTTAGATCTTGGTATTGCTGAGAAGGGTTAAGTCTATCAATATTAGTCATCACGCAACGTGGCTGCTATTGTGTACAACATTCTCTTGGTTCTGCTCACTTCACTCAGCATCCCACCATACAAGTCTTTCCAGGTTTTTCTGAAGTCAACCTGTTCATTGTTTCTTATAACACAATAGTATTCCACTACATTTGGATACCACAACTTGCTCAGCCATTCCCCAACTGATGGGCATCCTTTCAATTTCCAATTCTTTGCCACCACAAAAAGAGCTGCTATGAATATTTTTGTATGTGTGGGTCCTTTTCCCATCCCCTGGACCTTTTGGAAGCAATACTGGGATGTGATAATACAATCATGGGCCATTGAAGAGTTTACTCAATAAGACAAGGGAAAAGATATTCAACAAGAATATTCAATGAGAACAATATATTGATTTATCTGAGCAGTTTCCTGGTTTTTATCACACTGCCAAGGCAGATTCCTATGTCTGAAATCTCTTCTAATGGGTACATTTACAATTCCTGCTGATATTGATTGGAAGAACTCAAGGAAATTCCTTTTACTTAATTACCAGCTGATGTTTGCCATAAACCAAGTTTGTCACATGTAGTAATATGCCAGTAATCTGCATAATATTTTGCTATCTTTTATCTATGGCCTGATAGTTAATAATGTAAAACATGAATTTTTGCATGTATGTTTAACACAATGAACAAATTGAAATTAATGACATATTCGAATGAAGTTAAAATGACACCAAAAGCAATAATCATAACACCCCCAGTTAGAAGTGCAATTGCCAGAAAATTGAAAACTTTGACAGAGTTCTTTACCACCCTTGAAGAACCAATGTTATCCATATGGGGTAATACAAAGCTGAGGCAAGGAAAATAGAACCGATTGATTTTTTTTCCTATGTAGCCCCTCATGCATGAAAGTCATTTGAAGTTTAATTGAAGTTGAGAAAAACTGGCCTTTCACAAAAGACATTTGTTTTACCTATTACACTGAAGATGAATGATTTTTTTTCATTTACTGAGTCAAATGTCCCAGCATGTCTAGATAAGGGAGGGATTATTAAAATTATCTTTCTCAAGTTGCCTCTTTAGTAACTATTCAATCATGGTAATACTTAAAGTTATTAAAATTGCTTCATTCAAAAGCAGGAAACAGCAATTAAATTAAATCTTCTAAATGCACATTAAAAAGAAAATTATAGATACTGACAATGTTCCAAAAGACAAAACATATCTTTTGCTCTCAAAATGATTGTGGAAAATGGAACATAATGGACTTTTAAAACACACCTTGGTTACTTGAAAGACTTAGCTTAACTTGTATACAAGGAATATGAAGTTCATATAAAGGTACACCACAGATTTCTGAATTTTTAAAAATATCCATGCAGTTATGCGCTAAGTATTAGTATTACAGAAAATAGCATCCTCCATAATAGTTTTAATATATTAAATCAATATTTTACTTTTCCAACAATTAAAGTAAATGATTTTCAAAGATAAAAACAAGTTTTAACCATGCCTCCATATTACTTTGGCATAAAGAATGTTCAAGTAATACACAGTGAATCCTCAACATTCCTAATGTTTAATTTCCCAACATCAAACCTTTGTGTTATTTCATTAATAACCTCATTTTTACTTTTGCATTGGCAACCAGACACATTCATGGCTATGTTCAATAGAGAAAAAGATGAGAGGTATGATGTCTGAATTTATATATTTAAAAAGAGGAGGGTTTTCACAAAAGTGTTCATAATTCTTCTCTAAAAAGTGTTAAAATAACCTCTCAAATACTCAATCAGGAAATTGAAAAAATGGAAAAGCAGCTAACTGTGGGTAAATGAGATGGTAGTCACACCTGCCCTTTTGCTGGGGTGGCTAAGAGGTGTCCCACTTCCCCATGTGGCTGGGCTCCAGAGCATCCAGGCCTGTGGAGAGTTGTGCTGGGTTGAGTCCAGCAAAGACACAGGAGTTGTGATTTCCCAGCTTAGAGCAGGGGCCAGAACCTCATCCTGAGGCCTGTGCTTTTCACTGGAAGAGTTCAACCACTGAACCAAAAGGGAGATTAGAGATGGCAGACTTCCCTTTTCCCTTTTTTCCCTAGGAATTCTTTTGATGTTGCTGCCCCTGTCATTCTGTGTCCTGCCCCTTGCCTCTCCTCTTCTCTGCATTTTATTTTTTATTTCATGGTTACTGTGCTAGGAAAAGAGTATATTTTCAAAATTAATGTTTCATTATAAAGAATTGCATGCAAAAATTGTATTGCCAGACATATCTAGCAAAAGATTACAGTTTTGGGTGGTTGTGGGAACCCAACTCCTTATTTTCCAGAAATTCAATGTATAGACATTCATGTTTGTTTGTTTCTTACTTTCTTGCCCTCTTCTAGAAATGTAACTCCAGCCAAAGTTGGTGACTGAGTGCACTTATCCTGCGAAAAAGCTCTCAAGCTTCTATTTCCAGGACAGATAAATAACAGGCAGAGTCTGAATAATATTCAAGGAAATTATGAAAGAAAACCAGAAAAAAAATGTAAATCCTTTTATACTTGTATTAAGTTTTTCTTTGAAATTGTCCCAAACACATCTACACATTCAATAGTTAATATACTTTATATTCCATTGTTAAAAAGAGTTTGAGTAAATATGAACATAAATCATGAGTTCTTAACCCTTGTGTCTATGATTTTTTTTTACATTTTGATAACTATTGTAACATAATTGGCTTTCTTTATAATTCTATTTATTTCATTTTGTGTGTTTAAGACATTGTTCTGAGAACTTCATAAGTATCACCATGTTGTGAGATGGCTCTATGCCTCTTAAAATGTTAAAAATTCTAAAATGTATATTTGGTAAGAGGGTGTTAATTTACACATTTTAAAGAGTCTATACCATACAGTTTGCTAGGGTATAGGGAAGTTTTTAATCAAATAAGATTCATAACCTTTTAAAAGTAACAGTTTTAGTGGAAGAAATTTTAAATATGTTTGTATCATGGATGACTTTGACTACTGAGGGCCATGAATCCCTACTTAGGATAAATTCTTTAAACGCATAAAATAAAACATACAGAATTACAGGTGAAATGCTTTTATTAAGTTAGTTATTAACTTTATTAAAAAAATTGGACTCCAGGTTAAGAATACCTGTAAATGGAATGCTAAATATTAATACTCACTATTAAATTACATGTCCAAAAAGTTATGAAGGATGAAAATAATCACTCTTCACACTGCGACCTTCAGCAACTAATTTTAGTGTGCCCCAGTATCTATCTCTGTCAAATCAACATGATATTTGTCTCATCTAATTTAATGATTGTTTTGAGGATCCGAGAGTAAAATAGCTTTGAAATAACTGAAAACTGGAACCTTACATTCTGTGACTTCTGTGGGACAAGGTACAAAAAGGAAGATATTCTTTCACATAAATGATGTCTTAAGGTTTACAGAGGACCTTTTATCACAACATCTTTGTGAGGCAAAATAGGGGATGGGAAAGAGAAGGGAACAAGCTTTTATATAGTGCATACTCTGTGCCAGGCACCATGCTAAGTGCTTCATGAATTTTATCCCAGTTATCTTTACAACAACCCAGTGAAGTAAGTGCTATTATTATCCCTATTTTATATTTGAGGTACCTGAGTCAAACTGAGATTAAATCACTTGCCCAAGGTTGCACAGCTAGTAATTATCTGAGGCTGGGATTTGAACTCTGGTCATCCTCACTCTAAGCCCAGCATTTTATCCACTGTGCTGCAAAGCTGCTTCTCATTTCAAATCCTATTTCTGTCATTTACTTGTAACTTAAGTCTTAGTGATCATAATGATAATTTCCAACCTACTGCCTTTGAACACGTGACTTAACAATGAGTGACTACTGTTTCATATTCCATTTGACTGTCGATCCCATGATGACAGAAATTTTATCTATAACTTGCTTTTCCTCTAGAACATTGTTCAACAAAAAGCAGATGCTTTCAAGTTTGTTTGATGTCATATTAACATATTATCATCAAATATCTATGTGTACAGGTCCTCAAATTACATAAACTTAAATAAGCTATTTACACTATCTTGATCTCTTTTCCCATAAGTAAAATAAGAGAGTTGAACTAGATGATTTCTAAGTGCCTTCTATCCAAAAATACACAAATTCATGAGTAAGTACTAATTGTTGTTGTTGCATCATTTCAGTTGTGTCCTTTTCTTCATGATCCCATTTGGGGTTTTATTTGCAAAGATACAGGAGTGGTTTGCCATTTCCTCCTCCAGTTCATTTTACAGGTGAGGAAAATGAGGCAAACAGGGGGGTTAAGTGACTTGCCCAGGTCCACAAATCTAGTAAATGCCTGAGGCTGGATTTGAACTCATAAAGATTAGTTTTTCTGATTCCAAGTCCAGTGCTTCATCCACTTCAGTATATAGAGTGCCAGGCCTTAAGTCAGGAAGGTGTATCTTCCTGAGTTCAAATCTGGCCTCAGAGGCTTACTAGCTGTAGACTCTGGGCAAGTCACTTAATCCTGTTTGCTTCAGTTTAAGTTTTAATTATGAGGGGCAGCTAGGTGGCACAGTGGATAAAACACCGGCCCTGAAGTCAAATCTGGCCTCAGACCAAACATTGACACTTACTAGCTGTGTGACCCTGGGCAAGTCACTTAACCCCAATTGCCTAAAAATAAAACAAAAAAAAAGTATTAATTATGAATGGTGTTAAGACCAGTATACAGGAGAATTTCAGAGACTTGTAATTATCATCTGGTGGATCAGGTGAGAGAGCTAGGATTCAATTGCAAGTATTTTTCTCCGTAATGCTCATTTTCTTTCCCTTTGCCTAGCCTTCAATTCAAACATGTTTTAAATACCTACTATGTTCAAGGATCTGTGTTTAGTTCTAGGGATGAACTATAAAAAACAACAACAATGGAATACTCTCCCTGCAGCAGTGTGTAATTTGACATAGAGGCAAGGAATTTACCCCCAAACAATAATATATGTTAGAACAACTAAGTATATATGAAAACTCAGAATTCCAGAGGAAAAAATGGAAGTGAAGTAATTTGTTTTAGAGCCAAGAATACATAGAAACACAAAATAATTTCATATCATTTAAGGAAATTTTCACCAGTCAAATTGGGTCAATGAATGACTTTGATGTTTACTTTTGTGTAATCAAGCACTTATCAAAAAATATACATTTACTGCTATCACAATATTTTCCTGTGTATGTGTGACCTTATATATATATACTATAATTAACAATGTGCCTATGTATTGTTAAGGGACTGACTCCCAGTCCTTTTGGAACAATTCTTGAAGAAGGTAACAGGCCAAATAGAAAGTGACAGTTTGCCCTTTTCCACTCTCTACAAAGTTTGTCAGTAAAATGGATGACTTTTTTTTGCTACTATTTTCTCTCATTAACTTTGTCATGAAGAGGAGACATATGAAATCTAAAGTGTCAAATCCCCCAAATGTGTCACAGGAGCAGAATTAAAGTTGTCAAGACAATCTTTCCTTGACCTTTTCAATAGTTGAGAAGTGAAGCAGATAACGTTTGTATTCCTTGTTGTTTACAACTTAACTCTGAGGAAGGGGTTAAGTAGCCAATGAAACATTAGTTTTGAAAATTAATCATTTTCTTCTGCTGAAAAAAGTGATGCTACAGAAGCTAAAACTTTAACATTCTATGATTTTCTACCATTTTGATAACTCCAGTTTTACATTAGTGTCTATAATATTGTATGAATATTCATAGGTCCAGAGCTAGAAAGAAACTCAGAGGCTATTTAGTCCAAGCACTTCATTTTACAGATGAAGAAACAGAGGCCCAGACAGGTTAAGTGAAAACAGCAGTAATAAAACTATATTGCAGTATATTTTTTGAATCGATATGGCTTATATTCAATAAGTGTATTTATATAAATTATTCATAAATGTAAAGCATAATTATAGGAAGAACATACCTGGAGATACTAGGGAAATAACACCTTTAGGTAATTGCCAGACAAGAAATATCAGATGTAATGCAAAACCAAAAGAAGAGCTTTACTTCTACCTAATAGACAAACTTATAGTTCTCATTAAGATAGTGTTATCTTTTCCATTTAGTTATTATTGATATGATAGGCAGGCAATTTGGTCATTTTCATGTGTCTAGATTTTTCATAGGAAATTGTCTCTCTTTTTAAATGTTGATGATTATTACAATAAAACATAAATACAATTCCAAGGGAAACATTTAGTTCTGATTCTTAATAAGAAGATAAATTTTGACCATTTAATTAGTATATTACCTAAAACAATAAATATTAAAAGAAAATTCAAACTTTTGAAGGGAAAAAGATACCATGTAGAGCTTTGAAGGAATGTTCAACATATTGACCAATCTGTAATTTGGGTGAGAAGAATAATTTTCTATTTCAAGATGAAGTGGACCTGACTTTGGATCCATCTTGGGAAATCATAACTTAGTAGAGTACATTGTACATAGAAGGAATTAATTATGTTTGGTTGAATCAATGAAATAAGGAGTAAACTATCCCGGTAGGTTTGTTTAAGATAAATACTTTGGCAAAAAGTGGGGTCCAAAGTTTAGTCCAGATTCTAAATAACTCCAGTAGAAAGAGGTAATTTCTTGGGGCTTCTGTCATTTCAAAACAATCGATCACAGACTTAAGAATGGATAGTTGCTGGCTCTTGTTAGGTAGGATCTCTGGAATTTACAAATTGAAAAGACACTTATAATATCTTTTAGGATTACATAGGACCTAAGTGGTTACTTTAGCTCCTCCCTCCAATTATACCAATTATTTTCTTCTAGACAATCAAATCAGTGCTTCCTAAAATGTGTCAGTCACACGCTGGTGCATGAAGATTGGGAAATCTTTGAGTCAAAAATGCTGGTACAGATAGTGGTAATCTTAGTGAAGTAAAACTTCATAAAGGACTTTCTGCAGCAGAATATGCATTTTACTAGAAATACTTTAATATGTTGTCCATTAGCTTATACTATTCATCAGAGATTCCTGCATTTTATACTTAGAACCATAATAAAACAAGTTATAATCAGGTAGGACAAAATTTCTAGCTACCACCAACTCTATTAGAAGGAGATACTAACTTACACTTTACTGTCAAATGCAGCAAGTTGCAAAGTTAAAATAATATCAAGACAGAAGAATAATCATTTTTTCTTTGTTTTAAGAAGATTGTTACAAGATGGTATCATTATCACTCAGAGTACATGCATTAGAAACAGGTCTCAATCATAATCACCGACATTTTTATGAAATGAAAGGTTTTTAAGGAACCTCCGAATGTCATATCCTTCATCTTCCTACATTCAGGAAAAACAACATGTTACCTTCCTTGATGCAGATTTGTATTTTTATTTCACTGTTAAGGTCTCCAGAAAAGGAGATGATACAGAATTACTTCTGTGAGTAGCATTTAGGGTCAACAATGGAAGGCCGATGTGGCTGAAGGCAATATGAATCTGACCTGCTGTGTTCTTGTTAGGTAGAATAGCTAGATTTGGAGGCAAGGAGGTCTGGGTTCATGTGGTCCATCAGATAATAATTGTATCACCCTAGGGAAATCACCTATCCTACCTCTAAGCCTCATTTTTGTCCTCAGAAAAATGAGGGTAATAATAAAAATATCATCAGGATTGCTATCTCAAGTGAGATAACAAATGTACTTTGTAAACCATATATTGCTATAGAAATTTTTATTATTATTAATAACTTTCACTTCTAGAAGGATATGATTCTATAATATCTAGGTCAAAGCTGACTTAATTGCAAAGAGTGTTTTTAAGATACAGGTGGACATTGAACGATGATATATAATTAGACATTTCCAAAAAGCCCTCCAAAACATTGTTTTCAAAAACATATCAAAGAGGCAGCTAAGTGGTGCAGTGGATAGAGCACTGGCCCTGGAGTCAGGAATGACCTAAGTTCAAATCTGAGCAAATCACTTAAACCCCCATTGTCTCCAAAATAAAAAAAAAACATATCAAAGTTAGTTTTATTGATTGAGGATGAAAGTGCTTTACAAATTTCATTTAATTCTTACAACAACCCTAGTAAATAGGTAAGAAAATGAAGCAGAAAGAGGTTAAGTGACTTGTGGTGGAAAACACAGCTAGTAAGTATCTGAGGCTGCAACTGAACTTAGTTCTTCCTGACTCCAGGTCCAGAGTTCTATGCACTGTGCCACCTTGCTTTCTCTAGGTAAGCAGAGCTCCACCTACATATTATAATTTGAAGAATGCTAGGAAGGGCCTCCACCCCAAAACTGTCTCCTTCAGTACTCCAAAGCATTTGTGATTTCATATTTGTAGTCACTTTCTTCAGCAATAAAGCAATTAGGATTGTAGCCATTTATGCCTTCTGATTTTGTAGTTTTTGTCAATGCCTTCACACAAGTTCACTATAGCAGCTAACCCAATAAGCAGGTGGGACTTTATTATATTCTTTCAACATCATGAAGATACCAGTGGAACAAAAAAGTTGTATATTGGTCAGTCCTCATGTTTACTACATGACTATCTCATCTCTTTTGATCATATATTTCCTTGATAATAATCATTAAGTAACTTCTTTGAGATCCTTTGTCTTCTGTTGCAACGTGCCCACATGTTATTTTCCTTGCCATGTGTGAGCTTCAATTTGTATTCTTTAAATGTCATATTTAATTACTCACAGCCATACAAAAATCATTTAAAGAATAGTGATTTTTTTAACTAAGTAAATAAACGAAAGATCACTGTTTCAAAAAGCGTGGTGTCATTAAAAGAACTTTGTAATTTATCAAATACAATATAGCCCATCTTCATCCTGCTATTCAATTCTGGGCCCAATCAATTATTGTAAATTTATGTTCCAATATTAGAGATTTAAATTTATTATTATGTTTCAATAGAGGAACTTTTAAGGAGAAGATTGAGAAGATTTCTTTCCTTTTATATAAACAAAAGGAGCATTTACTGAACATGTGCCAAGGGCACATGTCAAGATGCATGAACTGGTCCAGGTTGCCTGGACCTCAATTTCTTGGTGTTGTCTCTCTATATCCTTTTTGGATCATAGATTATAAATTATAGCACCTGAGGATGAATGTTCCCTACCCAAGAATCTGAAACATTGGTAGCACTGTATAGAAATGCAGAGCAGAGACAGAAAATGTCAAGGCATTTCCTGAGAAGAAAGATACTGAGAATGGATTTTCACAGCCTTAGTTATTACTTCATCAACAAACCCAAATGAGAATGTTCTCATCCTGGAGAGTCTGGGCACAAGGTTCACAGAAGGAAAAAGATTTCTCAATAGCTTTATTCTCCAAGAAGGAAGAAGACTGGCAATAAAAATCTGCTTTCTGCATGTTGGTCTGGAGGTAAAAGGGAGAGAAAAGGAGAAAAAAGAATGGACAATTTTCTTTTATTCACAAAAAGGGAAACAATAGCTCTTCTGAAAATTTTATCTCTCTGATTCTCAGTCACCAATCATCTTGGAAGTAGTCCGAGTTACTAGGAATTAACTGATCAGAAGAGTTTCCTGTGTTCTCTCAGCAAGTTACCAGCATCCATTCCTATGTCATTGGAAGTCATCTTTCAGTTTCCTACAGAAATATAGGTAAATATCCTGTAAGCTAATGAACCTGATGGAGTAGCTCTTCAAATTGATCAATCTGCTGACCAAATATCTTTACACATGTAATAACTTTATTTTGAATTGAACATATCAACTCTCTTTCTATGTTTTTTCCAAAAGAAAATATGTAGAGAAGAATATTTTATATAATATTCACTCAGGTAGGGCATGCTACTCAATAAGAAGGATATTATCACAGAGTCATAATTCCCAAAGACATTATGTTTCTCCAATAAACTCACTTCACTATTTTCCCCATTACACCAATCTGACTTTTTCCCACCCGAAAAGTAAGCAGACTTGGGCATTGCAAATACTTTGTTTTGCTAAAATTGATATGGACATGTCAATTTCTTCCCTGAGCCATTCCTTGAGTATTTTAAGGCCCTGGGCATTATAAAATATCATGAGTCAAACATCAACAAACACTTTCCAAAACAATGATAATTTCTTGATTTAGATTTAAGAGGATTATCCATGAAGATTGTTTTTCATTGGAAATGAAAGGATCTTTATGTTTTTAGAGTAACTTGGATTAAGCATCACCCTCTCCTTTAAGCCTACTTTTAAAAGGCAAATACATCTTTGGAGGGAGTTATATTAAATCACTTCAATTTGATAGAGTTCTAGTTTGAACATGCTGTTTTTCATATGGGGGAAATTAGGTCCAAAAGGTTTATTAGATGTTTATTTCTGTATGAGACAGACCCTTAACAATGTGAGAGCACTGGGTGCTTGAGTAAGTAAAGTTAATGAAAAAAGCAGGGTGGGGTGGCACAGAAGGGAGAAATGAGGAGGTCAAAAGTATGTTTTTCCTATTTCCCACCTGTGTTTCAGAGAGTTGTCCTTTTACATTAATGGATTACAACATAAGCATCCGTTAGCCTGATGTAAGAAAGGAGAAGGGGGAAAAAAGAAAATGCATTTTTTTTCTGAAGAGAAAAACAACACTGACTTTGAAAAGATCTTGAAGTTTTCTCATATGTGGCATTTTCTCAGTCCTGCCTCTCAAATAACAGAAGTATCATTTGATAGAGTTGAAGCATCATGTTGCAAACCCCCCTTATTTTTCTGATCAAGAGAATGTTAGCACAAAAAGAGCATCCTTTTCAGATGGATCGTACTAAAGGAATGAAAGAAGCTATAATTCCACCTGACCATAACTTGAATTCCAAGACTCTGTTAACGGGGGGAAAGATAGAAAATGCTGTAGCTTCTATCTTTTAAGCCGTTCAAGATCTAAACATCTAGTTTTCACATTTTCAAGGATGATTGCTTCTAATCTTTTTTCAGCTACCATCCCTTTGACCATTATACTGTCCATGAGAACTTCTTTGGAGTAATAAAATAAAGGAACTAAATATCAGTTTCCTAGTTTTCTTCTTTGTGTAGCTTTGATGGAAAATTGAAGAGAAAATATGTGGCCAAAGTGAAGAGTTTTAATTTTTCAACATTTCATTGTTAATCTATTTTCTCCTTGTTCTTCATTATAATTGTTTTAAAGTTACAGGATTATGACTTTTGAGCTGACATTTAATAATACTGAATAAATAATTCTCTAGTATTCCAATGTTCCAATGAATCAATGCTCTAATTGATGTATATATTCCTTCCAATGATTACAAGTTTAGCCTTAAATGCTCATCCATTCTCCATGATTCTTGTTCAGGTCCTCTCAAAATTTATACACAAGGGTGCACACAATACAATAAGGGTCTTCCTTACATTCTCCCTTTCTTGACATTAAATGCTTTTATATTTTAATAGAACACCAATGTCCTCTGAATATGGTATTTAGATAATGAAGTAAGTTGTAAACCTTGAAAGGTGATAGACACCTTATACCCCAAAGACATGGGAATGGCCATCTCTTAGTGACAGTACAAGATCTTCCTTTTCTCCTCCAATTTAAAGTGGGTACACCCTTCTTTCGCTATAGACCACTCCCCTCTGAGATAGTGAAGAGTGTCCACTATCAAGGGTGTTCCAGGCCTCTGGACCTTGCAAAGAGAATGACTAGAAAAATTCTTACATTCTCTTAACATCTATTAGATAATAATGTAGGATGTAGGCTGTCCACATGTTGTAATTATTTAATTTGCAAAACACTTTCCCTATGATGCTATTAAATATCTATCAGGTTTTATTTTACAGATGAGGAAACGGAGATTCAAGGAGGTAGTGACTTGCTCAAGATTCCAGAGGTGGTGTCAGAGCTGGGATTTGAACATATCTCCCTGATTCCAGGTCAAGTGATCTTTCCACTATACCATATGAATATTTATTAAGATGTGACATGAGATATGAAATCAATTTCACTTCTTTTTTAGGAAAGAGGAAGATTCATGTGGCAGGGGTGGGGAAAGGGGAAAGGAGAGAGAAAAACAATTCAGGAAAAGTAAATTGTGAATAAGTACCGTTTTGCTGATGTCTTTATAATTAGTAGACTTTAAAAAACCAGAAAGTGAAATTGAGGAATAGAATTTTGTTACACAGATTCCTGAATCATAAGTGAACATAAGAAAAGGGATTAACTTCAAAACATCTGCACTGGGACAGGAGAGATAATAGCAAATATGTTTGAATTAAAAAAAATACAACACCTGTCATTTAAGAGAAAGAAAAGATGGTTGAAAATAAAGTATTTGCCCAAAAAAGTAGTTAAAACTTTGCATCATACTGTATGCTGAGCAGAAGGGGATTGCAGATAAAATAAAAATGAAAAACAATATCAGCATAATGTAGGATATGACTGAGGCTTTAAGGGATACAAGTCAAAAATATGACAGTTGAGAAGGGACAAGGTGACAATAGACCACTGTAAGACAGTAATTGAAGCTGGAACTGACAAGCAAAACAAACAAACAAACAAACAAACACCAAAAGCAGAAGACATTTAAAGGACCACAACAACAAAAATACTGACTTGGAATGCAGTAAAACTATAGTTTTCATGGTTCTGGAGAATTATAATTCAGACTATAAGTTGCATCAGTCTTGTGACAAGAGAAAATACATTGAAATAACAGACTGTCCGCAAATATAAGAAAGGATGAAAACCTGTTCAGTAGTAGAACAGAAAAAAAATTCTTGGCTTACTAAAAAAAATTATCTGAAATATTAAATACACATATGTATGAATATACACACACACATACATATATGTGTGTGTGTGTGTGTGTGTATAAATATGCTGTTTAGTAGTGTGCGACTCTTTGTGATCCCATGAACCATAGCACACCAGGCCCTTCTATCCTCTACTATCTCTCAAAGTTTGTCCAAGTTCATTTTCTTCATTTCCATGATACTATCTAGCCATCTCATCCCCTGCAACACCCTTTTTCTTTTTGTCTTCAGTATTTCCCAACATCAGTCTTTTCCAGTGAGTCCTGTCTTCTCATTATGTGGTAAAAGTATTTAAGCTTCAGATTCAGTATTTGACCTTCCAATGAATAATTAATTCCTTTAAGTATTGACAGATTTGGTCTCCTTGCTGTCCAAGGGACTCTCAAAAGTTTTCTCCACAGAATTCAAAAGCATTGATTCTGTAGTGCTCACCTTTCCTTGTAGTCCTAGTCTCACAGCTAGACATTGTTATTGGAAAAACCGTAACTTTTACTATACAGACCTTTATGAGCAAGGTAATGCCTCTGCTTTTTAGTATGCTATCCAGATTCGCCATAACTTTCCTTCCAAGGAGCAAGTGTATTTTAATTTCATGGCTGCAGTTGCTATTTGCATGGATCTCTAAGCCCAGGGACATAAACCTGACACTGTTTCCATTTCTTATCTCTGTTTTCCAAGAATTGATGGACAAATTGTCAAGATCTGAGTGTTTTGTTTGTTTGTTTTTTATGTTAAGTTTCAAGCTTGCTTTTACATTCTCCTCTTTCACACTCATTAAGAGGCTTCTTAATTCCTTTTTATTATCTGCCATCAGAGTGGTATCATCTGAGATTGTTGATGTTTCATTCAGCAACCTTAATTCTAGCTTTTATTCATTTAGCCTGACTTTTTACATGTTGTACTCTGTATACAATTTCAGTAAATAAGGTGACAATATACAACCTTGCCATAGTCCTCTTATAAGCTTAAATCAATCAGTCATTCTATGTTTGGTTCTAATTTTTTGTGTATGTATGTATGTATGTATGTATATATGTGTGTATGTATGTATGGGTATGCATGTATGCATATATGTGTATATACATATATGTATATGCACATATGCATATACATGTATATACATATATTTATATGCATGTATGCATATAGGTGCATATACATACATGCATATGTGTGTGTGTGTGTGTGTGTGTGTGTGTGTGTATAAACACACACATAAAACCAAATATCTGAAAAGAAGACTATGGGGTCATCATGTAACAGCATGGAAGGAAAATAATGAGTGTTTTGAGCACAAAATACTAGAGGGCTTGGAATGTATACTCTTAGCAGGGTCAGAAGAGTACCATGTAACAAAATGATCAATGAATGTTATTTACTGGACTTTCTTTCAAAATGGCTACTTGAAGAAGAAGATTGCCTAGCTCCCACATAACTACTTCAGCAAAAACTGCCATTCACACCATACAGAATAACGTTGAAGATATCCAATGAGAAACTGCAATGATTTCTTTTTAGGCACAAATTGCATAAAACTTTAAGGCAATACCTAGAGCATTCTGTGAAAAAGGAATAGGACTCCTCCAGGAAAGCCTAAGCCAGTGCAATTACAGACATGAAACCAAGGCTTTATATTGACAGAGAGCTCCCTGAAAAGCCTCAAGGAGGTCAGAAAACCCAGAGTGGGAACCTTGGTAGCCATAAGGATAGGAGCATGCAGCAACACAGCAACAACCACTAAATGAGTACCATAACCAGAGCTTTAGTCAGTCTAGTATAGTCCATGCCCAAGGATTTTAAAATCCCTAACACTCTGTCCTCAGATACTATGGAAGGTACTGAACTTCCAGCATTCTGAACTTAAAAGATCCAAGGGGTCTAACTGTGAGATTATGGAGGTAAGCACAAGAATATAGGATTCCCAGGGTGAAGAAAGTATGACTATGTACCAACCTCAATCATAAAGTCAAAGGGGAAATTAATTTTACACAAGAACTATATATATGTGTATGTATGAAGAGATAAATAAAATAAAAGCTCTGGAGAAAAGAACTGGAAATAGAAAAGCAGCTTAGAAAATAAAAATGGTAAACCTTACCAAAAGAAAGGGATCTCTGAAAAGTAGAATAAAACAAATAGAAATCAATGAGTCCATCACATGTAAGAAATATAGGGTTAAAGTCAAAATACTAAAATAGAAGAAAAATTTGAATATCTGAAATCAAAAGCAAATGACCTGGGCTTAGATTCTTAAAATCTAGCCAATAGCTTACTAATGTTCAGACTCTTTAAGAGTCTATCCAATGTGATGGATGTTCTAATAAACCTCGTCTTTGACTGAAAGAAGGCTTGAGTCAAATTGTTTCAGGCAGGACCCTCATATTGTGATTTTGGGGTGCCAGCACCCCTAAACCTCAATATTTTGGTGGCCCATACAGGGAAACTGCTTAATCCCAAGTTCTTCTCCAACCAAGACTGAAAGGTATGTAAACCTCCCCCTATCCCTTTCTTGCTCTGCATTTGGGGTCTCTCTTCAAGCACCAAGGCTTGGAGGTGCTTTTCAGGCAGACAGGTACAAGGCTATCTTAAACTTGGCCTGATGCTCTCAGGTTCTCGGTCCACTGGGTCAGTTTGAGGCCATGCACCTGGGTACAACTTCTGTAGCATAGAAGACAAGCATGGAGGTCCTATCCTGAAGTATATGCCCAATTCTGTCAATTCTCTTTGTGCTAGGGAAGTGGGGAAAACTTTAGTTGCTTTTTGGTTCCCTGAGGCTTACTTACTCCCTTCCCTCTACACCCCTGAATCCTCCTTCATGGAGGTTACAGGGAAAAGTTAAAATAGCTAAAAATATCTTGGCAGATCCTGGAGGCTTTGTGATTGGTCATTAAGGAGTTTTGAAACTCTTCCTTACAACTCTGGTCACTCCTTTCTCCCACTGCTTTTCCTTGAGTCAAGAGGGTATGTTGACCTCTCTCATAAGAGATAAGAGTTTCACCCTTTACCCCTCACCTTTGATTTTTCCTCCCCCACCTGGGAAAGGAAGGATGGGGGAGGGTCAATAGCTATAGTGTGGGCCCCCCCACTCCCCAGAAAGGCTTTGGGCTCTAGGGCAACCTTTGCCTGGAAGCATCACCCAGGTTCAGCACATTCTGCTCAAGGTAAAGAAGCTGACCTCTGAACTTGGGTAAGCAGGCTCTTTTAAATTTGTAGTTTTAACTATGAAGGATGAGATGTTGATTCTCTGTATAATTTGGAAATGAATTTAACAAAATTAAAGTCACCTGATTGATAATGGGTTTGTTTCAAGTTTCAAATTGGTGAATTTTTTGTTTTAATTACATCAAACTACTTTTCGTAATTTGGTTACTGCTAAAATCATTTGGCTATTGTTGGTTATTGTTTTAATGTGTAAATTAGCCAAAAAGCTTGCTTGGGTTACATATGGCTTGTTGAGAATTTGCAAGTGTATAGAAATCTCTAATGATTGGCTTTTTACACCTGGACAAATTTAAGTTTGAGATGTTAATCCTGGGAAAGTTTTTCCTAGCGTGTGATTAATGAAACTTGCTGTTTGAGGTAAAAGCTCCTAGGATTTTATTTTGAATTGTCTGATGGATCATAATCCATCAATAATCAATAATGCACCATCTGAGAGAAATACCACAAGCTACTCAGAGAATGTGATACTGGTGGGAAGTCAGCATCTGGAAAAGCTAAGAGGACTATTTTAGCCTCAGTCTGAGATGGGATACTCCTGACTCAGTTTCCCCATTATTTCCTTTGAAAAGGAATGTTATTCACCTGGCTATTCCTGAGTCTGGCTATGAGGTGGATTTGATACTGCATGGTTGGAAAATTTGAATTATCTGAATCCAAGCAGAGCTAAGGATGTTTTATCCAGTCATTTGGGCCCTGCAGTCTTTTCTGTCAGATTTGTGTCTTCTAGACTATAGGCCATTCACCTACAGTTGATAGCAAACAGTGAATAATAGCCAATGTCCCCCCATCATTCCCCGGATGCAGCCTGTGCTTGGTCCAGTCAACCTCCTCTGTGGGAGCTCCTTGAGTCAGGGACAGCTCTATGCCCCTTGCCAGCAAGAAGCAATCTCAGAAGCCAAGACCTTTGCCCCTTACCCCAAAAGAATTTATGTCCCATTTATTTGAGGAAGGAATGATGAGGATGGGAGACCCCAAAAAGGAAAAACCCTGGACTTTCCCACATGGCCAAATCTCTGGCATTTGCCTGAGACTATAATCCCATCAACTGGCCTTTCATTGTGGCTATATCCAATCTCCCAAATCTGTTATCCTTAACCTAGCCTAGACCTCCATTGTTTTACCTCCCTATGGCCCCAGACCACTTCCCACCCTTAATCCTATCTAGGCTTCATTATCCCTTGACCACCCCTGGAGTTGTATTAATTTGTAGACTACTTGGCCACTCCTAGGTCCTTCCCATAATCTTTTTGTATATAAGGTCCATCTTGTCTTTATTAAGATGCTCAGATTCTTATAATCTAGCCATTGCTCAGATTCTTAAAATGTAGCCAATAGCTTACTAATGTTCAGAGTCCTTACAAGTCTGCCCAATATGACAGATGTTCTAATAAACCTTGTCTTTGGCTGAAAAAAAAAAAGCAAATGACTTGGAAAATGAGTCAAGGAATAATGTAAACATTGGACTCCCTGAAAACCATGATTAAAAAAGCAAACAAACAAAAAAAACTTGTGGATGCTGTATTTCAAAAAATAAAATAAATTAAATAAAGCTGCCCGTATCTACTAGAATTAGAAGACAAAGTAAAGAAATTATCCATTAATGATTTCCTGAAATGAAATAAAAAGTAAAGACCCAAGAATGATACAGTCAAAATCTAGAACTCTCACATTACAGAAAAATCCCTGCAAACATAGAGAAAGAATTAGGTCAAGTATAAAAGATCTGTAAGCAAGAATACACAAGACCTGGAAGTTTAAAACTAAAAGTCTGAGGAAGTCTTAGAATGTCGTATTCTGAAATGCTTAGAGTCTAGGATAACTTGACCTTCAAAGCTAGCATAATGCTAAGTGGAAGAAAATTGATCTTTATTGGAATGAAGTGCTTTCAAGAAGTTCTGATGAAAAGGACATCAAAGACTTCAAATACAAAAATAAAAGCCCACATAAAACAAAGGAGACAAATTCATTTACAGGTCTAGGAGGAAATGGATGATTTCTCATAATTGGATTAAAACAGAAAAATATGAAACATGGAGAAAGGGATGGGTAAAGTTGACATCAAAAGAACCCTACTCTTATCCTATACACATAAAAGATGATTAAACACCTACACACACATACATGCATACACAGAATTTACTTAGATTGACTCTCAGAAATGGAGGAATGGCTGAACAAACTGAGATACATGAATGCAAATGAATATTATTATGCCAGAAAAAAATACACATCTTACACAGTACTCATTGGCGCATTGAAATAGAATCTTACACTCTCGAGACAGCCTTTAAATATGCATGTTGACCATTATGTAATCAGGAAATAAAATAACGCTATAGAGAATTAATCAATAAATATTTATTAAGTTCCTACTACGTGCCAGGCACTGTGTTAAATCTTTAGGCTACAAATGTGAAAAAAAAAGCATATTTCCTGCCTTCCAGGATCTTACAATCTAATGAGCAAAAAAAATACAAAAGGAAGATAAAAAGCAGGAAATAACTGAGAAGGTATCTAACATGGGGACATGATGTAGAAGTCAGTGAGAAGAGTAACAAAGTTACTGGTAACAAAGCTGGGTAACCTGTACTCTCTCCTTAAAGGGAGGACTGAAGTTCATGGTCTCACCTTCCAATAAAAGAGGTAGAAAGTAGTGAGGAGGTGGAGTATGTGGAAGATTTAATGAGATCTTCCAGGAGGGTGAATTTGTCCCAATAAAGACAACCCTGGGGCATGGTGGAGAAGGCTGGGGACTAGTGGTCACCTTTAGCTTCTTGGGGCATCTATGGTATACTGGCTACAAAACTTTGGTGGAATCAGCTACCATACTACTGGACATAATGACTCCTGAGAGTCTAGATAACTTGCTTTCCTAGCATTCACCATGAAGTTAGAGCATCCAGACTGATCTACTTAACCTAAAACAAAAGAGCTGATTATGATGCAAAAGATTAATGCCCATTTTCATGGTGGTGGTGTTGGAAGGGAAGAGGTTCAAAGCTTATCTTTTTACATTTTGTCTTTCACTAAGTGCTATTATGGAAGGAGACCAGTCAAGAGCAGCAATTAACCCAGAGAGCATTAAGAATGGCTAAGGGTGAATAAGACCATTTAAAGGTCCCTCCAATTCTGTTTCAAACTGATGCCAAAGAAGCTATTGTCTACCTTGTGGTTAACAGATCAGAACTAGTTCCACATTCTCCATAGTATTTCCAAGGCAATTCTGTTGTGTGTCATGATCATGAATCTTCCAGAACCAGGTTTCCCAGAAATGTCCACTTGGGGAATTTCCATCAGCTAAGCATGCTGATGTACTCTGTAAATGTCCATCATTAGAGAGGAGAACAATTTATATGACAGCAACACTGTAAGGAAAAGTAATATGAAATATCTAACAACTCTAATCAATAAAAAGATCAAACACATCTCTAGAGGCTATATGATGAAACATGTTACCCACCACTTGATAGACAGGTGCTGAATATAAAGCACTGAGACATATCTGTTTTTACATAGCTACCAGGATGATTCACTTTGCCTTACTTTGGTTATGTTCTCTTGATACTTAATTGAGGTGGTGTTGAAGAGATAGAGCTTAGCAATAATAGTGGCACACACAAAAGAGACGACAATTGAAATATTGCTTAACATATACCGGAAAAGAACAGAATAAAATTCACAGAGAAGTGCAGATAAGCTGGACAATTTTGAAAAGGGTATGTAGAATATAAATATAAAAATATATTTGTGCATGTTTATTATCTATATCTATCTATATATACACACATATTGTGTGTGTGTGTGTGTGTATATATATATATAATATATGTATGTATATATATTATAATCTCAAACCAAATCATATTAAATGGAAAAACAGATTTTCATGTAGAATATTCTTTTTGTGTTTGCTGTGACTGTGGAGACAATCTATTTAGGTGCTTAAACTTATTTTTAAATGCAGTACACTGGTTAATTTAAATGATGTTAATTAATGATATTAACATAACTTCATGGACTTATTTTCATTAAGTAGTAAGCTCCTTAAAGTCAGAGACTGTCTTTTGTTACTTTTTGCATCTTTGGTGTTTACCACAGTGCTGGGTATTCAGTAGGCACTTGACAAATATTCATTGATTCATTCACTGTAGCGTTATTTTGTTACCTGAATACATGATGGTGGTCAACATCCATAGTTAAAGGCTGTGCCTCCAGAGAGTAAAATTCTTTTCCACTGTGCCAGTGACTGCTGTGTAAGATGTGTAACACAGATGGGTAGATGAAGGTCAGAATGTCTTAAAGGCTAAGAACTCCTAAAAACCTACCTTCTGGAGTAGTTATAATGCCCAAATGAGATAATCTATGGAAGGCACTTTGCTAACATTAAAAGGTGCCATATAAATGTCAGCTATTATTTCATAGCAGTGTTATTTGTAGCACTAAGAAGCTTGAAACAAATTACACTTCAATTGAGGAATGACTGAAGAAATTATGTTAGGTGAATGTAATGGAATATTATTACACTGTAAAGATTGATGAATGAATGAATGATGAAGCATTTATTAAGTACTTATTATTTGCTAGGCCCTATGCTAAGCACTCTCTGAGTATCAGGGACAAAGTATTGATTATGGTGGTAGTGGAATGGGGAGAATAGAGGAAAAATGACTGGCCAGAGGGAAGAGAGCATGATTTGGAAATGGCTAGTAAGTCTCACGAAAGCCTATTTCCAGGCAAATAAGACAAAAATCTCACCTAGCAGAGACCAGAGCCCCAGGATTTCAGACATACAGCAAGATTTATGTGATTTGATGTAGAGTGAAAAAAGAACAAAGGAACAAAATCCATAATGACTGCAATAATGTGTATGCAAAGACAGCACTAAAAGACAATTGAAATCAGGTCAAAGGCAACAGTTTAATGTGTATTTCAAGTGATGACAGACAGGATAAGGACTGGGCCTCTGATTTCCCAGGTTCAACAGGTACTTCCTGCCAATAAAGCAGATCATTATCTTCTCTGTAACTTATAGTTTTAAAGAGTCACCCAGAGGATTGGAGCTTAAGAAGCTTTATGTTTCAAAGGCAAGATTTGAACCAAAGTCTTTTAGGAGTCTGGAACTGCTTTCTAAGCTGTGTACTAAATACAAATTACAAATAAAGTGTAACTATAAAATTAAGACAAAATGATATAAAGTAATTTTTATGTTAATAAAAGTGTTAATTATCATAGACTCTATTTAGTCACTATGCCACACTGGCTTCTTGTTCTAAAAGGTTGACATTAAAATATATATTTCTTCCTTTTTGTTAAGAAATAATAAAGTATAATAATGGAAATATACATGTGATAATATTTATAACTACTACCAGTAATCATTTTCCTTAACTAGTTTTTAAAAACTTTAAGAAAGGTAGTGGGGTTAGTGAGGCATTTATTGGGTCATAGTCATTGAATCAAACCAAAGTGCATGAATAGAAAAAAGAAAAATAATAACTGTAAATGCTGAGGGACAATGTGGGCAATACAGCAAAACAAGAGATATTGGCTACTTGCATGGCTGGGTCAAGTCATCGAATCTGAGTCCCCTATGTCATCAACAAAAGGAGGGAGGCATATGTTCTCATCTTGTCCATGCTTAGTCATTTTCGCGTTATTTTTGTTTGCATTTCTGTAATGTTCATTCTCTTTCATAGTAATAACAATAACTAACTTTTATGTAGCTCTCTTTGGAAGTGCTATTGTTGATGTTACTGGTCAGTTGTTTAGTTGTATCTGACTCTTCATAGCCCTGTGAAACACATTACCCCAGTATAGTCCATGGAGTTTTCTTAGAAAAAGATACCGGTAGTTTGTCATTACCTTCTAACCTTAGGAAGTAGATGCTATTATTAGCCCAATTTTACAGATGAGGAAACAGACTGAAAAAAATTAAGTGATTCGGCCAGAGTGATACAAACAGTAAGTATATAATGAAGATTTTGAGTTCAGATTAACGCACTTTGTAGCATTTAGTATGTTTATTTGTGTTTCTCTGAATTTCTCATATTTCATTTCTTAAAGAACATAAATATTCCATTAAATTCATGTACAAAATTTGTTACACCATTCTCCAATTAACAGACACCCATTTTGTCACAAGCTACTTTTGTCCAAGTAACTGAGGGAAAAGTAAAAACGAACACTTAAAGATCTTTTTTTTTAAAAAAAAAGCAAAACCGAACTTGATAATACTGTGCCTAGAAAATCATCTTTTGTTCTCTTTGGTTGCTGAATTCCATTGATCCCTTAAAATGTCTAGTGGCTCAGTCAATATGAACATTCTTTGGAAGCACTTTCTTTTGCAACTCTCTAGTGTGTTTCCTATGTAATACCATGAATTATTACTGTCTCTGATGTTTATTATTCTCCTACTGCATTATGATAAACTCTTTGAGGATAGGATTCCCCAGAGCTTGGCACAGAGCTTAGAAGATACTTAATAAATTATTGTTGAATGAATGAGTTATTTTTTTCTATCCCTCCCCCCGGACCCCATCCCCGCCAGTATCATTTTGTCTCTATTTTTTTTTAATTTTTATAGGCTCTCACACTCTTTCTGGTTATGTTTTGCCATTCCTTTGTCTAGGTCAATGGCATTAAAATACGTACTAGCCATTAGTAGATAGAAGGATGGCCTTATAGTCAGGAAGAATTGGGTTCAAGTCTTGACCCAATATAACTTCAGTGTGTCTATGGCAAGTCCTTTAACTTCTCAGTGCTCCTGGGAACTCTCTATCTACTACCATAAATGGCTGGAGACTTGCCAAATTGCAATGGTGGAAACATTTTCCTAATCTTATGTTCCTTTCCATCATTGGTCAGGACTATATCCTCACCCATTGGTATATGTTTTTATCAATGCTTTCTCTGCAATTTATAATCACAAAGAGTTGTGTAGATAACTAAGAGTTTAAGTGACTTGACTAGGATCACTCAGTAGGTGTCAGACAAGATTTGAATACAGGTCTTCCAAGTTCCAATGACAGCTCTCTATCCATTTTACTGTGCTGCTTAAGACTATCCCTAATAAAAACATGAGAAGAGACTGTTAAGGCATTTGCAAATGACTTTTTTTTCTGTAGCAGGTCATGTTTTATAATCAAATAACTGACTTAGAAGTCTGGAAAATACATGGTCCCACTGGGCTTCTTATGGTTGATTTGACTTTGTAATGAAGAGCACAACTTCAAAGGTGTCTCCAACAAAGTATGTCCCATGCATATGTAGAGGTCATACATGATTCATTGACAGAATCAAACACAAAGGAAATGTTGTGCAAATCAGGTTAATTCAGGACCTTCATATATTCGTAAAAGCCATTCCCCATTCTGGAAATGCACTCCCTCTTTATCTTTAACTTTCATAATCTTAACATTCATCAAGACTCAACTAAGGGGCCAAACTATCTCCCTAAATCCTCTATAGTCACATAAACAGCATTTGCCAAGAAGAAACTTGAACCCAGTTCTTCCTGGCTCCAAGGTCTGATTTTAAACTACTATATGACATTGCCTTTCAAAATCACATAATAGGAACTACATTGTGGATCTGTAAAGCACTAACAACTCTGGGTGGGAGTTATCAGTGGGAGGATTCACAGAGATATTAGCCCATGAATTGAGAGTTAATGAATGAGAATTCTGAAAGTCAGAGATAAGGAGTGAGTACATTTCAGAAATGGAAGATGATTTGTGTGCCTGCATGAGGCTCAGAATTAAATCAGAGATGGAGAGTATGTTAAATCACATTTGGGTAATTGGACAGGTATGCAAATTATTTATTCCTTGTTGGCAAAGTTGATCATTTAAACAGTATCTTAAATTGTGCAAAAGGCTGCTTTTCATGTAGAATAACAGTTTCGTTGTAGGTGTGTCCAAATGACAATGAAAATATACATCTAAGTAAATCTCAGAACATTACAACTGCTAAATGAAAGTGTTTAATGTACTAATATGCATCAAGATCATAGATGAATGGAAAAGGAAGTGGGTAGGTATATAGTAAGATAAAAGGATAATATATAGTCTGAAAGTTGTATTAGGATTCATAGAATCTATCTACACATATAGATACAAACACTACATGTACACATATATACACATAGACAATTGTATACATATGTGTATATATACATATATTTAAGACACATGTAAATAATAAAACTCCAATTACTTTATAAACTAGAAAAATGTATTTGTGTGCATGTGTATGTGTATATACACACATATATTCACATATACAACATAATTTTTCTAGTTTCTGATTAGTATATGTAAACACATATGTATTCACACACATATATGTATTCACACACATATGTATATATACACACATAAGGCATAAATATATTTTTATATGTAGGACAAATAATGAAACTCTAGTCATTTTATAAAATTAGAAAAAAATTATATGTTGTGCATACATATATAAATTTATATATTTTTCTAGTTTTCTAGTACATGCACTTTTATACATACTACACATATATTTGCATGTGTATATAAGTAAAAAATATATATATGTAAAACATGTATTTAAAAATACAGATGCTATATATGTGTGTGTATATATATATATATATATAGATATAGATATATAGATATGTAATATTACACATATATGCATATAGTCAATCTTCAGAGTTCAGTCTAAGAAAGACAAACGTTCAGAGTTAGTTTGTATCTGTGTTTATTTCTCTCGAAGCAAGCATCATGCACGTGTCCATGTATGGGAGCCAGTTTGAAATTGAGCTCACTTTAGGGTTAGGAAGAACAGTTCATGTACTTTTTCAACAGGGGCTGATATCATTCCATCATCATTTCACCCCTGTGGAGAGGAAGTACTTCTTTTATCAGACCCCTGCCCCATTTGGGCTATCTAGACAAAAGAATCTGCTTCCACCCAAGCCTGAGCAGAATACAAAGGGCTTCCTCACCTTAGGTTAAATTACTTGCAAACTTGGGTGGGGGGTGACCAGGATAAGGAGAGTCAATGCAATCTCATTATCTAATGTCTTTCTGAAGAAAAACTGAACTCAGAGTTAGGACGTTGGGAAAAAAAGGGACTAGGGGAAGCTGTGAATCGTCAAGATATTGGTTATTAATAATAATTTTTTATAGTATATCTGCACAATTTGTGGATTGACATAAATTAGCAATAGAATATTGCTGTTCTAAAAATGAATAGAACCATATGGAGTTAATACTCACAATAATCAGCATAGATTTATCAAAATATATCATAGAAAATTATTTCTTTACATTAATTTGAAATTTCACTCCTTTTAACAAATGCAAAGTCTACCCATATCCACAGGAGCGAAAGTTGTGAAGACAAGCCTGGTACTCAAAAGGAACCTTTCAAGATCATGGCAGGGCTTTGGGTCATGTAGAATTATGGAAAAAATGTTGATTAGGGCTAAATGACTTTAGTTTGAATCTTGACTCTGCTACTCTGTATCTATTTGTAAATCATTTGTATTCTCTTGGTCCTACCTGTAAAATGGTAAGTTGACCTAGCATTGATTTCTAAGTTCTCCTCAATGAAACTAAGGCCAACGACTTCCACAATGATAATCATTTAAGATCAATTAAGCCCCAATAAGGGCCAAAAAACTGAATTAATCTTTTTCTCTCTGAGTGAATTAAAAACACCCCTTCCTGTGTCAGCAAATTCCAGGACCAGATGGAACTGATCAGCATTCTTCCTGTTCATTATCACTAAGCCCAGGATGTCTGGGACCAGACACTTTCTTGATTAATGAGACTTGTCCTTATCTTTGTATCTTACGTACATATGTTATGTAGAGGAAACACATATCATGGATCTATAATTTTGATTGATACTTTGACGTTCTTCTATTGTATTTACAATCTATTCAATTAAGAAACTTACTGTTTTTATGCTGTATGTTAAGAAACATATGGAGGCTATACCTTTTATTTTTTTGTAACACAGACATCCTGAGTCTGATCACTCTAAACTGTATGAAACCTTTCTCATTTTACTTAATCTCTGAGTCAAAATCATGTTCTGGCTCCCATGTATACATGATTCACTAGCTAAAGGGGAAAAAACTATATCATCATATATCATCTATCTTGTTTGCTGTCTTTAAGCAAACTTTCAGGTTGGCAACATCTACTCTTGCTTCCCCTTAGTCATGTCTCTACGGTATATATTTTCCCACTGGCAAACCTAAATGGCTTGATTTTAGATATCTCAAGAAAATATACAGTAGAAGTCAGTGTGGGATAGTGGGAAAAGTGTTAGACATAGAGTCACAGAGTCTGGATGGTTGGGTGAGGGGTGGAATACATAGTTAATGTAGGGATTTGTTTTGCTTAACCATGCATGTTTTTAATGATTTTTGGTTTTTGCTTTCTCAATGGAAGGAAGAAATGAGGGGGAGAGAATTTTCAAATGAAAATAAAATAACACTGAATTTTCAAAAATGAAATAATTCCAGTTTCACCACTGGTAACCTGTGTTACCTTGGACAGGTAACTTGTTCTCTATGGGACATCATTTCTTTTTCTATAAAATTGAATAAGTTTCACTAGAACAGAGGCGTCAAACATGAGTTTCATGAGCTACATGTGGCTCCCTACACTCTCCAGTGCAGCTGGAACCGGGTTAAAATACCATTGGGAAATAATTTAATAAAATAAATAAATAAAAATACAATGAATGTTAAATCATATTAATATGTTGTTTTCTAAGTCAACATGCTGCCCACAAGAATATGCATGCTTTATCGGCCCCTGTTTCTCCATGAGTTTGATCACTAATCTGGATGATTTCTAAAGTTCCCTCCAATTCAATCAATCAACAAGCATTTATTAAATGCATGCTATATGCTGTGCACTGGGGCCACTATGAATCGCTAAAATCTCTTAGGAGTGAAAGCAGCAAAATAGAATAAAGATGTAAGTAAGGGAGAGGTAACACCCTCACAGAGGAATCAAGAATTGCATGATTCTTTCATATTAGACAAGTAAGGAAATGATTTTCATATGGAGTAAATGATTAGCCCTTAAAATGCCAGAATTACAGAATTCATTTCCTCCACAATCTGATGTCTACTCAATCTGTTTAGATAAACACATTATTATGCATTGATACACCAAGATCATTAAGATGATTACAATGCTTAGTTCCATCTATGCAATCCATTCTTCATTCTGGAAATGTTCTCCCTCCTTATTTTTGATTTTCACAATCTTAACATTCTTGTAGGCTGAATGGGGAAAGGGAGTGAAAGTTTTCTTTATATACTGGGATGACAGAAAAGAAAGAGGAGAAAGAGGAGGAAGAGGAAGAAGAGGAAACAACCTTCACAATTCAAGGACCACTCCTATGCAAAATGAACATTTTGTAGCACCCTTATCTCATTTTAGCATTCCCCATACATTTCACCACACTTCCAACTATTTCAGAAGCTCAAGGTCTTCATGACCTTCTCTCCCATACCTTCAAGGTATTTACAATTTATGTTTCAATGGACAATGAAGTCAAGGTGTTAACTCTCTCATAATTTCTTGTTTATCTCTGGGAAAAGGAAGGCTGTGTTGTTTATTAACTGGAATAGAAAACAACAATAGGTGGCAGAGGTATCTGTGATGGGATTATGGGACCTGGACCCTTAAAGGAAAAGTCCATGTCTTTGCTCTGAACTTTCCCACACTGACATTTCAGTTGAGGCATCTGGCCAATCCCAGTCTACCTAGATACTAAACAATACTTTTAACTGGCCTTTCACTGTGGCTCTCTGACCACTTAACTACTCTCATTATTTGTACCTGTCCCACCCCAGGCTATTTACCACTCATTAATCCCATCCTTATCTTCTCACTGTCTTTTTTGTTTTTGTACATAATTATCAGTCTTATCCCTACCAAACCATAGATTTACTAGGAATCTTGCCCACCATACTGGTGTTATAATAAAACCTCACTACTTTGACTAACTACTTTGTGACTCCCAGAACCCCAAACCACAACATCTGGGGAACAGAAGAGCCTCCCAGTACCCTTGAACCCCATTGTGTGGGCAGCTACCTTTCTCACCTCCATATAGTACCCATCTACTTCTTGCTAAAGAGAGAAGAACTTTACCTATCTTTAATGGGGCTTTTCACAACCCTCCAAAACAACAGAACAAATCAAAACAACAACAACAACAACAAAATGCCTTTGAAAAGACATATCTGCTTAGCAGAATTATGGTATCAGCAGATTTCACATTATATTAAATGCTGAGCTGCTTTTACATTTTTGTTTTTTTTACTACTAATGTGGACGTTGATGGCATAAGGTTTAATGTTTTAAAACTATTTCAACACTGATGTGAGGTTATCTCACACTAAAACGAGATCTAACAGTAACTTATGAGACAGTCCTTAGTAAGCAATGTGAGAGATCATCTCTCAGAAGTGAAGCCTCCTCAAAGGTCAATAGTTCTTGTTAATAATTCTTGATTGTTGCTTTCAAAATCCTCCCCTGCTCAGACCCTGTTTTTAAGCACATAACAGAAAGAATAAGCCCTGCCCCCAACCTGAACTGCTTGCTTCCCACCTTTTCTTGTCTCCGGGCAAATTTTGTGTCTCCTTGTATAGTTGTACCCCCTGAAAGCCCAGCCAATGGATAAGGGGAAGAGGGTTAGGGAGGAGGAACTCATGTTATGGTACAAATAAGCTTGATTTCCATACCGAACTCCTACTTTCCTGGCCTGAAATGGTGACTAAGAGGGTACCCTTTCTCATGAGAAAGCAATAAACTCCTTTCTACTTTCAAGGTATCTAAGTCTTTTTTTTTTATTTTTGAGTAAGTGGCCTCTGTCCCACACAGCAGGATTCACAGTATTTACTTTAAAATATTTAGAAGAAAAACAGGCACTGGATCTTTAAAGGAAATATCTTTGACAGAATCATACTTACAAGAAAATAAGGTGATGGATTGTGGGAAGACAGCCGAGTGTTTGAAAGTAGAGGAGCCCAGTTTCCCCCACAAACAACCTGTAAAACTCTAAAAATACACAAAAGAATAAAGAAAACAAGAGAATCAGTAGTAAACTTCTCTATCCACTCCAAGGTTTTATAGGAAGAGTGCCAGAACCCTGCAGCTGACCTGAATGGAGACAAGTAAGGGTATACAGAAGATATCATTTAAAGTAGCTCACACTCGTATTTGGAGAAAAGGGTAAAAAAAAAGCAGGACTCATCCCTATGCTCATTAGAAGAAGGGATTGGACCAGAGCCCAGTGTAATGACCAGTAAACCAAGGGCCCCTCTAAAACATTGGCAAGTGAGGGTATCAGACTATTGCCCCACCAAATGAGGACTGACTTAGGTGACTTATCTGTATCCTCCATGCAAAATAAAGGAAGAGACCTTTTCAAATCTTTCTGACACAAATTTAAAACAAGGATAGGTAAAATTGAGAAAGAAAATTATAGACTGATATCCTTAATATTGAATAAAATATTGGATAAAATATTAGCAAACAAGCTAGAATAACATATCAAAATATTGTATACTATGAACAGGTTGGAGTTATTCCAGGAAAGCAAATTTGGTTCAATAAAAGAAAAAAAAAGTTAAGAACATAATAAGTCTCTTTAAATAACAATAATGATTATCTATCTACAACCAAGAGCAAACATCATAGGTAATTAAGAACAGTGTGAGGTTTTTCCTGTAAGATCAAGGTAAAGCAAGGACACCTAAAATCACTGTGGTCATTTAACACAGTACTAAAAATGCTAGCTATAATAATCAGACAAGAAAAGAAAATTGAGGAATAAACACAGGCAAAAATGATGCAAAACTTTTTTTTACATTTGAAATAATTGTCTTTCTAGAGAACCAAAGAGTAAACTAAAATTTAATTGAAACAATAACTTGAGCAAAATAATATTGGGATTATATTCAAAATAATTACAAAATATTCACATACATGCACAAATAAGAGTTATGAGACCAGCAAATACAAGAGTCTTCATAAAAACATACAGTCCTAAAAAAAACTGGTGAATAAAACTGTTCATAAGAAAACCAGGTCAACATAATTTTTAAAAAGATGATGACTACCTAAATTTATTTAAGTTTTAGGGCCATAGCAGTAAAATTATAAAACAATCTTATACAGTTGATACTATTTCAAAAAATCATCTGAGGGTAAAAATTTAAGTGGAAATTATAATGAAAAAGTGGGATAGAAGTGATACCACTAGTATCCAATCTAAAATTATGCTCAAAGCAGTAACTAACAACATAACTTGGTACTGGTTAAACAGTAGAAAAGTCAGTTAATGAAACTGGATATTTATATAATGAACCTAGTAGCCGATTGGTCAGAAGAAAAAAAAGATTGCAATTACTGGGGAAAGGGCTCACCATATAACAAAATCTACTAGTAAAACAGCATAGTACTCTGGCAGAAATTTGGTATAGATCAATATTTCACACAGTATATGAAAATAGACCCCAAATAAATACATGGCTTAGAGGCAAAGTATGAAATCTTAAATCAATCAGAGGAGGAAGGAATTAACTTTCAGATCTATGGCTAGAAGCAGAACTCATGACTAAGTATGTCATAGAAATGATCTCAGAACATAAAAATGGGCGAGACTGATTATGTAAAATTTAAAATTATTATACAAATAATAACCATGCAGTTCAGTGAAAATGAAATTTGCAGATAAATTGGTCACTGGGTAAAAATCTTTATAGTAACTTTCTATGGTAGAAGTCTCATATACAAGATATCTAAGGAAATATTTCAAAGTTTTAAGAGTAAGCCATTATCTGATAGACAAATGAATCTATAATATTATCAGGCAATTTAAAAAGAAAACAATCCATGCTATCAACAACCATACATAAAATGGCTTAAAATCACTAATAATTAGATAAATTAAAGCAATCTGTGGTTTCACCTCACACCCAGAAGGTTGGTAAGATGATAAAAAAAGAAAATTACAATTCTTGGAGGAAAACTGAGGGGGGAAAGGGACAGTAATGTCAGTTGATGAGACTGTTATTTGGACAAGTTATTCTGGAAAGCAATTTTGAGCTATTTCTCACCCTCCCATCCTCCCTCTATCCCCTTTATAAATGAACTGTGAATATTCTCAGATAAGCCTTGCCACCAGGTCTACAAGTCATAGGGATCAAAGAAAGATTAAAAGTACAAAAAAAGTGCAAAAATATTTAGAAAAGTTTATTGTTGTTGTTGCTGTTTTTTCCCCTATAGTGGCCAAGAACTAGAAACTAAGGGGTTGATATCCTCTGGGCAAAATGACCATACAAAATATAATATATTGATATAGTCATATATTAGAGTATTGGAAGAAATGATGAAATGGACAATTTCTGATTTTTAAACATTTATTTGTACCATAGAACACTGTGGCAGGGTAGTGAAAACTATGGACCCCTTCTCAGAATTGTTTTTGAATGCATGATATAAAATGCATACAATTAAAAAGGAAACCAATGGTATTGAAATAGTTATCAACAAGGTTTGAAAAACAAGTTTATGCATCCCAGGTTAAGAATACCTGTCTTGGATTTTATGTAAGAGTACTAAAAAGTTAAGAGACTTACATAGTCACTTGGCTTGTCCCACAGCCAGTATGTATCAGAGGCAAAAGTTAACCCATGCACTTCTGATTTTGAGGTTAGCTCTCGAAAGCTCTTTTTATATTACTAATAATATAAAAATAATAATAGCATTTGTATGACACCTACTATGTGCCAATTACTATATTAAGCACCTTACAAATATTATCTCATTTGATCATTAAACCTTTCAAATTCACAATGCATTCTGTTAAACTTTTTGAAAGTACATTTTTGTGAGCAAGAGTGATACTATCTCTCAAGGTTCCTGATCCCTTGGGGCCAAAAGTGATACTTTCCCCTCAGGGCTTCCACTCCTTCTTGAATGAAAGTCCACCTCCCTGCCTTTGAATTGTGTCCTGGAAGTAGTCTAGGCAATGGAGTTGCCAAAAGTTGCCCCTTAATGGCTCCCACTCCCTCTTGACCAAAAGTGATCTTTACTGTTGACTTATGACCCAGAAGCATATATATAGGCAATGGAACTGCCAAACAGCATCTAGTATTATGTTCAGTGCTAGCACATGGTTACCCTGTAATCTATTTATGACTAGTGCCATATCCCCTTAGCATTTCCAGCTTGAGAGCTCCCAAAGTTATTGCTGCTTCTGTCACCACCACTTAGTTCTACCACAGGAATTTCATCCTTCTTCCTCCATGTCACAGATCTGTCTTTCTGACCTCCAATGTTGTTTTGGGCTAGAAGGATGTCTCATTTTGACCTTTTGTTGATTCTTCCACTCCAGAATTCAATTTGAGGCATTATTTTAAAGTTGTTTGGCAGGAAATGTTGGGAGAACCTGGGTGAGTGCTTCTCTACTTTGCCACTTTGGCTCTCCATTGTTATTTTGAAAGTACCATTCTGCCCCCACTTAATCCATACCCTTCCCTTTATGTTGCTGTTTAATCATTTTCAGTTGTGTCTAAATCTCCATGACCCCATTTGGGGTTTCCTTGGCAAAGATGCTAGAGTGATTTGCCATTTCCTTCTCCAGCTTGTTCTATAGATAAGGAAACTGAGGCAAACACGTAAAGTGACTTGCCCAGGGTCACACAGTGAGATGTTAAATTACATACCAACTACTTTGGTAGGCCAATTAGGTAGGCTTCTATGATTCACTTTAGATTATTCCATAAGTAGCTTAATCAAGGATCATTTTTACAACTTTCTACCAAAAATGACAAAAGGAATAGATATTCTTAAGAGAATCTTGAACTATCAAGTTGGGAGAATGTGAAGAAAGCACTGCATGTGTGAATCCACTATCAAGTTGGGAGAATGTGAAGAAAGCACTGCATGTGTGAATCCACCATCTTTCACATCACCTTTAAACACCAACTTTGCAGTTGGTGAAAATAACAGCAGGGAAAAGTCTAACAGCCAAATTGCTAATCTAGAGAAAAGCATTACTAACCATGTAGCTAGTGAGACATGGGATAACAAAAGAACATTTGGTAAACCCCTCCTAGACCCTTACACTGGGATTTTTTTGTTCCCTTTTTATTATAAGATTAAGACATTCTGCTGTAAAAATATCTTAAACATGAAGATAAAAATCCTCTAGAAAATAATAGTAATTTACATTCATATGGAACTTTTTTATGCTGAAGAATCTCCAAAATGTCTTTCCTATATTTACAAAAAGTGTAATCACTTCACAATCTATCAGAATTCACCTGCTTTTCATCAACTAGATATAGCTACTAGGCAGTAGTTTGGGGACTATTAAAAGACAAATACCATGTCCAATTTAGTGAATAGGTATCCTCCAAGGAAATAGAGTCAGACTGTGTAGCAACTATTTTGTACTCAATAAATTTAGAATAATGACACTGTTATGGTGTGAGAGATTGAGGGGTTGTGACCCCTCCAAGACCGCAGTACAGGACAGGTCGTCTGCAATGAATTCACAGACTCAAGCATTCTTTAATTCAAGGTGGCAAAGATTTATTGTTACACTTTTCAGTGGGCAAGGATTCTTAAAGGATTCTGCAAGAGACTGAGAATGCAGCTATGGAAAAGAGCATGGGAAAGAAATGACAGGAACACTGATGAGGTAATCCAAAGGTGCAGGTGTCTTTGGGGCTATGGATGGGAAAGTACAGGGAGCATACTGGACAGGAAGGGAGATGGATCTTTGAAGAGTGGCAGGAGGAAGAGTCCTTGGGCAGGTCAAGGACACCCCTTTCCCTCTGCCTTGTTGAGAGAATGCTCTGCAACAAAGGAAAGCTTTCTCACAACTAAAGAATTGGGAGGCTTCCAGATACATGATCTGAGGGCTGGGGCCTGAGCAGCCCAGCTCTGTGTAGCTATACCAGGAAGAGAGATAAGGGTGGTGCTGAGGCCCATGCATGAATAACTGCTAGGCACAGTGTCCTTGGGCTGGGGAGAAACTGTCAGGGATAGTGTTTCTAAGGCTAGGGAGAAATCAGGGTCCAAGTACAAGCACCCAAACATAAGCACCCAAGCACCCCATCAACACCATTGTCAAAAGTAGGGCATTTCCTCTACAGTACTTAGCTTAAGAGTCTTTAACAGAGACCAGTTATAAGCAAGTTGAAATTAGAAAGGCACTAATGGAATAAGAAAACAACTAGTGGTCTTGAAGAAAGAAAATTTTGACTAAAATCACATCACTAACACTAAGTAGTTGTGTGATTCTAAGCAACTAATTAATGTCTTTAATGAATGTATAGCCTGACAATGGTATTGAATAGTACATTATAACTCAAATGAATGACTTTGATAAATCAACTATGAGTTTTAATCATAAACGCACATGCTGATTGTAAGAGTATATACCTTGAATAGGATTTTTGACTATGTAGATAGAGATATTTTTATCAGACAGCATTAATACACACATATGCAAACACATATAGATGGATGATGCATGTGCTACTTGTTATTTGTTAAAAGTTTACTGGAATATAGATAGGTACAGATATTCCTATATATATGTGTTTGCGTGTGTGTGTGTGTGTATGTGTATGTGTGTGTATGTGTGTATTTATACAAACATATGAGTGTAATGTGTTTTCCATTCAATTGCATATCTGCATCTACCCAACTTTTTAAATTTTAATTTTCCTATCTGGATAGTTAGATCAAACTCTTTTGAGTAATTTTACATCTTATTTAGGAGGCTGCAATGATATTCCTGGCCTTGATAAAATCTACACGTCTTCATCCATAACCAAAAACATGTGGAGGACTTCATTATTTACAGGGAATTCTTCTTTAACTTAGACTATGTGCTGGATCTTCTTCCTGACAGTAGTGAATACCTTTGGGTATTTGTGGCTGTCTTTTATTTCTCACTTAAAATTAATTAATAAGCAAAAGGTCATCAAATAAAGTTATCTCTGTTGTGATATCTACTTTTTTTTCTTTTCTAAAGCACAAAACTAAAAATTATATTGATGATTTTTATTTGTATCATAGTTACTTATGGTTCATCCACCTTGACATGCAGAATTGTCACCTCTTTTAAATATGGGAAAACTATCAAATAAAAGCAACTGTAACAATGAGAGTGCCTAACAATAAATCCTGCCTTTGTCATACATACTTCTTTGCCAAGAGGAAGAAGCTTTCTTGTTGATTATCGACGACTATAATTGTGTGTGTGTGTGTGTGTGTGTGTGTGTGTCTGTGTGTGTATGTGTGTGTGTTTCCTATAACTCCAAGTTTGGCTTCAATTTAGTGAACTTTTAATTATGGTTCAGCTTATTTTATTTTGTCTCTGTAGAAATCTTCTCATGTTTCGATTTCTCCATCTCTTACTGTGCAATAATGTTCCATTACATTAATATACCCAAATTCGTTCTGCCATTAGTCTCCAATCAGTGGACATCCGTTTTGTTTCTAGTTCTTTTTAAGTCATACACACACAAATTCTATCAAAATTTTGATGTATGTTTGACCCTTTTTTAACCTCTTTAAAATGTATAGAAATAACAGAATGCCTGGGTCAAAGATATGAAAAGTTTACTCACCTCTCCATCATAATTCCAAACTGTTTTGCAGAAGAATTAAACTTATTGACAGTCTTGCAGGATAATCTAGGTATGGGAGTGGATAGGCAACTGAGCCTAGATTCAGTCCTGGAATTTCTGAGTTAAAATTTGGCTTCTTCCAACACATATTAGCTGTGAAACCCTGAGCAAATCATTTAATTTCTCTCTTAATTTCCTCAATTGTAAAAAAGAGGATAATGGCAGCACCTAACTCCCAAGGTCATATTTTTCAAGTACTTAGCACAATGACTGGTACGTAGTTGGTACTTAATAAATTATTCTTTCCTTCCCTCTTCTCCACAAGTGTTTTAGAAGCTATTCCTAAAGGGACTGTACAATTTACTATTTCCATTTTAATCATCTTTTCCAATCTGATGGGAGCTGTAAAATGAAACCGCAAAATTGTTTTAATTGCATTTCCCTTATTATCTGTGATTCAGAGCATGAGAAGAAATGGATAGGTTGTGATCTACATCAATAAAGGAAGTACAATAGAGTTGCATTATTATGTACATTAAACTTAAATGAAGTGAATTATATGTACCTTGTAATGCAAATGTGCACAACAGAGATTAGTTCAGTATTCCACTCAATGAGTATATGTGTGTATGTATATATATATATATATATATATATATATATATATATATTATATTATATACACATATTATATATATATATGTATATATATATATGTATATATATATATGTATGTATATGTATACACCATATATATACATACGCACATACATATATATGTATGCATATATATACACACATACATATACTGTACGCATGTTTATATGTATATGTGAGTGTGTATGTGTATATATTATGTGTGTGTCTGTGTCTGTGTATGCCCGAACATAATTGTAAGATGGAATATATGAATCTGCTTTCCTTTCCATCAAGCTTAAATCCCATATTTATCTCTTTTTGTGAGTACCTCACCATGCTGAGCATGATTTTATTATGTCATTTTAATCATACTAAGAGATAGACTATTCATTCTGCTTAGGCTAGAAGAGCTGATGAAGAATAGTTTTAGTTGTTCTTCTTTGCATTCCTGGTCAGCTAAAATATCCCTGATGTATCCTCTATGACTTTCTCATAAACTTGTCTGCCTTCTGAAGAAATGGAAAGAAGAAATAGTTATGTCATTAAATATAATCACGCTTTTGTCACAAGTTTTCCAGCCAAGTCTTTACAAATTTAACTTATTTGTTCTCTATTTGAGTAGAAGTCATGGCTCAAGCTTATCTTCCAATCAATAGCTTCACCGAGTGTAGTGAAAAATCACATTTAGATCCAAATGCTTCCATAGCAACCATCTTACATCCATCTGCTCTCCAATACTGACTGCCTTCTTTTAAAGAAATCATAGCCCAATTGCAGCCTCTATTTAAAGATACTATACTGTACTTTCTGGGAAATTTAACAGATTTTCAAGAGTGATTTTGAATAAGATTATTTTGCTTTACAAACTAACTTTAGAACCTAAGCCTCATAAAAGATGTGACTCCATTGTACCTATGAGATTGCAGATGATCTGGAGTTTTCAAGTACTTTACCATGCTTTCATTTTATTGTGCTAAAATTGTCAATAATTATCATGTGTTTTTCTATGTGCTAAAGCATGGGAGAAAATGTTAAAGCCAATTTCTTTTCTGGGATAGTACATAGATACATACATACATGGAGATGATAAATAGATGATAGAGATAAATAGATAACAAAATGTAATACATATGCAAATAATTGCAAAGATTTAAAACATAAGCATATTTAGTGTAAAATGGTTAAGGGGCAGCTGTCATTTGAGACTTGGAAACTGATTGTCCAAAAAAAATATACCAAACAGGTGGCTGCAACAGAATGCTACTGTCTGTGAAAGAAAAAAAAAAGAGAAGCAAAACTCGAGGAAATAGGCTGTAAGAATTTTATGTAGTAGAAAACAAGATTGGTTAAGACAAGTAAATAATAGCTCCATTTACTCAGTAAGAGTTTAAGAATGAGGAGGGCTGAAGAGCATAGAATACCAATCTGATGAAGGGAGAGGTCTTTCAATGTTATTGCTTATTATATAATTTTGTTTTGTGTGCATATGTAATAACAAATAAATGCAAATCATGTTCACATTTATAGAAATTGATTAATATAAAGAATATATACATATATATACATATATTTTTAAAATATTTGTGAAAGTGCTTTTATTCCTTTTGACTTTCTTTTTTTTTTTAGGCAATTGGGGTTAAGTGACTTGCCCAGGGTCACACAGCTAGTAAGTGTCAAGTGTTTGGTCTCAGGCTGCATTTGAACTCAGGTTCCTGACTTCAGGGCTGGTGCACCACCTAGTTACCCCCCCCCTTGACTTTTCTTTTGCATGTCTTGTTGCACATGTTTTCTCATGACTTTGGGATGGTAAAGATGTAAGACAAAAGAGTACAGGGGTAAGAGAGGATGGGGAAGAGTTAATACTGCACAGTTCATTGAGAACATCAACAAAGGGTCATATTACATAGAACTTTTTTTATATAAACTATTTATCAATAGATAATTCCAGTGAAATTGTTTACCTCTTCTTGGATATGCCCACAGTTTGACCCCTGAGGCCTGTAGTCTTGGTGTGCTGGCCTCAGATGCAGAGACCCCAAAAGTGCCAAAGCCCATGATGTGCCCAAATCTCCTTCAGTTGCTTCAGATCTTCAGGCAGCTTATTGTGAAAACTGTTGGCCAGAATCTGGATATATTTTTCATCCTTTATGTGCTTCTTCCTGGTAAGAAACAAGTCTGGAATCTTTTACTGCTGGGGATTCTACATGATGATGATCACATGCTCCACCTCGTCTTCAGTGAGCTCACCAGCCCTCTTGGTGAGGTCAATGTCTGCTTTCCTCAGTGCTACATGAGCATATCTTCAACCCACACCCTTGATGGCAAAAGCTATTTTGTGTTGTCCACCAGTGTTGGTGTTGTGCTCTCTCAAAATATGCTGGAACTTCTCAGGGATTACTAGAGACATGGCTACAATGGTGGCATGAGAGATTTCTTTCTACACAGAACTTTTACTTGAGTAAATATATTTTTTCTTTCTAGTGTTATTAAATCATAACTTCCTTTTAATATTTTAATAATATATTTTATTTCTATGTAACCTATATTTCCTGTTGTATTCCTCCTTATACACTTCCAGAGAATCATCTCTTATTAAGCAAAAGATGAAGAAAGGAAGAGAGTTCTACAAAATTGAATAACAGACTTCCAGGAACCCAAGATGGTGGAATAAGCTCTAAATCATTGTATCTCTCCCATATTTACCTCCAAACAACCATAAAATAGCACCCCAAAACAAATTCTGGGAGAGAAGAACCAGGAAAAAGAAAGGGTGAAATAATCTTTTAGCTCAGGAAACTCAAAAGATAAGCAAAAAAGGTCTATCTCAGGTAAAAGGGAAGCGCTTTACAGGACAGGATGCACCCTATTAAGCCAGAAGAAAGCTCCACCTCAACAAAGCAGCATGAAAGCCTAAGCCCTTGAGTGGTGGAGCAGGCAAATGATGACACTAGGAACCCCTGTGTGCCTAAGCATAGCCAGGGGAACTGGCAGACTCCAGCTCTGAGAACCACCACATGCTTCAGCACAGCCCCAGGCAAGCAGGCATCCTTCAATGGCCAGAGTTCCATGTGCTTCAATGTAGCCCTGAGAAATGCAGAAACATCCCACTGGGACTCAGCACATTCCAGAAATCACCATTAGGACCCCAGCTCAGCACCAGGTAAACTGCTAGATCCCTATGGCCTCCAGCAGCACTAAGCACCTACAGCCCACCCCTCAACAGAGCAACAGATACAAGGGTCCCTTGGGGGACTCAGGGAACCATCAGTACAGGTAAATAGTCAGGGCTTGCAGCCATGTGCAAGAACCCTGAGACAGTTCACCTCCCACTCCAGGTTAAGAGCTCAGATTTAAAAGAAAGGTGAAAGGTTAAAAACAAAAAAAACCAACACAAAACAAAACACAAATATGACCATAGAAAGTTATTATGGTGACAGAGAAGACCAAGATAGACTCAGAAGAGGACAACAATATCAAAATACATGGGCAAAAGCCCACTCCCCTCAAAAAGAAACTGGAAGTGGTTTAAGCTCAGAAAGACCTCAAGGAAGAGCTCAAAAAGCAGCTTAAAAATCATAAAAGATAGGTAGTAGAAAAAAATGGGAAAAGAAATGAGAGTGATACAAGAAAATAATGAAAAAAAAAAAGAGTCAACAGCTTGGAAAACTGTTTAAAAAGTAGAATTGGCCAAATTCCCCTCCTTAGGGAAAGTAAAAAAAAAGTTAATTGAGGAAAGCAACCCCTAAAAAGGTAGAATTGGGTGACTGGAAGCTAATAACTCTATGAGACATCAAGAATCAATCAAATAAATTCAAAGGAATGAAAAAATAGAAGAAAACATAAAATATTTCATGGGAAAAACAACTGACCTAGAAAATAGACACAGGAAAGACAATATGAGAATCATTGGACTATCTGAAAGCCATAATCAAAATGAGGACCTGGATAGCATCTTCAAGAAATCATCAAGGAAAACAGTCCTGATGTTCTGGAACCAGACAGCAAAATAGGCATTGAAAGAATCCACTGATTATCTCAGGAAAGGGATCCTAAAATAAGACTGCCAAGGAGCATTGCAGCCAAATTTCAAACTTATCAGGTCAAGGAAAAAATACTATAAGTGGCCAGAAACAATTCAAATATCACAGAGTCACAATCAGGATTGCACAGGACTTGGCAGTTGCAACATTAAAGGATCAAAGGTCATGGAACATGATATTCTGGAAGGAAAAGGAGTTAGGACTGTAACCAAGAATAAATTACCCTGCAAAATTAAGCATAATGCATCATTGGAAAAATGGTCACTAAATGAGCTAGAAGGATTTAAAGTTTTCATAAAGAGAAGACCAAAATTAAACCAAAAATTTTACCTCTAATATCAAGACCCCAGGGAAGCATAAACAGGTAAAAAAGGAAAAGAATACATTAGAGATGCAATAGAGCTAACCTGTTTACATCCTACATAGGAAGACGATATTTGTAATTCTTAAAAATTGTACCACTAAGAACACAGCAAGAAGGAATGTACATAAGTATGGGTATAAGGTGAATTTGAGAGAATGACATGAAAAAAATTAAGGGATGAGAAAGAGAAGTACAATGGACACAAAAGGAAGGGAGAGGTAGAATGGGGTAAATTATTTCACATGAAGAGGCATGAAAAATCTTTTATAGTGGAGGGGAAGATGGGAAAGTGGGTGATGTACGTCACTTGATCATTACTCTCATCTGTAATTGGCTCAAAGGAATCATATACATAATCAATTGAATATAGCAATCTACATTACCAGCAGGGAAATAGGAGTGGAAGAGACTAAGTGAAGGGGAGGGAGACTTACAGAAAGGAGAGTAGATCAGGGGAGATAGTATACAGAAGCAAAACAATGGTGAGGACAGAAGGGAGAAAGGAGAAAGAAAAGCATAACTGGGGGACAGGGGAACTAGATGGAGAGAAAGACACAGATAGTAATCATAACTGTGAATGCAAATGGGCTGAACTGTCCTATGAAATGGAAGGAGAAGCAGAGTGGATCAAAAATCAGAATCATACAATATATTGTTTACAAGAAACACACTTGAAGTAGACACACACTCACACACACACACACACACACATTAAAGGTAAGGGGGTGGAGCTTAGATTAAAAAATCAGATGTCTGCCACTGCATTTGGGGCCATCTCCAGTTGTCCTAACCTATATCCAGCCACTGAATTCTCCAGTGGAGAAAGTAAGGATGGTAACTTTGCACAGCCCTCTCTCACTTAAATCCAATTCATTTGCAAGTCATGGCATCATCTTCTTGATGTCATGGTCCTCCTTGAGAACAAAAGACAAACCACAATTATGCTCCAGCTAAAGTAAAAGAAAAAAAGAAAAAAAGGAAAAAAAAGTGGGGTAACAATCCTGATCTCAGACAAAGTAAAAGCAAAAATATACTTAATTAAAAGAGATAAGGAAGGAAACTACATCTTGCTAAAAGGTACCATAAACAATGAAGTGATATTAATTCTAAACATATATATGCCAATTAGTATAGCATTCAGATTCTTAAAAGAGAACTTAAGTGAGTTATAGGAAAAAATAGAGAGCAAAACTTTACTAGTGGGGGACCTCAAATGTCTCCTCTCAGAACTCAATAAATCCAACCAAAAAATAAACAAGAAAAAACCTAAGGTGCTAAGTAGAATATTAGAAAAATTAGGTATGACAGACCTTTGGCATGATTTAGACATAATGGGTGACACCATAAGAAAATTAAAAGACCAAGGGATACTGTACCTCTCTGATCTATGGGAAAGGGAAGAATTCATGACCAAACAAGAGATAGCGAACACTACAAAATATAAAACAGATAAATCAGAATGTATTAAATTAAAAAAGCCTTTGTACAAATAAAATCACTGCAGCCTACAGTAGAAGGAAATCAGAAAGATGGGAAACAATCTTAATAGCGAGTGTCTCTGATAAAGGTCTCATTTTTCAAATATATAGATAACTGAGTCAAATTTCTGAGAACACAAGCCATTCCCAAATTGACAAATAGTTAAAGAATATGAACAAGCAGTTTTCAGCTGCAGAATTCAAAGCCAATGTATGAAGAAGTGCTCTAAATAATTTTTAATTAGAGAAATTCAAATTAAAAGAAAGTCTGAAATATTACCACACACATATCAGATTTACTACTATGACAAAAAAGGAAAATGATAAATGGAGAGGATGTAGAAAAATTGGTACACAAATACACTGTTGGTGGAGTTGTGAATGGATCCAACAATTCTGGAGAAAAATTTGGAGCTATGTCCAAAGGGAAACCAAACTGTGCATACACTTTGACCTAGAAATACCACTATTAGGTTTGTATCCCAAAGAAATCATAAAAAAGGGAAAAGGACCCACATGCACACAAATATTTATAATAGCCCTTTTTGTGGTGGCAGTATATTGGAAATTCAGGGGATGTCCACTAATCAGGGAATTGCTGAACAACTGTGGTATATGAATGTAATGGTATACTATTGTGCAATAAGAAATGATGGAGGCCAAGATGGCAGAGTGAAAAGGTAAGTCGCTCTCACTTTCCCCTATCAACCTCTGAAAACCCAGAAAATATCACCCCAGAAAAAAAAAAGCAAACAAACCTTGGAACACCTGAATAGAAGAAAGACAAGGAGCAGCAGTGCAGTAGCCCAGCAAACGGGTCTCCAAGTGCCTCAGCAAAAACAAGGGGCCCCAGGCGGATAAGTACCCTGCAGCATTCATCTGAAAGGAGGTGAAGAAAACAACCTAAAGGCTTCCTAAAGCCCTGGCCTTGCTGATTCCAACCCAACACCAGGTGAGCTTTAGGAGCCCTGAAGCTTCCAATTGTGAAGAAATCCTGAAGCCCAGGTGGTAGAGTAGGCAAACACCAACACCTGGACCTCCGAGTGCCTCAATGAGGGCTGGGGGAACCAGTGGAAACCAGCTCAGAAAACCACCAGGAGTCTCGGCACTCCACGGCAAAGGAATCTACCAGTGCATTGGCAGAAATGAGGGAGGCAGCCCTGCAAGGGGCCCCAGGCAGATAAACACCCTGCATCACCCATCTAAAAGGAGCTGAAGAAAGCTAAAGGAAAGGAAAAGCAGGCAACCTAGAATTGCCTGAAAGTTCCAGCCTTGCTGATTCCAGCCCAACAAGGTAAGCTGCCAGAAACCTACAGCCTCCAATTCCCAGCATAAGAGGCCCCAGAAGCAAAGCCAGTGACCAAGACCTAGGCTCCCAACACAAGAAGCTTGGGTCAGTGCCCTCTGTTCCCCAGCAGGAGAGCTCAATCTCTTTAAAGGCCAGGGAATAAAGAAACACCATGAGTAAAAAGAAATGTACCATAGATTCATATTATGAGAAGAGTGAAGATCAAGACAGAAATTCTGAAGAGGACAACATTGTCAACAAACCCACATCTGCAACAACAAAAGGGAATATGAACTGGTCTGAAGCCCAAAAAGCCTTCTTAGAAGAGCTCAAGAAGGATTTTAATAGTCAAATGAGAGAGGTAAAAGAGTCCTTCAAAAATACAATTGGCCAATTGGAAAAAAAATACACTGAAGAAAACAAGTCCCTAAAAAACACAATTGGCCAATTGAAGAAGGAAGGACAAAAACTAACAGAAGAGTACACTGAAGAAAACAAGTCCCTAAAAAACACAATTGGCCAGTTGAAGAAGGAAGTACAAAAACTAACAGAAAACAATCTGTTAAAAACTAGAATTGGACAAATGGAAACTAATGTCTCTATGAGAGAGCAAGAATCAGTCAAACAGAAACAAAAAAATGAAAAAATAGATGAAAATGTAAAATACCTCATCAGTAAAACAACGACCTGGAAAATCGACTCAGGAGAGACAATTTAAAAATTATTGGACTACCTGAAAATCATGATGAAAAAAAGAGCCTGGACAGTATCTTTCAGGAAATCATAAAGGAAAACTGCCCAGAAGTCCTAGAACCAGAAGGGAAAATAACCATAGAAAGAATCCACCGATCACCACCTGAAAGAGATCCCAAATTGACAACACCAAGAATATAATAGCAAAATTCCAAAATTACCAGATGAAAGAGAAGGTGCTGCAAGCAGCCAGAAAGAAACAATTTAAATATCATGGAACCACAGTCAGGATTACACAGGACCTTGCAGCTTCTACATTAAAAGACCGCAGGGCATGGAACATGATATTCCTAAGGCAAAGGAGCTTGGAATGCAGCCAAGGATCAATTACCCAGCAAAAATGAGCATCATTTTTCAAGGGAGGAGGTGGATATTCAAAAATAGGAGACTTCCAAACTTTCCTGATAAAAAGACCAGAGCTCAACAAAAAATTTGATCTTCAAGTACAGGACTCAAGAAGGACTTAAAAAGGTAAATGGGACAGAAGGATACAATATGTTGTTAATAAGGGGGGGCTGTTTAAACCCCTACAAGGGAATATGAGACTTGCAACCCTTGAGAACTGTATTGTTATTTACATGTTAAAGGAGTATACATAAAGAGGGTGGATATTAGTTGACTTTGATGTAATGATAAAAAAAAATCTAATCAAGTGGGTTAAATGGATCCAAATAAGTGGATCAATCTGATCTTAGAAAATGTACTGAGAAAGGAGGAGGCAGACAAGGGTAAATTACATTACAGGAAAAGACACAAAATCCTATTACAGCAGAGGGAAAGAAGGGGGGGAGCATTGTTTGAACCTTACTCTCATCAGATTTGGCTCAAGAAGGGCATAATATAATCAGTTAGGTATAGAAATCTAACTTGCCCTATAGGCAGTAGGAGGGAAAAGGGGAAAGAAAAGGGAGGGGGAAAGAAGGAGGGGAGGGGGAAAGAAGGGAGGGAAAGCAGTAAGACTAAAGGGGAAGAAAAGGGAAAGGGATAATAAAAGGGGGAAGGGACTGAAGGAGGCGTGGTCAAAAGCAAAACACTAGTGAAGGGGAGAAAGGAAAAAGGAGAAAGAAAAGCATAAATGGGGGGAAAAGGATGGAGAAAAAGTAATCACAACTGTGAATGTGAATGGGATGAACTCTCCCGGAAACAGATTGCAGAATGGATTAAAAACCATAATCCTACAATATGTTGTTTACAGGAAACACATTTGAAAAAGAGTGACACAGGGTAAAGGTAAAAGGCTGGAGTAGAATATATTATGCGTCAGCTGAAGTAAAAAAAGCAGGGGTAGCAATCCTGATCTCAGACAAAGCAAAAGCAAAAATAGATCTAATCAAAAGAGATAAGGAAGGAAACTACATTCTGCTAAAAGGCACCACAGATAATGAAGTAATATCATTACTAAATATATATACACCAAATGGTATAGCATCCAAATTCTTACAGGAGAAGTTCAGGGAGTTACAGGAAGAAATAGACAGCAAAACTATACTAGTGGGGGACCTGACCTCCCCCTCTGCACTAGATAAGTCTAACCACAAAATAAACAAGAAAGAGGTTAAGGAGGTGAATAGAACATTAGAAAAGTTAGGTATGATAGACCTCTGGAGAAAACTGAATGGGGATAGAAAGGAATATACTTTTTTCTCTCAGTACATGGCACATACACAAAAATTTACCATGTACTAGGGCATAAAAACCTCACAATCCAATGCAGAAAGGCAGAAATATTAAATGCATCCTTTTCAGATCATGATGCAATAAAAATTATATGTAATAAAGGGCCATGGAAAGATAGACTAAAAAATAATTGGAAACTAAATAATCTAATCCTAAAAAATGATTGGGTCAAACAACAAATCATAGAAACAATCAATAATTTCATTCAAGAGAATGACAATAATGAGACAACATACCAAAACCTATGGGATGCAGCGAAAGCAGTTCTTAGGGGAAGTTTTATATCTCTAAATGCTTACATAAATAAAATAGAAAAAGAGGAGATTAATGAATTGGGCATACAACTAAAAAAACTAGAAAAAGAACAAATTAAAAATCCTCAACTAAACACCAAATTAGAAATATTGAAAACCAAAGGAAAAATCAATAAAATTGAAATTAAGAAAACTATTGAACTAATAAATAAAACTAAGAGCTGGTTTTATGAAAAAACAATAAAATAGATAAGCCTTTGGTTAATTTAATTAAAAAAAGAAAGAAGAAAACCAAATTACTAGTATCAAGAATGAAAAGGGAAGCTACCACCAAGGAAGAGCAAATTAAAACAATAATTAGGAATTATTTTGCCCAACTATATGCCAACAAATTTGACAATCTTAGTGAAATGTATACATATTTACAAAAATATAAATTGCCCAGATTAACTGAAGAGGAAGTAAAATACTTAAATAACCCCATCTCAGAAAAAGAAATTGAACAAGCCATTGATGAACTCCCTAGGAAAAAATCTCCAGGGCCAGATGGATTTACATGCGAATTCTATCAAACATTTAAAGAACAATTAATTCCAATACTATATAGACTATTTGGGAAAATAGGTGAAGAAGGAGTCTTACCAAATTCTTTTTATGATAGAAATATTATAAAATATTATATGATACCTAAACCAGGAAGAGTCAAAATAGAGAAAGAAAATTATAGACCAATTTCTCTAATGAATATAGATGCAAAAATTTTAAACAAAATATTAGCAAGTAGATTACAGCAACTTATCACAAGAATAATACACTATGACCAGGTAGGATTTATACCAGGAATGCAGGGTTGGTTCAATATTAGGAAAACTATCAGCATCATTGAGCATATCAACAACAAAACCAACAGAAACCACATGATCATCTCAATAGATGCAGAAAAAGCTTTTGATAAAATACAACACCCATTCCTATTAAAAACACTAGAAATCATAGGTATAAATGGAGTCTTCCTTAAAATAATAAATAGCACATATCTAAAACCTTCAGCAAGCATTATATGTAATGGGGACAGGCTAGAAGCATTTTCAATAAGATCGGGGGTGAAAGAAGGATGTCCATTATCACCACTGTTATTCAATATTGTACTGGAAACCTTAGCTTTAGCAATAAGAGAAGAAAAAGAAATTGAAGGCATTAGAATAGGCAAAGAAGAAACAAAGCTATCACTCTTTGCAGATAACATGATGATATACTTAGAGAATCCTAGAGAATCAAGTAAAAAACTACTTGAAATAATAAATCACTTTAGCAAAGTTGCAGGCTATAAAATAAACCCACATAAATCATTGGCATTTCTATATAGTGCCAACAAAGCCCAACAGCAAGAGATAGAAAGAGAAATCCCATTTAAACTTACTGTAGACATTATAAAATACTTAGAAGTCTACCTCCTGAAACAAACCCACGAACTCTATGAACACAGTTACAAAACACTTTTCACAGAAATAAAATCAGATCTAAATAATTGGAAAAACATCAGTTGCTCATGGGTAGGCTGAGCTAATATGACAAAAATGACAATCCTACCTAAGCTAATTTACTTATTCAGTGCCATACCAATGAAACTACAAAAAAAATTATTTTATATAGGTAGAAAAAATAATAACAAGATTCATTTGGAAAAACAAAAGGTCCAGAATATCAAAGGAACTAATGAAAAGAAATGCAGGGGAAGGTAGCCTAGCAATTCTAGATCTTAAATTCTATTTTAAAGCAGCAATCATCAAAACTGCTTGGTACTGGCTAAGAAATACAGGGGTGTATCAGTGGAATAGGTTAAATATGCAAGACACAGTAGTCAATGACTATAGTAATCTATTATTTGATAAACCCAAAGACCCCAGCTTCTGGGATAAGAACCCACTCTTTGAAAAAAACTGCTGGGAAAACTGGAAAAGAGTATGGCAGAAACTAGGCACAGACCCAAATCTCACACCATATACCAAAATAAAGTCAAAATGGGTTCAGGACTTAGATATAAAGGCTGATACCATAAGTAAACTGGGAGAACAAGGAATAGTTTACCTATCAGATCTATGGAGAACAGAAGAATTCATGACCAAACAGGAGATAGAGAACATTATGAAAAGCAAAATGGATCATTTTGATTACATTAAATTGAAAAGATTTTGCCCAAACAATGCTAATGCAACTAAGATTAGAAGGAAGGTAGAAAATTTGGAAAGAATTTTTACAACCAGTCTTTCTGATAAAGGCCTCATTTCTAAAATATATAGAGAATTAAGACAAATTTATAAGAACACAAGCCATTCCCGAATTGATAAATGGTCAAAGGATATGAACAGACAGTTCTCAGATGAAGAAATTAAAGCCATCTATAGTCATATGAAAAAATGCTCTAAATTGTTATTGGTTAGGGAAATGCAAATCAAAACAACTCTGACATACCACATCACACCTATCAGATTGGCCAATATGATAAAACAGGAAAATGATAAATGTTGGAGAGGATGTGGGAAAATTGGAACGCTAATACATTGTTGGTGGAGTTGTGAAATGATCCAACCATTTTGGAGAACAATTTGAAACTATGCCCAAAGGGCTACAAAAATGTGCATACCCTTTGATCCAACAATAGCACTTCTAGGGCTATATCCCAAAGAGATCAAACAAATGGGAAAAGGACCCACATGGACAAAAATATTCATAGCAGCTCTTTTTGTGGTGGCAAAGAATTGGAAATTGAGAGGATGTCCATCAATTGGGGAATGGCTGAGCAAGTTGTGGTATATGAATGTAATGGAATACTATTGTGCTATAAGAAATGATGAACAGGCTGACTTCAGAAAAACATGGAAAGACTTGTATGGTCTGATGCTGAGTGAAGTGAGCAGAACCAGGAGGACTTTCTACACAATAGCAGCCATGTTATGCAATGACTAAGAATGTTAAACTGAACCCTTCTCAGCATTACAAGGATCTAAGACATCTCCAGAGGCCTCGGGATGGAAAATGCTGTCCACATCCAAAGAAAGAACTATGAAAGTTGAATCGCTCTCAACTTATTTTTACGTTCTGTTGAGTTTTATATCATCTTTCTGATGGTTCCTCCTACTGGTTTTAATTTTTACTTACAACTTCACTAACGTGAAAATATGTTTAATGGGTATGTAAATGTAAAGCCTATGTCAGATTGTGCGCTGTCTTGGGGAGGGTGGAGGGGGAGAAAAAGAGAGAAAAATTTTCAACTCAAAACATATGGAAAAAAATTTAAAAACATAAAAATTAAAAAAAAAGAAATGATGGAAAGACTTCTGCAAACTGATGCAAAATGAAATGAGTAGAACCAGGAAATCATTGTATACAGTATCAGCAACATTGTGTGATGGTCAGCTACAATTGACTCAGCTCTTCTCAGCAAAACGATGATCCAAGACAAGTACAAAGGATTCATGAAGGAAAATGCCATCCATATCCAGATAAAGAACTGAAAGTAGAGCAAAGTATATTTGTATCACTTACTTTATTCTTCGTAATTTATTCTTTTTTTATGTTTCTTATTTCACAACCTGTACTAATATGGAAATATTTTCACATGACAGCACATATGTAAACTATATCAAACTGCCTACTATTTTTGGAAGAGGTGAGGGAATGGAGGAAGATATAAAAACAATTGGAGCTCAAAACACTGTAAAAATCAATAGCAATTTTTTTAGGTGAGGGGGTGGGTAGGCACTGGGGTTAATTGACTTGCCCAGAGTCACACAGCTAGTGTTATGTGTCTCAGGCTGGATTTGAACTCAATTCCTCCTAACTCCAGGGCCAGTGCTCTATCCACTGTGCCACCTAGCTGCCCCATTAATTTTTTTTCTTGACATATAATTGGGGGAAAATAAAATGCTATTTAAAAAACTGAATAAAATATGAAAAAGTCTGATGACATATGTAGTATCCTATACACATGGTCCTCTACTTCTACAAAGCAGGAAGGATATTTCTCATCTCTTCTTAGCAACTGAGCTTAAACATTAAAATTTTACAGCAATCAATTTCTATTTTTTTGTTGTTGTCATTTCCATTTACAACTTTGGACAAGTAATTTGGTCTTTCAGTGCTCCGGGAAATTCTTTAAAATCATGTGTTGCACAAAAGTTACTGGTTGTAGATGGATTTCCTCACCCAGGAGTACCTTTTATCAATGAAATAATACATCAGGTCTTTATCCTTTTTCATATCTTTCCTTGTACATTGTTGTTTCAAGTTTGTAGTGTTACTGAGCTATCAAGTATTAAAGACAGGATTTCAACAGGTCTTGTGATTCAAAGGCAACCATTCTAATCACTATGAAACCCTGCCTCCATAAAAGAGAATGTTAAATGTAAGACACATCTTCAATTCATATTTGAATACTAATAATTGAGACATATGCTCCTTTACTTATATGAAGAAATTTAAAATTTTACAGTGATTTAAAAAAATACAAAATTGCCTCAATTGCTAAGTTTTTTGTAGCAAGAACTGATTTTATAATGTAGGGTAAACTTTACATGTTATATTTAGTCCTAAATTGCAGTAATTTAAAAGTGCTATACAAAATTCTTATAACAATAGTTATTATGCCCTCTAGAATTACATATATATATATATATATATATATAGATATATAGATATAGATATAGATATAGATATAGATATAGATATAGATATAGATATAGATATAGATATAGATATAGATATAGATATAGATATAGATATAGATAGATATAGATATATAGATATAGATTTGACCATGTTAAATACGGAGGATATTCTGAAAGTCACCTATTCTTATATCCCCAATAGAAGTAGTTTTATAATTTGTTGTTGTTTGTCAATTAGTTATGTTTGACTTTTCATGGCACTAGTTAGGGTTTATTGGCAAAGATATTAAAATGCATAGCCATTTCCTTCAGCTCATTTTATACGTGAAGAAACTGCTGCAAACAAGGTTAAGTAATTTGCCCAGGTCACACAGCTAGTAAGTATCTGAGGCTGGATTTGAACTCAGGGAGTAAAATCTTCCTTACTTTAGGCCAATACTCTATCTAGCTTTTCAGTTTTATGACTGAGTAATTTACTTTAGAAAAGGCGATGCAGTAATTAACTTAAGTTCTGGTAAATTTTATTTTTACAAGTAAAATAATATTAAACATGACAGTTGTTGATATTTCCAAAGCAAATAATACTCTCAAATTAAAAACTTTCCTTAATTAAAAAATAACAAACACCACACATTTAATATGAAGTTCCTTTAGTACTATTGTACAGTGTTAAAAGTCCTGGGCTTAGTATCAGGAAGACTTGGGTTTAAAACTTTCCTCTGACACTTACTGTCCAGTTATATCTGGACACATCACTTAAGCATCTAGCAACCCTCTACTGAGTCATAGGTAGCATTGTATTGGTGGAAAGTGTTAAACCACTAGATGTTATTACTTTGGCAACAACATAGATCCTTCAGGTATTTGGAAAGATTTAGTGACAATGAAGTTTATCCATCTTCAAATGTAGTATTTCTTTTTAATTCTCCAAGTGGCTCTCAAGTTTCTTTGAATTCTCTGCAAAATTCAAACAAGAAGAAATGAAATGTATGTTCCTAAGAAAAACCAGGTTAAAATTCAAGGGAGAATTAGAATTTTCACAGTAAGTAAAATGGGACTAAAATATCCATGAGAATGGCTCAATAGTGGAACATTTAATAAGATAATTGAAAGATTTTTAACTGAAATAAAAGTAATGATACAAAAAATTATAATTCACTTTTATGAATAGCTTCAGGTTTTACAAACTACTTTTCTCACAACAACATATGAACAAGAGAGAAGACAAAGACATCTCTTGGGCAATTGAAATGTGATTCTACCCAAAAGCAATAGGATTGATTCAGCTCAAGTTAGTAAAGTATCTGAGGTCTGTTTGAAGGGTATTAGATTAAAAAAAAAAAAAGAAGACTGCCTGCAATTACAGAAGTTTATACTCTAATGGAAGAAAATACTGTATGCAACCATGAATTACATAAGGGAAAATATGATAAGCACAAAGGGGACAGTATGAGTCTGTTCTCTCTCTCAAGAAGAGTTTGCATCATTTTATGCCTTTTTGGGAATAGTTCCAAATTGCTCTACAGAATAGTTGAATCACTTCACAACTCCACCGACAATGCATTAAAGTCTCATTTTCCCCACATCCCCTCCAACACTTGTCATTTACTTTTTCTGTCCTATTACCCAATCTAATAACTATGAGGTAGTACCTCAGAATTCTTTTAATTCACATTTCTCCAGTAAATAGTGAGTTAGAGTATTTTTTCATTTGGTTATAGATAGCTTTGATTACTTCATATGAAAACAGATCATATCTTTTGATGATTTGTCAACTGGGGAATTGATCTTATTTTTATAAATTTCACTCCGTTCTCTATATGTTTGAGAAATGAGTTCTTTATCAGAGTAACTTGCTTCAAACTTTTTTACATTTATTATTGCTAACTGTATTTCCTTTCATTCTATTCTCCCTCCCCCCCATTTATTCTATTTTCTCTTTCATTTCACCTTTTCCTTCCTCAAAATTGTTTTGCTTATGACCACACCTCCCCCAATCTGCCCTCCTGTCTGTCACCCCCTCTTCCCTAAACTCCTTCCCCTCAAGCTTTCCTGTAGGGTAAGATACATTTCTATACCCAATTGCATAAGTTTTTCCCTCTTTTAGCCAATTCTGATGAGAGTAAGGTTTACTCACTCCCCCTTAAATCCCCCCTCTTCCACTCTGTGGTAAAAGCTTTTCCTTGACACTTTTATGGGAGATAATTTACTCCATTCTATTTCTCCCTTTCTCTTTCTCCTAGTAAATTTTTCTTTCATCTCTTAATTTCATTTTTTAGATATCATCCCTTCATATTCAATTTATACCTGTGTACTCTGTCTACATATACTCCTTTGAACCACCCTAATAATGAGAAAGATCTTATGAGTTACAAATATCATCTTTCCATGTAGTAATTACTTATAAAGTCTCTTATGATTCTTCTTTCCTTTTTACCTTTTTATGCTTCTCTTGAACCTTGAATTTGAAAGGCAAAATTTCTATTCAGCTCCAGTCTTTTCATCAAGAATGGCTTGAAAGTACTCTATCTCACTGAATGTCCATTTCCCCCTGAAGGATTATACTCATTTTTGCTGGGTAGATGACAAATGGTTGTAATCTTAGCTCCTTTGCCCTCTGGAATATCATATGCCAGGACCTCTGATCCTTTAAGATAGAAGCTTCTAAATCTTGTTTTATCCTGACTGTAGCTCCACAATACTTGAATTATTTCTTTCTGGTTGCTTACAATATTTTCTCCTTGACCTGGGAAGTCTGGAATTTGGCTGTAATATTCCCGGGAGCTTTCATTTTGGGATCTCTTTCAGGAGATGATCAGTGGATTCATTCAATTTCTATTTTACCATCTGGTTCTAGAATATCAAGGCAGTTTTCCTTGATCATTTCATGAAAGATCACATCTGGGGTCCTTTTTTTTATCTTGTTTTTCAGGAAGTTCAATAATTCTAAAATTGTCTCTCCTGGATCTATTTTCCATGTCAGTTGTATTTCCAATGAGATATTTCATATTCAATTTTTTTTATTCTTTTGGTTTTGTTTTACTGTTTCTTGATATCTCATAAAATCATTAGCTTCCATTTGTTCCATTCCAATTTTTAAGGAAATATTTTCTTCAGTTAACTTTTGGATCTCCTTTTCCATTTGGCCCATTCTACTTTTTAAGACATTCTTCTCCTCATTGGATTTTTGTGTCTCTTTTACCATTTGGCCTAGTCTTTTTTATTTTAAGGTGCTATTTTCTTCAGAATTTTTTTTGTGTCTTCTTTACCAAGCTCTTGAGTCACTTTAATGATTTTTTGCATCACTCTCATTTCTTTCCCCAATTTTTTCTCTACCTCTCATACTTGATTTTCAAAATCCTTTTTGAGCTCTTCCGTGGCCTGAGACCAACTCATATTTTTTTTTGGAGGCTTTGGATGTAGGAGATTTGACTTCATTGTCTTCTTCTGAATGTGTTTCTGATCTTCCTTGTCACCATAGTAACTTTGAGTAGTCAGAATTTTTTCCCATCATTTGCTCATTTTCCCAGCCCATTAGCTGAGTTTTAACTCTTTGCTAAAGTAGGGCTCTCCTTCCAGGGTGGAAGGTACACTGTCCCAATCTTCAGGGATGTTGTGCAACTATTTTCAGAGATACTTCTATGGATCTGCAAGTTTTCAATTCTTCTAAAGTGGTGTGATCTAAGGAGAGGAGTTTCCTACTCTCCTGGACTGTGCTCTGATCTATGAGTGACCACAAGCACTCTTTTCTGTCCTAAAATTGTGAGGATGGTCACTGTGACTGCAAGCTCTGCTATGCTAGTGCTCTTCCTTGCCCTGGGACTGCCACCCAGAACTTCAACTTGGATCTGAGCATAGGCAATGCAACAGAGTCCTGCCTCAGTGCCAGGAAAACAAAAACAAAAACAAACAAAAAACCTGTAATCTCCTTCTAACCAGTTGTTTGTCCCCCTTACCATCTGTGGGCTAAGAGTTCTGGAAGTAGTCAGTGCCACTGAACCTTCAATCACCCTCAAGGCCTGCTCTTGGTTTGCTGGGGCCTACACAATGATGGTGTTTTGTGCTGGAATGTGCTCCTCTCTCATCCAGGTGCAACAGATCCTTCCTGCTGACCTTGTAAGTTGTCTTTGGCATCTGTGGCCTGAGAAGTCTAGGAACTGCCAGTGCTGCCAGTGATTCAGTTACCCTGAGGCCTGCTCTGGGATTGCTGGGGCCTAGTATGTGCTGGCAGGGCCTGCCCTGAACTGTATTCCTCTCTCACCCTGGTACAACAGACCTTTACTGCCAACCTTCCCAGTCATCTTGGGAAGGAAATTTGTTTCACTGTGTCTTTTTGTGTGTTCTGCAGCTCTAGAATTTGTTGAGAGTCATTTTTAAAGGTATTTAGAGGGTTTATGGGAGAGCTAAGGTGAGTCCTTGCCTTTTCTCTGCCATCTTAGCTCCACCTCTATGTCACAAATTTCTAGAAGCGTGTTGAAGAAGCTATATTCAATGTCTGTACATACATATATAAACATGTATACATACCTGCATACATATTTATATACTCGTTCTACTCCGTGTTTTATCATGGGTAAAATGCCCCCTAATTTATGAAATATATTAATTCAATTGAAGTTTATTTCTATAGATAGTATTTTTTTCTGAAAGAGTTAAACATTGAATTATGATGTATTAAGTTATGTGGAACTCTGAAATATAAAATGATTTGTAGAAGTAATTTAGCCTCTCAATGCTCTGGGGAACTCTGTCAGATTATGAATCACACAAAAGTTACAAATTGACATTAGTAGATGGAGTTTCTTCTCCCAGGAGTTCCCTTTATCAATGAAATAACAAATCAAGTCACTATCCCTTTCCCTGTCTTTCTTATACTTGTGGGTTATTTTATTACTATGAGTTTTTTTTAAGGGTTAAACTTAAAGGAGTGAGAGAAAAATACTATTACAGATTATTTTCCCTTAGACAATTGACATTATTAAATGTGAAATTTTGACCCAAATTAAGAATTATTTTGCTGATCACATAAAAACATATCAGGTATACTCCCCCCACCTCCTTAATTTCTGATTCCCAAGGATGAATTATCACTGAATTTTAATTATCTGTAATTATATGAAGTATCTTATGATAAAAGAATGGTAATCTTATAACTAGAAGCAGTGCAAAGCAACACTTCTAGAATCGAACACATACACACAGTATTGTATTTCAATGAATGAATTTTGTAAGTAGGAATGTAGTATGAATTTTGAGGATCCGTGTTTTCTTGTTTTCCTGTTTGACAGATGCTTCCATAAGGCAGCCTGCATGAGCAGCAGCTCATCGAGATTCAGTAAGGTAAAGGATATAGATTTTGAAGAGATAAGATGGTTCAGATGGACAAATGGGAACTGATGACTTGAGTCATAGTTTCTAATGTCCAATAAGTTTCTAAGCCACTTTGAGACAATCCTTGTCTCCTGCTATGTTTTTTTTTAAATCTTTTTGTGTTCAGTCATTTTTCAGTCATGTTCACTCTTCATGACCCCATTTGGTGTTTTCTTGGCAAAGATACTAGAATTGGTTGTCATTTCCATCTCCCGCTCATTTTTACAAATGAAGATATTGGGGCAAATGTGGTTATCTGACTTGCCAGGGTCACAAAGCTACTAAGCATCAGATTTGAATTTAGGAAAATGAATCTTCCTTATTCCAGGCCTAGCACACCATCTACTGTGCCACCAATCTGTCTTATTATTTACTGTTATCAGCTATTAAACGAACAGGAAGATGGTAATCTCAAAAATAAGTAATACCACTGTGTGACTGAGAAGATATGGTGATATTCTTTGATAAATGTCATGCTAGTGATATCTATAGTTATCATGATGGGGATGATGCCCTTCTATTGCCTTAAATCCATACCAAGAAGCTTTAGAAAATCTCTCAAGAGCAATAAAATTTTATTAAAAGAAAAGAAAATTAGTAAGCATTACATAACCTGCAATAGATAAATTAGGCAATCTCAAATGCTATAACATATCATATAGGCTATTAACTACCTTGGATGAAAGGCCCCTCAAACCCCCATCATATGTCCATGAAACTTTACTGGACTGGTCTATCATACAAACTTCTCTTAATGTGATTTATCTGTGGTCAGGTCACTTTGCACTCCTCTACTAGAATCCTGATCCCATGTTCTCTCTCATCCTTTCAAAAAATGAGATCCTTGTTGAGTACCAGGTATATTGGCAGGGAAAGCTTCTAAGTTCTTCACCTAACCTATCCATTATTACAAATATATCAGTGAAGATATTCCCCTACTTGAGCAAATGGGTTTTCTTCACACTGAGGATTTCTTCTTCTTTAGGCTTATCCACTCTTACTACAGTTCAACAGCTTCTATTTATACATGAGTATGGTCATTGTGCCTCTTCAAAAAGTGACAACAATTTCTACCTTCTGTCTATCCTCAAGACATCTGGCTATATGAGTACCAACAAAATTATTGATAAATGTTAGTACATTTAATTTAATATTTTATTTTCCCAATTACCTGTAAAATAATATTTTTTTTCAAATGTTAAGTTCCAAATTCTCTCCTTCCCTTCCCTCCCCACTCATTGAGAAGGCAAGCACTTTGACATAGGTTAGTATAGTGTAGTCATGCAAAACACATGTCAGTGTAAGTCATTCTGTGAAAGAAAACACAAACAAAAAGAAAACTAAGAAAAATTAAAGAAAAAGTACTTTTATCTGTATTCAGGCTTCACCAATTCTCTCTCTGGAGATGGACAGCACCTTCCACAATAAGTCCTTCAGAATTGTCTTGGATCATTGCTTGCTGGGAATAGCTAAGTTATTCTCAGTAGATTATCATACAATATTGCTATTACTATTTATGGTGTTTTCCCGGTTCTGCTCATTTCACTTTTCATTAGTTCATATAAGTCTTTCCAGGACTTTCTGAGAGCACCTTGCTCATCATTTTGTATAGCACAAAAGTATTCCATCACAATCATATACAACCAATTGTTCAGCCATTCCCCAATTGATGCATATCCCCTCAATTTCTAATTCTTTGCTGTCACTAAAGGGACTGCCATAGATATTTTGTATATATAGGTCCTTTTTCCTTTTTTTTTAATCACTTTAGAATACAGTCCTAGTAGTGTTACTGCTTGGTCAAAAGGTATGTATGTTTTTTTAGCCCTTTGGGAATAATTCTAAATTGCTCTCCAGAATGGATGAATCAGTATACAACTTTAACAGGAGTGCATTATATTATGATTTGTATATATCTTCTCCAACAATAAATGTTACTACCAAACATAACTTAAATATAAGCAGTGACTGAAAGCATTTAATTGAGTGTGCATATGACCAAAAATTGACAGAAGACAGTCACATGGTGAGAACTAATACAAAGATTAATTGAATGGAAGATTGGTATCCTGGAGGTAATAAAAATACAATAGAATGAAGAGACTGGCTATATGGTTATGTCAAAATCTAGTTTTCTTTTATCAGCTCATAACACCTGGAAATATACAAAATAAAAGGTGGAGAGGGGACAAAAAAGGGAGAGAGGAAATAGAGATACCTTTATAGGAAGAAAATGAAAAAAAGATTTAAAACAAGTAAACAAACAAAAATCTTTGCTAATATAATGATTAAATACTGGGAGATGGAAAAAAATTGAAGATAATATTCATGAAAAAAGAAACACATGCAGCAATAACAGATATGCTCTCAGAAATGTGAATAAAAATACTCAGAAAGACTGAGAATTATAATAAAAATATAGCAACATATAACTGTCACAATTGACATTACATACAGAGCTCAGCAAGAAAATCTGAAAATAATTAACCTCCTAGATAAGCAAAATGAAACACAGACCTAGAAAATGAATTAGATTTCATGAAATCCAAAATTTTACATAACAATACTGGGAAAAAGAAGAAAGAAAATTCAATGCCATAGACTTGACATGAGGTTATCAGAGAAGAATCTCCAATTTTACAGTTCTGGAAATATAATCTCAACGTTTCATAATATAAACATCAAAAAACTACAGAAAAAGACAATGACCAGAGATATTTGACAGAGGCTACACACAGACAGAAACCATTGATCCCTGGGAGAAGGGAAAACTACTTTTTTCCCCTTAAGAGTATTTTTTTCTAAATACAGGTAAAAGTCATTTTCAACATTCATTTTTGTAAAATTTTGATTTCCAAATATTCTCCTTCCTTTTCCCCTCCCCAAGACAGTAAGCAATCTGAAGTAAGTTGTATATGTATAATTATGTTAAACACATTTCCATATTTGCCAAGTTGTAAAAGAAGAATCAGAACAAAAGGGAAAGACTACAAGAAACAAAACGAAACAAAATAAAGTGAAAATAGTATGCTTTGATCTGCATTCAGACTCCATAGTTCTTTCTCTGGATGTGGTTAGCATTTGCTATCATGAGGCTTTTGGAATTGTCTTGGATCATTGTGCTGCTGAGAAGAGCTAAGTATACCATGTTTAACCAACACAATGTTGTTATTGTTGTATACAGTGGTCCCCTCATTCTGCTTGCTTCACTCAGTATCATTTAAGTCTTTCTAGGTTTCTCTGAAATCTAACTGCTCATCATTTCTCATAGAACAATAGTATTCTATTACATTCATATACCACAATTAATTTAGCCATTCCTCAGTTCATGGGGCATCCTCTCAATTTCCAATTATGTGCCACCACAAAAAAGGACTGCTATACATATTTTTGTACATTTGGGTCCTTTCCCCTTTTTATGATTTCTTTGGGCTATAGACCTAGTAGTGTTATTGCTGGATCAAAGAGTATGCACAGTTTGATTCCACTTTGAGCATAGTTCTAAATTTCTCTCCAGAATAGGTGGATCAGTTCACAACTCCACCAACAATGCATTAGTGTTCCAATTTTCCCACATCTCCAACATTTATCATTTTCTTGTTTTGTCATGTTGGCCAATCTAATAGGTTTGATGTGGTACCTCAGAGTTGTTTTGATTTGCATTTCTTTTATCAATAACAATTTAGAGCATTTTTTCATATGACTATAGATAGCTTAAATTTCTTCATCTGAAAACTACCTGTTCATATCCTTTAATCACTTCTCAATTGGGGAACGACTTGTATTCTTATAAATTTGGTATAATTCTCTATATATTTTAGAAATGAGTCCCTTATCAAAGACACTAGTTGTAAAATTCCCAGTTTTTTGTTTCCCTCCTAATCTTGGTTGCATTGGCTTTGTTTGTGCAAAAAAGTTTGTATTTAATGTAGTCAAAATTGTCCATTTTGAATTTCATAACGTTCTCTAACTCTTGTTTGGTCATAAATTCTTCTGTCCTCCATAAATTTGACAGGTAAACTATTCCTTGCTCTCCCAGTTTGCTTACGATATCAGCCTTTATATCTAAATCATGGACCCATTTTGATTCTATTTTGGTATATAGTGTAAGATGTTGGTCTATGCCTAGTTTTTGCCATACTCTTTTCTAGTTTTCCCAGCAGTTTTTGTCAAATAGTGAATTCTTATCCCAGAAGCTGGGGTCTTTGGGTTTTTCAAACAGTAGATTTGGAATACTGTTTCTTGTGCACCAAACCTATTCCACTGATTCACCACCCTATTTCTTAGACAGTGTCAAGTAGTTTTGATGATTGCTGTCCTATAAAACAATTTAAGATCTGGAAAGGCTAGGCCACCTTCCCTAGCATTTCTTTTCATTAGTTCCCTTGATATTCTGAACTTTTTTTCTTCCAAATTAGTTTATTATTTTTTCTACCTTTATAAAATAAATTTTTGGTAGTTTGATTGGTATGTCATTGAATAAGTAAATTAGCTTAGGTAGAATTGTCATTTTTATCATATTAGCTTGGCCTACCCATGAGCAACTGATGTTTTTCCAGTTATTTACATCTGACTTCATTTGTGTGAAAAGTGTTTTGTAATTGTGTTCATAGAGTTCCTGGGTTTGTTTCAGTAGGTAGACTCCTAAATATTTTATAATGTCTACAATAACTTTAAATGGAATTTCTCTTTCTATCTCTTGCTGTTGGGCTTTGCTGGCACTATATAGAAATGTCAATGATTTCTGTGGATTTATTTTATAATCTTCAACTTTACTAAAGTTGTTTATGATTTCAAGTACTTTTATACATGATTCTCTAGGATTCTCTATGTATATTATCATATTATCTGCAAAGAGTGATAGATTTGTTTCTTCTTTATGTATTTTAATACCTTAAATTTATTTTTCTTCTCTTGTTGCTAAAGCCAAAATTTCTAGTATCATATTGAACAACAGTGGTGATAATGGACATCCTTGTTTCACCCCTTATTTTAGTGGAATTGTTTCTTGCTTATCCCCATTACATATAATGCTTACTGAATGTTTTACATAGATGCTACTTATCATTTTAAGGAATACTCCATTATTCCTGTGCTTTCTAGTGTTTTGAATAGTAATGGGTGTATTTTTTTTCAAAAGTGTTTTTTTCCTACGTCTATTGAGATAATTATATGCTTTCTGTGGGCTTTGTTGTTTATGTGATCAATTTGGCTGATAGTTTTCTTAGTATTGAACCAGCCCTGCATTCCTGGTATAAATCCTACCTGGTCAAAGTGAATTATTCTTGTGATAAGTTCCTTTAATCTATTTGCTAATATTTTATTTAAAATTTTTGCATGTATATTCATTAGGGAAATTGGTGGATAATTTTCTCTCTCTGTTTTGACTCTTTCTGGGTTAGGTATCAACACCATATTTATATTATAAAAAGAATTTGGTAACATTCCTTCTTTGCCTATTTTCCCAAATAATGTATATATTGTTGGAATTAATAGTCCTTTAGATGTCTGATAGAATTCACTTGTAAATGCATATGACCCTGAAGATTTTTTCTTAGGGAGTTCCTCAATGGCTCGTTCAATTTCTTTTTCTGAGATGGGGTTATTTAAGTATTTTACTTTCTCTTCTGTTCATCTGGGCAATTTATATTTTTGTAAATATTTTTCCATTTCACTAAGATTGTCAAATTTATTGGCATACAGTTGGACAAAATACCTCCTAATTATTATTTTAATTTCCTCTTCATTGGTGGTGAATTCACCCTTTTCATTTTTGTTACTGGTAATTTGGTTTTCTTCTTTCTTTTTCTTAATTAAATTAATCAAAGGTTTTTTTCTATTTTATTTTTTTTTCATAAAACCAGTTCTTAGTTTTATTTATCAGTTCAATAGTTTTATTAATTTCAATTTTATTAATCTCTCTTGTGGTTTTCAGGATTTCTAACTTGGTATTTAATTGGTGGTTTTTAATTTGTTCTTTTTCTAGTTTTTTAGTTGCAATTCATTTATCTCTTTCTCTATTTTATTGATTTAAGCATTAAGAGATATAAAACTTCCCCTAAGAACTGTTTTCCCTGCATCCCATAAATTTTGGTATTTTGTCTCATTGGGTAAAGTTATTGATTGTTTCTATGATTTCTTTTTTGACGCACTTATTCTTCAGGATTAGATTAGTTTCAAATTAATTTTTAGTTTATGTTTCCATGGCCTTTTATTGAATATAATTTTTATGGCATCATGATCTTAAAAAGGATGCATTTAGTATTTCTTCCTTTCTGCATTGGGTTTTCAGGTTTTATGCCCTAGTACATGGTCAATTTTTATGTAGGTGCCATGTACCACCAAGAAAAAAGTATATTTCTTTCTATCCCTGTTCAATTTTCTTTGGAGTTCTACCATATCTAACTTTTTAAATATTATATTCACCTCCTTAACTTCTTTCTTCTTTATTTTGTGGTTAGATTTATCTAGTTCAGAGAGGGGAAGGTTGAGGTGCCCCACTAGTATAGTTTTATTGTCTATTTCTTCCTGTAACTCCCTGAACTTTTCTAAGAATTTGGATGCTACACCATTTGATGAATGTATGTTTAATAATGATGTTAGTTCATTGTCTATGGTGCCATTTAGCAGGATGAATTTTCCTTCCTTATCTCTTTTTATAACATCTATTTTTGCTTTTGTTTTGTCTGAGATCAGGATTGCTATCCCTGCTTTTTTTTTTTTTGCTTCAGCTGAAGCATAATATATTTTACTCCAGCCTTTTACCTTTACCCTGTGTATATCCCTCTGTTTCAAATGTGTCTCTTGCAAACAACATATTGTAGGATTATATTTCTTAATCAATTCTGATATTTGTTTCCATTTTATGGGAGAATTCATCCCATTACATTCACGTTCACAGTTATGATTCCTATCTCTGTCTTTCTCTCCATCTTATTCCTCTCCCCCCATTTATGCTTTTCTTTCTCCTTCCTTCCTTCCTCACTAGTTTTTTTTTTGCCTCTGACCACTGCCTCCCTCAGCCCACCCTCCCTTCTATTAGCCCCCTCCTTTTTCTTTTCCCTTTCCCCTCCTACTTCCCATAGCAGTAAGTTAGATTTCTATACCTAACAGATTGTGTTATTCCCTCTTTGAACCAAATCTGATGAAAGTAAGGTTCAAACAATGCTCATCTCCCTCCTTTCTCTCTACTGTAATAGGTTTTTCTGCCTTTCATGCAATGTAATTTATCCTTTTCTGCCTCCTCCTTTCCTTTTTCTCCCTGTACAGTCCCTTAATTAGATCCACTTAATCCACTTCAATCCACTTAACCCACTTAATTAGGTTTTTTATCATTGAATCAAAGTCAACTTATACCCACTCCCTAATACATATATATATATATATATACATATATATACATATACATATATATATACATATACATATATATATATATATATATATACCTTTTAAATGACTTAATAATATACATTTCTCAAGAGATACAGGTGTCATCTTCCCTTGTAGGTTTGTATGCACTTTGCATTTATTAGTAACATGTTGTTCTTTTTCTGTCCTGTTTATGTTTTTTATACCTCTCTTGAGTGTTGTATTTTCTGTTGAGCTCTGGTCTTTTCATCAGGTAGGTTTGAAAGTCCCCTCTTTTGTTGAATGTCCATATCCTTCCCTGAAAGATCATGCTAAATTTCACTGGGTAGTTGATCCTTGATTGTAATCCAAGGTCCTTTGCTTATATAGAATACTGTATTCCACACCCTATGATCTTTTAATGTAGAAGCTGCAAGGTCTTATGTAATACTGGCTATGGTTCCATGATATTTAAATTGCTTCTTTTTGGCTGCTTTCATTATTTTCTGTTAGACCTGATAATTTTGGAATTTATCTACTATATTCCTTGACATTTTTAATTAAGGATCTCTTTCAGGAGGTAATTGGTGGATTCTTTCTATGGCTATTTTGCCCTCTGGTTCCAGGACTTCAGGGCAGTTTTCCTTACTGGGGTGCCTCCTATTCTGTACTGCTTCCCCTCCCCCAGAGCAAGGTCTTTCTTATTATACCCTAAACCTTCCTGGACTACAAGACTGCTGCACTCTGTCTTTCAGCTGGTTCAGTTGCTGCTATATTTTCCTGGGCTATATTTTGGAGGCTTTCAGAGGTCGATAAGGGAGAGTGAGAGTGACTTCTTACTATGCCATCTTGGCTCCTGGAAGCAGAAGTGAGGCATATCCTTTTTCAAAGACTCTCTATTAAATTTAAATGGATTGTAATATGTGTAGGTGCAGAAAATGTTCACAGTGAAGAAGTAAAAGATTCCTGAATTTCTGAAGTTTGAATACAAGGAATCTAAGCAACATATTAATTAGATGCACTATTCTAATGGAAAGTATATCCATTTATGTCCTATTATCTGGAGGGAACAGATTTCATGACATGCCTCAAGGAGGTTATATTTTTGAAATAAAAATTCTTCCCTGGGGGAACAATAGTTATTTAAGAATGATTTAAAAAAAGCTTTCAGGGGCAGCTAGGTGGCACAGCGCCTAAAGCACTGGTCCTGGATTCAGGAGGATCTGAGTTCAAATCTGGCCTCAGACACATAACAATTGCTAGATGGGTGACCCTGTGTGGCAAGTCACTTAACCCAATTGCCTAACAAAAAACAAAACAAAACGAAACAAAAAAAGCCTTCACAAGCTCCTTAAAAGAAAAAATTCCTATATAATACCTTCCATCAGAGACTAATCATGGACCTTTGGTGAGACTTGGAATTTCTGTATAGTAAAATATGTCTGAATATTCATTCACTAAAGTTCTCATTAACCTGGGAGAGAGATTTAATAAGGAAATGAGCTAATACCTGTGATAGGTGGAAGTTTGTATCTCTGTTCATGTCATCATACTCCAATAAACAGTCAGCCAGTTTCCTACATGATTTATACAAAGTCTACACTAAATTAAAAGAATGCAATAATAATAGCTTCATTTTACTTTAAAACATGTATATAGAGAAAGAAGTAAAAGCTAAGTAGAGAAAATAGTTTTTAAGCAAGTATCTAAGTAAAATCATCTTGAAAATTTCTCAAGAGAGTCAGATGATGCTCACCTGAGATTTAAATTCTCCATGAAGTCAGAAAACTTTTTCTCAGTCTGGTATTCATAGACATCTGAATATATTTATAATATTACATGTATTCCTCTATTCTTAGTGACTTGCAAAAGAATGTTAATATGGATATTCTGTTTTTAAACCACAATTATACTCAAGTAAAAAGACAATCTTATGATTTTATATGATATGATATGATATGATATGATGTGATATGATATGATATAATATAATACTATGAACATTTATTAAGTGTTTTTTATGTGCCAGGCACAGTACTAAGCACTGGCAAAACAAATAAAAATAACAAAATCCCACCCCTTCAAGTAGCTTACAATATAATAGAGGAAACCCCATAGAACAAAAAGAAGCTGAAAAGAGTTGGGGCAAGGCAGAAAGTACCTAGAAAAATAGTAAAGTCACAACCAAGTAGTGCAGCTATTGGAAAATGAAGGGTAGCTGGGCTTCTGAAACCTTTTTATAGGGAGGGCTTGGGCAAAGTTTTTTGTTATAGCCTCCATTTAGAAAAACCTGAGGCAAGTGAGTTTATTGATAAGGTGTTAGCACCTAAACTGAACCAGTTTCCCAAGATGATGAATTTCCTGATGATGAGCTTGTCCTAATGGAGGCATGATTATGGTGGAGTTGAAACAAAGCAGTACAGTTGACTGGAAATGAAGAACTACCTGGGCATCTGGGCACTCTTTAAAGAGATTTAAATAAAATCCTTTACAAATTAAAAATAAAAAGCTGTGTGTAATTCGTTCTACCGCTATATAATCCCCAACCTCAAAAAAGAGAAGTATGACCCTGGAATACTTCAGATTCTTTCAAAACATGAAAATCACAGTTTTTGTATCTACTTCACAATTTCAAAAGCCACTAAATGAGTAAAATCAAACAGTAATATTGAAAAAAAACCAAATCATCATTAGCACAAAGTAAGCAACAGAAGTAATTTGTAGCCAGAAGCAGTGTGAGTTAACTAAATAAGCAATTATACCAATAAACTCAGAATAAGCATTTTTAATTTCTTCATTTCACTTCCAAGAAGTGCTCTCTGCTGAAGCAAAGCTAATCTAACACTACAGCTTCAAAGCTGTAGTGTTACAATGGTGTTTTTAACTTTCCATGATGAGCAACTAATGGGATAAAAATCAGAATGCACTTACTAGATTTAAAACTCCAAAACAAAATCACTTTCTCTTTCTCTCTGTTATAGAACAGCTTCTTTTTAGCCTATAGTATTCACCAACTATTTCCATTTAAAGATGAAATAAACCTGAAGTCATCATACTTGAATCTTCCATTTCAAGTATTAAAAAAAAAAGTTGTTGGGTTTTTTTGTTTGTTTGTTTTTTGGGTTTTGGTTTCTTTAGAGAGGAAAGGTAAGGGTGGAGGAAGGTATGGCTCCTTCTTGCTGGGCTTCATTCAATCCAGAGAACAGAGAAGAAAGAAAATGATAGGGGAATATGATTCAGGCCCTTCACATATGCATAGCTTAAATATGGCCCATGAATATACCATTTAGTTATTTGATTGTGCATTTCTTCTATTCTTTTATATGAAGGAGATTAGAAATGTCTAAGACTTCATGACCTGCTGAAGATGAGGTGAACAAGCTACCAGGAAGCATAAGAATGGAGCCTAAACCATGTTTTATAGCCAGTCAGTCCAAAATCAAGTCCCTGAAAATCAAGGAAAGACCTTTAGGACCGAGTCCCATTAGTAGCTGAGATGAAGGTTAAGCCAGCCACAGTGTTGTATGTCTAAATGGACTTGGTAGGACCAATTCTGTATGAAAACTTAGTTAAGCCCGAGCCCTTAGGGACAGAAGTGGTATAGGAGAAATTGTACCTCCCAGGTCTTGTGGGAAATGTTTATACTGTGTTTGCTATACATATGTGAAATAAATATCCCTTTGTAAAATATGAAACAAAATAAAACAAAACAAAAAACAGTGACCTAAATTGATATTTAAATATTTGACAGCAATCATTGCTTGTTTGTTTATTTTTCCTAAAGATTCAGGAGGAGATTCTATAAATTCCTGGAAATTTCCATGTTATTATGTCATAAAATATTTGAGTCATAGGATCAAAGACTAAAAGCTGAAGAACCTTAAGAGATTATCTAGTCCAAAATTCTAATTTTACAAATGACTGAAGGCAAAAAATGTTAAGTGACGTGTCTAAGGCCCATAATTTCATTGATATTGGATATAGTTATAATGGACTCTGAGGTTAGGAAAATCTCTACAAATGTAGGTTAATATCATGTCTTCCGCTCAGAATCTTAGAAATTTGCCCCAAAATTCAAAGGTCAAATGATTTGCTCAGAGTAATAGAGTCTATTTGTATCAGAAACGGAATTTGAACTCAGATCTTCTTGATTTCAAGGCCAAATCTCTATTCACTACACCACTGCTACTTCTTATAGAATATCTTTATTCCACATGCAGAATACATGAATAGATTGAAGATGTAATAGGAAGAATTGAATTCAAATTCATCATTAGGCATTTGCTACACACAGACACACACACACACATAGAATATCTTAGGCCTCTCCCACCAAGCTCTGTGCTCACATGGCCCAGGTCCAGTATTGTAGGATGACACATGACTCCCTCATAAAAGTCATGTTCTTCTTTGCCCCTTTGCACCCCATTTTTTCAAATCCCCAAATATTTCTAACATCCAGATTTCTACAGATGTTATTAACAGTGTACCCAGTTCTCCTATAAACACTCTTAACAGAAATGAAGGAAAAAAAATATGTGGATATGCATATATTTGTGCATGTGAATATATATATATATATATATATGTATGTGTATATATACATACATATACATATATACATATGTATATGTATGTGTATATATACATACATATACATATATACATATGTGTGTATCAAACTCATAGAAATTAATTAACCAATACAGAAAGCATAACATAATAACTCCTAGATTCTCTCTCTGTAGGAAACTGCACTTGTGATTGCTTTTAGGGCAATCTTTTGGTACTTTAAAAAATCCTTTTCTTTCTTTATAATCCCCTCCCACTAACTACAATTCATAGTATCATCCTGCGGTCTTGATACTCAAGCAAAACTTCTAAACAAAGGAAATAAGAAGCACAAAAAATACATCCATTTTATATCTCTATGACATTAGCATATAATAACAATCTATCATCATTTCATCTGAATATATATGATTTCAGTGAGTTATATGAGTTGCTTTTGGAGGAGTAGCCATTTTGGCAGAATCATAAATATATTAAAATATGAAAGTTAAAGTATAGATCATTTTAGATTCATTCAAATTTGGGGTGTTACTGTAATTAGCACAATTTGCTTTTTCCTATTTGAATGCCCAGGATTCATAAAATTGCTTAATATATTTTAAACTACATTATCATCAGTGTAGGAAATTCCCATTTTGAAAACTCCTTCCAGTAAAACAAACATGCAACCCAATTCTAACTCATTGTCTTAAAGAGTTATTTAGGGCATTGAAGTACTAAGTGACTCAAGCATGCTCACACAGTTATACGAATTATTCACAGTTATACATATTTTTCCTCCTGTATCTAAGGCTTGCTCTTTATCTACTAATTTGTTTTACGGCTCTCCATTTGCACATTTTAAAAAGTGTATAAAATGACATTTTTTTTCGTATCTCTTCAAGAGCAATCATGGTCATTCATTACTAAAAACATACAGGTATTTTCCAACTAAATGTGAATGGTCACAGTCTAAAAGAAAATTGTTTCTTTGGCTACAGACTACACATTACTCATTTCAATCAAAAGCGTCACTCATCCAAGATATTCATTCCAACAGCTGTTTCCTTGAGGCTCAAAAGAAACTTCTTTTTTTTTTCCAGAATGTTTTCTTCTACTCTTCAATGTATTATTCTCCTCAGATCATGGTTGCAAATCCAGGATGATTGTTGCACCTTGCTCAGGCATCCTGATGAAAAAACAAATAAAAAAACAAAAACCCCTATATCTAATAATATACACCTCAAAGTAGTTCAGGGAGTTCATGCAACATGGCAGCTGATGAATGTGTAAAACTAAAAAGTTCTCCCAGAAAGTGACATCATTCTTTGATATGCGGTTTTCTGATAAGTAGTAGATAATAATGGAAGTTATTGTTGCTGTTTTAAATGACTAGAGGGTATATTTTTTTTATCATTTACAATTCCAGAGATCACAGTTTGACTATTAGTGGTATGTGCATCATATCTTTCAAATAATCAAAAATTTTCTAATATTTTGTGAAAGGCATCTGGTGGGCTCCTTGGAGAGAGCACTAGGACTGGAGTCAGGAAGACCTAGGTTCCAATATAGCTACAGATACTTCCTAGCTGTGTGACCCTGGGTAACTCACTTAACCTTTGTTTGTATCAGTTTCTGCAACTATAAAATGGGGAAATGCTAGTACCTACTTCTCAGGGTTATTGTGAGTCTCAAATGAGAACATACTTGTAAAAGTTCTAGTGCAATGTTTGACATATAGTAAGAGTTATATCAATGTTTATTCCCATCTAGCTCTGCTATTAGAGAACACAATTATATCTACCCCATTTCCAATGAGATTACTAGAGTGAGGTTGCCTTTACAAAAGGATTAGTGCATTGCTTTCAGAATGGATAGAAAACAAACACCTATTGTTTTGAAATTAAAATTGTGTTTGTCAAACTCAAGATAATTGATCAGAGGTAATACTCTGCTTATTACATAAATGCAATGAACTTTTTTTTGTGGACTGTGTGAGTGGAACTTAATGGACTGATTTTTCTAACTATAATTATCACATAAATGACAGAAGAAATGCACAGCACCATTCAGGAAAGATAAATAATTCCCAGTTCTCTCACTTTCTTCTTGTCCCAATAGCTGATTTTATATATATATATATATATATATATATATACACATATATATATATATGTATATATATATATACGTGTATATATATATATATATATACATATATATACATATATATGTATATATATATATATACACACACATATATATACATATATATGTGTATATATATATATGAATTATTTCTCTAAAATAGATGCTTAAGATCTTTTATATATTAATTTCATCTTTCTATATAAATAACCCAAATTAAGAATTTAAGTAGTGAGGCAGCAAATCTCTCCTTTGAAAGCAATAGTAACATTGAACAATAGAAAGTGATAGGTCATGGACCATCTGTTTTAGACTGCAGCAGAGGTTCCCACCTACTTGTTTTGCCACCCTTTTACTAAAAAAAAATACTCAGTGTACTTCTAGAAATATACTTTCTTTAACCCTTTAAAGATTTTTTTTGAAATTTGAGTCATTTCAAAAAATATTTCATATCTATAGTATATATATATATATAATATACACACATATATAATATATATATAATATGCACATCACACACACACACACACACACACAATGATACATCTTGACATGATACCAAGATTGCAGAGTAAAAGTAGTGATTTGCTTAAGCTCTCCCCCAAATGCCTCCAAATACTTGTAAAAATAGGTCTAAAAAATTCTAGAGCAGCAGAACCCACAAAAGGACAGAGTGAAACAAATTTCCATCCCAACACAACCTGTATGGTGGATTGGAAAGGTCTATTGTGACAGGCTGGGAGAGGACACAGTTCAGTGTTGGGGGCCCGCATGTAAAGACAAGGCCTCAGCAAACCTGCATCAGACCACAGGGGCCTTAATCACGGGCAGCTAAAGCAGTTTCCAGACTTCCGAACCCACAAACACCAAAGCAACCTAGAAGGTCAATAGGAAAGGTCTGTCCTGTGGTGAGAGAGGAGCTTGGTCCTGCCCCAGGCTCAGAGCAGCCCCGTAGTGGCAGCTACTTTCAGAGCTCTTGGCCTATAGACAAGAGGGATCAAGCAACTGCTCATGGGGGGATTGCAGGGATCTATTTGCTGATGCTGGGTCAGGATTATCTTCTTTTGCCTGTCCTTGGATCTGGGTCACAGTTTTGGGTGGTGGTCCTAGGACAAGGAGGAGTGCTGACATGATGGAGCTTGTGGCAGCAGTGGAGAGGGAATCCTCCTCACAGTTCCAAGACAGAAAACAATGCTTATGGCCACTCATAGACCAAATCACAGACCAAGATAGGAGTGAAAACCTCACATCTGATCATACTACCTTGGAAGAACAGAACATTTACAGTTTCCTAGAAGTATCTCTGAAAACAGCTGCACAAAATTCCCAAAGCTTAGGACGTTACATTCTCCACACTGGAAGCAGACCCCTAACTTAACAAAGAGTTTAAAAGTCAAGTAATTGACTGGGAATATGAGCAAACAGTGCAAAAAAGTCAGACCACAGAATATTACTTTGGTGACAAAGAAGATCAAAACATACAAGCAGAAGACAACAAAGTCAAAGCTCCTACATTCAAAGAATCCAAGAAAATATATGATTTTGTCTCAGTCCACGGAAGAGCTCAAAAAGGATTTTGAGAAGCAAGTAAGAGAAGCAGAGGAAAAACTCAGAAGACAAATGAGAGTGATGCAATAAAATTGTGAAAAATAAGTCAACTTGCTAAAGGAAACCCAAAAATACTGAAGAAAATAACACCTTAAAAATAGACTAACCCAAATGACAAAAGAGATCCAAAAAGTCAATGAGAAGAATGCCTTAAAAAGCAAAATGGGGCAGATGGAAATGGAAGTCCAAAAGCTCACTGAATAAAATACTTCCTTAAAAATTAGAATGGAGAAAATGGAAACTAATGACTTTATGAGAAATCAAGAAATTGTAAAACAAAACCAAAAGAATGAAAAAATAGAAGACAGTGTGAACTATCTCATTGGAAAAACAAATGGAAAAAAACAAAAAAAATACAAAAATACAAAAAGAAAAAGAAAAAAAAGAAAAAAAACAAAAACAAAAACAAAAACAAATGACCTGAAAAATAGATCCAGGAGAGAAAATTTTAAAATTATTGGACTACCTGAAAGCCATGATAAAAAAAAAAAAGAGCCTAGGTATCATCTTTCAAGAAATTATCAAGGAAAATTGCCCTGATATTCTAGAAGCTGAGGGTAAAATAGAAAGAATCCACCAATCACCTCCTGAAAGAGATCCCCAAAGGAAAACTCCCAGGAATATTATAAACAAATTACAGAGTTCCCAGGTCCATGAGAAAGTATTACAAGCAGCCAGAAAGAAACAATTCAAGTATGGTGGAAACACAATCAGTGTTACACAAGATTTTGCAGCTTCTACATTAAGGGACTAGAGGGCATGGAATATAATATTCTGGAGGTCAAAGGAGATAGGATTACAGTCAAGAATCACCTACCCAGCAAAACTGAGTATAATCCTTCAGGGGGGGAAAGGACATTCAGTGAAAGAGTACTTTCAAGCATTCTTGATGAAAAGACCAGATGTGAATAGAAAATTTGACTTTCAAATGCAAGACTGAAGAGAAGCATGAAAAGGTAAACAGGAAAGAAAAATCATAAGGAACTTATTGTAGTTCAACTGTTTAAATTCTTACATAGAAAGATGATATTTTTAACTCATAAGACCTTTGTCAGTATTAGGGTAGGTGGAAGGAAAAAAAAATCTGTGCAAATAGATAAAGGACACAGGATGAGTTGAAGACGAAGGGATAATATCTAAAAAATAAAATTAATGGATGAGAGTGGATTATACCATGAGAAGGAGACAGGTATAGGTAGAATGGAGTAAATTATCTCCCATAAAACAGACAAGAAAAGTGTCCCCCCAGGGGTGATATCACCCACTTTGGGAACCTATGTACTAGAGTCACTATAGAGGTCAGTGAGAGTATTCCAGGTATAGGTAACAACAGAGAGAATTACCTAGAGCCAAAAGATAGAGTGTCTTGTTTGTGGAATGGTCAGGAAGCTAGTGTCAGCGGAGTGAAGAGTACTTGTCAGGGAGTAAGGTATAAGACTGAAAAATTAAGAAAGGGTAAAGTTAAGAAGTGTTTTGAATGCCAAATAGAACATTTTGCATTTGCTACTGGAGTCAATAGGAAGCCATTGAAGTTTATTGAATGAGGACTGGAGGTATGAGTGATGTGATTGGACCTGTGCTTTAGGAAAACCAATTTAGTGGCTGACTGGGGCTTGGGAGATGTTGCTTATTAGAAAACACTGTAACTTTCTATGGGTGAAGATGCAAATTCTATCTTTCTCCTATAGTTTTCCTTGTGACTAAAATTAGTTTTGTTTTCAATCATGTGAATGTTTGCTTGTAAGGGGATCTCATGACTAATCTTAGGGAATTCCAGATAATGAAATATGGTAATAATCTTGGTGAGAGTAATAAGTCAGAAAGGGAGGTGTCTCAAAAGTCTACCTAGACCCAGTATCAGAAGTTAGCCTGTCAAACAAGGGCAAAATTTACAAATGGACTAAGGAACAAGAGAATCTTGAAAGGCATTGAAAATAAGGATTCCTTGGTTTATTCTTTACTCTAATTATGAATGTCCCATGCAGGCTACAATGTAACTTATTTTTTGTTTCATAAATATAGTAAATGCAATGATGACAATTCATATTTAGCCTTTTACAATTTGTGAAGCAGTTTTATTGCTGTTAAAATTTCATTCTAAATATAGTTGATCATTATTATAAAGCTCCTATTACATACTTTTGGAGCTCTGTATGTATGTGTGTGTGTGTGTGTGTGTGTGTGTGTGTGCGTGTGTGTGTGTGTGTGTGTGTGTGCATGTGTATATTTTCTAAGGACTGAATAACTACAATATAGAAGAGGCATGACTGCAGTTTTCACAAGTACATAAACATATTAAAATTACTTGAAAATTGATCTATTTAAAGCACCACAAAACCAGCTGCCTCTACCAAATCGAGCTGCCAAAATTGTGTTTATAAGCTACCATTGGTAATTAAGATTTTAATCATCTTATGTGTCTGGGTATTACAGATAAGGAAGCAAAAAGTGGTGATATTGTACCTTTGTCTAACATTATATCCATTTTCCAAACTATAGCATATGACTTGGAAAAAAACCTATCATCTATGTATCATTTTCTATTTCACCATTTCATTCATTTCTTTCATTATGATATTTATATATCTTGGCAAAGAAATAGGACTGAAAGTCATTTTTAGTTTAATAATCCTTCACACTTTTTTTTACTTTTAAAAAATACTTTTTTCATTCAGCCAGTGATGAAATTCAGTGTAAAATGAGTTTAAATAAAGATTTGACCAGACTTGTCTTTCATGAAAATAAAACAGAAAATCTCTATACAATCTTCATAAATATTTCAGTGCTTAATTGGATCCTATATTATATAAGCTCTAAAAGCTCTTACTCACCCCACAACTTCACAGAAACAGAAGGAAATAAGACTTCTTGAATATCATGCTGCTGAGATTCTATTATAAGAATGCTTTAAGGTATGATGTCCATGAACCCCAATCATTCCTAAAAATGTCTTCTTGAGACACTTGAGACACAAATGCAAAATATTGTCATTAGACTATTACTTTATTTGTCCTTCCACCTATATTCTTTGCTGAGTCTTCCTCTGTAAGAGTTGTTGAGTATTCATGAAGAAGAACCTCCTGATCTGCTTGAAACTTTCAATGGATTGTAATCTTTTGGGTAGTAGAAACATGTTTTATTCAAGGCAACTAGCAAAGAATCTTAGCATACAATGCTAAATAAATATTACTCAAATTTTAATAGCAAACTATATTTTTAAAAGCAGAAATTTGAGTTTCATTAGCTACAGATGAGCCAAATAATATTTGAGGGAATTATAAATTTTAAAATGACAAAGGAACCAATGAATCAAACTATAATCATAGGCTTGAGGCTCAAAATAGATACTTGGGCAAATTTGAAGATTATAGGAAGCATGCTCCTTTTTTTTTTAGAGATATAGACTATTTAAGTCTCTCTCTCTCTCTCTCTCTCTCAAATTCATTAAAATGAAAGCATGACCTTTACAACAAGGAACAAAACTAAAAATTCTAATGCTATTTACAGAAACAATTCATTAACAAACTCATTAATACAAGAGTGTGTTGCCCTTTAGTGTGTGTGTGGGCATGTGTATATATAAGAATGCTACACTAATCTCACAAATGAAGAAGTTTCTCTCATATTCCTTATATGTGATAAATAAATATCAATAATTTCCGGAGAAAGTCTAGAATTATAATTTTCTCTGCATAGGAAACTTTGATTGTAGTTATTCCCCGTAAAATGCAAATAGGCAACTTGTCTATAACTTATACTCTAAAAAGAAAATAGGACACTTAGACTTTGAATGATTTGCCCAGATTACACAACTCCTATCTATTAAAGATACAAGGACCTAAAAACAAAGTCTTCTTGGTCCAAGGCTAGCCCTTTATTCATTATGCTAAGTCGTCTCTAAAATAGCAATAATAGCATATGTTAATATGGTGTATTAAAGTTTATAAAGAGGGGCAGCTAGGTGGTGCAGTGGATAGAGCACCAGCTCTATCCAGGAGGACCTGAGTTCAAATGTGACCTCAGATGACCTCACTAGCTGTGTGACTCTGGGCAAATCACATAACCCCAATTGCCTCACCAAAATAAATAAACAAATAAATATGATAAAAAATAAATAAAGTTTACAAAGAGCTTTACATACACTACTTCATTTAGGTCTGACAACACTTCTTTTAGATAGGATTTTTAGATACATTTTACAAATAAAGAAACTGAGCTTCAGTGATCTTCCTATAGTCACACAGCTAGAAAGTGACATAGTGGAATTTAAACCCAGGTCTCCTTTATTCCAAACTTATCACTCTCTCTGTTATATTATTCTACCTTCCTAGTAGCAAGCATTTAGTAAGCTGTGAACAGCTTTTTACTTTAGGAAGTTAGCAAATCATATAAAAAATTCATTCATCAAAAAACCCCACTACTCTTAAAATAAGAAATATGTTTCATATATATATATATATATTTACCAAGCAGCAATTCTTTATAGTCTTAGCCCTATTTACATCTTTCATTTATCCCCTTGACCACATAAGACTAGAAGGATTTCAGAAGGAAATGGCATTCTTTTATGTCATGCATCTAGTTTCTTTTAAAATACCCATTCCAAGAAAATGAGAAAAGTACACTATTGTGTCAGTCTTATAGTTATTATATTATTGTGATGATGCTTCTTAACTTCAGGTCAAGACACACACACACACACACACACACACACACACACTTCTACCTGATAAAGGAAGCTTACTAAACCAACCAATCATTGAGCATATATTAAATGCCTACCACGTGCCAAGTATTATGCTAGATGCTGTTATGTCTACAAAAGTGAGATAATCACTAGCCTTAATGAATCTACATTATACTGGAAGCAAATAATATGTACACATATAAGTCAATACCATATATAAATATGCAAATCATATACATACAAACATACATATGTGTGTATATATGTGTGGGTATATGATATGACATGTTACCACATATAAAGTAGTTGGCATTTTAACAGTCATCTAAATGCATAGATATTGCTTGTAGATGACATGGATGGCTATGATCTGAGGCTTTGGCCTTTTGCAGAGAAGGGGAGAACTGGGAGTGCCTGTAAGGCCAGCATGCAAACTAGGAGAAAAGAAGCAGATAGTCCAAGAAAATTCAAATAACTCAATTATCCAAGCACAACATTAAACAGAAATTAGAAAAGTGCTACTTGTTAGAATAAACAACAAAAGGACATGAGTAAATGAACCTCATCTAAGATTGAGATATTTCATTCGGCTCAAATAGAGAGAAAACCTAATTTCAACCAGAGAGTTCCATAAAAGTCCCTTAATTAAGAGAAGTAGACAATGTAAAGAGAAGGATGGATAAGCTAAGACTAAATTTTGGAGTATGTCTAAAGTAAGGGAGGGACACACAACCATTATGCTTTATTAAATGACTTCCCACTTTTACAGCCCCAAACCTGAAAGTATTTCAAGAGTTGAACAAATTTGGAATAATTTAAATGCTAATGTATTACTTTGTATTAAGGACCAATATATATTTATTAAAATAATACTCTATCATACCCTCTTTTCCCATATTATATTCAAGTTTTTCCTTATAAACAGAAACTAGATACCTACAAAAACATATTGTAATACATGCTCTTAATTTCATTTCACATTTTATCAGTAAGAAATATGAAACCTAACAGGTGCTTGCTAAAAGTATAATTCATAAAACATTCACTTTGAAGAGACATTAATTCAGATAGAGCATCCAATATGTTGCCATGAAAATCTGAATTAGAAGTAATTATTAGCAGCACAGAGAAATCTGAATATACACTCCCCTAATTTTTATGTAAATATTGATTTAATGGGAGAAGCCAGATAATTTGTTACTGAATAGTATTTTATCTTTGGTACTAAGTTGTATTTCAAATATCTCCTCCACCTCATTATAGTTAGAAGCATAATATACTTTGATGAAAGGAAAGAATATCTGTCTTACCCTCTGATGAGCCAAGGTGCTGTTTTCAAATTATGCACTTCACTCAGGTACACTGCTGTCCTTGAGATAAAATCACAGCTCTCAATTACTAATGTGATATTCATGCCACAATTATGTAAAAGCAATGATATTAATAATCAACCAAAACAGTATATAATTCAGAAGAGTAAGTCAAGAACATACAATCTTATTAAAACTATTCAGAGTCAACTAGGAATCAATGCTGAAGAGACTCAACTGAAAAAGAGTAATCAATGTGAATTTTCTATAATTGACAAATATTCTCTGTGGCTAGAACTGTATTATATTTGCAACTAATGTTCAAGAACTGAAAAGTAAAATGTAATAATTGCAGGGATTATTTTAGCAACTAATACTTCAGAGTCAAAATGGATGCACCATGAACTTTGTACAGAAATATCCAGGCCAAAAAAATAAATAAATAAATGACAAAGTAGCAAGGAGGAAAATCCATCTGTGTTAAAGATAAATAAAGTGTTGTTCATGAGCCCTTTCACCACCCAGGTCACTATTCTTTGGATTTACTCCCTACTTAAACATTTTCCTGCCTAAAATGTGGTACCTAGAAATAAATACAATTCTTATTATGGGTTAATTGGTTAACATATAACCAAGGTGAAACATGGTAGTACTATCATAGTCCTAGCCCTAGACACTAATGTTACTCTGAATACTCTCTAAAATTTTATTATTTTTTATCTTTACCATATCATACTGATAGTTCAAAATGAAGTCCTCAAAAATGCCTATATCTTTTTCTAGACAAACGTATTCCAAAGACCTTTTTTGTACTTCCGAAATTGATTATTTTTAACAAAGTATAAGACTTTCATTTCTTCCTGTTAAATCCTATCATATTAGATGTGATTCACTATTACATTTTGTGAAGATCTTTTTTGATCCTGCTTCTGCTGTCCAATAAATAAACTACCTCCTCTAAGCCATTGTCTGCAAATCTAAAAAGCATTCCTTTTCTATGTCAGGGGTCAATGATTCATTGGATTAGATTAGAGAGAAAGATAATTTAAATAGAAGGGATTTCCTTTATAATCCTACAATTTTATTTTATACACTTAAAATTATCATTTAGAGAAAAGGTCCATAGACTACACAAGACCACCAAAATGCTACATAACACTCAATAAATTATTAAGAATTCCTGTTCTGTGTCTTTTTTTCCAATTCAAGATTAAAATATCAAACAGTACAGAGTCAATTATACTTCTCAAGTGCACTCTTTTGGAGTCCTCCTTCTAAGATAATATGGAATACTTAATAATTATACTTTAAGTATTTTATTCAACAAGTTTGGAATTAACTTAATTGTACTCTTGTATAGCCTGCTTCTTTTAATCATTCCCACAAGAATTGCAGGAGAGAATCTGGAAAATGCTTTGCTAAAATTGAGGACTGCACTTTCATTCCTGGAGCAAAGATGGCAGAGTAGAGTAAGCGTTGTATCAGAATACTTCCAACATTCCCCTCAACACAACTTTAAAATAATGCCTCAAATCAAATTCTGAAGTGGCAGAAGGAACAAAAGGTCAGAGTGAGACATTTTTCTAGCATAAGACAACTTATGAGATCTGGAGGAAAGTCCTGTGATACTTCCAAGGGTGCTGGCCTGGAGCCCAAGTAACAGCAACATGAGCCACGGGCCTTGTAGGCAGCAACAGCAGTAGCAAGAGCTTTGGGAGCTCTCAAGATAGAGATAGTAAGAGTATCAGACAACTGGTTATAGCTGGGTGCCCTTTGGCAACTCCATTGCCAAAATCTACTTTCAGGTAACTGTTCCAGATCAGAGACTAGTGCTTGCAATCCCAAGGGAACAATAATTATCAGGGGCAACATCACTTTCTTTCTAAAGGGATTAGGGACTCTTCCAGGTTAAGAACCAGATCACAGAGCAGAAGAACACTGATCATAACTCTCTCTGGATCACAGCCACCTTGGAAGTACAATAAAGTTCCCCAAACCCCAGAAATAGTTGTGAAAATGCCAGTGTGAAAAAGCCTGAAGCTTGGAACAGTGTCCCTTCCCCTAAATCCACCCCAAGAACAGAGCAAAACTTTAAAATAAAGTTCAAAGTAAAAAAAAGAAAAATAGGCTGGAAAAATGAGCAAACAGCAACAAAAACTTGATCATAATAAAGCTAATATGGTTACATAGATAATCCAGACAAACTCAGTTGGCAATGATGTCAAAATAGTTAAAACAAAACCTCAAATCAAAAATAAATGTGAATTGGACACAGGCCCAACAAGAATTCCTGGAAGTGCTAAAAATGATTTTAAAAGTCAAATGAAAGCAGCAGAGAAAAAAAATGGGAGAATGAGAGTGACATACGAGAATTATGAAAAGACAATTAACTACTTGATGAAAGAGGGACAAAAATACTGAAGAAAATAACTCCTGGGTGGGGGAAGGATTTGACCAAATGATAAAAGATATAAAAATTGATGAAAATAATTCTTTAAGGAAATAATTCATGCAGAGAATTCTAGGAAGATGGCAGAATAGTTCAGAAAATTCCAGGTTCTCGAAATTTCCTTCACTAACAGAAAGAACATTGCCATAAAATGAATGTAGTGCAAAAAATATAAAGGGATAAAGCAGCTGTATTCCTAAGACAACATGAGAGGACCTCAGAAAAGACAGGACCTCTAGAGTCTGGAGTTTGGCCTCAGTGAAGTATAAACAACTCTAGGCCTACTCTGCTGAATCAACAAGCATTAGACTTCAAGGGCAGTTCCACTGGGAAGTAGATTAGTCCTTAGGAACTTTCACGTCACAAACATTTACCTAATGAATAGTGTGGAGCTCAGACAGTTGAGTGGGGGAAGATTGAAGGACCCACACATACACACACACACACACACACACACACACACACACACACACACACACTATTTCGAGACACCAGGCTTAGTGGAGCTGACCAGATGTGATCCTGAGCTGTGGCTGTGATCAAGGAGTGAGAACACACCCAGTGAGAGCAGTATCACAGGGAAAAAGAGCATTTTGGTGGACAGCATGGCTCTGGTGACTGATTGTGGCTTAGGGGAGGAGAGGAGTGCCTGAGCTTGGGTCCCCAGATAGAATTCGGAAAATGACAGTAAGGAGGAACTGAGGCCTTGTCACACCATTATCCATAACTCAGGATTAAAGCATGATTTTAATAAAAAGCTGCTACAAAGCAAAGTAAAGCAAAATCAGAATGAGTAAGTAAAAATAAAAGAACCCAACCATAGATAACTACCATGGTGTAAAAGAAGATCTGGTTTCATATTCAGAGGAAGATAGCGAGGCAAAATAAATAAATAAATAAATAAATAAATAAATAAATAAATAAATAAATGAATGAATGAATGAATAAATAAATAAATGAATGAATGAATGAATAAATAAATAAATGAATAAATGAATGAATAAATAAATAAATGAATGAATGAATGAATGAATGAATAAATAAATAAATGAATGAATGAATGAATGAATAAGTAAATAAATACATGAATGAATGAATGAATAAGCAAATAAACAAGTAAGTAAATAAATGAAAATAAATCAATGATGAATAAATAAATAAATGAATAAATAAATAAATATTGTGGAGATGTAGTCAGTATTTCACAAGACCTAGCAGCTTCTATACTAAAAGACCATAGGTCTTCTAACATTATATTTTGAAGAGCAAAGGAACTAGGGTTGCATCTAAGAATAATTTACCCAGCAAAATCAAGTATAATCCTGAAAGAAAAAAAAATGGATATTTGATGAACTAAAAAACTCTCAGGTATTTGTGACAAACAAAATGGAAATGAATGTCAGAATGTATTAAAAATCAGAACTAAAAATATGTTGTTTACAAGAAACACATTTATGAATGACAGATTTAAAGATGGCAGGGTAAGAAGTAAGTTACTCTCACCATCCTTTATTAACTTCTGAAACCCCAGAAAATATCACCCCAGGAAAAACCCTGGAATGGCTGAACCAGCAGAATGACAGGGTGCAGTAGTTTAGTAACCCAGGAAGCTTGAGGTATTAACAGGAAAGCCCCCTCTTGTACTGGGGGAGAGGGAGAAGTACAGAATGGGAGGCTGCCATCAAGCTAGCAAAAAGCCCCACCTCAGCATACCAGGGGAGATCCTGGACCCAGGTGGTGGAGCTGACAAGCACCAAAACCAGGACCCCTCAGTGCCTCAATATGGGCAAGGGGACCAGTGGACACCAGTTTGGAAAGCCACTACATGCCATAGCATTCTACAGCAGCAAAGTCTCCCAGTGCCTCAGCAAAACTCTGGGAAGTGCAGCTCCAAGGAAGAAAGCCCCAGGTGGAGAAACATCCTGCAGCAGTGAAATGTTCATTGGAAAGGAGCCAAAGAAAGTTAAACGAAAGGCCAGAGTGACCAGGCAACCTCTAGGGGCCAGATAACCCAATCTTACCCCTAGAGTTCCAGTTTTACTGATTTTTTTTTTGTCTAGGAAATATGGTGAAGTGACTTGCCCAGGGTCCCACATCTAGTAAGTGGTATGTGTCTGAGGCCAGATTTGAACTCAGGCCCCCCTGAATCTAGAGCCACTGCTCGATGCACTGCACCACCTAGCTGCCCCATAGTTTTACTGATTCTAGTCCAACATCAGGTAAGCTTCCAGAACTCTACAGCCTCCAACTGCCAGCAGTTGAGGCTCTAACACACAAAGTCAGTGACTAGAACTGAGCTCCCAACACAAGAAGCTTGGGTCAGTGCATCCTGCTCTCCAGCAGGAGAGCTTGATCTTTTCAAAGGCCAGGAAACAAGCTAACATCATGAGCAAAAAGAAATATATTATAGATTCTTATTATGGGAATAGTGAAGATTAAGGCAGAAATTCTGAAGAGGACAACATTGTCAACAAACCCACATCTGGAACCTCAAAAGGGAATATGAACTGGTCTGAAGCCCAAAAAACTTTCTTGGAAAAGCTCAAGAAGGATTTTAAAAGTCAAATAAGAGAGGTAGAAGAAAATTTGGGAAAAGAAATGAAAGGTATGCAAGAGATCCAATAGCTTGGAAAAAGAAGGACAACAATTAGCTGTAGCAAAGGTCCATAAAAAATGAAATTGGTCAAACAGAAAAAAAAAGTGCAGTGAAGAAAATAAGAAGTAGAATTGGTCAAATGGAAAAGGAGCACAAAACCTCACTGAAAAGAATGTCCTCTATCTCTTCTTTGGCTATAAAATCTTCTGTTCTCCATAAATCTGACAGGTAATCTATTCCTTGCTCTGCTAGTTTGCTTATAGTATCAGTCGTCATATCTAAATCATATACCCATTTTGACTTTATCTTGATATAGAGTATAAAAAGTTGGTCTGTGCCCAGTTTATGCTATACTATTATTCAGTTTACCAAGCAGTTTTTGTTAAATAGTGATTTCTTATCCCAGAAGCTAGACTCTTTTGATCATGAAATAATAGATTACTATAGTCATTAACTATTGTGTCTTGCATACCTAACCTATTCTACTGGTCCACCACTCTATTTCTTAGCCAGTTCCAAGTAGTTTTGATGACTGCTGCTTCATAATACAATTTAAGATCTTAATGGATAAGCCACCTTCCCTTGCAATTCTTTTCATTAGTTCTCTTGATATTCTGTACCTTTGTTCTTCCAGATGACTTTTGTTATTGTTTTTTCTAGCTCCATAAAATATGTTTTGGTAGTTTGATTGGTATGGCACTGAATAAGTAGATTAACTTAGGTAGAACTGTAATTTTTCTTATATTAGCTTGGCCTATCCATGAGCAACTGATGTTTTTCCAATTGTTTAGATCTGTCTTTATTTGTGTGAAGTGTTTTGTAATTGTGTTCATATAGTTCCTGGGTTTGTTTCAGTATGTAGACTATTAAATTTTATAATATCTACAGGAACTTTAAATGGAATTTCTCTTACTATTTCTTGCTGTTGGGCTGTGTAGGTAATATGTAGAAATGCCCATGATATCTGTGACTTTATTTTATGGCCTGCAACTTTGCAAAGTTATTTATTATTTCAAGGGATTTTTTACTTGATTCTCTAGGATTCTCTAAGAATACCATCATATCATCTGCAAAGGGCGATATCTTTGTTTCTTCTTTGCCTATTCTAATTACTTCAATTTCTTTTTCTTCTCTAACTGCTAAAGCTAACATTCCTAGTGCCATATTGAATAGCAATGGTTACAATGGACATTATTCTTTCACCCCAGATCTTATTGGAAATGATTCTAGCTTGTCCCATTATATATTATGCTTGCTGATGGTCCTAGATAGATGCTACCTATCATTTTAAGAAAGACTCCATTTATTCCTATGGTCTTTAGTGTTTTAATAAGAATGTGTGTTGTATTTTTTTTACAAAAGTTTTTTTTTTCTGCATCTATTGAGATAATCATATGATTTCTGTTAGTTTTATTGTTGATATGGTCAATTATGCTGTTATTTTTCCTAATATTGAACTAGCCCTGCATTCTTTATGTGAATCCTACCTGGTCTTAGTATATTATCCTCAAGATAAGTTCCTGTAATTTCTTTGTTTTATATTTTATTTAAAACTTTTGCATCTGTATTAATTAAGGAAATTTGTCTATAATTTCCTTTCTCTGTTTTGGCTTTTCCCAGTTTATGTATCAGTACTGTATTTGTATCATACAAAGAATTTGGTAGGATTCCTTCTTCACCTATTTTCCCAAACAGTTTATACAGCATTGGATTTAGTTTTTCTTTAAATATGTGATATAATTCACTTGCAAATCCATCTGGTGTTGGAGATTCTTTTCTTAGGGAGTTCATTAATGGCTTGTTCAATTTTGTTTTCTGAAAGGGAGTAGTTTATTTATTTTACTTCCTCTTCTTTTTATTGGGCAATTTATATTTTTGTAAATATTCATCCATTTTTCTAAGATTGTCAAATTGACTGGCACATAGTTGGGAAAAATAGTTCCTAATTATTGTTCTGGTTTCCTCTTCCTTGGTGGTGAATTCACCTTTTTCATTTTTGATGCTGGTAATTTTTTTTCCTTCTTTCTTTTTTTAAATCAAATTAACCAAGGGTTTATCTATTTTATCATTTTTTTTCCCATAAAGCCATCTCTTAGTTTTATTTATTAGTTAAATAGTTTTTTTTTAATTTCATTTTTATTAATCTGTCCTTTGGTTTTCATAACTTCTAATTTGGTATTTAATTGAATATTTTTAATATTTTTTATTTTTTTTTAGTTGCATGCCCAATTACCTGGTTTCTTCTGTCTCTATTTTATTCATGTAAACATTTAGAGGAAAAAAAAACGACTTCCCCTAAGAAATGATTTCACTTCATCCCATAGGTTTTGGAATGTTTTCTCATTACTGTCATTCTCTTCGATGAAGTTATCGATCGTTTCTATAATTTGTTGTTTGATCCAATCATTTTTTAGGATTAGATTATTTAGTTTCCAATTATTTTTTAGTCTATCTTTCCATGGCCCTTTGTTACATATAGTTTTTATTGCATCATGATCTGGAAAGTATGCATTTAACATATCTACCTTTCTGGACTGGATTGTGATATTTTTATGCCCTAGTACATGGCCATTTTTTGTGTATGTGCCATGTACCACTGAGAAAAAAGTATACTCCTTTTTATCCTCATTCAATTTTTTTTCCAGAGTTCTACCATGTCTAACATTTCTAATATTCTATTCACCTCCTTCACTTCTTGTTCATTTTGTGGTTAGATTTATCTAGTTCAGAGAGGGGAAGGTTGAGGTCCTCCACTAATATAGTGTTGTTGCTTATTTCTTCCTCTATCTCCCTTCACTTTTCCTTTAAGATTTTGGATGTCATAGCATTTGGTGCATATATATTTAGTAATATTACTCCATTGCCTATGGTGCCTTTTCCTTTGTCTGAGATCAAGATTGCTACTCCTACTTTTTTTTTTCACTTAAGGTGAAGCATAATATATTGTACTCTAGCCTTTTACCTTTACTCTGTGTGTATCCCTCTGCTTCAAATCTGTTTCTTGTAAACAACACATTGTAGGATTATGGTTTTCAATGCACTCTGCCATCTGCTTATGTTTTGTGAGAGAGTTCATCCTATTTATATTCACAGTTATGATGATTGTCTCTGTCTTTCTCTCCATCCTATTTCCCCCCATGTTTATGCTTTCTCTCTCCTTTCTCCCTTTCCCTCATCACTAAAGTTTTGCTTTCAACTACTGCCTCCCTCAGTTTGTCCTCTCTTTTATTCACCTCATCCCTTTTTTCCCCTTTACTCTAACTACTTCTTCCCTCCCTTCTATCCACCTCTGTCCTTTCCTTTTCCTTTTCCCTCCTACTTCCTAAAGGGTAAGTTAGATTCCTATACCTAAGTGATTGTGTTATTCTCTCTTTGAATCAAATCTGGTGAGAGTAAGGTTCAAATAATCCTCATCTCCCTCCCTGCTTTCCCAGTACTGTAATAGGTTTTTGTGCCTTTTCATGTGATGTAATTTACCCTTTTATTCATCCTCCTTCCTTCTTCTTCCAGTACAATTCCTTTAACCACTTAATTAGATTTTTTATCTACACATCAATGTCAACTTATACCCATGCCCCTCTGTCTATGTATACCCCTTTTTAAATGTCATAATAAAAATACAGTTCTCAAGACTTACTAGTGTCATCTTTCTTTGTAGGGATGTAAACAATTTGGTATTATTAATAATATGTTGTTGTCAATGTTGTTGTTTTCCTTTTCCTGTTTACCTCTTTATGCTTCTCTTAAGTCTTGTATTTGAAGATAAAATTTTCTGTTGAGCTCTGGTCTTCTCTTCATGGAGGTTTGGAAGTCCCCTATTCTGTTGAATGTCCATATCCTCCCCTGAAAGATTATGCTCAATTTCCCTGGGTAGTTGATCATTGGTTGTAATCCAAGCCCCTTTCCCTTATGCAATATTGTATTCCATGCCCTATGATCTTTTAATGTAGAAGTTGCAAGGTCCTGTAATAATCCTGACTGTAATTCCATGATATTTAAATTGTTTCCTTCTGGCTGCTTTGGGATCTCTTTCAGGAAGTGATGTGTGTGTGTTTGTGTGTGTGTGTGTGTGTGTGTGTGTGTGTGTGTGTGTGTGTGTTTTATGACTATTTTACCTTCTGGTTCTAGGACCAGGCAGTTTTCCTTAATGATTTCCTAAAAGATGCTGTCTATGCTCTTTTTTTCATAATGGTTTCCAGATAAACCAGCAATTTTTAAATTGTCTCTCCTGGATCAATTTTCCAGGTCAGTGGTTTTCCTAACAAGATATTTTACATTTTCATCTATGTTTTCATTCTTTTCTTTCTGTCTGACTGATTCTTACTCTGTCATAGAGTCGCTAACTTCCACTTGCCCAATTCTAATTTTTAACTAATTGTTTTATTCCATTAGATTTTATGCTTCCTTTTCCATTTGACCTATTTTATTTTTAAAGTTCTTTTCTTCAGTATACTTTTTTTTCCATTTGACAAATTGTACTTTTTAAGGACTTGTATTCTATAGTCAATTTTTTCCCTTCCTTTTCCAAGCTATTGATTCTCTCTTGCATACCTCTCATTTATTTTCCCAACTTTTCTTTATCTCTCTTATTTGACTTTTAAAATCCTTCTTGAGCTCTTCCAAGAAGGCTGTTTGGGCTGGAGACTGGTCCATGTTCCCTTTGAGGTTTTCATTGTATCTATTTTGACAATGTTGTCCTCTTCTAAACTTCTTTCTTGATCTTCCCTATCTCCATAATAAGAATCTATGGCCATTCCCTGGTTCTGCTCAGGGTGTTTGCCTGTTTCTTGACTGTAAGAAAAACAAAAACAAAAGCAAAAACAAAACAAAACAAACAAACAAACAAATAAAAAATGTTGAGCTCTCCTGCTGGAGTTTAGGGAGCACTAACCGAATCTTCTAGTGCTGGGAGCCCTGGACTTGGTCCCTGGCTTTGTGTGCTGGGGCCTTAGATGCTGGCAATTGGAGGCCATTGGATTCTGGTAGCTAGCCTCAAGGTAGGCTGGGATCAGAAACATTGGAGCTCTTGGGTGGGGGTGGCAAGTCTGGCCCCTGGGGGATGCCTGCTCACCCAGGCCTTACATAGGGATGTTTCATTGTTGGGGGATGTCTGTCAGCCTGGAGATTTGCCTCCTGGAGTTATGCTTCCTGGAATTATGCTTAGGCTCCAGGAGATTTGGCTGCTGGAGAAGGCCATTGCACATGCTGTTTTTACAAGCTGGTTTCTACTGGTTCCCCTGCCTGTACTGAGGCAATCAGGGGGTCTTGGCACTGGCACTTTTCCCACTATCCTGGCGCTCAAGATCTCCCCCTGGTATGCTGAGGTGGAACTTCCTGCTGGCTTGCTGGGATGTCTCCCATCTTGTACTGCTCCCCTCCTCCAGAGCAAGAAGGGCCTTTTCTGTTAACGTCCTAAGCTTCCTGGGTTATGAGACTGCTGTACCTTTCTTTCTGCTGGCTTAGCTGTTCCAGGGTTTTTCCTAGGGTGATATTTTTTGGGCTTATAGAAGTCAGTAAGGGAGGGTGAGAGTGATTTAGTTCTTATTCTGCCATCTTGGGTCCTGGAAGTGGAAGTCTTGGGGTTTTTTTTAAACCCAAGAGAAACAGTGTTGCACAGTGAATAGGAAACTGTTCTTGGAGCAGGGAAGACTTAGTAGAAGTCTCTGGTAGATATTAACTTTGTTATATTGGACAAATCACTTTCCCTCTCAATATTATAGGCAAATATCAAAGACCATAATTTACAGAGAAGTTTCTGACCCATATTGGAAGAGGTAGTTTTCTTATCCAGGAATTCCTGTTATCAGTGAAATCACAAGTATAATCTCTATACATAACTCTAAGACTTTACATTAATCCCTATTGAATTTTATCAGATCTTGCATAATTTTCTAGCCTTCCCAGATAACCTGATATGTTAGGTGTCTCTCAAAGTTTGTGTGATCTGAATATTTGGTAAATGTGCCATCTATCAACATCTTTATCCAAGTTGTTAAGCAGCCCAATGTTAAGCACACATTCCTAGGACTTTCTTCTGGGGGATCTACTTCCTAGTTATCTATGAATACATGATCACCCTCTTTTTGGGTATTCTCAATTGAATAGTTCCAAATCAAAATAATTTTACTATCATCTAATTCATGTCTTTCCATCATTCCCACAAAAAGATCACATTATTTTTATTAAATCATTTGCTAAGATTTCCATAAAAGAGAAATAACTTTAGTTTGACAAGACCTGTTCCTTTTTATTAATTTATTTATTTTTAGTTCAACATTCACTTCCACAAGATTTTGAGTTCCAAATTTTCTCCCCATCTCATCCCTGCCCCCACCCTTCCCCTAATCCCCCCTCCCTTCTACCCCACCCCTTCTCTCATCCCTTACCCCTTCTATTTTCCTGTAGGGCAGGATAAATTTCTATACCCCATTGTCTGTACATCTTATTTCCCACTTGCATATGAAAACATATTTTTACATTTGTTTTTAAAACTTTGGGTTCCAAATTTTCTCCCTTCCTCCCACCCCACCCACCCTCATTGAGTCATGCAAAACACTTCCATAGTAGTCATGTTGTGAAACACTAACTATATTTCCTTTCATCCTATCCTGCTCCTTGTTTATTCTATCCTCCCTTTTGACCCTGTCCCTTCTCAGAAGTGTTTGCTTCTGATTACCCTCTCTCCCTGTTTGTCCTACCCTCTATCATCTCCCTGCTCTCTTGTCCCCTTCCCTCCCTTTTTCCTATAGGGTGAGATAGATTTCCATATCCAATTGAGAGTGTTATTTTCTCCTTAAGCCAAATCTGATGAGATTAAGATTCATTCATTCCCTCTCACCTTCCCCTGTTTCCCCTCCATTGTAAAAGCCTTTTCTTGTCTGTTTTCTGTGAGATCATTTACCCCATTCTACTTCTCCCTTTCTTCTTCTCCTAGTATAATCCTGTCTCACCTCTTAATTTTATTCTCCAGATATCACCCCTTCATCTTCAACTTACCCTGTGCCATCTATCTATCTATCTATCTATCTATCTATCTATCTATCTATCTATCTATCTATCTATCTATCTACTATCTATCTATCTATCTATCTATCTATCTATCTATCTATCTATCTATCTATACAGACATATATTTTTTCCTTCCAAATACCCTAATACTGACAAAAGTCTTATGAGTTATGAATGTCATCTTTCCATGAAGGAAGGAATGTAAACAGTTCAACCTTAATAAGCCCCTTATAATTTCTCTTCCCTGTTTACCTCTTCATGCTTCTCTTGAGTCGATAAGGCCTGTTCTTCACTAATACATTCTGGCTTTGGTAATTACCATTTGCTTGTCTAAATGTTAATTTCTCACAGTTTAACAATGAGTTCTAGAATTTTGGCTGAAGATAAGATGGAATCTAATTGTTCTATAGCCTGCAAACTATTCTTTTCTTCAAAAATTGGAATTGTATTTGAATTTCCTAGCCTTTGATTACCTCGTTCATTCTCTTGGATTTTTCCATGGTTACTAAAAGTTGTTCAGTAATCACAGTCAGTTCAGTTCAACAATCTTTATTAGATGCTCACCATGTACAAAGAATGAAAGCTGGAAGAGCAAGACAAAGTTGAAAATACAAATGTTACTGATAGCATTCAATGTTCTTCATTTGATTTACGGATACAACATGCACACATTTTGAATAATACATCAGTACAGATATAGATAGATATAATTATAGATAGATAATATGTATATAGGTGTATAGCTATAGATATATAGACAGATATACACCTATGTTAACACACATAACAAATGCATATTTAAATTATACCTAAAATATGTATACACACATACATACACAAAACAGAAAGGTGTTTTTTTTTTTTTTCACGGAAAGCATTAACAGTGGAAAGTTTTCTGGAAGTTTGGTTCTCTGAAAACATAATCGGTCATTTAGTTGACTAGAGTTTTTAGTACTTTCAAAGTTATTCACTTTTAACAACATTGCTATTTGAGGATAAAGTGTACTCTTGGCTCTGCCTCCTTCACTTTCTCTTTACTAACTAGTTCATATAGTTATAACTTTCTTCTCTCTCTCCATGTCTCTGTCTCTGTCTCTGTCTCTGTCTCTGTCTCTCTCTGTCTCTCTCTTTTCCTTCATCTCTCCCTTCCTCTTCTCTTTTTCTCTCATTCCCTCTCCATTTAAGGCTACAAATCCTGTCTTCAATGTTTATAATCTTTGTGGCTTTTGGCAAGTCATTCAATTGATTTTTGCTTAATTTTTCTCTTCTATATTTCTTTAAAATAAGAAAATTTACCAGACAGCCTCTGAAGTATTTTAAAGTTCAATAATCAGGAGTCCCTAACCTGTGTTTCATGAATTTTAAAAATGTCTGTGTGTATATGTATACATACCTATACACATATATACACACACACACACATAGATACACATATAAATGTACATGTGTGTAGGTGTGTATATATATATGTATATATATATACACACATATATATATATACTTACACATATATATATATACTTACACATATATATGTATATAATTATAATTTCTGCATCACATGGATTAAGGATATGACTCCTCACAATCCTGAAAATCTATATAAAGATTTTTGGCCCTCCCTTTACACCAGAGAAAAAGTCAAAATTATTATGGTATTAAAAGATTAAATATGTGGATATTATATGCTACTCTACATATGTCTTCTGAACTTCTGAGTTTCTAAACTTTTTCTGTGTCATCTGTAGCTTTCACAAAACTCCCCCCCAAATTCTTATGCTAACTAATGATATGTCAAAACTGTGATGGGGAAAGTCACAATTTGGAAGGGACAACTATACATATACACATGTGTGTGTATATGTATACGTGTATATGCATATATACATAGCTATATAAAAACTATATATATATATATAATTTTATTTAACTATACTTGGTTCTCTTTGTAAGTTTTTTGCATTTTATTTTATTCATTAAAAAAATTATTCTGTGAAGAGTTCCTTAAGTTTTACGAGCTTGACAAAGGAGAACATGACACAAAAATGATTAAGAACCCTTGCTCTAGAGTGATGATCATATGGTTACTTTAAGAGCCTGAAGACAGATATTCTGGGTTAGTTATCAATGCTTATATTTAGTGCTATATTTCAATTAATACTATTTTAGGTACTATTCATGATTACATACAGGTTAAATGCAAATAAAATCTCACCAAGTACAAATTCATTTTAAATTGCTCTTTTCTCAAAGTGTGCCTTCCACTCTATTCAGCCTGGATCCTGCATTGCCCTTTGTACACACCATGCTTATTTCAGCCTCCATGCATTTTCTACCACTTTTTTTGAGTTGAGGAAAATGGCATGGATAATTAAAGAGAAGTCAAACATGAATCTGTTTAACCCAGTTCTAAGCTGATTGCAAAGTCAGCTATCAACTTAAGGACAACCTAATGAAAAAAAGAAGCCAGCAGTCAGAGTTAGTCCAAAGAGTAATTTCCAGTCATTTTTGTACATTAGTTTATGGACTATAAAAGTGGAAATTTAGTTATGGGATCTAGAAAAAAGGAAATGTGCTTAATTTGGGTATGACTGTGCCTTGATAATATAGACATGTTTTCTAGTGACTGATTCATCATAAATTTTGTCCTATTTTCGCTATGATTATAGGAAACAAATTGCTCCAGAGTATTGGAATGAGATTTCACACCAAAAAAGACAACATTAACTGCAAGGCTTCATTTATAGCACCACACAAATAAACTTGCAGAAATTAAGTTTGCATTTAAATGTACTGTCACTCACGGCTCATAATATCACTTCTCTAATTCTAAATGGGTGGCTTCATGCTCCTGTTACTTTTTTAAAAATTTCACATAAAAATAAATGAGGCTAGAAGTAACTATTTTGAATTGTAAAGCTTATGTATAGCATATGTTTGACACACGTGGTATATGGCTTGTGAAATCTAAAGGAAAACACCATGATATATTATTGTTTCTTTTTCTGTCTTGAATTTCTTTTGATTATGAACTTTTTGTTTATTCTTAAAGGTCAATAAGCAAGATGTAGTGAATCAAAACTGTCGGAAGGAATCATAATACTCATTTCTATCCCAGGGTCCAACCACGGACTCTAAGCACACAACTTAGTTTTTCTTGGTCTCATTTTTTTTCTCTGAAAAGAAAAATAAAATGTAAGTATGGTTAGTAAGTTATTTATAGGCATCTTCTCTGTACAAGGCTTTGTAAAAGACATGGTGATTGGCCTTTATCAGCGGCAAATATCATAATCAGTGGTCTCTTGTGAATCCTTTAACTTCAAAGGCAAGGTAGGCATGAAAGCATTGATACTGACATTTTGCAAATGACTTGAGTACTCAGAGAGAATATTCCCCCTTAATTAGTCAGATGTGGAGGGGTGTCAGTATTGTAGAAAGCTGTAATCAAACATCATTAGTAACTTTGTTGTTGTTGTTGAGGCAATTAGGGTTAAGTGAATTACCTAGAGTCACACAGCTAGTGTCAAATGTCTGAGGCCTGATTTGAACTCAAGTCCTCCTGACTCCAAGGCTAGTGTCCTATCCACTCTGCCACCTGGCTGCCCTGTCATCAGCAACTTTTAACAACTGCTTTAATGTAAAAGACATTTTCCATATGTACTTGAACTTTGACATGATAACATTCATACTGACAATTAGATCAGTTTTGATATGTTTCAAGATGGATCCTAATTTGTTTTGTTTAATCATGGTTCCTATTGGTTTTAGTGCTCTGCTATCTTAACTCTTCATCACTTCAGATTTTCCCATATTTCTGTGAAAACTTCATATCTGTAATTCCTCACAGAATAGAAATATCTCATTGTATGTGATGATAATATCACAGATTTAGTGTTGAAAGGGTTCTGAATACACTAAGTCCATCCCTCATCATTTCATACACAAGGAAACTGGGGTACAGAGATCTTAAGTGATTTGCCCAGTGTCACAGAGTTTCATAAGTGTCTGAGGCAGGATTTGAACCTAGATCTTTCTTACATGAAGTTTAGTACACTACTCTTAAAACACCCTGATATATGACATGTATATATCATAATTAATTCAGTTCTTCCCCAATCATTAGGTGTATATCTTCTTATACTCTCATCAATGGAACAAATAGTACTGCTCTGAACATTTTTGTACATATGGATAAACACTCATATGTCCTTTACTAGCTGCTACCAATAATTTCCCTGGAATATGGACTCTATGGTGTATTTTGGAGCTCAAATATAACAAATGATTCAATAAATTTGGTGCAATTCCATAATTTTTTTCCCCAGAATAGTTAAACCACTTTAGTACCATCAGTGTATCAGCATCTTCATCTTGGAATGGTCAGTATTTCTTTCTTTTTTAAACAGTATTTTATTTTTGCCAATTACATGAAAATATAATATTCATCATTCATTTTTTATAAGACTTTGAGATCCACATGTTTTCTCCCTCCCTCCTCAAGACAGTAAGCAATCTGATATAGGTTATACATGTGCAATCATGTTAAACATATTTCCATATTAGTCATGTTGTGAAAGAAGAATCAGAATAAAAGGGGAAAACTGTGAGAAAACAACAACAACAACAACAAAAGTGAAAATAGTATGCTTCAATCTCCTTTTAGACTCCATCGTTCTTTCTCTGGATGTGGACATTTTCCATCATGAGTCTTTTGAAATTGCCTTGATCATTGTATTGCTGAGAAGAGTTAAGTCTATCATAGTTGATCACTGCGCAATACGTTCAGTATTTCTAATGTTTTTTTTCAACTTTTAGGGTTTTTTTTTATTTGTATTTTCTACCTTGATGGGTATGACTAATATCATAGGTTGATTTGTGTTTTCATGATTATTAGTTTATTTTGAAATTTTAAAATGTCATTGATAGCTTGTATTTCTTCTTTTGAAAAATCATTAGTTCATACCTTTTTTTACCCGTTTGTCTTTTGGAGAATGGTGCTTAGACCTACATGTCTGCATCCCACCTTTGATACTTACTGGTTGGGAAAATTAAAAATTACCTGCTGGGGTCAATAGTTTGTTTCCAACAATTTTAATTTCCTACTGAATTTTTATAATTCCATTTTTTATATTTGGATTTTTGTTTGCTTAAATTGTCTCACTCATATTTTGTTTTATTTGGTATCTTAAGAGATATATATTTTCCTCCATAGTTTACTTTGTCAATATTCCATAAATAATAATATTTCCTTTATTTTTGTTTTTAGTAAATGTAAGTACTTATTTCATTTGTATTTGTATTGAAGGTACTGTGTATATAGAAAATTACTTAAAATTATTTATCAAATAATTTAATTTAATTATTTTTTCTTATTTTAGTCCCACATGTGCATAGAACAACTTAATCATCATTTAAGTCTGTATCTTTTGTTTCTATTTAACTAATTGATTATAATTTTTTTTATTTTTATGTCATGTAAAGGAATTTAATATTTTTCTCTTCCTGCATTTATTAAACTATCATTGCTTTAAAAATTGTCAATTTTAAACATTCTATATGATGATTATATTAGCTACTTAACAGTTTCAAACAATAATTGCCAAATATATATTTTATCTAGTTTTTCCAAGAGAAAAATTAAACTCTGTTCAGCTCTCTTCGTGTGTGTGTGTGTGTGTGTGTGTGTGTGTGTGTGTGTGTGTGTGTGTGTGTTTCTATTTGGCTTAACTTTCTGTTAGATTTATCTATGCTTAAAGTGCTACAGTGAAATCCTCTATAATTATTGTCTGATTATCATAGTCTTTTGTATTTCATTTAGCATTTTCATTAAATACACATACATTGCAACACTGGGTACATAAATACTAATACTGATATTAAATATTAGTAGTGTGATATAGTAGATAAAGATGGCAGCCTTGGAATCAGGAAAACATGTACAAATTCTGCCTCTGACACATGCTAGCTGTGTTACTTTGGACAAAACATGTATCATCTCAGGGTTCTAGGCAACTAAAAATAAGAATTCCTTAATTACTGTCAAACTGCCATGGTAGAAGGAATTTCCCCATTGGTAGCACTGATTAATTCCCAAGTTTGTATTACACTCTCCCAACAATTAAAATCTATCTATCCACACACATACATACATACATACATATATACATACATACATACATACATATATATATGTATATATATGTATATATGTGTATATATATATATAATTTTTAGCAAATCATAATTATTTTCATTATAACTCAACCCTATCTTTTTTTGTTGCATTGCTATTTGCCTGATATAATAATTGTCATTCATATTTTCTTTGATTAAGATCAAAGATAAAGAATTGTATACCAAACTTGAATTTTTAATTCTGCATGAATCTTTATGCTTTAACTTTGTTTTATATCTGCATTAAATGTGAGTTTTGCTGGGATCATAGAGAACATGACAGTATCTCAGAAGTAATTTACTTTAACCTTCACATTTTACAGATAAGGATACTAAAGTCCAGAGAGTAACTTGCTCAAAGGCATACAGGTAGTAATTAACATGGCTAAGATTTAAGCACCAGTTCTCTGATTCCAAATCACAGACTATTTACAGTGCACTGTGTTGGATTTCTTGATTTAGTTCACTCTGATACCTTATTTTATTTTAGGGAACAGTTTATCTCATTTACATTCATAATCATTATTGTTAAGGTTTTTTTAAACATCCATCAAATAATTTTAATAATTTTCTTTTTCATTATTATGAATCTAAAGATATGTGTATCTTTCTTTTAAACTCTAAAAAATCCAAGTCCAGTATCCTTTCCTCTGGCTCTCCTGACCACGTGACAATTTGACTGTGGTTGTTTAGTCACTTTTCAGTCATGCCTGACTGTGGGCCCTTTATGGAGTTTTCTTGGCAAAGATACTGGAGTGGTTTGTCTTTTCCTTCTCCAGCTCATTTTATAGATGAGGAAACTGAGGAAAACAGGATTAAATGACTTGCCCAGTGTCAGACCAGAGCTGAATAGAAAATTTGACTTTCTCTACCTACCCAAACAAACTCAGGAACTCTATGAATACAATTACAAAACATTTCACACAAATAAAATCAGATCTAAATAATTTGGAAAACATCAGTTGCTCATGGGTAAGCAGAGATAATATAATAAAGATGGCAATCCTGGTTAAGCTAATTTGCTTATTCAGTGCCATGCCAATCAAACCACCCAAAAATTATTTTATAGAGTTAGAAAAAATAATAACCCAGATTCATTTGGAAGAACAAAAGGTCCAGAATATCAAGGAACTAATGAAAAGAAATGCAGGAGAAGGTGGCCTAGCAATTCCAGATCTTAAATTGTATTATAAAGCAGCAATCATCAAAACTGCTTGGTACTGGCTAAGAAATAGAGTGCTGGATCAGTGGAATAGGTTAAATATGCAAGACACAGTAGTCAATGACTATAGCAATCTATTATTTGATAAACCCAAATACCCCAGCTTCTTTGAATAAAACTGCTGGGAAAACTGGAAAAGAGCATGTCAGAAACTAGGCATAGACCCAAATCACACACCATATACCAAAATAAAGTCAAAATGGGTTCAGGACGTAGATATAAAGGCTGATACCATAAGTAAACTGGGAGAACAAGGAATAGTTTACCTATCAGATCTAGGGAGAACAGAAGAATTAAAGACCAAGCAGGAGATAGAGAACATTATGAAAAGCAAAATGGATAATTTTGATTACATTAAACTGAAAAGTTTTTGCACAAACAAAGCCAATGCAACTGAGATTAGAAGGAAGGTACAAAATTGGGAAAGAATTTTTACAACCAGTCTCTCTGATAAGGCCTCATTTCTAAAATATATAGAGAATTAAGACAAATTTATAAGAACAAGCCATTCCCCAATTGATAAATGGTCAAAGGATATGAACAGACATTCTCAGATGAAGAAATTAAAGCCATCTACATATGAAAAAATGCTCTAAATCATTATTGATTAGAGAAATGCAAATCAAAACAACTCTGAGGTACCACATCATACACCTATCAGATTGGCCAACATGACAAAACAGGAAAATGATAAATGTTGGAGAAGATGTGGGAAAATTGGAACCTAATACATTGTTGGTGGAGTTGTGAAATGATCCAACCATTTTGGAGAACAATTTGGAACTATGCCCAAAGGGCTACAAAAATTTGCATACCCTTTGATCCAGCAATAGCACTTCTAGGGCTATATCCCAAAGAGATCAAACAAATGGGAAAAGGACCCACATGGACAAAAATATTCATAGAAGCTCTTTTTGTGGTGGCAAAGAATTGGAAATTGAGAGGATGCCCATCAGTTGGGGAATGGCTGAGCAAGTTGTGGTATATGAATGTAATGGAATACTATTGTTCTATAAGAAATGATGAACAGGCTGACGTCAGAAAAACCTGGAACGACTTATATGGTCTGATGCTGAGTGAAGTGAGCAGAACCAAGAGGACTTTGTATACAATAGCAGCCACCACGTTATGCAATGACTAAGAATGTTAAACTGAACCCTTCTCAGCATTACGAGGATCTAAGACGTCTCCAGAGGCCTGGGGATGGAAAATGCTGGCCACATCCAAAGAAAGAACTATGGAAGTCGAATCGCTCTCACTTATTTTTACCCTCAGTTAAGTTTTCTTTCATCTTTCTGATGGTTCCTCCTATTGGTCTTAATTTTTACTTACAACTTCACTAATGTGAAAATATGTTTAATGGGTATGTAAATGTAAAGCCTATGTCAGATTGTGCATTTTCTTGGGGAGGGTGGTGGGGTGGGAGAAACAGGGAGAAAAAATTTTCAACTCAAAAGCGTATGAAAAAAATAAAAAAAGAAAGAAAAAAATATATCCATACAATAGTAATACCTGGAAATTGACATATGTACATTCATGTGAATATAATCCTAGATAAAAAAAAAAAAGAAAATGCTTCCTTAAAAATTAGAATGGAGCAATTGGAAGCTATTGACTTTGTGAGAAATAAAGGCAATATCTCATTGGAAAAGCACCTGACCTGGAAAATAGATCTAGGAGAGATAATTTAAAAATTATTGGACTATCTGAAAGCCATGATCAAAAAAAGAGCCTAGACATCATCTTTCAAAAAATTATCAATGAAAACTGCCCTGATATTTTTAGAATCAGAGGGCAAAACAGAAATTGAAAGAATCCACCAATCACCTGCTGAAAAAGATCCCCAAAGGAAAACTCCTAGGAATATTGCAGCCAAATTCCAGAGTTCCTAGGTCATGGAGAAAATATTGCAATCAGCCAGAAAGAAACAATTCAAGTATTGTGAAAATACAATCAGGATAACACAAGATTTTGCAGCTTGTACATTAAGTAATAGACTAGAGGGCGTGGAATATAATATTCCAGATATCAAAGGAGATAGGATTGCAACCAGTAAAACTGAGTAGAATCCTTCAGGGGAAAAAATGGATATTCAGTGAAATAGGTGACTTTCATGCATTCTTGATGAAAATACCAGAGCTGAACAGAAAATTTGACTTTGACATACAAGACTCAAGTGAAACACGAAGAGGTAAACAAGAAAAAGAAATTATAAGAGATTACATTTTGCATGGAAAGATGATATTTGTAACTCATGAGACCTTTGTCAGTATTAGGGTAGTTGGAAGGAAAAAAATATGTTTATGTATGGATAGATAGATAGATAGATAGATAGATAGATAGATAGATAGATCGATAGATAGATAAATGCATAGATGGAGGGCACAGGTGAGATGAAGATGAAAGGGTGATATCTGGAGAATAAAATTAAGGAGTAAGAGAGGATTCTACTGGGAGAAGAAAGGGAGAGATAGAATGGGGTAAATTATCTCACATGAAACAGACAAGAAAAGACTTTTTCAGTGGAGGGGAAATGGGGGAAGGTGAAAGGGAATGAGTGAATCTTATTCTCATTGGATTTGGCTTAAGGAGTGAACAATATACACACTCAATTGGGTTTGGAAATCTATCTTACCCTACAGGAAAATATGGAAGGAAGGGGACAAGAGAACAGGAGGATGATAGAGGGGAGGGCAGACTGGGAGAGAGGTAATCAAAAGCAAACACTTCTGAGGAGGGACAGGGTCAAAAGAGAGAATAGAATAAATGGGGGTTGGGATAGAATTAAGGGAAATAGAGTTAGTTTTTCACAACAGACTACTATGGAATTGTTTTGCATGACTACACATGTATAACCTGTATTCAGTTGCTTGCCTTCTCAATGAGGGTAAGCGGGGGGGGAGGGGAAGGAAGAAAATTTGGAACCCAAAGTTTTAAAAACACATGTTAAAAAATTCTTTTCATATGCAACTGGGAAATAAGAAATACAGGAAATGGGGTATATATATATGTGTGTGTGTATGTATATATATATATATATATATTATATATATACATATATAATATATATATATAATATATATTATATGTTATGTATATATATATGTATGTATATATATATATATATATATATGTATATACATATATATATGTATATACATATATATATGTATATATATATATATATATATATATATATAATGTATATGTGTATATATATCCTGCCCCACAGGAAAATAGAAGGGGAAGGAGATAAGAGAAGGAAAAGAGAGGGCAGATTAGAGGGAGGGGCGTACAGAATGCATATCATCTTGGGGTGGGGGGAGAGATGAGGTGGGGAGAAAATTTGGAACTCAAAATCTTGTGCATATCATCTTGGGGTGGGGGGGAGAGATGAGGTGGGGAGAAAATTTGGAACTCAAAATCTTGTGGAAGTGAATGTTGAAAACTAAAAATTTTTTTAAAAAAATTATATTTAAATATCTTCTATATTTTTTGAAGAGTGGTGGTAATAATGATTTTTAAGCACATATATTTGGCACGTAGACTCTATGCCACTCTAAAGAAGAATGGTAATTGGCCAGTACCTTCAAATTAAGATAAAACTATGGCCTTGCTATATATGCATGACTTTACAGAGTTGTGATATTCACATAATTAACCAAATGAGTAAAATCTGCCTCTACTAACATTTTAACTGAGTTAGCAGTAAGAAATTGATTTTCTTCTGCATATACATAAGAAGAATCTAATTCTTATCACCATGGGAAACTCTGGGCATACAAACACCATCCATCAACGCAGATTCCAATAATCTAAAACAGGATTTGAATCCAAGTCTACATGACTCCACACCCAGGATTCTATGGTAATTTTTTTTCCATTTTTTTATTTTGAAAAATCTTCTGCAAATAACAAACATCCTCCCCCAAAAGAAAGAAAACATTACACTAAATGAACAAGAATAATTCCATATAGGATTATATACAAAATGATGAACTTCTAGTCATATATATGGCTTTTCTTTTATAATAGACAATAAATTTAACATATTAATTAAAAAAAACTATCATGCTTCTCTAAAGTGACTATTATCCTTCCTTGTTCGCTTATTTGAATATTTTAATGGCCATTTTCTTTTTCATTCTTTTTTTTATATCGTCTTTGCTGTACATTCTTACCTCCTTCCCTTCTAACCCCTTCCAATGAAAAACAGAAAAGGAGAAAAAAAATCAAACAAACAAAAAATATTCGTGTACCAAATAAACATTGAAACAAAATAAATCCGTGAAGTGGTCATGTTAAAAAGAAAGTTGTAAATTTGGACTTTGAGCCCCTCATATCTTTCAGGAGGGGTGTAATATACTTCATCTTAGGCTATTCAGTAATGTGTCTTTCCTTTGATTAGTGTTCTGAAGTTTCTCAAAGCTGTTTATCTTCATAATTACTTTTCTAATTCTGTTTACTTCACTTTGCATAAGTTGATTCTTTCCAAAATTCTTTGAAATCATCTCCTTTGTCATTTCTTTCAGAGCAATAATATTCCACTGCATTCCTATACCAAAAAATTAAGCCATTCTTCAATGTCAACCCTCATTATTTTCTTTCTGTTCTTTTCCTCCCCCCAACAACTTTTAATTCTGCTTTGAGGATTAGTATTTTGTTGTTGTTGCAGACTCTTCCCTTCCTGCTATTATTATTTCCACTAACACTGTGTATTCATTAACAACTTGTTTTTCCATTAACTATTATGTATTTCTACACCAAACTGTGTGTTCAACTCTCCTTTCTTTGACTCATATAAAAGTGACATTTATCACAGTACTCCTGTCCCCTTTTCCATATGTGTATCCTCTTCTCACAAACCTCAGTTATGAGAAAGAGTATGATTTACCTCCATTTTTATCCTTTATTCACTAATATAATGCTTTTATCTCTGCCTTCTTTCTTCTCTTAAAATCATCAGAAGAGTACCAATCTCCTGTTGAGTTTTCTTTTTCTTAATTAAGTTTCTCAGTACTCTTTGAAGACATTTGGATTCTAAAGTCACACTTGTTTCTTCTCTCCCTATTTAGAATGTTAACACATCATCTTCATATAGCCCCTTGCAATTGAGCAAGTAAATTTACCTTCCTAAGTTTCTCTGGATGCTTATGTTTGCATTCCAAATTACATACTCCTCTATGTTTTCTCTTCAGGATTGCTTGAAAACCCTTTATTTCTTTAAAAGTCAAAGATTTTCCCTGGAGGATTATGGTCAGTTTGGGGATCCTACTCTTTCTTGTAACTTGTTTCCAATACATTTGTGTTTGCAATTATTGTATTACAGGATCTCTTATCTTTTATAGTAGAAGCTGCGAGATCTAATATGTTACTACAGACTAATTCTTCAGCCCTTAACTTTTTTTTTTTCCTTGCTGCTTGTGGTATTTTTTTTTTCCTTTGATATGGATGTGGAAAATTTTGGCTATGACAGTGTCAAATATTTTCACTTGGGAGTTTCTTCATATGGAGAACAGTTGATTTTTTCACCTTTCCTTCTGGTTCATACTGATCTGTGCAAATTGCACTTAGGATTTCTTAATATATAGTGTCCAGATTTTTTTAAGGCCAAGTTTTTTGGAGGCTCATGATTCTTAGATCATTTTGTTTGACCTGTTTTCCATGTCACTTGTTTTCTATAGCAGATACCTTTCCTTTTCTTCTATTTTTAAAAATCTTTTGACTTTGTTCTAATATTTCTTGTATTTTAGGAGTTAATGTCCTCTGGTTAATTGTAATTTTTGAAAAGTCCATTATTAGGTAAAATTTACAACTCTATTTTAGCTAGTTATTTCCCTTCCAATTATTTCCTCTACAGTTTTTATTTCATTCTTATTTTCAATTTCTTTTAATCATTTATTCTAGATATTCATGTAGTCCTTACTGAAAATTCATATATGTATGTATGTATACATATATGTTTATGTATGTATTTTTTCTTTTGAGTCTGTGTGAACAACTTATGGAGTTGTTCTCACTTTGTTGTGTGTATGGGGTTTTCAGGAGAACTAGCCCCTCTGATATGAAGGCTTGCTGAGCCCTTTTCATGGCAGATGACATAACCAGGTTGAAGGTTTATTCCAATAAGGAATATTCCAGACAGGCCTATTCCAATCATATGAAGAATTTCTCCAGAGGAATGGATGGATAAGAATAACTTGGTCCAATGGTCATTAAGGTGGCTAAATCAGGAACTGTGAAATGCTTAGAGCTTGGTCAGGCATTGATGATACCAAGGTCATCTACTGCATCCCAGGCTATCCCAGTCATCTTGGCTTGTGCCTTGCCACTGATTTCAATGTCTCAGAAAGAGACAAAGAGGCTGAAGACTGTGCAATTCTGCCTCACTTAAATCCAATTCACACACAAGTTAAGACATCACCTACAAGGTCATTGGTCCTCTTTGAAAACAAAGGACAAAACAACGTTCTCTCTTTCTAGATTGGATTTTGGGCAGCATGTTTTTTCTTCTGCATGTTCAGAAGCAGCCTTCAGTCCAAACTTAGTGCCTGAATTGGGCTTTGTGCTGTTGCCAACCTTGGGTTCCTATTGTGCTTTTGAGTACGTTGGTCAGCCTTACTTGGTTTCAACCTAGATCACCTGGGTTCCTATGGTGACATTCATATCCACTTCCCAGGATTTCCCCACCACACATATCTTTAAGGTTCATAGAGTGGTGTATTCAGAACCCTATATGGCAACTGAGGGCATAGGGCTAAGGATATAGGCCTAAGATATACTAGGCTTAGTGCTGGTATACTCATACTAGTCTCTGCTATTTCCACTGGCTTCTAACCTCCAAAGTGAATATTCATGATTACCTCAGGACTTTCTTGTGGGATTGTTCTTATCTCTGGATACAAAGTATTCAGACTTTACCTGCTCTCATTTTGTTAGGAGACCACTATCATTTTTGCTTAAGATGGAATTAGCTTTGTTACTGACCCCTTTTCAAGTAGCTTATGGGCTTTAGGTTGAATTTTTGTGTATTTCTAGAGTCATAAAAGTCACTATGATGTCTCACTATTTTATCCCTCCTGAATCTTTTCTACAAAATAAATATCCTAAGTTTCTTTGATTAACTTTATCTGGCACATTTTGACTGTTCAAAAATTAATGTGCTTTTTCATATGGTTATATTTTTATTAGCAAAATAACAGTTGGATAGTAATAACTAGTTGGATAGTAGTTGTAGTTTTCTAGCAAATAAGGTTTTATTTGTTTTTAGCTGCTTCTTAAAATTTTCTTAACATACCTCTGATTTTAACCAATGAGGAAAAGCAGACAGTAAACTTTTATTTAATTACTTGAAGGGTTTCGAGCTAAAGGAATGATATGACCAAACTAGATATAAATAAGATTATGTTTAGATGTATTATGTATAGTTTTGGTCAGATACTACCTGAATTAGGAAAATAAAAGGTAGGAAATTTCTATCAAGAAATTTGGAAAAAGAAGGAGAAAGCTTGAATAATAGGTAAAAAAAAAATTTACTCTAAAAAGGAAGACTGTTTAGGACACTGAAATCATGTCCATGTATACACTTGGAGGGAAAAATCAGCAGAAAGGGAGAAATTAAAAATGTAAAAGAAAATGGAGATGATTGACAATTAGGTACCACACAAGACAAGCAATGATTGAATCAAGAGCTCAGAGGGCTTAATCTCGGCAAGAGGGAGAGATGTTTTTTGTTTGGTTGGTTTTTTTACCAAGAGATCCTCAAACAGAATTCAGTGGAAAAAAAATTACTCTTTGTTCTAACATACCACGTCTTTAAATCATGGGCTATCTAAAACATGCAACTGTGGTCAAATGGCAAAATTTCTGTTTGACAAAGAATGATAAGCAAATGAAACATCATTTCATTCACCTATGTAAGATATGGGTCATGTATATTCCTGAAGAACAGAAACTGGGGCAAAAAAATGCTTGCAAATGTTATGCTAACAGATGATCTTTCAAAAGGATAAAAATTATCATAGAATATCTCACAGCATGGCCTAGTTTCTTCATATGGCAAGTCTTAAGTAGAGATTTAAATGTGTTTTCCCAAGATGCTGTTTTTTCAGAGGAACAGGAAACTTGTTAATATGGCTATCTCTTCTGTTAACTATTTATAGGAAGTAGGCACACTCTGGTATAGGGCAGTGGAACAAGACCTAAGAAGTCATGAGTTCAAATCCTGTCCCTATCTAAGATAATATATTCCTGTGCTATCTTGGGCAACTTTCTTACATTCTTTCAGCCTCAGTTTCCTCCTCAGAAAAATGTGGGTCATAATAGCATCCAACTTCAACCATTATTAGGACTATATTAAGTTATCAGGTTTAAAGGATTCCAGAAACTTTAAAAGGATATATGAATTCTATAGACACTAATAAAGGATAGAGCACACCAAGCAAACTGGAAGCTAGTAAGTCTGTGAAGAATCTGAGAAAAAAATCTGTGAAAACATAATATCTTGAAGTGCCCAAAATGGTTTTTCATAATGTAGCTTTCCTTAGTATTTCTTAAATTTTTGTATACTCCTATGTTCATCAGGAACATGATGAAAATATGATTAGCTGAAACTCAATTACCTAAAATTTAGGTTAATCAAAGTTTCCTTTCTCTCACTGATGTTTCCCTTCCTATTACACCATATTTACCCTATGGCATTTGCTATAATGAGGTTACATTGTATGTCAGATAAACACAAGTCGTTTAATTAATTTTCTCCATATAATTAAAGGGAATGAACTAGATTAATGCAATTTTATAAACACTGAAGTTAGAAAATTCAAACTAAAAAGGCTCTGGAGAGACAATGTGACATTGGAGAGAGGGTGGCTTTGGCATCAGAGAAAAATAGGTTCAATACTGCATCTGACACGTACTATATGACCTTGAATAAATCACTTAACTTCAACTTTTATTTTTTTTAAACTGGCATATGATTTCATCTTTGTATGGGGCTACCACTGAGAAACTTTATCTGCCCATACAGACCTGCAATTCCTCTGCATCTTAATAGTCTCAGAGTATTGCTTAAGTGACTTGGCTAGGGTCACACTTACAGTGAGTGTGAGGTGTGTGTGAAAGAGAGAGACAGAGAGATAGAGACAGAAAGAGACAGAGAGACAGAAAGAGAGGAGAGATTGGGACTAGACCAATGATGTCATTGAATATAAAGAAAATACCATGGCAGGTAGGTGGCACAGTGGATAAAGCACCAGCCCTAAAGTCAGGAGGATCTGAGTTCAAATCTGGCCTCAGACCAAACACTTCGTACTTACTAGCTGTTTGACCTTGGGCAAGTCGCTTAACCCCAATTGCCTATAAAAAAAAAAGAAAGAAAGAAAAGAAAATTCCCAAGTTAGGGAATATCTCATGGCAATGCTGGTAGGCACCTCCTTTGCACTTTGAGGTTAAGTAGCTTGCCAAGGGTCATTCAGCTAGTATTTCTCAGAGTCAGTACTTTAACTTAGGTCTTCCAGGCTTGCAAGATGGCTCTCTATATCTTTCAACTACTTATGACTAAGAATTAAAGATCTGCATTAATTCAGGGAGTATCTGACCAAAACTATACATAACAAATCTAAACATAATTTTCTTTATATCTAGATTTGGTCATTTTACCCATTTTGCTTTATAAAAACCCTTTAATGGATCCATAATGCAATTAAATAAAAATTCAAACAACTTACTATTTAGAGCTATTGGGGTAGGCCCAAGACCAGCACCCTTGTAGTTTAGGGTCATTTTGAGATGAAGTGAGTCACGCAAATGTCATTAAATATTGAACAAAAAGAAGTTTATTTGCCCTAACAGAACAAAGATATGCATCAAATATGATGTGGCATATAGCTTCTATAACAGCTTCTTGATGCTCCATATAGAAAATTGTGTTGTCAGCAGAGTATGATGATTCTCATGGTCTTCAGACATCTAGCAAGTTGGAGGAAACGTGAATCCATATGGCTGGTAATTTTTATGTTGCTAGGTGACTAGAAAGCTTCTTTAAGAGATGCAAGGGCCAATCTTGGGATGGTTTTATTGCTGTTTAGAGAAAATTAATCCCTTTTGCTAGAAAATGGACAACCTTGGTCATTTCACAAAGGCCCTTGCAAAGCTGTCCTCACACTACTCTTTAATTTTATCTGATGCAACACCATTCTAAGAGAAGCAGCTCACATCATACAGCCCCTTAAAGTTGGCAAAGTTCCTTACAAATATTATTTCATCTTTTTTCCTTACAAAATCCTGGGAAATTAGTGCTATTATTATTCTCATTTTACAGAGGAGAAAAAAAATGTGGCTGAGGGAGATTAAGTGATTTTCCCAGGGTCACAAATCTAGTAAGGTTTTGAGGTAGTATTCAAATTCAGGTCTTCCTGACTCCATTTCCAACACCCTATTATATAGCTACCTTATAGAAGGAAGGAAGGAAGGAAGGAAGGAAGGAAGGAAGGAAGGAAGGAAGGAAGAAAGAAGAAGCATTTGTTGTGTGAAAATTATGTGCTAAGCACTGTGTTTAAAAATGTTATCTCATTTAATACTCTTTTATATTTATATTTATACTAATTTAATACATTTAACACACCTCTGGGAGGTAGGTGCTATTGTTCCCATTTTATAGTTGAAGAAACTATGGCCAACACAGATTAAATGTCTTGCTCAGGATCACATGGCTAGTAATGGTATGAGGCCAGATTTGAATGAAAGTCTTCCTGACTCCAGGGTCAGGGATGCATCTACTTCACTACCCAGTGCCTCTTTAGACAAAATCTATGGTCTGAGAAAATAAGACAAAAGGCAGACCCTCTCCCCCCTTTCATGTCCTACACTTGTACTTTGTTTATACTGCTCTCTATTGCTAAAATGTCTTCCCTCAATTACCTCACTCTCTAGCTTTTCCTATTATATCTATTATAACTCTACCACACTTTAAAGCCCAATTCAAATACTAGCTCTTTGACATGGGGTCCATGAACTTGTTTTCATACACACACATATGCAAACATACACACATATATACACACATACATATTTATGTATAAATGTGTATGTACATATATAAATGTATATTATAATTTTTTTCTTTGCAACTCTATAATTTTATGTTTTTCAAAATATTATTGTAAGAATGTTCCATAGGCTTCACCAGATGACCAAAAGTTAAGAACCTTTGCTCTAGTCAGTAATGATTTCTCCGACTTTGATTTTAGAGAGTACTTCATGCTTACTCTTGGCAAACAACAGCCATTTATTAAGCATCTGCTGTATTCCAGGTACTAAGTTAAGTGCTGGAAACACTGTTCTAAGCATTGGTAAGTTTATTATGTTATATGTATTGTAGTTATTTGTTGTATTTGTAATATCCTTTTATTAGGATGTAAGCTTCAAGAGAGTAGGAAACTATATTTTATCTTAAAGGCAGTGTGAAATTTACATTATTGATTTAGATTATTGATTAATAATATAGTTTGTAAGAGTTTAGGTTTCCTAATTTTAAGGGCCACAAACTGGTCTCAGGGGGAGATCAGGAAGATAGATGGAAGATATGTTAATCTGGTCAGGAGCACTGGGTCTCTCTGGTAATCGGTAATATCTGGCATGGGACTTTTCACAGAACTTTGTTCAACTTTGTGTTTTTCCCATTGCTATAGATTCTAGAAACTCTGTCTTGCAAGTCAGCATTATTAAGCCAAACATATAGGCCACACTTCATCTTTCTTATGCATCAATCATAGTCTTAGTTTAGTTTGTATCACTGGACTATTTTTGGTATCTTATATAACCTGCTGCTTTTCAATTGTCTAAAAAGCTGCTCTGACCATCAGAGGTATCTCTGGCAACCAAGGAGCCATTGACTTTTTATTGTCAATTGTTAGCCTTGCTAACAAATGGATCATGCTTGCAACTTTGTGCCTCCATTTCTCTTTATCATGGATTTTTTATCACAGCAAACAGGTACTCTATTTGTGTCTCCATCACTTAACACATCAATTCATATAGTGTCTTGCACATAGTAAATGCTTTTTCATTTATTCATTCCACTATCATCCCTCCCACAACATAATTCTGTGCACACAAGAAGCACATATGTGTATACATATGTGTGTATGTATATGTATGTGTATGTGCATGTGCATGTATATGTATATGTATATACATATATATACATATGTGTCTCTTGTGTGTGTATATATATAAAATAAATGCCTCTTGTGTGTGTATATATATATATATATGTATATACACACACATACATACACACTCATATATTGAATAGTAAACTTGTAAAAATTGAATAATTTCAGCAGAGTAAATTAAACTAATATTGAAAGGCAAACAAAATGTTAGATGTAGAGTTAAGGTTAGTAACAAACTGGTGAAGGTAAAAAGGTGGATCTTTGTGTTAACAATGGATAAACCACTTCTTGGGGAATGCCTTTTGTAAAGCTATATGTTTAGGGTTTTGTTGGGAAGTGTCTGCTGTATATCAATATTTTGTATATCAATAATTTTAAATTTTAATATATAAATGCTTGCTTAATTCCCCCAGGGGGGTATTGACTAGTTTTGTCTGCTTGTCATGAAACAATATTCACTGGCAATTATCAAGTGAAAATCAGCAGCCTACGTAGTTAATCTACTAAACTTCCATAGGAGATTATATTTTCAGAATGTGAAATTATTGTCATAGACAGAATTCCAGATGAAAGTGAAAAATAGGTAACATCTGTCTTTTCATCTTAACTCTTAACAAAATTGCATCGAATACCTACTGTGTGTAGGTACCATGTTAAATGCCTTTTCACTTATTTTATATATAATATACATATATAAATACACACATATGCATGTATACACATATGTATATACTATACAAGCATATGCATATATACATATATACACAGACATGCATATATATGTATATGTGACAAGCACTGTATTTTACCATATATATAAAATGTGTGTGTGTGTGTGTGTGTGTGTGTGTGTGTGTGTGTGTGTGTGTTCCTCTCTATAGCATGGTATATTGAATAGATCCCTGGACCTGAAATCTAGAAGACCCAGGTTCAAATGCAATTTCAGATACATTAGCTATGTGACCCTATGTAAAGCACATAACCCCTCTTCCTCAACTTTAATATTGAAAAGGGGAAAATTGTACTCAATGTTCTCTAAAGTGCCTTCCAGCTCTTAATCTATGATTTTATGACTCAGCCACTCAGAAGCCCGTTTTGCTGTCTGGCTATCCAAAGCAATAGCTAGAAAGTCACCCCACCTGCACTAGCCTTCTTTTCAAGATTCCTCAGGTTTCAGATCTGTCTGCCTCTAGAAAATAAGACACAATGAATCATAATTTATGTTAGTATAAGGAAAGTAATATGACTACATGATAGGAATAACTCCCAGCAGATATGAAATGACTCATAAATTAACCCCCCAGTAGCATTTATATTTCAAAAGTGAAGCTGATTATTCTAAATTAATCTCTCATTTTTCCTTCTGCTTATGCTTGGCAACCCCTTCTCCTCTCCCTATCTCCATGGTTCCTCTGTTTTCTCCTTCCCTAAAACACCAAAAGTAAAAAAAAGTTCAACAATTTAGCAGCCATCTTCTGAGAAGCTGCTAACTTTGTCATAAACATAGGCAATGAAGCATAATATTTAATTGGTCACCAGTGTTTCAAGAACACTCCTAGTCTGTGTGGAATGATGATTTAGGAGCAGTATTTCCCTTGGGGGGGAAGTGAAAATAATTTTACTAGTAACTAGTAAAAACAAATACAGTAACTATTAAATAACTTTTATGCTCATTACTTCCTGCTAAGCAAAAGGGTAGATGCCAATTTGAGATAAGATAAGGCCTATGACCTCCTCATTTCTAATATTTTCAAAGTTAACATGGTTTAAGATACTTCATCACTTTCATCAGATCTCATTTGAATTGCAGGTGAACAGGATTGGTATAAATATTTTGTATCGGTAAAATGAAGTTGCCAAAGGTTGTCACTTGCCCATATTCGAACAGTCATAAGTCCAAATCATTTCTATGCTTTTTTTTTCAATTTTGAACATTTTTATTATACCTAAGGCATCCTGAAACAGTAGAATGCTGGTTTTAGAGTCATGGAAGACATGACTTTAAATCTTGTATCTGAAATTACTAGTCACTTAATATCTTTGAACTTTAGAGAAATCTCTAAAACTGTAAAATATAGGTGGGTTATATTCCACATTTAGGGGAAAAAAAATATTCCATCCCAGTGATATATTGGCACAATAGGCTTCCCTAGATATTTTCATATAAGATATATAACATACAAAAGAACTGAGGTCGCTACAAAGAAATTCCATTTTACATTTCACTGTAATTCTGAAGGCTAGGATATGTTTGTGTTTCCTGACCACAATCATATTTGTTTCTTTGAAAGTCAGAATTCTTAACAAACAGGACTTGAATTATATTTCACAGACATTGAGACATGTGCCTGTTACTTAGCTTGCTAAGACATACCTCTTCAACTTTTAGAGTCCCTGCAATGTCTGAAAGAATATAAAATTTCTGAAAACTAATGATTTGCCGTCTGCTACAGTAGCTAGGCAAGTTGATAAATTAGACAGGCCCAGCAAAACACCATGGTAATTAAAATGATCATGAGGGGTCAGTATATAAATCATCCTTTTAATCAGTCTCCCTTTTCTTATGCTTGGGCTGAAGTGCTCATTGGAAATGAGACTTCTGTTATCTCTGGGGAGTACAGCAAATTGCTCCCCACATTTGGAAGGGAGGCTTGCCTTCATCCTAAATAACAAAGTGACCAGTGACTATAAGTAAACCAGAACAAAACAACTCCCTAAGGAGTCTGATTTGCTTCAAACTTACAAAAAAGTATAATGAATCTCACAAAATTGTTTCTGCAAGCTTGCACACTCTTCAGAAGGGCTGAGGTTACAAAAGGAAGGAAATCATCTTGCCTGTTCTTCCTCAGAAAATCACAGCTGGGATACTGGGTTGTTAGTGATTTACCAACCTGAGTTGCTCTTAATATAAATCTTTCAGAGGCTGACATAAAACGAAACAAAACAAAATAAAACAAAACAAACAAACAAACAAATAAACAAAAACCTGGCTACACAGCCCTCATGTCAAATTTACTTTTAGAACTAAGCAGCTACAGGTTTCAGAGGCAAAAAAGGATATCAGAAAAAAAAGTTCTTTCTGTGTGTCTTTTGAAGTCTGATATGTTTTCTGATGTCTGAAATGGGCTGTAATATGTAACAAAATGGATTTGAATATGAGAAACTTAGGTTCAAGTACTTTGACATTGTGTAGCTATGAGAGCTTGGACTTGTCATACTTTGTAGGAACCTCAGTTTTCTTATCTGTAATGTGAAGGAATTTGATCCTAAGATGGTTTTCAGTTCCAACTCCATTCCAAGTCCTTATCTCAAGTATGCAAACAAAGAAGATATCTGTGCATATGAGATAAAGAATAGAAGACTGATTAAAGGGATAAGAGATGAATAGTTTCAGTTGTTTAGGGGTGGCTAAGTTCTCTGTTTGGCTTCCTACTTCTGTTTTCTTTAAAAAACCTTCACGGACTTTTCTTCTCAGAAGTCCAAAATAAAGGTCCCCTAAAGTCAGCAATTTGCAATTCCTTTCTCATGGTTTCTTTCATGAGTAAGATCTGTGTTGATATTCAGGGCCATGAAAAATAACCCTCTTTCCAGTGCATCCCTATTTGGTTTATTCTCCTCTACTTTACTCACCAGTGCATGTCTGAGGCAAATTATCATGTCCTCAAAAGTTTGTTCACATTTTTAATCCCAACAGTTTTCAACAATCTCAAAAAGTTTATGTTAGAATGTTGTTTTTTGTCCTCTGGCTCAACTATATGTTTATGAATGAAATCAGTTAGAGACTATTCAATGTTATACTTCTATTTCAGTACTAGTCCTTAAACCCTACAAAAATTCTCAGAGCTCTCTCTCTGTCTCTCTGCCTGTGTCTCTTTCTGTCTTTCTGTGTGTCTCTGTGACGCTCCCTCTTTCTGTATGTCTGTCTTTCTGTCTCTCTCACGCTTGCTCTCTATTTCTCTCTCACTCTCTCTCTCTCTCTCTCTCTCTCTCTCTCTCTCTCTCTCTCCCTCTCTCTCTCTCTCTCTCTCTTGCTCATTTGTCCAGATCACATGTATTTTGTTTTGTTTTGTTTTTCACATTCTTCAGGGGATAGTTTACTCTATCCCCTGCTCTTCTACTGTGACACCTATAGCCAGATGTTTGAAAGACTGGGTGCTTGATGATTAACAGTTTGTTTTGTTTTGTTTTTTCCTCTGCAGTCTTTATTGATGGCTTTGTCATGGCATCTTTATGATGGTTTTATTAGGCAGAATCCTGATACGTTGGAGGAGACTGAAGAAGGCAGAAAATCCATAGTAGGCCATTGCTACCAATAAATCAAGCCAAGACAATAACTAGGTGCCTACTATGTATTAAATATAGTGCTAAATATTTCATATATAAAGAAATTCATTAAATAGTCCCTAATCTAAAAGAGATCACATTCTAAAAGGGGACATGCAAGCAAACTGTATGCAAATAAGCAATGTACAGCATGCAGCAGAGATAAGCAACAGAGAGAAGGCACTAGTATTAACAAGGATATGATTTTTGTTAAAAAAAAAAAGTGGGATCTTAGATCAAACTTGAAGGAAGTCAGGGAAACTAGGAGATAGAGATAAGGAGAGAGAACCCCAGGCATGGAGGACAGCCAGTGAAATGCCCAGAGTCAGGAGTTGGAAGTCTTGTGTTAGAAACAACAAGGAGTTTGTGTCAATCTCTCCATGATTGTAAACAAGAAGATGAAGAATACCTGCATGAGGCAGACACCAAAAATTGCCTCCTTTGACCTGAACTAGAGTCTATGGAACATCTTAAGTATGGTGACTATGGAGAGGCCCACGTCAATCATTGGCCACAAGGCTGAGAAATAGTATATGTGCTGGTGGAAATTCTATTCAATATTACTGACACAAAAAATGGTGGTGGAATTCCTCATATGTACAATTCAATACTCAAGACAGAAAGGGAAGGCAATCCAGATACCTTCAAATATTTAAAGCACAAAAACTCAAAATGTTATTTATAAATACTTAAAATGTATAAGAGAGACCTATCTCTCCTAATACATTCTATAAGGAGGTTGATATTTTAAAAAACAAAACACTTTGTGGAACTGCTGAACAAATGCTTCATTTTATTCAAGGTCATATCCTCTTGCCATCTAGGCATACCACCAGATGACCTTAAGTGAGTTACTAGGATATTATGTTTCCGAGGTGAAAGCTAAACAGTAGTTCCCACAAAATGTTCCATGTTTTAAGTATCAACTTCCTGGGAGAGTATAATAGGAGTTTTGAGGTACTATCATAAATTTTAAGCATTAGTTAATATATAATGTGTTACTGTCTTATGTGTTATATCTTTTGAATCTTTAAGCACGTCCTTGCAGGGGAGAAAATAAATGTGCTCCTACACTGTTTCCTGTACTCTTGGTTGAGGTGTGCAGACCCTGCCCAATCCCTACTATATTATGTAAGCTATTTGCTCTGGCTTAACTGTAGCTATCAATAAAATGACATATTAGTGGCCCCACTCCCATTCTTCTTCTGAAGCACCAGCCAAAGATAATGGAGGGCCAGTGAGTCTTCTGCCACTATTTCTGCCTCTTGCCCCTATTTCTAGGTTTTCCATGTAGTACTTAGTTTAGCCCTTCCTTCCTTCCTTCCTTCCTTCCTTCCTTCCTTCCTTCTTTCTTTCTTTCTTTCTTTCTTTCTTTCTTTCTTTCTTTCTTTCTTTCTTTCTTTCTTTCTTTCTTTCTTTCTTTCTTTCTTTCTTTCTTTCTTTCTTTCTTTCTTTCTTTCCTTTTCCTGCCACCAAACAGAAGTTGGCTTAGTTAAGGCCCTGAAGAGCTCAAATGGATAGTGAAGATTACACCAGCATAGTTCCCTTAGAAGGTTCCTGGGCATCTCTGTCTCTCCTCCATCTCCATGAAACTCTGATGCAGAAACTTCATTAAGATTGTGCTTAATGGATCCTACATTTAGTCAATTTCCTCTGCAGTTCCCCACCAGGTGATTTTAAGACACATAATTTTAGGCATTTGCAGGGCCTTAATGAACATATGAATTTCTCAGAGGATGGGGATAGCCATCTTGGTATTCTTGTACAGTGCCCTACCAGGGCCTGGCTTTCACTCTTGTTGTGGCTCTAACAGGTGGTGGTCAAGATCCTGCTGGCTGCAGATTCTGTTTATCTCTAGGCCCTCTTGGTGTACCCCTGCTCATACTTCTTCTGATGATTTCTCACAATCTTATGAACTCCTTGTCTTAATGTAAGAGCTTCCTGTTGTTTCTCTTTGGTTTTGTTGACCACAGTTTCATTTGATCTGCTTTGAAATCTTCATTGGGAAATTTCTTTTTTTTACATATGTATTTTACTAATTTATTTTGATTCATCAACAATCACTTCCATATACTTTTGAGTTTAAAATTTTTCTCCCACTTCCTCCCCACCACCCTCCCCAAGACGGTGCACAATCTGATATAGGCTATACATTTATGTTCCTATTAAACATATTTTCACATTAGTGTAGCTGTAAGTAAAAATTAAAACCAATAGGAGGAACCATCAGAAAGAGGAAACAAAACTCAATAGAAGAGAAAAAAAAAGATAGCTATTCAACTTTCACAGTTATGATTACTATCTGTGTCTTTTTCTCCATCCTTTCCCTTTATGCTTTTCTTTCTCCTTTCTCCTTTCCCCCTCACTAGTGTTTTGCTTTTGACCAGCCTCCTTCAGTCTCTCCTCCCTTCTGTTATCCCTTTCCCTTTTCTTCCCCTTTGCCCTTACTGCTTCTTCCTTCCCTTCTATACCCCCTCCGTTTTCTTTCCCCTTTCCTTTCCACTGCCCATACGGCAAGTCAGATTTCTGTACTCAACTGACTGTGTTATTCCCTTCTTGAGCCAAATCTGATGAGAGTAAGGTTCAAACAACGCTCACCCTCCCTTGTTTCCCTCTGCTGTAATAGGATTTTGTTTCTTTTCCTGTAATGTAATTTACCCTTGTCTGCCTCCTCCTTTCTCAGTACATTTTCTAAGATCAGACTAATCCACTTACTTGGATCCATTTAACCCACTTGATTAGATTTTTTTTTAACCATTACATCAAAGTCAACTAATATCCACCCCCTTTATGTATACTCCTTTAACATGGTGTAATAACAATACAGTTCTCAAGAGTTGCAAGTGTCATCTTCCCTTGTAGGGATGTAAACAGTCCACCCTTATTAACAAAATTTTGTGTCTTTCTGTCCCATTTACATTTTTATGTCTTTCTTAAATGGTGTACTTGAAGATCAAATGTTTTGTTGAGCTCTGGTGTTTTTACGAGGAAGGTTTGGAAGTCCCCTATTTAATTGAACATCCATCTGCTCCCTTGAAAAAATCATGCTCATTTTTTCAGGGTAGTTGATTCTTGGCTGCAATCCAGGCTCCCTTGCCTTAGGGAATATCATGTTCCATGCCCTGCAGTCTTTTAATGTAGAAGCTGCAAGGTCCTGTGTAATCCTGACTGTGGTTCCATGATATTTAAATTGTTTCTTTCTGGCTGCTTGCAGCACCTTCTCTTTCATGTGGTAATTTTGGAATTTTGCTATTATATTCCTTGGTGTTGTCAATTTGGGATCTCTTTCAGGTGGTGATCAGTGTATTCTTTCTATGGTTACCTTACCCTCTGGTTCTTGGATGTCTGGGCAGTTTTCCTTTATGATTTCCTGAAAGATACTGTCCAGGCTCTTTTTTTCATAGTGATTTTCAGGCAGTCCAATGAGTTTTGAATTATCTCCCCTGGATCAATTTTCCAGGTCGGTTGTTTTACTAATGAGGTATTTTATGTTTTCATCTTTTTTTAAAAAAAATTTTGTTTCTGTTTCATTCTTGTTCTCTCCTAGAGTCATTAGTTTCCATTTGTTCAATTCTAGTTTTTAACAGATTGTTTTCTTCTGTTAGTTTTTGTACTTCTTTCTTCAATTGGGCAATTGTACCTTTAAGGGATTTGTTTTCTTCAGTGTATTTTTTTTCCAGTTTGCCAATTGTGTTTTTTAGGGACTTGTTTTCTTCAGTGTACTTTTTTTCCAGTTGGCTAATTGTATTTTTTAAGAACTCTTCTACCTCTCTCATTAGACTTTTAAAATCCTTCTTGAGCTCTTCTAAGAAGGCTTTTTGGTTCATATTCCCTTTTGATGTTGCAGATGTGGGTTTGTTGACAATATTGTCCTCTTCAGAATTTCTGTCTTGATCTTCACTCTTCTCATAATATGAATCTATGATACATTTCTTTTTACTTATGGTTTCTTTGTTCCTTGGCCTTTAAAGAGATTGAGCTCTCCTGCTGGGGAAAAGAGGGCACTGACCCAAGCTTCTTGTGTCGGAAGCCTAGGTTTTGGTCACTGGCTTTGTGTGCTGGGGCCTCTTATGTTGGCAACTGGAGGCTGTAGTGTTTTGGCAGTTTACCTCATGTTGGGCTGGAATCTGAAAGGCTGGAACTTTCAGGCAATTCTAGGTTGCTTGCTTTTCCTTTCCTTTAGCTTTCTTCAGCTCCTTTTAGATGGGTACTGCAGGGTGTTAATCTGCCTGGGGACCCTTGCAATGCTGCCTCCCTTGTTTTTGCTAATGCATTGGGAGATTCCTTTGTGGTAGAGTGCTGAGGCACGTGGTGGTTGTCTGAACTGGTTTGCACCAGTTCCCCGACCCTCACTGAGGCACTAGGAGATCCAGGTGTTGGCCTTTGCCTGCTCTACCACCTGGGCTTTAGGATCTCTTCCTGGTTGACAGTTGGAGGCTATAGGATTCTGACAGCTTATCTGGTGTTGGGTTGGAATCAACAAGGCTGGGACTTTAGGAAGACTCTAGGTTGCTTTTTTCAGCTCCTTTCAGATGAATGCTGCAGGGTGCTTATTTGCCTGGGGCCATTCATAGTGTTGTTTCCCTTATTTTTGCTGAAGCGCTGGGAGACCCATTTGCTCAGTGTCACATAACAACAGAAGAAGCCATTGCACTGCTGTTCCCCATCTTTTCTCTAGTTCAGTTGTTTCAGGTTTTTTTTTCCTGGGATAATATTTTCTGGGTCTTCAGAGGTTGATAGGGGAGGGAGACAGACTACCTTTTTACTCCACCATGTTGGCTCCCGGAAGCAGAAGTCCCATTGGGAAATTTCTTAAGCAAGCTCTTCTCTACTGTGAGTTTTACATCTTTATATTTAAGAAAAATTGAGAGGATTTGTCTAAGACTTCCCTAGAAGAGATTAAGAATTAAATTGCTCATAGCCATTTCTTATATTTTACTTATAAAGTGAGATTATTAACTCTCATGATGACTGCTTCTTCATATGTTCTTTCTAGATTTCAGTCACTAGAGAAACTCTAAAATCAAACTTCTGTCACACAACCCTTAAGATAGATGGTTAATGGACTTCTTAACTGTTTTCTTGATCCTTTGACTCTTCTTAGAATCCTTCTGTAGGTTTCCAAATAGGAGAGCTAGGCTGCCAGAATAACCATAAACATAATTGCCAGGAATCCAAGCTAAGTGCCTAGTAGTCTGTTAATTCTATGAATAGTTTTGATTTAGCTCCATCAATACTAAAATCCCTGGATGACTAGTTGGTACAATGCCAGGCCTGAAGTCAGGAAGACTCATCTTCCTGAGTTCGAATTTGGCTTCAGACACTAAGTGTGTGAATCAGGCCAAGTCACTTAACCCTGTTGAGTTCAGTTTCTTTATCTGTAAAATGAACTGGAGAAGGAAATGGCAAACATATATAGCAAACAATATATAGGATAAATAAAAAATAACAGAGGGAAAGCACTGGAATTGAGAGGTTGGGAAAGGCTTCCTGTAGAAAGTACAGTTTTAAATGGGATTTAAAGGAAGCCGGAAGGTCAGTACTTAGAACAGAAGCTTTTCAGGCAGAGAGAACAGCTAGAGAGAATTGCCTAGAGCCAAGACATGGAGTGTCCTATTCATGGAATAACCAAAAGGCCAAAGGCACTGGATAAAAGAGTTCTACTACAGATCCTTCAGAATAGATCCAGTTAATTTCCTGGAGGCTTTCCTTTACTCCTCTTGAACAGAAGGAAATATATATTTATTAAGCACCCATTTTATGCCCAGGCACTGTGCTAAGTGTTTTAAAAATACCTCTTTTGATCTTCATAACAGTCTTGTGAAATAGGTTCTTTTATCATCTTCATTTTATAACTGAGGAAACTGAGGCAAACATAGGTTAAGAAATTTACTCAGTGTCACATAACAAGCAATTATTTGAGGCCAGAATTAGAACTCAGTTCTTTCCATTGTACCCCCTAGTTGCCTCAAAGGCTAATACATAAAAGTCTTTGTGCAAGTGTAACCCTTAAAAAGATACACCAAGAGTGTCACTTATAAATACAGAAAGAAAAAAAATCCATAACAAAACTAACGAATTTCATATTTGGAAGAAAAACTCAAGAAAAATCCAAAATTAAAAAAGATCATTTTGTACTTCATATAGAGATCATGGAAATAATAGCAAGAAATTCCAAAATAGTTAAAGAGAGAAATAAAACTTTAAAAATTACATTAGGAGAAAAACTGTTAGAAATCAGAGCTCTCAAAATAGAAATAAATACAATTTTATGTTTTAACTAATTACTCTTGAGAATTAAGTTCCAACATTAATTACTTCTTATTATTTAGCTGAAAAAAGCCTGGCTCCTAGGATTGTGGAGATTGAGTAATAACCCCTATAGTAATTAGATTTTTAAAAAAATTTTCAGAGAAAGAGGGATAAAAGAGGGCTTGACGCTTACTGTGACATCCACCCCCCACCAGGCATTGACGAAAACGTTCAAAGTGTCATGTTGAAGTTGGAGTGAATCCTTAGGGGCTTTTGTCTAGTCAAACTTCTTCCCTTATAAAGGGCAACTGAATCTCCAGAGAGTATGAGTGATTTGCTTCCAAGGTCACAGAGGAAAGCTCATTCATTTCTTACTGAAATTGAATCTGAACTGAGATATAGTCAAATAGAGTTCCAATCTCAAAGATGCATGAACTTAGGAATCATTTTTTCCAACTCCCTCAACATACACAAGAAGAAAGTTAGGACATCAGAGTTAGGACAGCACTAAAATATTCTGACTTCTGCTCTGGTGATTTTTTTTAGCCAAGTTGTTGAAATGTGTCCCTCCCTTCTCCCTCAGGGGAACATGGGACATCAGACCTTCCAAAGCATCAGTTCCTGACATACCACCCAACCCTCACTTCCCCTTTCTCTGGAAAATTTAAGTAAAATGCATAGAAAAAAAGCGTATGGGAGGGGGAAGTATTTGGATCAAAAATTAGAGAAAATGCAAGAAGGCGTGTCACTCCAGCAAGGTTATCACTTCCTGAAGGAGATCCGCTTTTCATGGTACGGTCTTGGATGGAGGTGTACTTATTAGTTTGACCCAGAATTCAATATTATAACAAATACTTGAAAGTTCCTTTGAATTTTTGTGGCTATTACAAATTTTCAGGATGAAGTTCATGTTACCATCCTATTAAAAGTACTACCAAATTATAAAAAGAAATATTAGATATTTCTATAGGGTTATTATTATTATTATTATTATTATTATTATTATTATTATTATTATTATTATTATTATTATTGCTGTTCCTTCTCCCTAGTCATCAAAATGTGTTTTGAGTCAGTCTCTAAAGATTCACTACTGTGAGCCTGGCTTGTTAGAGGCCTGGCTTGGTGAACCAGAGTTAGGCTACTATTCCAACACTTAGGCTGAGTCCTCTCTTTCTTTCTCCTCACCCAAGGAAACTTACGACTGAATTGAGCTGATCTCCCAGCACTTCTTGGTATTAGCTTATTTCTGGTCTCTTACCAGAACCTGCCTTTTTCTTTTGATGAACTGAAATTCAATAAGAAGCCCTTTACATTGCATATTCTAGATTAAATTTCCTGTTCTAGGGTAAATTTCCATTCTGGGGTAAAGTTCCAGTTTCCTCTTGGAGGTAGGAACCATAGCCTAAACCCTTCCCTATGCAGGCCCTATCCTAGTTTTATTTTGTTTCTCCCTTAAAGAAAGCATTGAAACTATACCTACTATTCAGGGGACTAAGGCTTTGCTGTGGACATTAGCTTCTTTGAGGCCTGGGTGACAAAAGGCATAGGTTTAAGAAATCAGCTGCTCCTCCAATCAAGTATCTGATCAGCATCAGCATCAAGAGGTAGCTGAAACAATGCTATATCCTTGCTCAATATCCTCTCCCTCATTTGAATACTCTTTATGTTACCTTTGGTTAAGTAAATTTCCTTTCAACAGCTCTGCAATAAAAATGAAACTATTAGAACTCCTAGAGTCTGACTTGGCTTTCTCCATCCACCCTACTTCTGCTCTGTCTTTCATTTTACTTTTGACCTATTATTTACTCCACATTCTTCTCCACTGATATTTATTCCACGTGGTTCCTTTTCTTAAGATAGTTTTATTGTATGCTGCAATAGTCCAGTATAACCAAACCAAAGTGCTAATTCATAAAGTGACTGGGCCAGAGTAATCCTTGTACTATTCATGGGAGAAAAAAAAAAGTTAAATCAATAGAATAAGAAATCAAGAGATTTGAAATCAATTAAAAAGCAAATATATTTAACTTACTTAAGATTTATTGCTGGGGACTGTCACTTAACCTCCCTATTCAATATTAAAGTTCCTCAACTACAAAATGGTGAGTAGATGGCAAGTAACTTCCAACTCAAAAATTCCCTGATTTTATATGGTTTACAACCCACGTAACTTCATACTATCCACTGAACACAATAAATATGCTTGTTAAAAATGAAACTTATCTATTCAAGAAGTCCAGCCCTCTGAATGACACACATATTTAAGCATGTTTTTACATTTTTTACATCATTGTATATATTTGAATATAATAAAATTAATTTTCTCACATAATATTCAATGAACTGGATGCTTTACTAATTCAAATTGGCTTCCCAATCCATGTATTCTGAATTAGAGAGGCTTTACTCTATGAGAAAAGCAAAAGCATGTTACTTAGAAGGTACACTGGCCCTGACCTTATTAGCTATGTTTGAATTTAGTCTATGACAATCAATTTCATGACCTCAAGTCACCAGGAATAAGCTAAGACCAAGAAGTGCTAGTAATAAGAGAGTGAGTGCTGGGAGATCAGTTCAGTTCAGTCATAAGTTTCCTTGGGTGAGGAGAAAAAAAAGAGAGGATTCAGCCTAAATGCTGGGATAGTAGCCTAACTCTGGTTCATGAAGCCAGGCCTTTACGTTTCCTTATTTGTAAAATCAGGGGGCTCAACTAAATGACCTCTGAAGTCCTTTCCAGCTCTTAATCTATGAAACTGATAACTTCTGACCTCAGTCTTTTCATGTGAAGAGGCATTATGACATAGTGGATAGAGACATTGCCTTGATCCTGCCAGCCTTCCTAGGCTCTGAAGCCCTGACCTCTTACCCATAACCTATCTTGATTTTGTTTTTGTTGTTGTTTGCTTGTTTGCTTGCTTTTCGTTGTTGCCAAATCTACCTGACTTGGTCCTCTTTGGAAGAAAGCTTACATCCTGCCTCTGATATGTGCTGGATGTGATGCTGGGCAGGTGTCCTAAGCTTTTACTGGCTTGGTAAGCTCTCTAAGAGAGCAATCTGTAGAAGAGTTGCTTTTCAGCTAAGTAAGAATTTCCTTTCTAAGAGTCTCCTATGTCAGAGAAATCAGTAAATCTTAGTGTTTATATAGTACCGATATCTGTACCTATATCTATAAAACATACCACCTTGATCATATTGATCATACCCATTAAATTATGCTACTCTGCTTCCCTATTGTTTCAGTGTTGAAATTACCATTATTTGAAGTGTTGTATGTAAAACACATCAGTTTTATATAAATATGTAATATGATATATAAATTGTAACAGTTATAAAATACAAATGTAATCACAGAAATTGATTGAAACCACTGAGATTTTTATTATTGATTTCTCTTAGCTAACATCCAGGGCTAATTGATTTTTTTTTTGTAACTTTACTAGGTAATCCTTTGATTTTTCAACTATTAAAACCAATGTGTTCAAATAAATGGTCATAAAATAAAGACATATAGTACTAACCTAGGACCTTTCCAAAATAGAACATGTTTTAGTGTATTTCAATAGCCCTGTATGTAAAGTGCAACATTTCTCTCGAAGGTGAACTTGAAACCATGAATGAAACTATTGAAACTGAGACAAGAACTCCTTTTATCCCCCAACTGAATTATTAAAAGATCCTGATCTCATATAAACAAAACACACATCATCCTCTTTCTATTCAAAGCTGTCGTTTTAAAGGAGGCCAGGCTTTTTCAATGAAACTTTCCATCAGTAATCCATCAAAAAGTGAAGTGTGTATAAACAACAAAAATAAATAAACATCACTTGTACTGCTTTCAGAAAAGATCACCATCTGTTTATGTCAGATACTTTGAGTAGCTTGAAAGCGATGAATCCTGCCTGGAGTTTGAATTTCCAGGGGCTGAGGGAATAGTTTTAATTTACTTTTCATTGCCCAGTGATGCAATGCTTATCATGACTAGGTAATATTTCCATGAATCATCATGGAAATAAAGGGAATGAATATTTGGTAATAGTTGAAGTTTAATAACTCTCTATGTTTTAGCAAGAGTCAGAATGGATGATGGAACAAAGTTGAGACAACATTGTCATGATGAAAGGTAGTGCTGATGACTATTGCAATTAAAATTGATCTTCAGCACCAAATTTAGGCAAATCTCATAGACCAGCCTGCCTATCTTGAATGTGCTTCCTGTGTATCTTTCCATTTTATTTGTTAGGTCTTTCTCCATTTTAGCATTACCTCATATTAAATTAATTTGTCAACATGGCATATACCTTTGCACATCACATCCTTCCCCCATGTAAACTATGCTTTCCTCAAATTACCCAGCATTATGCTTATCTGGGTACATTGTATAGCCCTCACAAACACTTCTACTCCCCTGTAGTAGGCTACTCTCTCTCACACACACACACACACACACACACACACACACACATACAGAACTTACTTGACGGTGTCAGGATCCCCATGCCAAGACCACCTCTCTCTTTTTACTCCTCTCCATTTACTATTAGGAGATACCTGTTTTTCAGAGCTATGACCTTACCAGCAAGTTGTCCTGAGCTTGGCATAACAACAATCCTTCACATGCACCTATGGATGAACTCTGCCACAGAAAAATCCCAGAATTATTACACACCAGCACGAGGTGGTCTCTGAGTTCAGTACCTGTGTTTGAGTCATGAAGTCCCACTATGAATAAAACTTGTCCCATTGTTGCTGTTACCCCTCATTGTTAGGGCTAAAGTTCATTATATAGACACTGGTATAAGTATTGAGATTTATTCATACTAAATTAAGTCTCCTACTAGAGGGGCCCCAGCACATGTGTCTATTTCTGTTCCCCACTAGAATAAAGGTGGTTTTTTTGTATTTTGGTTTTTTTGTTTTTTTTTTTTTTTAGTTATGACTACTGTTATCTCTTTGGTTCTATTTAGGCTTTATTTTATTTTACAGAATTAACTGTGATTGTGATTACCTGTGTGAGCTCTTTGGTGAATTTTAGAGTTTAGAGTAGTTGCAAAACCTCTGTGACTCTTCTGTAACTTGTTTTCAGGGTTGACAACAGTACCATGGAAAGGATATGCAAAAACAGCTTTGATTCAGATGGATGTATTTCCATTCTCTCTGAATTTGCTAATAGATTAATGCAGCTGGATTACAGATTATGCAGAAAGAGTTAATGTATAAGGAGAATGAAAAGGTAGGAAGGGATTTGTTCATTAAAAGCTCTAAATTCAAAACACAGGACTTTACATTTCATCCTGGAGGCAATAGGAACTCACTGGAGTTTGTTGAGTAGGGGAGTGCCCTGAACATAATTATACTTTAGGAAAAATCACTTTGGCAGATGAATTGATGTTAATTAGAGTTGGGAAGAGTTGAGATAGATATACCAATTAAAAGACTATTGTGATGATAAGGTGAGAGGTGGTAAGAATCTTAGCAGAGGGAAGGGGATATTTATAAGAGATGTAGTGAAGTAGAAATAACAAAATTTGGCAACAGAATGTAAATGAGGGATGTGTGCAAGTGAGAAATAGAGGATGATATTGAGGTTATGGGCCTGGATAACTGGGAGGACGGTTTTGTCCATAGCAATAATAGGAAATCTGAGGAAAGAGAAGGCTTGGGGAGGAAAGATAAATCCAGGTTTGGTCATAGTAAATTTTAAATAGCTACAGGTCATCCAGTACAAAATATATAGATACAGAATTTTAGCTCAAAAGAAAAAGTCATCCTGGATACACACACACACACACACACGCATATTTTCCCTCTCCTTCCTTTTGGTGTGTCATTTGATACTAGTGAACAGCATTTCTTCATCCCCTGAATTTTTGTGACTACTCTCTTCTGATTCTCCTTTTACCTCTCTGGCAATTCCTACTCCATTCCTTATGTAATCTCAACACTTATATACACACATTCCAGGTAGGATATCATCATCCATTTTTACATTTGGCCTTGTTATGGTAAATGTTTAACAACCAGCTATGAGAGGAATAGGGGAAGTATGGCATATCACATTTTTAACTATAATCTGTGTCATTAAAATTCACCAAGGCTTATTTTGTTTTATTTGCCAATTTCTGACATGTGAATGCTCAGACTGAAAATATAACAATGGACTCTCATAAACTGTATGAATTGTATTCCAAGAGACTGCAAATTTGCTCTTTTCTAGATAGTAAGAGCATTTACTTAAGCTTCAAATTGTATATAAAACATATAATTTCTCCAACGTAAAAGGAGAGGATGTGTATAAAAGCTTCCTCCCATCCTTCTATTGCATTTAAAAGTCTTTGTTCCTTTGACAGAAGTTAATGAAAATGTATTTTTGAAGCCACTGGTAAATTTTGCACATATTTTTCAAAACTGCTTTTGACATTTTTGAATAATTAATTTTTAGAGCATGTCTCCCAGTTGTATTGTTTCTTTTAATGCATAATTTTTTTCAATAACTGGAAATTACTAACCATATTAAACAAAAGAAATTAAGTAGTTTCTTCAAGAAAGTTCATATTTAGCCAATAGAAAAATGCTGATGAATGAATTATGAAAGTGAATTACTTATAATATTCTATGAAGTTTAGACTTTAACCAAACTTTCAATGTTGAAATCACAATATTTCCTGAAAATGTTCATTGCCGTTATGACCACAGAGAACAAGATAACTTTAAAAAGTACTTGTTCGTAATTTTTAAGAGATATCTTTTGATGGACTGGTAGAATATAAACTTGTAATTTCACATAAGTTTTATATGTGTATTCACATAGTTATTCATTTATTAGATGCATACCCTGTGCATAGCTATGTGGTGCATTGTACAAAGGTAGAAGGTACCATGTAATATATAAATATTCAGTCAGTCAATAAGGATTTATCAAAAGCCTACTATGTGGCAGGCACTGGGCTAAGAGTTCAGCATACAAAAAAGGCAAAAATCAACTGAAGGAGCAAAAGGAAAAAATATACCTCAAAAATGTCTCAAGGGGGGTGCAGAGCCAAAATTGCAGAGTAAAAGGAGTGACTTGCTTGAGCTCTCCCCCAACCCCTTCAAACACCTGCAAAAATGGCTCATTACAAATTCTAAAGCAGCATAACCGACAAAAAGACAGAGTAAAACAAATTTCCAGTCCAAGACAACCTGGATGATTGATAGGAAAAGTCTATTGCACCAGGCTGGGAAAGGAACGCAGTTCAGCATGGGCATGCAAAGACCAGTCTTCAGTGAACCTGGAGCAAGACTCAGGGGACTGAATCACAGGTAGCTGTGGTGGTTTCCAGACTTCTCAACCCATGAATGTCAAAGACAACTTAGAAGGTCAGTAGGAAAAGTCTGTGACCACGGTGAGAGAGAAGCTTGGTGCCAAACCCAGTTCAGGCACTGCCAGGCCAGGAGCTGCTTCTGGAGCTCAGCCCACAGACTAAGGGGGAATCTACTGGCTGATCAGAGGGGAATTGAAGGGATCTCTTTGCTTGTGCTGAGGCAGGAATCTCTTGCTTTGCCTGTGCTTGGATTTGGGTCACTGTTCTGGGTGGAGGTCTTCAGGTGAGAAGTAGTGCTTGCATGGTAGAGCTTGTAGGGGTGGTGGAAGAGGGAATCTTCCTCACAGTTCCAAGGCAGAAAGAGTGCTTGTGTTCACTCACAGACCAGAGCACAAGCCAGAAAAGGAGTAAGCACCTCGCCTTTGATCATACCAACCTGGAAGAACTGAGAATTTACAGGTTCCTAGAAGTATCTCTGAAAACAGCTGCACAAAACCCCCAAAGATTGCAAAAATACATTCCCCACAATGGAAGCAGACACCTACCTTAATAAAGAGTTTATAACTCAAGTAATTGTCTGGGATCATTAGCAAACTTTGCAAATAAAGTCAGACTATAGAATCTTTCTTCAGTGACAAAGAAGATCAAAACATACAACCAGAGGAAGACAACAAAGTTAAAACTCCTACATCCAAAGGCTCCAAGAAAATATGAATCAGTCCCAGACCATGGGAAAGCTCAAAAACGAGTTTGAGAAACAAGTAAGAGAAGTAGAGGAAAAACTGGGAAGAGATATGAGAGTGATGTAAGAAAATCACAGAAAGCAAGTAAACAGCTTGCTAAAGGAGACCCAAAAAATAGTGGAGAAAGTAATACCTTAAAAATAGCCTAACCCAAATGGCAAAAGAGGTCCAAAAAGCCAATGAGAATAATGCCCTAAAAAGCAAAACTGGCCAAATGGAAAAGGAAGTCCAATAGCTTGCTGAAGAAAATACTTCCTTATCAACCCTGTGACTTCCCAGAATAAAATCCCCTCCGCAGCCACCCCCCTAAATATTTTCTCCCCCATTAGAATACTACCTTCTTGAGTGTAAGAATGGATATCAATATGTATTACAGAGCCTTATGTATTGTGCTTAATAAATTATTTTTCATTCATTCATTGAATGCATCAAGTATTCTACTAGGAGTCAGGAAGACCTGAGTTCAAATTTTGTGCCAGGCATGCACAACCTATACTATTCTGGGAAATTCATTTAATCTCATGGTGTTTCTGTTTCCTTACTTCTAAAACAAGGATACTATCATCACTCAACTTATAGAGTTATTGTGAGGTATCTAAGCATGGTGGTAGAAACCTGCAATCCCTTTTACTAGGAAAGTTAACTTATAATTCCTGGAATTCTGGAGTTCTGAGTTTCAGTAGGGATAAAGCTGATCAGGTGTCTGAGCTAAATCCAGCACCAATATAGAAAGCCCATAAAAGTGGAGGTCCAACGCTTTGCGTGATGAGGGGAAAACCACTCCAGTCTGGAAGCAGAGCTGGTCAAAGCTTCTATACTACTCCTCAGTGGGACTGGACCAATAAAAATCTCACTATATATCATCATCATTATAATTAGCATTGTATATATTTTATACACATACATAAAACTGTCATAATAATTATCACCATTATTCATATAAAATATTAGTTTTGCTTCAATTAGAAATAGCTTTTAAGATACATTTTAATAATGTAATGCTGATTTTTAAAAAAGTAATTATACTGAAAGAACTAGTTTCCCTTGGAAATACAGACTCCTTTGTTTTACATTTACTTCATATCACCTTAATTAGTCATTCCCTCTGGAAGAAGGAAGAAAAACTAGCAATTCATAGACAAAGAAAGAGTCAATCATAGTAATGTGAGTTAAATATGTATTTGTTTTTAAAGCCAAATAAGATAAGTGAAAACTTCTGCTTTGACATGCAGGCTTTCAGGAAGTTGTTCTAATGGAGGATAATTATAGATAATTGAAATTAGGAGCAAAATTATGGTAATTGAAAATGTTGTCTTTGACAGTTTGCTATTGTGATGATGGTAATTAGTGCTGTTTTGCAAAGATGGTCCTAAGTATATACAAATGTAATGCTAAGAATGCTTTAAAAAAAAGCATATTACTACTCTTCAGATTGTTTAAATATTTTATGAATTGTATTTTCCTTTCACTTGTATTCTGAAGAAGTGGTCTTTTGGCATATAGAAAGTTAAGATTTTGTTAAAGCAGTGACCTTTAACAATGACATTGTTATGCCATTCCCTTCACTAAAGTGCTTTGCAGATACCTTTCTTTCATATATCAACATATCTCCACTATATACTACCTTTGTGATCTTGAGGAAGTCATTTAATCTATAACAGTCTGAGTTTCCTAATCTATCAAATAGGTCATAAGTGATAGTGCCAAGATTTGAAGCCAGGTCCTTGGACTCTGAATTCAGCCTTCTTTCCACCTTAATATCTTGCAGTCTGAACAGATTCATCACACTCTAAATAACAAAAAATTAATATATGCCACTTAAAAATTTTTATCATCATTAAGCAATAGCTGAGTTTTTAATACTGTTACTCAACTGATATAGTTGGCTTCATTTAATTTGTTCAGGAAACCATATTAATTCTAAAGATAATGTGGACATTAACCATGAAAATGATTTAGTATGAACTAAGTGAGATCTCATAAGTTTTGCATTATTGACAATGGTTTATGTGAGTGTCTGAAGATAATTTTGCTGAACTTTGTGTATTTTATTTAAGTTAACCTGTAAAGATACTGCTGTGGATACTAATTGAGTTAAAAAAAAAAGGATCATTTTTAAAAGTTTCCATGGAACTCTGTCTACTTATGTGGGCCTTTTAACTAATTGTTATGGGTTTAGAATCCCTTAAAATATTTAAATATTAGTTAAGATATTTGATGTTGATTCAAGCCATTATTAGGAATCCTGCCACCCAGAGGAAATTAAGTTAAGCAAAGGTGTCAAGATAGATAAGATTTAACTTCTCCTAGGCTTGTTTTAGATGGAGTCTGAAGCCTAATGTCATTGGAGTTGAGGAAGTCAAGGAACACAGAAGCAAGAACATTTGAAATGGGTAGATTTTAGTGTATAAAAGAGGACTGTGAGCCAGATATTACATATAATGGGGCTAGAGAGACAGAAACTTTGAGGCCAATAAATTACAAAAAAAGAATCTGAAAAGAATGGAGAGACATTTAATGGAGCAAAGGGAGTTGCTATGTGTTGGCATGGGACAGGTTTCAAGTTTATGAATTCCTCACAACCCTGAATATTAAGATATATCAGAAAAGGAACAGACAACCATGGAAAGAGTATCAAGAGATATGTTATAAGAAAGTGACATTTCAGGAAATACCAGAATGGACAAAAATAGGAGGAAGAGATCAAGAATCTAGAATCATAGATTTCTAGGTGAAAGTAATCTTAAAGTTCATGTTATCCAAACTTGTCACTTTATACATAAGGTAGCTGAGACCTATAGAGGTTAAAAGGTCCTACATTTCTCCCTCTTATATGCTTTCCATTCTGGGTGCTTCTTGAAGCAAAGTGCAAAAAAGTACTGGATATGGTCACATTTGCTGTGGATAGGAGAGAGCAAGGGCAGCCAGTAATGATATAGTCAAGAGGAAGATTTTGCTTTCAATTGCTTATCCTACAAAGATTCTGAGCTTAGCACAGAGTCCTCTGAACAAACAACATGTGTCCTACATAGGTGAAGGAGTGGGTATGCCCTAGAGGCATATCAAACTTATCATGTCAAAAATTGAACTGATTTTCTTTCTTCTAAACCCTATTACTTTACATACTTCCCTATATCTGCCTAAAGCCTTCCTACCTTTCCAGTTTCCCAGCATTATCCTCAACTCCTCATTCTCCCTTACATTGCATTTCCAACCATGTTGCCAAATTTTGCTTTTTCTTCATCTCCCCAGGGAAATAGTCCTATTTTCTAGTCCAACATGACAGCCATCATGCAGTGAGTAAATCCTTATTGAGTTGTGACCTCACACCTGCTTCTATTGAAGCTCTAGCACTGTCCTTCCCAGAAGCCACAGCTTCTAAATACTCAGAAGAGAAAATTCTTGCTAACAAAGTCTTTGGCTTTGTCATATGGCTCATCATCAGACACAAAGATAATTTTATCAGTAGAAATGACATTGAAAAAGATGAATTACCATTTGCTTACCCAAGCACCATGGAACCTTTCTATCTGGCATTCAAGTGAAACATTTGATATGTATTGCTTCCCCCTTTAGAATGTATACTTCTTGAATACAGCTACTTTCTGACTTTTTCAATTTGTACACCCAATACTTAGAACAGTACTTTGTTAATACTAAGTGCTTAATAAGTGTTTTATTATTCATTCATCCATTCATTCTGTCACCACAGAATCTCTCCCACCCATTCTCTCTATTCACATAGTTATGATCTTTTAAAATAATAATTTAATTTATTTGTTACATTTTGAATTCTGAGTTGTCTTCCTCCTTCCCTCCCTCACAATCCTGCATTAGAGAGAGCTGACATATGATATAGATATACAAGTGGAACCATACTACAGATACTTCCATATATCAGCTTTTTTCTCTGGAGGTGGATACCATTTTCCTTCTTAAGTCTTTCACAGTTGATTTGAATGACCGTATTACTCAGAATAGCTTAGTTATTCACAGTTGCTCTTCCAATAATATTGTTGTTACTGCATACAATGTTCTCTTGGTTCTGCTTATTTCACCTTGCATTATTTATGTAAGTCTTCTCATGTTTTTCTAAAGCCAGCCTGCTCATCGTTTTTATGGCACAATAATATTCCACATTCCTTAATTGAGGCCTCATTATCTCCCACCTAGATTACTGCAACAGCCTCCAAATTGGTCTCCTTGCCACAGTTCTTTCACCTCTCCAGACAATCGTACCCACTGCTGCTAAAGTGTGTTTTTTTTTAATTCAGATTTTACCATCTCATTCTTCTACAAAATTACAGAGGTTCCCTTATGTCTGTATAATGAAAGATAAACTCCTCTGTGTATCTTTTAGAGCACTACATGTATTGGCCTCCTCTCTGATACTTATGTAAGACATTCCATTCCCCATCTCTATGCTTTTGCTGGGTCCCTCATGCCTGGAATGTCCTTCTTCCTTACTTTTACCTCACAAAATCCCTCTCTTCCTTCAAGACACAGGTCAAATATAACTTTCTATATAAATTCTTTCATGATTCCACCAAGTACTAGTGCTTTTCGTCCACACTTCTAGCACATTTGTGGCACCCTTTTCCAAGAATTGTTCATTTATGTCTCATTTATATCATATCATCTTTATTTCTCTTTCTAGCCTATATTGAAATCTAGTCTCCCATATTTGAGCCAGATGCTTATCAATTATTTCTTTATTTTCTCTATGTCCCTTATAAAATGGGGGTTTGATCTTCTGTCCAATTCATCTCTTAGCTTGCCCTTCATTTTTTTTTGTATTTAGTTTTACTTGAAAATTGTGAGGCCTTCTTCTAATAAATCTAATGCCTAGAAATATTAATTAATAGAGTCATTACTTGGACATTGGATGTGAGAGCCTCTACGGTTCCTTACAACTGTAAATTTATAACCTTATGACCCTGAGCAGTGTGGTAGAAGTCACTTTATTTTGCAAGACACAGGGCCAGTATCTTGCTCCATAAACTATTGCAGCTGTCCTCTGTGACAGTAATATTGATAATCTAACACATCTTCATCTCCCAAGCACTTATTCAACTACCACTGCAAAGGGGTGTGCCACTTGTCACTAAATAACCTGTGATAGCATGTACTGCAGCAGTATTTTGAAATATAATTAATGCTTGACCAATAATACCCTCATCAAAATTTTTCATATAAGTTCATTTACTATAATTTTTATCTGTGACCTTGTATTTCAATGAAGATAATGATCTGCCAGCTTTTTAACTGGAGAAAGCTGCAGCCTTTTGAGGTGCTTCTACCATTTTATAATGGAGCATCCTCAATTGGAACTGTGAAATCTTTACCTTTTCCATTGAAAATAAAACTATTTTTAGTGCCATGATATTTGAGGTGTCACTTCTAGATCTACTACTTGGCTAGAAAAGGTTACTCTCACTCCTTTTTTCAGTTCTCACCCATTCTAGGGCTAAGTCTTATTATTTATTTCTTTTTTTCTTGTTATTTTTCCTGAATTCTCTGGATATCTATAATGAGAATGAAAACCAATTTCTCTTACAGTGCTTATCAAGATCTTCTCATTGGATTTTTCATATTAATATTGAAAAGAATGATATATTAAGATGAACTGAAACTTGGAGAAACATTTAGCCTGGACAAGTACAATGCCCAGGTCAAAAAACCCTATCTATTTCTATGGCTTTAATGATGAGAGAGTTATAGGCATACATAGCATAGAACTGTGATGCTTCATTTTAGACTCCACTCCTCAGGATGGACACACACACACACACACACACACACACACACACGCACACACAGATGTATATCTATATTTTTATCTTTTGTGATATGAATAAACAACTTTGGTAAGCAAATATATGTGAGCTTTATTACTTGTTGGATATTGATTGTGGATCATTAAGCAAGGAATTATTTTCAAAAAATATTGCTATCTTTCTGCATCATCTTCTAGCAGAGTCAACCATTTATCATGGTGCAGGAGAAGCTTTTCTCTGCTGGCCAAAAACATCCTTAGTTTACAATGTTTTTCTAATGTACTTTGATCCACTGTATTGGCTAAAACCATTCTTGTCATAAACTCTGACAAGTTAGTGATGAATTTCTTCAGCATAAGCATTTTTTAGATTTTAAAACTCACATCACAGAACATTTTCTCTGCCAGCTATGAGTCTAAGCCTTTTAAATTAAATATATTCCAGATCTCAGTTTTAACTAATCTGTTGTGAATTGTAGCTATTCAAGGAGTCCAACAGTTTGGGAAAGGAATGAGAACTACAGCTGATCAAGGACTTTGGATACTAACACCACAAGTCAATTTAAGCCAAAGGGAATTTACGCAGGAGATGTTACTAATGGTTGGGGAAGAGAGTTGAGGGGAAACTGGGTACAGGCAAGTTGGCTGGAGCGTAGACCAGGAAAAAGAGGCAATCCTGGAAAAGTATTTGGTTTGAATCCTGTTTCAGTCTCTTCCTAGTTTTGTGACTCCTCTCTCAGTCTATTTCTTCACTTTTTTTTTTACAGGTTATACATGTGTAGTTATGCAAAACACTTCCATAGTAGTCATGTTGTGAAAAACTAAGTATATTTCCCTTAATCCTATTCTGTACCCCTCATTTATTCTATTCTCTCTTTTGACCCTGTCACTCCTCAGAAGTGTTTGTGATTACACCCTCCATCAATCTGCCCTCCCCTCTATCATCTCCCTACTCTCTTGTCCCCTCTCCCCCTCCACATTCTCCTGTAGTGTAAGATAGATTTCCATACCCAATTGAGTGTGTATGTTATTCCCTCCTTAAACGAAATCTGCACTAATACCCTCTCACCTTCCCTCATTTCCCCTCCACTGTAAAAGCCTTTCTTGTCTGTTTCATGTGAAATAATTTACCCCATTCTACCTCTCTCTTTCTTCTTCTCCAAGTATAATCCTCTCACCCCTTAATTTTACTCTCCAGATAGCACCCCTTCTGCTTCAACTCATCCTGTGCACTCTATCTATCTATCTATCTATCCATACATACATATAATTTTTACCCTCCAACTACCTAATACTAACAAAGGTCTCATGAGTTACTAATATCATCTTTCTATGCAGGAATGTAAACAGTTCAACCCTAATAAGTCTCTTATGATTTCTCTTTCTTGTTTACCTCTTCATGTTTCCCTTGAGTGTTTTCATCAAGAATTCTTTAAAGTCCCCTATTTCAGTGAATGACCATTTTTTCCCCTGAAGGATTATATTCAGTTTTGCTGGGTAGGTGCTTCTTGGTTGTAATGTTATCTCCTTTGCCTTCCAGAATATTATATTCCATGCCCTCTGGTCCCTTAATGTAGAAGCTGCTAAATCTTGTGTTGTCCTGATTGTGTTTCCACAATACTAGAATTTTTTCTTTCTGGCTGCTTGCGATATTTTCTCCTTGACCTGGGAACTCTAGAATTTGGCTACAATATTCCTAGTTTTCCTATGGGGATATCTTTCAAGGGGTGATTGGTTTTTCCATTTCTGTTTCGCCCTATGGTTCTAAAATATCAGGGTAGTTTTGCTTGATAATTTCTTGAAAGATGATGTCTAGGCTCTTTTTTGATCATGGCTTTCAGATAGCCTAATAATTTTTAAATTCTCTCTACTGGCTCTATTTTCCAGGTCAGTTGTTTTTCCAGTGAGATATTTCACCTTGTTTTCTAATTTTTCATTCTTTTAGATTTGTTTTTCAGTGTCTTGATTTCTCATAAAGTCACTACCTTCCAATTGCTCTATTCCAATTTTTAAGTAAGTATTTTCTTCAGTAATCTTTTGGACTTCCTTTTCCATTTGGCCAATTTTGCTTTTTCAGGCATTCTTCTCATTGGCTTTTTGGACCTTTTTTGCCATTTGGTTTAGGCTAATTTTTAAGATGGCATTTTCTTCAGTATTTTTTGGGTCTATTTAGCAAGCCATTGACTTGTTTTTCATCATTTTCTTTCATCACTCTCACTTTTTCCTGTACTTCTCTTGCTTGCCTCTCAAAATACTTTTTGAATTCTTCCATGGTCTAGACCAATTCATATTTTTCTTGGAGGCTTTGGATGTAGGAGCTTTGACTTTGTTGTCTTCTTCTGGCTGTATGTTTTGATCTTCTATGTCACAAAAGTCGGATTCTATTGTGTGACTCCTTTTGCACTGCTTGCTCATGGTCTCAGCCAATTACTTGAGTTATAAACTCTTTGTTAAGGTAGGGATCTGCTTCCAGTATGGAGAATGTACCACCCCAGCTTGGGGAGTGTTTGCATCTGTTTTCAGAGATACTTATAGGGACCGTAAATTTTCTGTTCTTCCAGGGTGCCATGATCAAGGGTGAGTTGTTAACTCCTTTGCTGGCCTGTGCTCCAGTCTATGAGGCACTACAAGCACTCTTTTTTGTCTTAGAACTTTGAGGAGGATTTTCACTACACTGCCACTACAAGCTCCACCACACCAGCACCCATTCTTTCCCCAAGACTGCCACCCAGAACTGTGACAAAGATCCAAGCACAGGCAAAGCAAGAGAATCCTGCACCAGCAAAGAGATCCCTGCAATTCCCCTCTGATCAGCCACTTGATTCCCCCTCAGTCTGTGGGACAGAAGCCCTGGAAGCAGCCACTGCCCCAGGGCAGGGCTTGGGAAAAGGAGCTGGCTCACTGCAGACACAGACTTTTCCTACTGATCTTCTAAGTTGTCATTGGCATTTGTGGGTTGAGAATTCTGTAGACCACCATAGCTGCCCATGATTAAGTCCTCTGAAGCCTACTCCAGGTTTGCTGAGGCCTGCCTTGCTCGTGTGCCCACATCAAACTGCACTCCTCTCCCTGCTCCCTGATATGCCTTTCTGATCAATCATCCAGTTTGTCTTGGGCTGTAAATTTGTTTCACTCTGTCTTTTTGTGGGTTCTACTGCTTTAGAATTTGTTTAAAGCCATATTTTATAGGTATTTGGAGGGGTTTGGGGGAGAGCTCAAGCAACTCACTGCTTTTACTCAGCCATCTTGGCTCTACTCTGAGAGTATCTATTTCCTCACTTATAAAATGGGCATAATAATATTTTTCATCTAATAAAGTAGTTGCAAATATCAAATGAAATAAAATATGTGAACTCATATGAAATGAATTTAAAACTTGGTGTTATATAAATACTAGTTATTATTATTATGTCATGCTAATACCTCTCACTTAAAAACAGTTTTTTTTTAATGGTTTTTACCTCTGTTCCAGAAAGAGAATTGAATCAATGTAGAGATTTTCCCCAGATTTTTGTTTGGAAGCAGGAGATAAGAAAAGTGGAAAGTCCTTCAAAATGTATCTGTGCCTTGCATGAGATGAAAAATCTCCTTCTCATGTGGAGTTCTAATCTAAAATTTACATCTTTAGATTCTATGCCATATTAAGAACAGCGTTAATCTATTATTTCTTGAGTAAGCAGCAGATAACCACCTTGTAAACTTATTTTTTGCACCACTCTTAAGAATATAATCTATCATTTTTGAAGGAGACACAAGCAATAATATTTTTCAGGAAAATTGTTGGGATATGTTCAGATTAAATCTCTACTAAGTTTCATAATAAATTTTGGAACCACAGAATGATATTGCTTAAAGATGCCTTGTAGATCAACACATCCTATCTCTTCATTTTGTAGAAGAAGTAACTTAGCCACAGAAAGACTAAGCAGTGTTCCCCAGGCTACCTACCTCCTCAGTGATAAAATCAGGAAAAAAAATCCTGTGCTTCCTAAAACTTCTCATTTGAGAGCTTTTTTCCCCCCATCATTATGCCATTACATCACTGTGGGGAATATGTTCCCATATCTAGTCTGAGAAAATTAAGGAGTCATAGACACTAAAATAATGTACATGTTACTAAAATAACTTCTATATGATGCTAGTAAAAACCTGGCATATAATATGGTTTAGCTGTAAGGAAGTGTCAGTGTTCTCCCCCAATAACAGCAATATAAAGGACATCCCATTGTAATAAAGCTTTTGCCAGTCGACTGTAGAGAACTTGAATTATTTTCCTTTTTAAAGAAAGACACCCATTACTTTGCATCTAGGTTTCGTATAACTATTGTTATTTGCCTAGGAATATGTAGCTAATAGTAATGACTACAATATGAAATGTAATTAATTTTGAAAGCCAGGATTTTAAAAAAATGGCAATAAAAAAAATAGTTAATGTTTTTGACTCCCAAAGTTTATGTCATAAATGTGTGGCTCCATCTGGATTTCCATAATGCTGGCTTCTGACTAACAGTTTTCTTTGTTTGTAGATCAACTCTAGGAGAGGAAAAATAAAATATCAACACAAAAAGGAGGGTCAGGTGGGGTTGGGGTAGAGGAAGAAAATGGAAAATATGCTATTGCTATTGGGAATAAATTTGGACAAAAAGCTTATACTTTAAAAATAGTATTTCGTGTCCTGACATACATACTTTTAAAATGACATACATTATATTACCTCTTGAAGCTTACAGTGTAATACAAGTGCAAAAATAACTAAAATACACATTATACAATAATTATTATTGAAGAGGTGAAGCAATAGAACCTAAAAAGAAAAAAAAATGACATCATTGGCATCAACTAAACTTTGTTGAGTCTTATTATTTGGATGAATTGCAATTTTTTCATAATATTATACCCTCTTACCTTCTACTTCCACAGTTCTGTAGGAGATATGTACACTTTTCCCATTTACCAGGCAAAAATTCTGAGCCATCTTGATTCTATTTTTCTCTATCTCCCACACCCAAAAGTTATGTCATCTTAATTGATTTAGCTCCTTTATCTTTGTGTCTGTCCCCTTTTCTCTATTCACATTGATAGCCTCTGGATTCAAACTATCGTTACTTTTTCTGCTATTATGATAGCCTCTTAATTCATTCTTCTTATTCATATTGTGTCATGTTATGACATGGCATGTCATATCATGTCCTCTCATGTTTTAATTCTTTTTTTTTCTGTCAGCAATGGGAGTATTGACTCTCTCCTAAAGTACAAAATTAATATACTTAATTGTGAGAATATTGTATCTCTTATGACTGCAAGGACAGTCAATGATTAATGTGAGCAAGATTCCTTACATAAAGGCATAGGTATTTACAATTATTTTTTTTTCAGATAAAGGATAGCACTGAAGAGGCAGCTGGTTCACAGAGAGCCATAGATTAATAATAAGCAATGTTGATCCTATTCCACTGATCACACAACGATATGATTGTTTTTATGGGAACCGAATTTATGCCTTTTTTAGTTCTTTAAACTAGAATCATAAGTAGTACATAAAGGCATTTGAGGTTGTAGAAAACCCTTGTTGGACTCATATGCTAATAATAATAGAAAAATTAAAGCTTATGATATGGTAATGAAAGTGATTTTAGGGATCATCTGGTCCACTATTCTTATTTTACATGTAAGAAAACTGAGGGCTAGAGATGTGAATTGACTCATTCAGTACTATTCACGTGGTAAATAGCAAGAATAACAATTAGAATTCAGATCCTCTGACGTCACGTCTATTGCCAAAGTTAGAACAGTAAAGGACTTTAGAGATCACCTAATATAATCTTTCAGATAAAGTACACAGAAATGTGAAGAAATTGATTCAAGCCTTGCATCTGCTTAGTGATGTCTAGACTCCCATTTTATTACTCAAATTGGGTTGTCTCTCAGACAATTAGCAAGCATTTATTAAGCACACATTTTGTGCTAGGAATTGTGCTAAATGCTAGGGATAAAAAAAAAAGACAAAAAAGGCCATGTACTCAAGGAGCTCACATATAAAGGGGAAAAAATGTGTGAATAAATAGAAACATAAAAAGATAGGTAGATTGCAAAAATATATATAATATACAGACATATAGACACATACATACATACACACACATACATACATACATACATACATACATATATTCACAGAGAGACAGAGACACAGAGAGTAAGAGTTGTGCACACACATATAATAGACGGAAAAGGCAAAAGTCAAAGGGAGAAAGCTCAAGTTCAAACCAACAGAAATATTTCCAAAACATGCAACAAAAGATTGGAGTGGGGAGCTTGGGGAAAAAAAAGTCAAAACACATTGACCAGATATTATAACATGAAGAAACAAAACACTTGGACCAGATGTTATAATATGAAGAAAACAAAGCAAAATATCGCTCATGAATTAAAAAAAACCCAAAACATCTGTAGAATCTCCAGGTATTATTGCATAGCTGGTTGGTTGTTGTCCTTCATTTTTGAAGAGGATGAAAATAATATCATCACACTACAGTCAGGTTTTAGTGTGTCCAACTCTAACTGATCTGACCAACGTGGGCTAAGAATGTTTCTACCACAGATCGGGTACAAATAACCTATGTGAACTTTTGGGATGGATTCTCTTTGTGTATATTGCATTTCTCTTGAGTTATTTCAATTTTCTTTTACTCATGGAACACAGCACCTTTTCTAATGTGGGCATGCCATGCTGAGTGGTCCTCACCACGTCTTTTTCTTTGTTTGGACATGGCCAGTCCATCAAAGTTACCCTCTCTGAAGCAGAGTTTGAATGCTTGGCAGTTTAGTGTGAGAAAGGATCTCATTGTCAGGTATCTTATCCTACCAGATGATCTTCAGAATCTTCCTAAGACCATTGAAATGGAAGTGATTCAGTTTCATTGCATGGCTCTTGTATGCAGTTCAGGTTTCACAGGCATACAACAATGAGGTCAGTACAATGGCTCTGTAGACCTTCACTTTGGTAGTCAGTCTAATATCTCTTTTCTCCCACACTTTCCTTTGAAGCCTCCCAAACACTGAGCTAGCTCTGGCAATGCATTTGTCAATCTCATTATCAATGTCTACATCCCTAGAAAATATACTACCAAAGTAAGTGAACTTATCCACAGCATTCAAAACTTCTCCATTTGCTATAACTGATGGTTCCACAAATGGATGGTGTTGTGCTGGCTGATATAGGACCAGTGTTTTCTTGGTGTTAATTGTTAGGCCAAAATCAGCACAAGCAACAGAGAATCAATTCATACTTTGCTGCATCTCAGTTTCATTGGCTTCATTGAGTGCACAATCATCTGCAAACAGAAAATCATGCAGCAATATTACCTTCACTTTGTCTTGGCTTGTAGTCTTTTAAAGTTGAAGAATTTACAAACAGCATGGTAGCTGACCTTGATGCATGTTCATCTTCATTGAAGCATTTGTGAACATGGCTGAAAACATCATGCTAAAAAGTATGGGAGCAAGCACACAGCCTTGTTTCACTCCATTGGTGACAGGGACAGCATAAGAGCATTGTCCATTATTCAGAACCTGGGCAAGCATGCCATCATGAAATTGACATAAATGCTTCTCTGCGCAACCAAATTTTGATATAATTTCCCAAGTCCTCACAACTGACAGTATCAAAGGCCTTGGTTAGTTCTGCAAATATTGTGTACAGACCTCTGTTCTGTTCCTGGTATTTTTCCTGGAGTTGTTGGGAAGCAAATACCATATCAATTGTTCCTCAGACATTTCTAAAGTCACACTGGCTCTCAGGTAGATAAACATCTTCCAAGTGAATGATTAGCTTATTAAGGAGGACTCTGTCAAGAATCTTGCCAGTGATTGTCACAGGACAATTTACTGCCTTTACCTTTATAAAGATGGACAATGGAGGCATCCCTGAACTCCTGGGGGATAACCTCCTCTTGAGCCTGAAAAATTGCAAAATTGCATAGATACAAGAAAGTCAAGAATGGTCCAATGGAAAAAGAAACATTTTAAATAGAGAAATAAAGATAAAAATAGTATTTCTTTTGTTTTGTTTTTTTTTTGTGGGGGGGGAGGCAATTGGGGTTAAGTAACTTGCCCAGAGTCCTACACCTAATGAGTGTTATGTGTCTGAGGCTGTATTTGAACTCAGGTCAGCCTGACCCCAGGGCCAGTGCTCTATCCACTATGCCACTAGCTACCCCTAAAAATAGCATTTCTAAGTGAGGCTATAAATATAAACTTAAAAGACAAGACAGAGAATGCCTCCAAAGTAGAAGCTCCAGAATAGAAAGATGCTAGGAGATTTGGAAGTTTAAAAAAAAAAAACTTTTGTAACTACAAAATACACAGTTGCTTGAGTTTAAAATTTCCTTACTAAATAAGTAATTTTTCTAGCACTCAATAGAAATACTTTTACATGTAAAGGAATGTCAATTGAAACAAACAAAGATTACAGTGTGTGGAGATGAGAAAAAAGAATGGAGTGGGGTATTCTAAAAATCAAACCAAACAAACAAACAAAAAATACTTCAAGGTAAAATACATAATAACATATCTTAGAAAGCTGAGCATAATCTTCAATGAAAGACCTTCAACAATAACAACAATAACAAAGTAGCAAGTGAAGGAACTTTCTCTATCATCTCTTTCCCCTTTCCCTTTGCTTTTCAGCCTCCTCTCAAATGTGATTATTTCCCTACTACCCAAAATCAGGAACACCTAGTTAGTGATCCTCTTGGGGAAGATCAAACTATCCCTACTTTTACAAAGATAGGGTAGTCTTGGGGAGGGTGTGTGGCATCCAACTTAAGCTGTTCTGTTGTTTATAGTCAACAAATGAACCCCAAATTAAACTGGTTAGCAAGCAATTGTGGGGCAGGGATAGCAGCATAAGGTATAGCATCACTCCTTTTCAACCACAACTTTGAGAAAATTCAGACTTCAGACAGACTACATTTTGGAGTGAGGTAAGGTCAAGCAGGTACTGACAATTCTAAAAATCAATGCAACATAAACATTAATTACCTTATAAAATCAATACAGTAGAAATCAGATGTAATATTAATTTTTATCTCTCATAATACTGTTAGGGTTTAATAAGATGAAAAATTCCAGAGGAGAGCATAATGAGAGATATCTTGAACTAAGATCTAAAGGTGGAAAAATGCAATACGCATTCATGGAATAGTTAATAATCCAATTTGGCTAAAATATGATACAAGAAGGAGTAATTTTAGGTAAGCCTCAAGAAAGTAGAGAGTGTTCCATTCTTTGTGTCACCAATTGCTTAGCAATATACTTGGTACATAGACACAATGCTTGTTCATTAAAAGCACTGAGGAGCCATCCAAGATCTTTAAGCTATGGAGTCATATGATCATATTTGCTGAGAAAGGTGGTCAAAAGGTGTGAATATGACAAATGAAATAGATAAAATGAATGATATACAGAGGTAGGACCTGCTAAAAGAAAGATTTATGTTGCTCAGGGGAGAAATAATAAGTGTTTAGTCTGCAGCAGTGACATAGCAGGCATTTGAAGGAGAAAATATATGGTGAATGTGTGGGGGTAACATCACCATAATTTGCGACTTTTAATCTCAAGGGTAATGGAGGTGTTAGGAGTAGCAAAATGATGGGAAAATGTAAAATGCATGCACGCGCATACACATACACAAACACAGCCTATATTGCAACATTCTTTTTTTTTAGTCTTATTAGTTTATTTACTTTTAGTTTTCAACATTTACTTCCACAAGATTTTGGGTTTCAAATTTTCTCATCTTGTCCCTCCCCCCACCCAAGATTGCATACATTCTGAATATACTTTTTTTTAAGTTTATTCCTTTACTATGGGCTGATGGTATTCTTGTGATATATTTATCTTTAACTTTTTAATTTTTTTTACAATCTTTTTTTATTAATTTATTTATTTTTAGTTTTCAACATTCACATCCACGAGATTTTGAGTTCCAAACTTTCTCCCCATCTCACCCCTCCCCCTACCCAAGACTGTGTGTACTCTAAATACCCTTTGCCCTGATCTGCCCATTTTTTCCCTCCCCCACACCAAAAATGGCATGCATTCTGAATACTCCTAATCTGCTCTGTCTTCTCTCTCTCCCCCACTTCTCTTATTCCCTTCCCCTTCAATATTCCTGTAGGGCAGGATAGATTTCTATACCCCATTTCCAGTATATCTTATTTCCCAGTTGCATGTGAAAACAAATGTTTTGTATTTTTTGTGTATAAAATTTTGGGTTCCAAATTTTCTCCCTTCCACCCTCATTGAGAAGGCAAGCAACTCAATGCAGCTTATACTTGTGTAGTCATGCAAAACACTTCCATAAAGTCATGTTGTGAAAATCTAAGTATATTTCCCTTCATCCTATCCCACCCCCCATTTGTTCTATTATCTGTTTTGAGATAATTTGATAGTATATGTCTTTCTCAAAAAACAATGGCAATGTTGTTTTCATCAGTTTTCGAAACAAGAGGTCAAAGTTGAAGAGGTGGTATGGCATTCTTTGACTTGGTGACAAAGCAAAAAATAGCAAAAAGTAAAATACCCATTCTCTATGGGTACTGTGTGCAGTAGCCGCTAGGTACTGCATTGAATAGAATGCCAGCCTACAGTCAGGAAGACATGTCTGGCCTCAGACATTACTAGCTATGTGACACTAGGTAAGTCACTTAACCTTGTTTGCCTCATTTCCTCATCTGTAAAATAAACTGGAGAAGGAAATAGCAAACCACTTCTATATCTTTGCCAAGAAAACCCCAAGAGTGGGTAAGTTAAGGAATAGGAGGGCAAGGTAGCAGGTAGAAATAAAGCAGAAAAGTGAGGAGGGATAGGAATAGGGTGAGAAGGATAGTGAAGAAAAATAGGAAGGAGGAAAATATACAAGTAATTATAGCTTTGAATGTAAATGGGATGAATTTACCAATAAAATAAAAACTGCTAGCAGATTAAAATTTTGAATTCAACAATACATTACTTTCAGGAAATGCTACAAAAGTGAGAGATACACACAAACATAAAATAAATGTCAGGAGTAGAACTTATTATGTAAAAAAAAGCAGAGGTAGTGATCATGATCTCAAAGTTAAAGTTAAAATACATTTAATCAAAATAGAAAAATAGGGAAACTACAACATGAGTCAGTAATATTATTCAATATTGTTTTATATGACTTAAAATAACTAGATGGTATAAAATACCTGAGAGTATACCTGCCAAAAGAGACACATAATGAACATAAACATAAAACACTTTTTATACAAAGTCAGATCTAAATGACTGAAGTAATATTTATTATTCATGGGTAAGTAAAAATATAATAAAAATGACAATTTTACCAAATCAATCTATTTATGTAATATCATCTTCAATTAAGTTCCAAAAAATATCTTACTGAGTTAGAAAAAATAATAGCAAAGTTCATTTGGAAGAACAAAAGTCAGAAACTTCAAAGAAACTATGGGGAAAAGGATGTAAAGGAATCAGATTTAGTAATATCAGACCTTAAGCTATATTATAAGGTGAGAGCATTGTTGAAGTATAAAATGGATAATTTTGATACCTTTTAATTAAAATTTTCTTGTATAAATAAAACCTAAACAGCCATGATAGAAGGAATGCAGAAAAAAAAATTATAGACAATCACTCAAATAGAATGGGATTGGGTTGGAATATTACACACACACACACACACACACACACACACACAGAGACATATACACACACATTTAATTGTACCTCTCTTTGGGAGGAAGGGGAGGGCAGGGGAAAAAAATAAAAAGTGTGCAGTAGAGAACATAAGAAAACCTAGCAGGAAGCAAAAAAAAAAAAAAGCTGGGTGCCTTTGAAAACATTGTGTAGTATTTATTATATAGGTTATAGGTTTTCTTGAAATGGAAATTTGTTGTTTCATATATAATCATCTCATGTTTTGCAGTGTGCTTGGCAATGTGTTTTTTTTCTTTTCTTATTTTGTATTTAAGTTTAAAATAAACTTTAAATCTCACAAAGAAAAAGAAAACCTCAGCAAAGTTCACAAAGAGTTGTACATGACTGAAAAATGGCTAAACAACAACACAGTGTGTAAACTGGAGCCATAGCAGCATCAGGGCAGGAAGATAAGGGGGACTCATCCTAGGGAGTTCAGGGCTGACAGTGTATACAAACCATTCATTAGTGATCTATTAAGGTGGGGGAAAAGAGCATGGATGGAAAGGCATAGCTCATCCCAATTCCAAATAAGCTATGATAAAGTCACAAGTGTTCCCAACCCCATCGTATCTTTATTTTTCCTTTGTTGTTATTGTTGTTCAGTCATTTTCAGTAATGTTTGAGTGTTCATGACCCTATTTGGGGTTATTTTTGGCAAAGGTATAGATTGATTTGTCATTCCCTTTTCCACCTTGTTTTAAAGATGAAGAAACTTAGGCAAACAAAGCTGTATAGCTAGTAAGTGTCTGAGGCCAGATTCAAACTCAGAAAGACGCTTCTTCCTGACTCCAAGCTCAGCATGCTAATCACTGCACCTTATAGCTGCCTTACTTTCTCTTTAAGTTCATCTAAATAAGAAATTGATCATTCATAATAATACATTTTATCAGAATGGGAAACTCTATTGCCTAGTGTGTATCACAATTTGTTTCTATATGACATAGGAGAAAAGTCCAAGAGAATTACTTCAAGCATTTAATTTACAAATTTAGTATTGGAGACCAGGTCTTCCCTAACTCCCAGCTCAACATGCTATTTATTCCACTGGACTAAGCTAAGAAGTTGCTTAGAACACAACTCAAACTTAAGATTAATAGAAAGGTAGGGAAGCAAATAAGAACTGATACAACTGTCTTGCTAATATTGAGTAACTGTTTGCAGTAACTTGTAGTCTATAAGTCTTTCTGAGACTTATAGATAAGTAATCAGTAACAATCAATAAATGTTTATTAAGTACCTACTATATGCCAGGCACTGTACTAACTACTGGACATGCGAAAGAGGTAAAAGACAGTCCCTGCCCTCAAAAATATTACAACCTAATGATGAGAAAATATGCAAACAAATTAATATTTAAAAGAGGGAAAGCACTAGAAATAAGAAGGGTTAAGGAAGACTTCTTGTAGATGGTGGAACTTCAGTTAAGACTTGAGTAAGCAATCAATTTATAGCTTTTACCTTGATTTTCCTACTAATAACTAAGAAAAATCAGAAAGGGCTAGGCCTCAAGGTGACTCAACAATTTCATTTTAGTTGGCTGTCCAGCCAATGTCATTAGTGTCATAGACACCATGCAAAGAGCTTCAAACTCTTTTTTCATTGCTTCCAGCCACCACGTGCCTCAATTTCTTTTAAAAGAAGACAAATTGGCATGGAAATTATGATGAAAGGATCTTATAAGTGATATTTAGCATTGACTATCTGAGCCAACAGTTCTGTAGATAGCAGCCTCTGCTACTGTTCATCAGTGATATTTTTTCCCTTAATACAACAGAAATTCTGTTAATCCTCTTGAGCTTTTGTCAGTAATAATCTTACATACTGTGGTATGTAGGTTGCAGTGATAACCGTCAGCAATTATCCTTTGCCATCTTCAAACTAGTTGTCTCATGAAAGTTGACCTAAATAAACTTGAGGGATGGGAAGGAAGTTCTAGAAAAAAAAAAACAGTGAAACAATAATATGATTGTGGTATAGAATAGACAGAATCAACTGCCTATTCAATTCAGTAATGGTTGAGATTCACTGAGAATCCCTCAGTTTTTCTGTTGTGTTTTCATGTTCACTGGATAGACAATAAAAATTCTTTACTTATCAATGATTATCAACTTCCAGTCACTACTTTATCCAATATTCACAGAGGGATAAGGGCAGATCTCAATGGTGGAATAGGCAAGGTAGTCCAAGTCCTGCTAAAAACTCCAAAATAAGGTATTTTTAGTGAGGCTCACAGTTTAGATTTAAAAGAATCTGGCAGCCTTTGAAGTATTCTTATACAGATTTATATATTCTAGATTACATATACCTGCTAGAATTGTGATGATTGCTGTTATCCCAAACACATAGTTAAAATAGTATAGGGAAAGGATAATGCAGAAACTCTACCAATACTGATCAGAAACTTCATTCTAAGATAAAGTCTTAGAGAATTGCCTGGAGCAACAAAAAGCTAATTGAATTGCCTCTAATTATACAATTAGCATACATCAGAAGCTGGATGTGAACCTAGATCTTCCTAATTCCATGATTGCCATCCACTATGCTAGGCTCCTAGCAAAGAAAAATATCCATAAAATACCACTATGGATATGTTACCCACCTACATCTGCATTAAAAACAAACAAACAAACAAACCTTCAATTGCTATTGACTACAGGATCAAATCCAAACTCCTTAACATGAAATTCAAAGTTACACACAATTTGCCATCTACCAACAATCTCCAAATTTATCTCACACTGCCATCTTACATGAATTCTTCATTCCAACCAAACAAGCCTACTTGTTCTCTCCTCTCCACACTCCTTCCTCCCTGCCAAACACTCTATATGCTTTTCTGCCTCCCTGACTGCCTATAGGGGAAGCTATATGGCATAGCAGAAAGGCAACTAGGATTCAGAAGGGTCAAATTCAGATCCCAAGTCCATACTTCAATAATTATGTGACCTTTATATCATATCATTCTCCCTCTTTCATCCTTGGTTTTCATCTTTGTAAAATTTAAATAAAAGTTTTTGTAGAGATCTAATGAGATCACAGAGGTAAAACTATTGAATTCTGAAATACTGAAAATGTGGAGATTAAGACTTTTCCTTTTGTCATTTTTCCTTTCCTCCCCTTCTTTCTTTGTTCCTAAGTATTTCCCTTTATCCTGGCCCAGCTCAAATGCCCTATTTCATTATACCAGCTTTAAGTAACTATTTCCTCCTTTCAATTCCCAGAGCCTTACTTGACAGTACACCTCAACGTCCTGTGCTATAAGTTATCGTTTGACCAGTATTTCTTATTACCCTATTTACACTATTGAAAACCTCTTGAGGGCATGAGCCATGTCTTGAAATTTTTAGGATCCTCAATACATAGCATAGTGTTTACACATAGGCAATTAATGCTTCTTGTTGATGATGATAATGATGATCTCAGTTGAAGTTCCAATTTTTGCAACTCAAGTTAGAAAAAAAAATAACAAAAAAATGAGAAACTTCAACAGAAATTTCCTTTTCCTCATCCAGTATGAAATAGTAGAAAGTTATGGTTTTATAATCTAATGAGTATTTTTTCATTACATTGTGCCAATTGCCAATACCTTGTTCTTCATATATTAATATCATTATAAAAGCAAATTGAAACATTAAAAATAACCTCAAATTATATTGTTAACATCAAGTTACCTTATAAAAGTAAAAAAAAGTACCTAAGAAAGTTAGGGATCATGGCAAGCATTACAAGATGAATGAGAAAGTGATTAAGAATGCATCAATATTTCAAGGCCCTACTCAAATGATATCTCCTATATTAAACTCTCTAGGATTTCTCCTTGTTTCAAGCTCTATGTTCCTTAAATACTTTCCCCAATTTGTATCATATTTTCACTTACTCTCTGGCTTTATAGTTCTCTGCTATGTTATGTGGCATACTATATCCACAGAAAACCTCTTTCTCAATATAGTTGTCATAAATGACTATGCCCACTATTGTTGAGTGGATAATGAGTGAATTGTAACACTCCAACATTCCAAACAGCTAGGGTCAATTGATAATCATATTGCCAAGTATTGCTAAGCAAGCCTAATAGGTTGCTAGCAGCTCTAATATTCTATGATTCTCTGACACAATAATGTATTTTTTAGAAAATGTAACATACCATACTACATAAAATTGTGACAGTGGTTATGGAGGGGTCCTCAGTCATACACACACACACACACACACACACACACACACACACACACACACACACACACCATTACAGCTCTGATATTTCCAACCTCATTCAATGGGGCAAATACATGAACTACAAACATTAGCACTCAGTGAATGCATACCTTGCATTCTTGCCATGCTGCAATTTCCTTAAATAGCTTATGATGGCCCTAGGATTTTTAAACCTATATATATCATTTCAATAAGTCAAGTCTTTATAGTTATCCCCACACATTACCTAAAAGACCAAAGTTAATTGAGCACACAATATATCTCAGCTGAACAAAAAGAAAATCCAAGCTGTTCACTGGAGCTTAAGAGGAGGGGAAGGGAAGCAGAAAGTAAAATCTAAGTATTGAACATAATTTATTCAAATGTTAAAAAGAGCTTTTAATAAGGCCCCTTGAAAGATTCTTTAGTAAGAACTGGGAATCTAAGGAGTAAGAGGCAAAGACCTGTCACCAATTAAGAATTGATTGAAGCGATGAATGCATAAAAGGCTGACAGTGTGGGAAGGAGAATAAACCCCAGGGACTGGTGCAAGGATTAGTCTTATTCAGTATATGTATTAGTGAACTATAATAGTCCATTATGAAATTGGCAAGATTATCTACCTACTACAATGACGACTATCTATAGATGGCTTGCAATGAGGACAATCAGAGAAATCTGGTGTAGCTTTGCCATTTTCTCTTCAATACCTTCATAGGAATCATCAGACAGTGAACAAAACAAATCTACATTGTTCTCTATCAAAATGAAAATTTATTGGAGGGAAAGGATAGCACCCAAGCCAGAAGCTAAGGGACTGCTAGCCAAAATCCCAGTGGCCTTATTCAAGTTATAAAGCATGTTTCTTTTAACAACTTGAAAACATGTATTTCATTTCTCCAGCCAAAAAGACAGATGAATAAATAGGGAAGGGCATTTAGCAAATTCTTAAATTAGTGTCTCACTTATGCTTCTATTCTAATGTTTGCAATCTTTATTTTAAAGATATTCTGTCTTGATTAAAGTGATTACTAGTCATGCATAATTTAGGTATGTGAATTCCACTCAACAAATATTTATTGAATACCTACCACATTAGAAGCACTGTCTGAGGGAGAAAAAAAGAAATAAATATAGACATTTATACTACAAGAGGAGAAAAATCCATTATAGGAGATAAGAAATACAAATGTGAAATAAATAACAATGCAATGCAACATTGGCCCAAATTTAATTGTGAATTCAATTCAACATTCATTTAATAGTCATTATTTTTGTGTGCATGGTGCTTTGTTAGACACTGATGATATAGAAAAAAGAGGACTTCCTGTTCTCAAGGAGCTTATGATCTAATGAGTTATACAGAATCTTCACAGATAGGTAAATGAACCAAGTAGGAATTGAAGGGGGCAAAGGATTTATTATATAGAAAATGTTCTACAAATATTTAAATACATCATAAGGCCATAGGATCATAGATTTAAAGCTAGAGGGTACCTTGAAGATCTCTAAGTTCCATACATGGAAATGATAATAATTATTGGCAAGTATATAGTGTTTTCAGGTCAGCAAAGTACTTTACATACATTATCTCATGGGTTCCTCACAGTAATCTTATAAGGGCAGGTGGTAGTATAATTCCCATTTTACAGGTGAGGAAATGGAAATTCTAAGGGATTAAAGTCCCACTATCCTACTCCACCCCCATAAGCATATGATTAGTAAGCTGTGGCTTGGATTTCACATCACTTCTTCTTGGGTAGAAGTATGTTCCTCTATTCACTTTCAAAGGTGAGTTTTGAAAGGTCAGGAATGTCAAAGATAGAACTGAGAAGAAAATATAACTCAGACATAGGAGATAGCCTCTGAAGGAGAGAGCAGAGATAAACTGAAAACTGCCTGTTCATAACATTTGACCATTTCCCAATTGGGAATGACTTCTATTCTTATAAATGTGACATAGTTCTCTCTATGTTTTAGAGATGAGGCCTTTACTAGAGACACAGGCTGCAAAATTTGTTTCCCAGCTTCCTGCTTCCCCTATAGTCTTGGGTGCATTGGCTTTGTTTGTGCAAAAACTTTTTTAATTTAAGGTAATCAAAATTATCCATTTTGCATTTCATAACATTTTCTATCTCTTGCTTGGTAATAAATTCTTCTGTTCTGCATATGAAAACTGGGGAGGCAATTTTGAAAAAGTTGGGTTGGAGAGAGGTGAGATTGGAGATAAGAATTTAAATTAGTAGGTTATGACAACAGTCTAAGTAAGTAGTATTGAGAGCCTGCACTATATTCGTAGTGTGATCAGAGAGAAAACCATGAATATGATGACATTGTCGGGATAGATTTTTTTTTTCTGAAATTTGCCTACTCATTATTTCTTATGAAACAATAGTATTCCATTACATTCCTACACCACAACTTGCACAGCCATTCTGCAATCGGTGGGCATCCCCTCAATTTCTAATTCTTTGCCACCACAGAAAGAGCTGCTGTAAGTAATTTTGTACATGTGGTTCCCTTTCCTTTTTTGGTACCATCTTTAGAATACAGACCAGGTAGTGGTATTGATGGATCAAAGGGTGTGCAAAGCTCTACAGCCTTTTGGGCATAGTTGCAAATTGCTTTTTTTTTTTTTGGTTAGGCAGGGGTTAAGTGACTTGCCCAAGGTCACACAGCTAGCAAGTGTTATGTGTCTGAGGTCGGATTTGAACTCAGGTCCTCCTAAATCCAAGCCCAGTGTTCTATCCATTGTGCCACCTAGCTGCCCCTGCAAATTGCTTTTTAGAATGGTTGGATCAGTTCAAAACTTCAACAACAAATGTATTAGTATTCCAATTTTCCCACATCTTCTCCAACAGTGATCATTTTCCTATTTTGTCATGTTAGCCAAACTGATAGGTGTGAGGTAGTACCTCAGAATCATTTTGATTTGCATTTCTCTAATCAATAGTGATTTAGAACATTTTTTCAAATGACTATAGATGGCTTTAATTTCTTCATCTGAAAACTGCCTGTTCATAACATTTGACCGTTTCTCAATTGGCAATGACTTCTATTCTTATAAATGTGACATAGTTCTCTCTATATTTTAGAGATGAGGCTTTTATTAGAGACACAGCTGCAAAATTTGTTTCCCAGCTTCCTGCTTCCCCTATAGTCTTGGGTGCATTGGCTTTGTTTGTGCAAAAGCTTTTTTAATTTAAGGTAATCAAAGTTATCCATTTCACATTTCATAACATTTTCTACCTCTTGCTTGGTCATAAATTCTTCTGTTCTGCATAGATCTGATAGGTAAACTATTGCTTGCTATCCTAATTTGCTTGCAGTATCACTCTTTTGGTCTAAATCAAATACCCATTTTTATCTTATCTTAGTATATGGTGTAAAAGTTGGTCTGTGCCTAGTTTCTGGCATGCTATTCTCCAGTTTTCCCAGCAGTTTTTGTCAAAAAGAGAGTTCTTATGCCAGAAGCTGGAGTCTGAGTTTATCAAAGAGTAGATTACTATAGTCATTGACTACTGCATCTTGTGTACCTAACCTATTCCACTGATCCACCATTCTATTTCTTAACCAGTACCAAGTAGTTTTGATGATTGCTGCTTTATAATAGTTTTAGATCTGGTACTGCTAGGCTACCTTCCCTTGTATTTCTTTTTATTAATTCCCTTGATATTCTGGAGCTTATTTTCGTCCAGATTAATTTTCTTCTTATTTTTTTCTCACTCTGTAACACTGTTTTTTTTCGCAGTTTGATTGGTATGGCACTGAACAGGTAAATTAGCTTAGGTAGAACTGTCATTTTTATTATATTAGCTTGGCCTACCCATGAGCAACTGACATTTTACAATTATTTAGATCTGACTTTGTGTGAAAAGTGTTTTGTAATTGTGTTCATATAGTTTCTGGTTATGTCTTGGCAGGTAGAGTCCCAAGTATTTTATGTCGTCTATAGTTGCTTTAAATGGAATTTCTATTTCTATCTCTTGCTGCTGTATTTTGTTAGTGATATATGGAAATGCCAATGATTTATGTGGGTTTATATTATATCCTGCAACTTTGCAAAGTTGTTAATTGTTTCAAGCATTTTTTACTAGATTCTCTAGGATTCTCTAAGTTTACTATCATATCATCTGCAAAGAGTGATAGCTTTATTTTCTCATAGCCTATTCTAATTCTTTCAATATATTTTTCTTCTCTGATTCCTAAAATTAAAATTTCTAGTATAATATTGAATAACAGTGGTGATAATGAACATCCTTCTTTCACCTCTGATCTTATTGGAAGTGCTTCTAGCTTCTCCTCTTTACATATAATGCTTGATAATGGTTTCAAATAGATGCCACTCACCATTTTAAGGAAAACTCCATTGATTCCTATGCTCTCCAGTGTTTTTAATAGGAATGGGTGTTATATTTTTTGAAAGCTTTTTTCTGCATCTATTGAGATAATCATATGATTTCTGTTAGGTTTGTTGTTGATATGATCAATTATACTGAAAGTTTTCCTGATATTGAACCAATCCTGCATTCCTAGTATAAATCCTGCCTTGTCATAGTGTATTATCCTTGAGATAAGTTGCTGTAATCTATTTGCTAATATTTTATTTAAAATTTATACATCTATATTTGTTAGGGAAATTGGTTTATAATTTTCTTTCTCTGTTTTGGTTTTTCCTGGTTTAAGTATCAGCACCACATTTGTATCATAAAATAAACTGGTAGGACTCCTTCTTTTCCCATTTTCCCAAATTGTTTATATAGTATTGGAATTAATTGTTCTTTAAATGTTTGGTAGAATTAATTTGTAAATCATGTAGCCCTGCAGATTTTTTCTTAGGAATTTCATTGACTGTTTGTTTAGTTTCTTTTTCTGAGATGGGGTTTTTAAGGTATTTTATTCCCTCTTCTGTTTATCTGGCCAATTCATATTTTTGTAAATATTCATCCATTTCACTAAAATTGTCAGATTAATTGGCATACAGTTGGGCAAAATAGTTCCTAATTATTGTTTAAATTTCTTCTTCATTGGTAGTGAATATGCCATTTTCATTTTTGATACTGGTTATTTGGTTTTCTTCTTTCTTTTTTTTTAAATCAAATTAACCAAATGATTATCTATTTTATTTTTTTTCATAAAACAAACTCTCATTTTTATTTATTAGTTCAATAGTTTTCTTAATTTCAATTTTATTAATCTCTCCTTTCATTTTTAGAATTTCTAATTTGGTACTTGAATGAGGATTTTAAATTTGTTCTTTTTCTAGCTTTTTAGTTGCATGCCCAATTCATTGATCTCCTCTTTATTTTTTTTTATGTGAGCATTTAGAGATATAAAACTTTGTGAGATGGAGTTGAAAGGACTTAACCCCTAATTGGTTATATGAAGCATGGATAAATGAAGCTTCAGAAGTGATTCTAAAATTTCAAATCTGGGTGACTGGGAAAATTTTGTTAACAAACAAAAAATGAGGGAGTTTAGAGGAGTGGTAGGTATTAGGGAAGAAGATGAGGAAAATTTGGGACATGTTTAATTGAGTATCCAGGTGGAAGTATCTAGCAGACAGCTGACAATGTAAGACTGGAGTTTATGAAAGTAATCCAGAAGATATGTGTGTGTGTGTGTGTGTGTGTGTGTATATATATATTATATATATATATATATATATATTATATATATATATATATATATATATATATATGAGTCATCTCAGTAGAAATGAATTTGAATCCTCACAAGCAGATAAGATAGCAACAATAACAGATGACATTAGGTAATATTTCACGGTTTGCCCAACACTTTATGTGATAATCTTTTAAAAGATATTTTAATTACCACATATATATATAAATATAATATTTTACATATTTTCACATATAATATATATATATTTTTTTTTAAAAAAGGAAACCGGCATTTTTAAAAGATGTACTATGTGCCAAACACTGTATTATGTAATTTACGAATATTATCTCATTTGATCTTTATAGAAACCTTGGGGAGTAGATGCTATTATTAATCCCCATTTTACAGTTGAGGAAACCGAGGCAAACATCTTAAATGACTTACTGAGGGTTACACATATAGTAAGTGTCTGAGATCAAAAGCTATTCCAGGTCTTCTTGACTCCAGGCTTCAAAAACTTGATTAGTGACACACAGAAAAGTATGGAAACTCAATGAGAATGATAGCACAGTTTTACACACACACACACACACACACATACATATACATTTGTACACACATATGTGTATATACATATAAAGTAGTTGAAAAATATTGTAATACATAGTGGTGGTGTCAACAGCCTTGGATCTCTGTTTGACCTATGCTTTAATTACCAAAGGACTTTGACTAGCAAAATAGAGCTTTAAGGTGGAGACTTGGTGGACAATTCCAGAGAGATGGAATTGAGGTAAGTGGACAGGAGTAGAAGTGTGCTATCCCTCCTCTATCCCAAACTCCTACTGCACCAGAAGATATAAAATAATATGACACTTTGCCTTTATCTACACTTTGCTTGTTAAAGTAGGTATGGGAAGAATGGCAGCTTGTGAATTATTGTGAAATGATATTATCTAATCTTGCAGGGCAACATATGAGGTAAATTGAGGTAGCTGGTAGATGTTTATGGGGTGTGTGTGTGTGTGTGTGTGTGTGTAAATTTTGTGCTCAGTTCATTAGTATGCAGTATTCTGTTCCTCTCTAAAAGAATCTCAATTAAGTAAATGCAAAATTCACATTATACTCAAATTGTTCAATAATATATCAATCACATTAGAACAAATTTGTGTTTTTAAAAGAAGTGTTGGGGGGCAGCTAGATGGTGCATGGATAGAGCACTGGCCCTAAAGTCAGGAGGACCTGAGTTCAAATCTGGCCTCAGACCAAACATTTGACACATACTAGCTGTGTGACCCTGGGCAAGTCACTTAACCCCAAATGCCTAAAAAGTTAAAAAAAAGTGTTAGAGAAGAACTAATTATGTATGCATAAATGTATGTTTATACATACACATGTACATACACAAAGCCACATGTACACACATAAATACATGGGAACACATGTACATGTATGCATATGCATATGTATCTATGGGATACATATATGTGCATGCTATATATATTTATATGTGTTTATATATACACATTATATATGTATATATTTTCTTTTTGTTTTATATAAATATGTTTTAACCCTTTGTTTTCTATCTATCTATAGAGTAGATATGATATAGAGATAGAAACAGAGACAGAGATAAAGAAATAAAAAAACACATATCACTGTTGGGAGCCTAGAGAATACTTATACTTAGTGGGCAGGAATTACATGATAGATTAGCAATGGAAACTGAGGTGTTTCAGATAAGTAAGAGGAAAACCAGGAAACAGAAGTGTCATGGAAGCAAAATGAGGCTATAATTCCTTAAAACTAACATGCTATATCTTTCTTCCATTTGTCAGCCAAGATCCTAATAAATGTCTCAAATTATTGACTTTACTTTTTTGCTTCTCAATCACTCCTCTGCAACCAACCCAGTGCCATGGTTTCTGATCCTACCTCTTGATCAAAACTACTCTCTCCAAGATTACCAATGAGCTTTCAATTTCTAAATTCAAAGACTTTTTCCTCAGTCCATATCCTTGAATAGCATGCTGCAGATTTTGACAACGTTGACCTTGTGAATATACATTTATCACACATGATGTCTTCTTCCTGGGTTTTTGTAACAATTGTTACTACTACTCATAATTGTCAGAATTTTTCTAATCATTCTCATTTGCTGAATCATCAATCCCTACCCAGGGGTATATCCTAGGACTCCAAAATAGGCTCTCTTCTCTTGTCTTCTACACACTTGCTCTTAGTTATCAGCTCTCATTGGTTTGATTATTATGTCTATGACAATGATTTATAGATTTATATAGTAACCTTTCATCTCTCTACTGAGCTGTCAGCTTACATCAACTGCCTACAAGACATCTCTACCTGGATACTCCATAGTAATTTCAAATTTCAGACACACAAACCAAAATTCATTATTTTTCCTTCTAAATCTGCTCCTCCTTCTAAATTTGCTATATCTGTTGAATATAACACATGTCCTCCAGCTACTAGTTTTTTAAGGATGGAGTCAACCTAAATGATTCACTCTCCTTTACCCTCATGTTGAATTAGTCACCAAAATTTGTTTTTTTCCTACCCTCCACAGCATAATTTATATTCTTGGATTTATTGACCACTAAGTTATTGAGTTCTACTATTTCCCCTTCTTCCTTATTTAGTCTAAACCTCTGATCTTCTTTTACATTTTAACCAGTAATGTTGAAATTCTAAAGCTGGAACATAAGATTTAATGGTAAGTTAATCATTTTTTTCAAGACGAATATTAAGGATTCATCCTCTCTGTTCATTGCCTTCTGTTTTCAAGCTTTCTGAGAAATTTTCTAGTAAGCTAATCCAATTATGACACTTCAGACTTTTATTTATTTTTTTTAATTGCTGTTCTGGAAAGGTCTGTGATCCTTAGATTGTTCAAATTCATTATATCTTTAAGGTCTAGTTGTAGTATTAACTCATTTGTCTGTCATATAATGGTTTTTTTCTTGAGATTGTTCTATAAATTTTTATTTTACTTCTGTATTTTTAAATTCCAAATCTATCATTCATGTTACCAGAAAATGTGCTGTTTTGGGGAGTTTCCCATCATTTGCTCTAAAATCTATTTTTCCTTTGTAGTTCTTCTTTGAGAACTCTAATTTTACTCTTTTCATCCTTTTATTATTCCTTTAAATTATTTTATTTGTCTTATATAACTTTAATTTTCCAATATATACCCATCCCCAAACTAGAGAGCTATTTCATAACAAACAAATAAACAAGCAAACAAACAAATAAGTAAAAGATAGAGGGAAAATAATTCCTCAAAAGTAATCAGACTCTGTTAAAGTATTTTTTTTCAGTACATGTAGTGTTCTACATCCATTGTTTACCATCTCTGCAAAAAAAAAAGGGGGGGGAAATATTCTTTCTCATATCTCTTCTTCAATGCTGAATTTGTTTAGTAATAATAAGAATCCAGAAATAAAGGAAGGACACTTTGGTAGAATATAGCATAGATTCATGACTTTTGACTTTTGTCTGTGTGCTCCCACAATAGACCCCCATGGTGTACTCCCTATGATTGTGGAAATATCTTTAATTGCCTCCTCTCAGTAGTGACTTAACTATTGCTTAGCAAGACAAGGTCATGAATTCACTTTCCTCAGTTGTTTGGGCAGTAGAGAACTGGTGATTGTAGATGGAAATGGAGTCATATAGTGTTAGGCCTGCTTCATAACACTTACAAAAGAATTGGGTAAGCATTACCAACAAGAAGGCTGAATGAAAATTTTAGTATATGTTCAGACATCCTTTAGCATCTTCAAATAGCTAGAAAGCCACAAACTAAACTAAATAAAAACTTTACAAAGAAAAGAAAAAAAAGGTAGGGGGAATTCAATGAAGTTGGCCAAGTAATGACTGTTGATAACCCAACATCCCTTCATTTAAAAAAAAATGCATCAAAAGAATAAAATGCCGAAAGAGCTTAAATATATGTACATATAATATATGTATATACAACATATATACATATATGACAAAGAAGTTATAGGAAAGAATTCAACAAAAGAAAATTATCAAAGTAAAATCAATAGATACTCCTACAAGAATAACAGGGGGGAATATAAATAAATCCAATATAATGAATGAACTCCTTAGAGTGAAAAAAAAATCAAAATTTCTTGATATAAAGGAAAGTGCTATTATAACTATCAAAAACACCCTAGAAAATAAAATGGAGTGATTGAAAGGAGGGCAAGATTATTTCAGAAGACTAATAAGAAAACTTAAAGAACATTAAAAAGTATGCTGTAAGAAACATTGAATATAAAAATAGAGGGAGGAATGGGAAGATCTATGTGAACTGATGCAAAGAAAAGTAGAACCATAAAAAATACACACAGTAACTGCAGAAATGTAATTGGAAAGGGCAACAAGAAAATAAGAACTGGACTCTGTATTATTACTGAACAAATTTGACATTGAAGAAGAGATATGAAAAAGAATCTGCTTCTTTGTTTTGCAGAAGTGGAAGACAATGGATGCAGGACACTACATTTACAGGCAAACATAATTGATAGTTTCATTATTTGCTAAAATATTTTTCCTTTTTTGTTGTTATGAGGCAGCTTTCTAGTTTGGGGATAGGTATATATTAGAAAATTAAAGTCATATAAAATAAATAAAATAATTTTAAGAGAATAAGGAAAGAAATAAGGTATCCAAGAAGAACTACAAAGGAAAAAAAAGTAGATTTTAGAGAAAATGATGGAGAAGTTCTCCAAAACAATACATTCTCTGATAATACAAAGATAGATTTCAAACTAAAAAATATAGAGGTAAAATAAAAATTTGTAGAAAAAAATTTAGATAAGCAATATATGGGGGACAGAGCCAAGATGGCAGAGTAAAATCAGTGACTTGCTTGAGCTGTCCCCAAAACCCCCCAAATACCTGTAAAAGATGGCTCTAAACAAATTCTAGATCAGCAAAACCCACAAAAAGACAGAGTGAAACAAAATTTCCAGCCCAACACACACTGCGTGGTTGATTGGAAAGGTCTATTGTGCTGGGCTGGAGAGGAGCACAGTTCAGTGTGGACCATACAAGCAAAGACTGGGCCTCAGAGAACTTGGAGCAGTCATCAGGGGGTGAAACCAAGGGTAGCTTTGGTGGTTCCAGACTTCTGAACCCACAAAAGTCAAAGACAACTTAGAAAGTCAATAGGAAAGGTGTATCTGACCATGATGAGAGAGGAGTTCAGTCCTAGCCCCAGTCCTAGCACAGCTTTGGGGCAGCGGTTGCTTCCAGAGCTCTTGGCCCACAAAGAGAAGGAAATTGAGTGACTGATCAGAAGGGCATTGCAGAGATCTCTTTGCTGGTGCTGAGTCAGGATTCTTTTCCTTTAGCCATGCTTGGATCTGAAAAACAAGTCAACAACTTGCTAAAGGAGATCCAAAAACTATTGAAGAAAAAACACCTTAAAAAATAGCCTAACCCAAATGGCAAAGAGGTCCAAAAAGCCAATGAGAAGAATGCCTTTAAATGCAGAATTGACCAAATGGAAAAGGAAGTCCAAAAGCTCACTGAAGAAAAATACTTCCTTAAAAATTAGAATGGAGCAAATGGAAGCTAATGACTTCATGAGAAATCAAAACATTGCAAAATAAAAGCAAAAAACTGACAAAAAAAAAAGAAGAAGACAATGTGAACTATCTCATTGGAAAAACAACTGACCTGGAAAATAGATCTAGGAGAGATAATTTAAAAATTATAGGACCACATGAAAGTCATGATCAGAAAAAGAGCCTAGACGTCATTTTTCAAGAAATTATCAGAGCCAAGATGGTGGAATAAGAAGTAAGTCACTCTCAGTGTCCCTTATTAACTTATGAAAGCTGAGAAAACATCACCCCAGGAAAAATCTTGGAAAAGCTGAACCAGCAAAAAGATGAGGTGCAGCAGTCCATTAGCCCAGGTAGCTTGAGGGATTAATGGGAAAGGCTCCTCTTGCCTTGGAGGAGGAAAGCAGTACAGAATGGGAGGCATCCAAGCAAGCTAGCAGAAAGCCCCACCTCAGCATACAGGGGGAGATCCTGAACTCCAGCTGATGTAGCAGGCAAACACCAACATCAGGACCCTTAAGTGTCTCAGTACAGTCAGGGGAACCAGTGGAAATTGGCTCAGAAAACCACCTGTGCCTCAGCCTTCTCTAGTAGCCAAGTCTCCCAGTCCCTCAGCAAAACTCTGGGAAGTACTCCAATGAATAGCCCCAGGTGGAGAAATACCAAACTATCAAAAAACATTTTATAGAGCTAGAAAAAATATAACAATATTCATTTGGAATACCAAAAGTCCAGAATATCAAGGGAACTAATGAAAAGAAGTTCAGGGGAAGGTGGCCTAGCCATCCAGATCTTAAATTGGATTGTAAAGCAGCAATAATCGAAACTGCTTGGTACTGGCTAAGAAATACAGTGGTGGATCAGGGGACTAGGTTAGGTATGCGAGACACAGTACTCAATGACTATAGTAATCTACTATTTGATAAACCCAAAGACCCCAGCTTCTGGGATAAGAACCCACTCTTTGACAAAAACTGCTGGGAAAACTGGAAAACAGTATGGCAGAAACTACTCACAGGACCAAAAGTTCACACCATATACCAAATTAAAGTCAAAATGGGTTCATGATTTAGGTATAAAGGCTAATACTATAAGCAAACTGGGATAGCAAGCAATAATTTACCTGTCAGATTTATGGAGAATGGAAAAATTCATGACCAAACAAGAGACAACATTATGAAATGCAAAATGGATAATTTTAATTACATTAAATTGAAAAAAAAATTGCACAAGGCAATGCAACCAAGAAAAGAAGAAAAATATAAAATTGGAAAATAATTTTTACAACCAGTGTCTCTTATAAGGGCCCCATATCAAAAATATATAGGGAATTAAGCCACATTTATAAGAATACAAGTCATTCCCAAATGATAAATGGTGAAAGGGTGTGAACAGACAGTTCTCAGATGAAGAAACTGAAGCCATCCATAGTCATATGAAAAAATGTTCTAAATCACTATTGATTAGAGAAATGCAAAACAAGCAAACTCTGAAGTACCACATCACATCTATCAGATTGGCCAACATGACAAAACAGAAAATGATAAATGTTGGAGAAGATGTGGGAAAATTGGAACACTAATGCATTGTTAGTGGAGTTGTGAAATGATCAAACCATTTTGGACAGCAATTTGGAACTATGCCAAAGGGCTACAAAATTGTGCACACCCTTTGACTCAACAATTGCACTTCTAAGGCTGTATCCCAAAAAATCAAACGAATGGGAAAAAGATCCACATGTACAAAAACATTTATAGCAGCTCTTTCTGTGGTGGCAAAGAATTGGAAATTAAGGGAATGCTTATCAATTGGGGAATGGCTAACCAAGTTGTAATATATGAATGTAATGGAATATTATTGTGTTATGAGAAATGATCAACAGGCAGACTTCAGAAAAACTTGGAAAGACTTGTATGGTCTGATGCTGAGTGAAGTGAGCAGAACCAGGAGAATGTTTTACACAGCAACAGCCACATTATGAAATGGCTAATGTAGATAGACTTAGCTCTTCTCAGCAAAGCAAGGATCTAAGACATCTCCAAAGGTTTCATGGTGGAAAATGCCATCTACATCCAAAGAAGAACTATGGAGTTTGAATGTCGATCAAGGCTATTTTTTTCCTCTGTTTTGTTTCCTTTTCTGGTGGTTTGTCCTATTGGTTCTAATTCTTCCTTACAACATCATAAATGTGAAAATATGTTTAATAGGAATGTCCATCTATAGCCTATATCAGATTGTGCACCATCTTTGGGAGGGAGAGGGAAAGGGAGGGGGAGAAAATTTAAAACTCAAAAGTTTATGGAAGTGATTATTGATAAATCAAAACAAATTAATAAAACATTTTAAAAAACTATCAAGGAAAACTGCCTTGATATTCTATAACCAGAGGGTAAAATAGAAATGGAAAGAATCCACCAATCATCTCCTGAAAGGGATCCCCAAAAGACAACTCCCAGGAATATTATACACAAATTCCAGAGTTCCCAGGTCAAGAAGAAAATATTGCAAGCAGCCAGAAAGAAACAATTCAAGTATTGTGGAAACACAATCAGGACAACACAAGATTTAGCAGCTTCAACATTAAGGGACCTGAGTGCATGGAATATAATATTCTGGAGGTCAAAGGAGATAGGAATACAGTCAAGAATCACCTAGCCAGCAAAGCTGAGTATAATCCCTCAAGGGTAAAAATGACATTCAGTGGAATAGAGGATTTTCAAGCATTCTTGATGAAAAGACCAGAGCTGAATAGAAAATTTGACTTTCAAATACATGATTCAAGAGAAGCTTGTAAAGGTAAACCTGAAAGAGAAATCATAAGGGACTTATTAAAGTTGAAGTGTTGACATTCCTACATGTAAAAATGATATTTGTAACTCATAAGACCTTCATCAACATTTGGGCACTTGGAGGGGAAAGTATAGATAGATACATAGACAGATAGATAGAGGGCAAAGGGTTTGAAGATGAAGGGGTGATATCTAAAAATAATATTGAAGGGTGAGAGAGATTATACCGGGAAAAGGAGGAAGGAAGAGTAGTGGGGTAAATTATCTCACATAAAACAGACAAGTATAAGCTTTTACAGTGGAGGGTAAGTGGGGAAGGTGAGAGGGAATGAATGAATCTTATTCTCATAGGATTTGTTGTAAGGAGAGAATAATATACATGCTCAATTTTGTATGGAAATCTGTCTTACCTTACAGGAAAATAGGGAAGAAGGAGATAAGAGAGTGGAGGGATGATAGAAGGGAAGACAGATTGGGAGAAGGGGTAATCAGAAGAAAACACTTCTGAGGAGGAACATGGTTAAAAGAGGGAATAGAATAAATAGGGCACGGGGTAGGATGAAGGGATATACAGTTAGTTTTTCACAATGTAACTACTATGGAAGTGTTTTACCTTCCTAAACATGTTATAACCTGTATTGAGTTGTTTCTCTTCTCAATAAGTTGGGTGGGTAGGAAGGAAGGGAGAAAATTTGGAGCTCAAAGTTTTAAAAATGAATGTTAACAATTGTTTCCACATGCAACTAGGCAGTAAGATATACAGGCAATGCGGTATAGAAATCTATCCTGCCCTACAGGAAAATATTAGGGGAAGGGTATAAGAGAAGAGGGCATGATAGAAGGGAAGGCAAATTAGGGGAAGAGGTATTCAGAATGCATGTTGTCTTGTGGTGCTGGGATGGGGAGAAAATTTGGAACTCAACATCTTGTGGAAGTGAATCTTGGAAACTAAAAATGAATAAATGAATACATGTTTAATAACATACACACACACACACACTTATATGAAGAATAAATAAGGTAATATTGCAACCAGACCTTGAATATATAATTCAATAAAACAATTTAAGTGTCATAGACCTTCCAAGAAAAGCAATTAAACAAACAAAAGCATCACAAAAATATTAAAAGTCTGAAATGCCATAATTGGGGCAGCTTACTAGAAAATCTGCCAGAGGATTTGAAAACAGAAGGCAATGAACAGAGAGGATGAATCCTTAAGATTCCATAAATGGAAAATAAAAACAACAACCTCACATTAAATCTCATGTTTAAGCTTTAGAATTTCAAAATTAAATAATGAATCTTGCAAGTAATGAGGAAGCCCTTCTGATATCAGGATGGGAAATAGAGTTTCAATAAATTAAGATTTTGGCTCCTTTATAAGAAATAAAAAAATGGATATTTCCTGAAAAGCAAAGGAAAATAAATGCTTTACTCTCACAAAATGACTCCTGAAAAGCTGAGAGCATAATCATAAGGTAACTTCAAGCAAGAAAGAAGAATTTGTTTCTTTATTTCTGAAAAAAGTAAAGGTGAGTTGGGCTTGTGACATTCAAATTTATCAAACAGAAGAAATGAAAAAAAAAAGGAACCAAAGTCCCATAGCAAGCAAAATTACTAGTTAAATCATTGCTTGCACACATTTTTGGATAACTAAGCTGATTTCATTTAAAACTTTCTTCTTATTTAAATGTCATCATGAGAATAACAAGATATTACTGAATTTCTGTCTCAGTTCTCTAACTAGAAATTTGATGGAGTTTACTTAATGGCCTCCAATTTCCTTCCCGTTCTAAATCTGCAATCTTGTGATTTGAGAATTCAAAACAGGAGGTCAAAAGAACCATTAGTAGAAAGGAAATTGAATTAATATTTATTGGGCTAGAACACATCATCCTTCATTTATTGGGGGGTAGGAAAGAGGTAAATCTTTCAAATGGGAATATATGGAGTGGAAAAAATCACAGATGTATCTCATATTAACCTGGTCAAGAGAGGAGAAAGCATTTTAGTCTTTTTCATCTTTTGACTTGCATGAAGTACATTGGGAGAGCAACTAGAGAGAACTAATGAGGTATAGGGAAACAGGGACAAAAATAAAGTTCTATTTATATAAAGCAGCAAATCCAGGGTCTCCACAGGGTGTTTTTAATGGAAAACATGTACTTAAGTGAATTGTTTACTACAGGAAGGGGGTGTGCTTCTCTGGAGACCACATCAGAAATAGAATAATGCAAATCCCAGGGTTGCCCAGTACAAAATGCAGGCAGGTGGGAGGATACAGTTCCAGACTGATAATATGGCACAGCCCAGGATGTTCAAGGAGTAGGAAAAAAAAGACCCAGATTTGGCCGAAGTCCCCCAATTCTGAATATAGAACTCCTTTAATCGTATTACACTATCTTTCTGTTGAACTGATGTTTGTGGAGAAGAAGTACTTCAATATGAAATTCTCCAAATTAAGAGATTAAGAAGAGAAGCTAGAACAGATTGTAATTGTGCCAGTTCCTTGACTAGATAGAGAGGGAATAAGCTTTTAGATAAAATTCATAATTAAATAACAGAAAATCTATATAGAAAGCTTAAAAATGACATGTTAGATAGTAGTATATCCTAGAATGGGAATAAAGTAAAGACTAAGTTAAGATTCATCACAAAGGGGCACAATTAAAGAATGGTCTTCAAATGAAGAGATTGGATGGTAAGAGGAAGTAAGGGTCAAGAATTGTGTACCATACTCATCTGGAATGGGAAATGGAAGTTTAAAAGAGAAGTTTAGATGAAAAAGAAAGGAGAGAGAAGGGATATAGAGAGAGACAGACCCAGATTGGGAGAGTGAAACAGCTTTTTAATTTCCTTTCCTTTTTAGTTAAAAGTCCTTTTGAGTATGGTTATATGATTCTAGCCAAATATATTTTTACCAGCCCTTGTTATATGCATTCCATCTCTGGCCAGGAGCCAAACATTCCTATATTTCAGGCTATGGTCAAAAATTCAAATCTCCTTCTCAGACATAGTCTTGTTAACCAGCTGTTCAATTCCCAAACCTGCTTTTCTCTTCTGAAGCTTTAGTATTTCATTGTCAGTGATGATGAAAACACCATCTGTACTTTGAAAACCTTCAATTTCTTGCCCAAGACTTCTTAATCTTTAGCAATGATTTATAGATTCCTTCTGTCTGTATCATCTGTTCTTATGTGAAAAAATAGTTAGTAGATATAGTCTTAGAATTTGATAACTCTCAGAAAGGTTTATGTGCTAGACACTTGCAACAGGAAGACAGGAAACCTCTCTATCATTGTCAATGGAATTATAGTTACCTAGGATCCTTTAAGCAGGTGAACAAGTATGTATTAAATGCTTACAATTTCTAGACACTATTTTAAGTAACACAAAGTAAAGCAAATCCACACCCTATCCTCAAGAAGTTTATGTGCTAAAGGAGGAAAAAACATATAAATAACTAGACATAAAAGAAAATAAATACAGACTAGTATATACAGAGAATATGAAAGATAAAATCTTAAGTTAGATAGTGTGTCTATCTATATGTAACTATAGAGGGGATATCTCTATCTATAGAGGAAAAAGGAAGAAGGCCTAGGACTAAACCTTGGGGAATAACAATGTTTTTTTGTTCATAATTTGGGTGAAGAATGACTGAAAGAGGCTGAGAAAGAATGGTTAGATAGGAGGAGAATTAAGAGAACATCCTCCTCCAATCATAAATATCAAGGGAAGCAAGAAAATCTCAGATGAGAAGGCAATAAACAGTGAAAAGCCTTAAGGGGAGATTAAGATGGAAAACAAAAGATCATTAGATTTGGAAATTTAAAAAATCATTGGTAGCTTTCAATATGGCAATGTGTAATGATGAGGGTCTAATTGCAGAGGGCTTGGATACTAGTAAGAAAAATACAGATACTGAGTATAGATGGATTTTTTTAAGTTTAGCTATTAAGAAAAGAAGAAATGTAAGATTATAGGTATCAGAAAATCAAACATATATATATGTATGTACTATATATATATATATATATATATATATATATATATATATATGATATTTTCATATGCAATAGAAAAGGCATCCATAAACATGGAGAGGTGAAAGATAAAAAGAGAGGGGGATTGATAGTGGGTGTGATCTGATTGTGAAGTCTGGAGAGGTTGGGGTCAAAGTGTAAGTAAGGAAGTTAGCTTTGACAAGGATAAGGATTCAAGATTGCAGTGAGGGAGGAGATAATGGGAAATCACTTAACTTTTTTCCCCTGACGCTTATAAATGATGTCATCTAGCAGTACCTGAGGGTCTGCTTTTTTTCATACTTAGGACACATGACTGCTTTTGTTTTAGAGTAATCATCTCCCTCTCATTGTTTTATTTATTTTTATTTACATAATTGTTCTCACTGTGTATATTGTTTTGTTGGTTCTATTTACTATACTTGGCATCAGTTCATGTAAATTTTTACATGCATCTGCATAATTATCATATTCATCATTTCTTAAAGCACAGTAATATTCCATTACATTCAAGCTCCAAAATTTATTTAGCATTATTCAATCAAAGGACAATTACTTTGTTTTCATATGTCTTCTGCCATAAGAAGTACCACAATAAATATGTTGTAGTATATGGGCAATTTTTTTTTAGTTAGTGACCTTTTTGGTATATATGTTTATATCTGTATCTGTATCAAAGAGAATGATCACTTTTGACACTTTTATGTTTATGAAACCAAATTGTTTCTAATTCTCAGATGTTCCAACAATGTGGTAGAATGTCTATCTTCCCATAATTCCTCAAATATTGACTATTCCTACCTAATGTCATTTTTGCCAATTTGCAGAGTTTGAGATAAAACCTCAAGGTTGCTTTAATTTATATTTATGTAATTGTTAGTGATTTAGAGTACTTAACATGATTGCTAATAGTTGCCAATTTTTTTTTCTGAAATGTTAGTTCTTATCCTTTGGACACTTATCCAGATAATATAATTATCTTTATTTTTTGTTTTATTTAGTATTTTATTCCCCCACAGTCACATGTAAAAAACAATTTTAGCATTTGATTTTGAAACTTTGAGTTCCAAATTCTCTCCCTTCTTCCCTCCCCATCACCCTCATTGATAATGCAAACAATCTGATATAGGTTATACATGTATAGTCATGCAAAACAGTTCCATCATAGTCATGTTGTGAAAGAAAATGTAGACAAAAAAAAACAAGAAAAAATAAAGTTTAAAAAGTATGTTTCAATCTGTATTCAGATAACATTAGTTCCTTCTCTTGGGATGAATAGCATTTTTCATCATAAGTCCTTCAGAGTCATCTTGGATCATTGTATTGCTGAGAACACCTAGGTCATTAACAGCTGATCATCTTACAATATTGCCATTACTTTTTACACAGTTTGATTCACTTTGTATAAGCTCAATAAGTCTTTCCAAGTTTTTCTGAGAGCGTCCTGCTCATGATTTCTTATAACACGATAGTACCAAATCACAATCACAAAGCACAATTTGTTTAGCCATTCCCTAATTGATGGGCATCCTCAGAATTTCCAATTCCCTGCCACCAGAAAAGAGCTGCTATAAATATTTCTGTACATATAGCTCCTTTCCTTTTTTATTTTTATCTCTTTTGGGATACAAACCTAGTAGTGGCATTACTAGGTCATGGTTTTAATGAATTTTGGGGATAGATCCAAATTGCTCTACAGGATGGTTGAATCAGTTCACAAATCCACCTCCACCAGCACTACATTAATATTTCTTTTTTACCCTCCAACATTCCTCATTTTCTTTTTCTGTCCTATTGGCCTAATAGATATAAGATAGTACCTTAGAATTGTTTTAATTTGGGGTAGAGCCAAGACTGCAGAGTAAAAACAGTGACTTGCTTGAGTTCTCCCAAATCCCTCAAAATACCTGTAAAAAATGGCTCTAAACAAACTGTAGAGCAGCAGAACCCATAAAAAGACAGAGAGAAACAAATTTTCAGCCCAAACAGCTTTCATGGTTGATTGAAAAGGTCTGTTGAGCTGGACTGGAAGAGGATAGCAGTCCAGTGTGGGATGCACAAACAAAGATGGCAAACCTGCAGCAGGCTGCAAGGAACTGAATTAAAGGGAGCTATGGCAGTTTCCAGACTTCTCAACTCTCAAATGCCAAAGACAACTTAGAAGGTCAGTAGGAAAAGTCTGTTGGACCATTGTGGGAGAGGAGCTTTGTATGGCCCCAGTCCCTGTGCAGCCCAGGGCAGCTGCTGCTTCCTGAGCTCTCAGCCCACAGATAGAGGGAGGATTGTGTGGCTGATCAGAGTGGGATTGAAGAGATATCTTTGCTGGTGCTGGGACAGGATTCTCTTGCTTTGCCCATGCTTGGATCTAGGTCACAGTTCTGGGTGGTGGTCCTGGGGCAAGGAGGAATTCTGGCATGGTGGAGCTTGTGGCGGCAATGCAGAGAGAATCCTCCTCAAGTTCCAAGGCAGAAAAAACTGCTTATGGTCATTCATAGACCAGAGCACAGGGTAGGAATGGAGAAAACACCTCACCTACGATCATACCACCTTGGAAGAATTGAAAATTTATAGGTCCTTAGAAGTATCTCTGAAAACAGCTGCACAAAACTCCTGAAGCTTGGGACAGTACATTGCCCACACTGGAAGCAGACCCCTCTCTTAACAAAGAGTTTATAGTCATGTAATTGGCTGTGAACATGAGGAAACAGTACAGAAAAGTTAGACCATAGAATCTTACTTTGGTGACAAAGAAGATCAAAACATACAAGCAGAAAAAGACAACAAAGTCAAAGCTCCTATGTCCAAAGCCTCAGTGGAAAATATGAATTGATCCCAGACCACGGAAGAGCTCAAAAAGGATTTTGAGAAGCAAGTAAGAGAATTAGAGGAAAAATTGAGAGTGATGCAAGAAAATCATGAAAAACAAGTCAACAGCTTGTTAAAAGAGACCCCCCCCAAATATACTGAAGAAAATAACACCTTAAAAATTAGCCTGACACAAATGGCAAAAGAGGTCCAAAAAGCCAATGAGGAGAACAATGCCCTAAAAAGAAAAATTGGCCAAATGGAAAAGGAAGTCCAAAAGTTCACTGAAGAAAATACTTCCTTAAAAATTACAATGTAGTGATTGGAAGCTAGTGACTGCATGAGAAATCAAGGCACTGTAAAACTAATCCAAAAGAATGAAAAAATAGAAAACAATGTGAAATATCTCATTGGAGAAACAACAGACCTGGAAAATAGATCCAGGCAAGAGAATTTCAAAGTTATTGGACTATCTGAAAGCCATGATCAGAAAAAGAGCCTAGGCATCATCTTTCAAAAAATTATCAAGGAAAGCTTCCCTGATGTTCTAGAAATAGAGGGTAAAATAGAAATGTAAAGAATCCACCATGGCCCCCAAAGGAAAACTCCTAGGAACATTAAAGACAAATTCCAGAATTCCCATGTCAAAGAGAAAATATTGCAAGCAGCCAGAAAGAAACAATTCAAGTATTGTGGAAACAGTGAAGATAACACAAGATTTAGTAGCTTCATCATTAAGGGACCAGAGGGCATGGAATATAATATTCTGGAGGTCAAAGGAGATAGGATTACAGTCAAGAATCACCTACCTAGAAAAAACTGAGCATAATCCTTCAGCAGAAAAATGGATATTCTGTGAAATAGAGGCATTTCAATCATTCTTGCTGAAAAGACCAGAGCTGAGTAGAAAATTTGACTTTCAAATACTAGACTCAAGAGAATCATGAAGAAGTAAATAGGAAAGAGAAATCATAAGGGATTTATTAAAGTTGAACTGTTTACATTCCTACATGGAAAGATGATATTTATAATTCATGAGACCTTTCTCAGTATTAGGGTAGTTGGAGGGGAAAAATTATAGGTATAGATTGATAAATAGAAGACACTGAGTTGAAGATGAATGGGTCATATCTAACAAATAAAATTATGGGGTGAGAGAGGATTGTGCTGGAAGAAGGGTAAAGGAAGAGGTAGAATGGGATAAATTATCTCACATAAAAGAGGGAAGAAAAAGCTTTTACAGTGGCAGGAAGAGGTTGAAGGTGAGAGGGAATAAGTGAATCTTACTCATTGGATTTGGCTTAAGGAGAGAATGACATACACACTCAATCGGGTATGGAAATCCATCTTGCCCTACAAGAAAATAGAGGGGAAGGGGATGAGAGGGGGGCAGCTGACAAATGGTAGGGAAGATTGGGGAAGAGGTTAATAAGAAAGAGACATTTTTGACGAGAGACAGGGTCAAAGGAAAGAATAGAATAAACGGGGGCTGGGATAGGATGAAGGGAAATGTAGTTAGTTTTTCACAACATGGCTATTATGGAAGTGTTTTGCATGCCTGAACACGTATAACCTGTATTAAGTTGTTGTGTTCTCAATGAGGGCAGGTGGCCAGGGAGGAAGGAAGAGAATTTGGAACCCAATGTTTTAAAAACAAATGTTAAAAAATGTTTTCACAATCAACTGGGAAATAAGATATAGGCAACGGAGTATAGAAACCTATCCTGCCCTACAGGAAAATAAAAAGGGAATGGGATAAGAGAAGAGGTGGGAGGTGATGAAGGGAGGGCAAATCAGGGTTAGGGATATTCAGAATGCATGCCATCTTGGGCTGAGGGAAGGGGAGAGATGGGGAGAAAATTTGGAACTCAAAATCTTGTGGAAGTGAATGTTGAAAACTAAAAATAAATAATTAATTAAAAAAAGAATTGTTTACATTTTAATTTCTCAAATAGTGAGTTAGGACATTTTTTTCATATGGCTATAGATAGTTTTAACTATGTCATCTGAAAACTATTCCTATTTTGATCATTTATCAATTGGGAAATGGCTCTTATTTTTATTAATTTCACTCATTTCTCTATATATTTGAGACATGAGTTCTTTATCAGAGAAACTTTGTTCAAAAATTTTTAATTACTACTGCTAGCTGTATTACCCTCCATCCTATTCACCTCCATGTATTCTATTCTCTCTCTCTTTCACCCTGTCCCTCCTTTAAAGTGCTTGACTAACAATTCCCCTAATATACCCTCCCTTCCATCACCCCCCCATTGTCTTATGCCCTTCCCCTCCTGCTTTCTTGTAGGGTAAGAAAGATTTCTACACCCAATTCAGTGTTATTCGTTCTTTGAGCCATTTCTGATGACAGTAAGGTTCACTCACTCTCCCTCACTTTCCACCTCTTCCTTTCCATTGTAAAAGCTTTATCTTGCCCCTTTTATATAAGATAATATACCATATTCTTTCTCTCCATTTCTCTTTCTCCCAGTACATTCCTCTCTCATTTTTTTTTCCTTTTTAGATATCATTCCTTCATATTCAACTCACACTTGTGCCCTCTGTCTATATATACTCCTTCTAACTACCCTGATAATTACAAAGGTCTTATGAGCCAGAAGTATGATTTTCCCACATAAGAGTGTGAGCAGTTTAACCTTATTAAGCCCTTATGATTTCCCTTTCCTGTTTACCTTTTTATGCTTCTCTTTAGTCTTGTATTTGAAAGTCAAATTTTATATTCAGTTATGGTCTCTTCATCAAGAATACTTGAAAGTCCTCTTTCACATTGAATATCCATAACTTCCCTTCAATGATTATACTCAATTTTACTGGAGAGGTGATTCTTGGTTGTATCTTGCTCCTTTGCTTTCTGAAATATCAAAATCCAAGCCCTCTGATCCTTTAAAGTAGAAGCTGCTAAATCTTGTGTTATCCTAATTGTACTTCCACAATACTTGAATTGTTTTTTTTCTGCCTGCTTGCAATATTTTCTCCTTGGCCTGGAAACTCTGGAATTTGGCTGTAATATTCCTAGGAGTTTTTCTTCATGGATCTCTTTCAAAAGGTGATCAGTGGATTTTTTCCATTTCTATTTTACTCTCTCGTTCTACAACATCAGGACAGGTTTCCTTGATAATTTCTCAAAAGATGATTCTAAGTTCTTTTTTTTTTTATCATGGCTTTCAGGTAGTCCAATAGTTTTTAAATTATCTCTCCTGGATCAATTTTCCAGCTTAGTTGTTTTTCCAGTGGGATATTTCACATTGTTTTTTGTATTCTTTTCATTTTGTTTCATTGTTTCTTGATTTTTCATAAAGTCATTAGTTTCTAATACCACAAATATAATTTTTAAGGTATTCTTTTTTTTTTCAGTGATCTGTTGTACCTCCTTTTCCATTTGGCCAATTTTACCTTTTAAGGAGCTGTTTTATGTTTTTTCTTTCCAGTGAATTTTTGTGCCTCTTTTTCCATCTACTAATTCTGCTTTTTGATGCATTCTTCTCCTCATCGGCTTTTTCTACACCTTTTAACATTTGGCCTAGTATTTTTTTAAGGCTTTATTTTCTTCAGTATTTTTTGTGTCTCCTTTACCAAACTGTTGACTTGTTTTTTTTTTCATGATTTTCTTGCATCACTCTCATTTCTATTCCCAATTTTTCCTCTACCTCTCTTATTTGATTTTCAAAATCCTTTCTGAGGTCTTCCATGGCCTTGGACCCATTCATATTTTTTTTTTCTTAAAGGTTTTGGATGTAGGACCTTTGACTTTATTATCTTCTTCTGAATCTGTGTTTTGATCTTTCTTGTCACCATAGTAACTTTCTATAGTCAGAATTTTTTGTTGTTGTTGTTTGCTTATTTTCCTGGCCTATTACTTGACTCTTAGTTCCATTAAAGTAGGGCTTTGTATCCAGGGTGGAAGATTCACTGTCTCAAGCTTCAGGAGTTTTATGCAGCCATTTTCAGAGCTACTTCTAGGGACCTGCAAGTTTTCAGTTTTTCCAAGGTAATATGATCTAAGGAGTAGTGTGTTTACTATTCTCCTGACCTTTGCTATGTTCTGTGAATGACAAGTACTCTTTTCTGCCCTGGAACTGTGGCAAGGGTCCCCACTCTATTGCAGCTCTGGTGTGCTAGTGATCCTCTTTGTTCTGGGACTGCCACCCTGGACTGAGACTCATATCTGAGTACAGCAAAGCAACAGAGTCCTTCCCATATTTCTAGCAAAGAGACCCCTGTAATCTCCTTCTGACTATTTGTTCTACCTCTTTAACATCTGTGAGCTTAGAGCTCCAGAAGCAGCCACTGCCACTTCTGATTCAGTAGCTCCCAAGGCCTGTTGCTAGTTTGCTGGGACCAGGTCTTTGATGACACAGCCTGCATTGGACTGTGCTTACTCTCATCCAGGCAGGACAGACCTTTCCTTCTGACTTTCTAAGTTGTCTTTGGTGTCAGTGAGATGAGAGGTCTGGAAACCACCACTGTTGTTATTTATTCAGGCTTTCTGGGCCTGCTCCTGTTTGCTGGGGCCAGGTCTGCTCTGGTGTATCCTGTGCTGGAGCGCACCCCTCTCTTACCCTGGTGCAACAAACACCTCCTACTGATCTCCTAAGTTATCTTTGCCTGAAAACTTGTTTCACTCTTGTCTTTTTGTGGGTTCTGCTCCTCTAGAATTTGGTTAGAGTCATTTTAAAAAATATTTGGAGGGGTCTTGGTGACAGCTCAGGTGAGTCCCTGCCTTTATTCTGCCATGTTGGTTCCACCTTCCTAGATAATATAATTCTTCATAATAACTCTAAATATATGATACATAAGAATGAAAACCCCCAAGGCAGTTATTTAATTAGTGGTCACAGGTGCTAAGAGACTAAATTAAGTGAAAAATGCTATAAGGCCTAAATCTTGGAACAGCATCATTAAACAACCCAATTTTTAAAGGTATAGTATTTATGATTTCCACATTTAAAATGAATATTTTACAAAACTATCAGTCTTTTTAATTGCAGCAAGGTTGTATTAAAAATCAAATACTTCAAAAAACCATAAGATTTTTGTACTGTATGTGTATATGTGTATTTGAACATTTCAGCTAAGTTCGCAACACTTACTTATATTTCTTCTAAGATCTTGAACTATAAAGAGAAGAGAGTAGTATTTTATCTTACCCATTTTGAGCTAATGAACTCTGAAAAATAGAATTGTCAGAAAATATCTTGCACCTTATTTGACACACCCAATAGCAGGTGCCAGTTATTCAGTGATACAGCTGTCAATATTACTGAGAGAGACACTAATCAAAGTTCGAAATCTGAGACATAGCCTCAGAGAAACACATATAAAGCCTTTCTGTAAAGACTTGAAAAATGTTCATCTTCTAGGAAAAAAAAATAACCCTAGTTATAGGATCAGGAACCATGGGGCATGAAGTGACTTAAGAGGCCATTTAATCTGTGGTTCTATCTCTAGGCAAGCCAATATTTATACTATCCTGGTTAGATGAAAATCTGGTTTCTTTCCAAAGACCTCTACAGAAGGAGATTCAACAGTCCCTTGTGGAGAACTTATTCTAGTGCTTGATAACCCACTGTCAAAAAATTCTTCCTTAATTTAACCTAAATAGGATAATAGATTTAGAGTTACAAAGGGCATTAGATAAAACACAGTCCAACTCAATCATTTTTAGAAATAAGGAAACTGAATTATATAGAGAGATTAACAAGAAAGTTAACTTAAGAATTATTGGAAGAACTGAATGCCATTTAAAAAAAAAGAGACTAGACATCATATTTTAAGAAATTATCAAGAAAAACTACTGCAATATCTTAGATCCAGAGGATAAAGTAAAAATTGGAAAATTCACCTCCTAAAAGAGACTAAAAAATGAAAACTCGCAGGAATGTTATAGCCAAATTTCAGAGCTCCCAGGTCAAGGAGAAAACATTGCAAGCAACCAAAGAGAAACCGTTCATATAACACAGAGCCACAATCTGTATCACACAAAATTAAATAGCTTCTATGTTAAAGCAGAGAGGAGCTTTGGAATATGATATTTTGGAAGGCACAGCAGCTAATATTACGACTAAGAATAATCTGCTCAGCAATAATCTTTCAGGGGAAAAATGGATATTTAATGAAATAGCAGATTTTCAAACATTCCTGATGACAAGAACAGAAAATTTGACATTCAAATATAAGACTCAAGAGAAGCAAATCAAGGTAAACATGAAAGAGAAATTATGAGGGATTCATTAAAGTTAAACTATTTTCTTACCCACATGGGAAGGTAATACTTGTAATTCCTAAAAACTTTATCATTATTAAGGTAGCTAAAAGTAGTTTATATGGACAGAGGTCATGCAAGTGAGTTTATTACATTGAAATGATATTTAAAATAAATGAAGTGGTAAGAAAGAGGCATAATATAGCTAAGGAGTAATGTAGCTTATAGTATTTGTCCATAAAAATCACAAAATCTCAGTTATAAGTGACCTCAGAGTTAAAATGTACCTGGAAAGATATTCTGTACAAATTATCATATGAATACCCAGCTTTCAATTGCAGGTACCTAGTGAGAGGAAACCAGCCACCTCCCTCTGCAACCCATTGCAATATACTTAAGTTATGCCTCAGCCTTCCTCTCTAAATCTTTAAACACTTCTTCATTCTGCCTTATGGGGCCAGGTGGAACAAGCCTCATCTCTCTTCATAATAGCAATGGATGGCAACTTTTATGACCCTTTTATCTTCTCCAAAGTGTGGCTCACAGATTCTTCTTTCAAGGCAGGGCTGGGCCTCATGTTGTTCCAGAGTCTAAACATATAGCAAGCCAGAATGATTGAAGTAAGTGATAAAGAAAGCTGTGGTCCAAGCTGCGCTAGCTGAATTATATTAGCTCAGCTAAATTCATTTTGTCCTGTCTCTCTAGGATATACTTGCCAGTGGATTCACATGACAAGCAATAAAAGGCCAAATGAAGTAACAGAAAAAGGAAGATAATTTTTTTTTTATTATTGCAGAGTAGAATGACACAACTGATTTTCACATCAGCATGATCGACTACTAGCATTAATATACTTTTTATGGTGCATGGCTCTGGACATAACTGAACTGCATGATGGCTTCCCCAAGTTTTTTTTTGTTTTTTTAAGGTTCAAGCTTTGCAGAATTCACTCTGATAAGAAAACTATACTACCTTGTGTCATATGATTATTTTATAATAATGTTATAGATGAGTTTTTCAGTAATTTGGTGCAATCCAATATAATAAACTATTATAAAACACTTATTGTATGCATAGTTAGTGATATCATATTTAGATATGTTTTATGATTTCAAATAGCTTTTGTTCAAGTAGGGAACCATACTACATTGTTATTATTGTTGTTGTGGTTGTTGTTTGTCCTTCATTCTCAAAGTGTATGAATGATATCATGAGAGAAATATCTTGACTTGTACATGAATTTGATATAAATGGGGAAGAGCTATGCAAAGTTTTCAGCCTTACTTTCTCCTTCAGAATCATCCAAGTCCAGTGGCAAGATAAAGGCCAAGATGACTGGAAATAGCCCAGGATGTAGTAGATTAGATTGGCCTTTCTAAATTAAAGTCTTTCCTAAGCCTCAGTTTGTTTGCCTATCCATTCAATGATTACAGGCTGGATAAGAGTTTAGACAAATGATGGTTCTATTTACCATTACAAAGACATCAAACTGGGAGTGGAAGACCTTAAGAGTTTCTGTCCATAACAGAAAGCAATTACTGTTTATAGTCATTCTAAGCCATCCAAGCCAATCTAAGCCAATCTAAATTATGAGTCACAAAGGCTTGGACTGGGGCTATTATTGGCCATTCAATGAAAGCCAGAATGACTTGGGTTTTAAGGTGGAGTCAAAGCTCCCTTCAAAAAATAATGCACTTTTTAAAATGCACTTTTAAAACCCTGTGTTTACAGAGCTATTTCAAGAAATTCAAAATGAAAACCATTCAGAAAAAAAGTAAATTGTCCCAGCTTTTTTAGTAGAAAAAGTAATGAGAGAGAAAGAGAGAGAGAGAGAGAGAGGAGAGAGAGAGAGAGAGAGAGAGAGAGAGAGAGAGGGAGAGGAGTTTGTACTCTTCAGGACAGATATCCTCTGTGTATAATTGGTCTGATCAGCCCTTCTTTCCATTTTTGCTTTCCTCAGTACCTTTTCAGTTTCATTGTACAACACAATAGGATTTCTGATGTTGGAGTTCAAATGTGCTATCTTTGCTGTCTTGATAGGGAAAAATGATGAAATCTTTACAGACCTTTTCCATTTTCCATGTGTTCATTGTCTTCTTTTCAGGTTCATCCTCACATGCCTAATGTTGGGTCTTTCACTAAACTTTTACAGTTATTTATTTACTTTATTCTGAATTTAAGAACTAAAACAAGTATTTCTATAACATAGTAGAGAAGGGGGAAAATGAACAAAAAACCCAAACCAAAACAAAATGATTGCATATGAAACCGCAAATCTATTAGGTGCTACTTGCTATTCCTTTTAAATATATAACAAATTTATTATGTAACTTTCTTTTTTTTTCTCTTCCTCCCCCCCAAGATGGCTACCATCAGACACAAATATGCTTGTGTGTATGGTGTGTTTGTGTGTGTGTGTGTGTGTGTGTGTGTGTATGTGTGAGAGAGAGAGAGAGAGTTTGTGCATATGTATGTGTATAATCATTCTATTCATATTTGTGTTTATCAATTCTTTCTCTAGATACAGCTAACATCTTCCTTCAGGGGTACTTTGTAGTTAGTTTGGGTATTTATAATAGTAAAATGACTTAGTTCCTCAAAGTTGTTCTTTAAACAACTTTAAACAACATTGCTCTTACTGTATACAATGTTCTCTTCATTTTGCTCAATTCACTTTTCATTATTTCATGCAAGTCTATCCATGATATAATGACCTGTTTTCCTGCAGATATGGGAACAGTTTTAATGCAAAAGTATTACTTCAGCATTCACCTGACTTTATCCATTTCCTTATAGTATCCTTCCACTTCAACTATAGGGTTGGGTTTTTTTTTTGGTGATTGGGGTTAAGTGACTTGGCCAGGGTCACACAGCTAGTAAGTGTCAAGTGTTTGGTCTGAGACCTGATTTGAACTCAGGTCCTTCAGACTTCAGGGACAGTGCTCTATTCACTGTACCACCTAGCTGCCCCCTGACTTCAACTATAGAAAGTGCTTCATTGTCGTGTGGAAGTAACAGTGGATTCTTCAATGCTATGACAGCAAAGCACATAGTCTGACAGGTCCTAAAACACTGTAAAGTGACCAGCAATTGACAGTACATTTCCAACTAAGATTAGAATGGCTCATATCCAGTTTGGGCACAAGATGGTAACTCATTTGTCCATAACACTCTTCAAACACCATCTACTCAGGTAAAGAGGGGTTATAGTCTGCATTCATCATAAAGAACCCAAAGTCAAACAAAGATGCCTGATGCTATTTCATTTAATTTCTTCCTTCCAAAATCCATCCTTCATATGGCTGTCATAATAATACTGTTAAGAAACATTTATTACAATGGTAGTCTTTTGTTCAAAAACATTCAGTGGCTCCCTTATTGCTTCTAGGATAAATAAGAGCCCATAAATTGTCTCTACAAATCTGACTCCAGTATACCTGCAAGCCAGACTAAATGGACTTTTTCCTATACCCAGCATTCTATAATCTTGCCTCTACAACACAATTCCAATGCATTTCTACTTTTCAAAATCCTTACATTCTTTCAAGTGTCATCTACTTTTTGAGGATGTTTCTAATCTAGTTAATACTCTCTCCCTTTTCCTAGAGATTTTGTCTGATTTTTTTTTTTGGCTTCTTGACCTTCAAAGTTATTTTAAAATTTGTCTATGTGCATCTTTCCTTCTCTCTATCCTCACCTACCCTCACATACCAATGTAGAATGTAAGTGCTCTGAGGGCACGGGTTATTGTTTTCTTTTTCCTTTGTATCCCATGTTTAGCACAGTGCTTTGTGCAGAGATGGGTCTCAAAAAATGTTTGTTCAATCAAAATGAACTTTCTTTCTAATCTGCTTTAACCAATGAAATATACCCTTTCATCAATCCTCATTATGTCATTGATTTTAATATATATTAAACCTTTAATACTGACCTTTCAAGGTGGTACTTCAAATAACATTTAAAATATCCCTGATGCATCTGAAGGTCAGTAAAGCTATTTATAATGCTAAGGACATATAATCAGGTGACACAGGCTTTTACTCTGTTACTGTCATTGAAATGAGCCAGCAAATCTTTTTGGAGAACAGCAGCAGCACGTACTTTTGGGAAGAATTCTTTATCTTTCATATTGAGCTATATCTCCAGTGCACAGAAAATTGATTACCATGTCTTAGCACTAATACCTACTCACTCATATAAATTTTAACTCATTTATCCATATTCAGCTATTGTGAAGTATCCTATTTTTTTAATTAAAAGAATTAATGAGAAATTACAAAAATGTTGCAAGCCCATTAATGTGTATTTTAAATAACTTTTTTTACATTAAGTTTTTATTTAGTATTTTATTTTTCCCCATTTACATGTAAAAATAATTTTAAATAATAATTTTTAAATCTTTGAGTTCCAAATTCTCTCTCTTCCTTCCTCCCTATATCATCTCCTTGAGAAGGTAAACAATTTGATACAGGTTATACAAGTGTAGTTATGCAAAACTTATTCATAAAAGTCATGTTGTGAAAAAAATGTAAATTAGAGAAAAAAACTCAAAAAAAATAAAGAAAGTTTAAAAACATACTGTTTATCTGTATTTAGATGCCATGAGTTCTTTCTCTGGGAATGGAGAGTATGTTTCATCTTAAGTCCCTCAGAGTTGTCTTGAATCATCGTATTACTGAAAATCCCTAAGTCATCCATGGCTGATCATGTTAAAAAATTGCTATTACTTTGTACATGACACATTTCACTTTGAATCAGCTCATGCAAGTCTTTCCAGGTTTTTCTGAAATCAGCCTGCTCATCATTTCTTAGAGTTCAATAGTGTTAGATCATAATCACATACTATAACTTGTTCAGCCATTCCCTAATAAACAGGCATTCCCTAGACTTCTAATTCTTTACCCCCAGAAAAGAGCTGATACACACACACACACACACACACACACACACACACACACACACACAGATAGATGTGTGTGTATGTGTATATGTATATATAGATATATATAGATATATATCTATATATATATGTGATGTGTGTGTGTGTGCATCCTTTTCCTTTGCACTTTTTTTTATCTCTATTGGGTTACAGACCTAGTAGTGGTATTGCTAGGTCAAAGGGGATTCATGGTTTTATAGCAATTTGAGCATATCTCCAAATTGCTCAACAGAATGGTTGAATCAGTTGAAGACTCTACCAACAATACATTAAAGTCTCATTTTTCCCCATTCCCTCCAACACCTGTCATTTACCTTTTCTGTCCTATTAGTCAGTCTAATAGATATGAGGTGGTATCTAAGAATTGTTTTAATTTTCATGTATCCAATCAATAGGGAGTTAGAGTGTTTTTCATATGTCTATTGATAGCTTGGATTACTTCATCCTAAAACTGATCATATCTTTTGATCATTTATCAATTGGGGAATGGCTCTCATGTTATAAATTTGACTCAGTTCTGCATATGTTTTAGAAATGAGGACATTATCAGAGAAACTTACTTTAATTATTTTTCACAATTACTATTGCTAACTGTATTTCCCTCCATCCTACCCCCCCTTTATTCTATTTTTTCTCTTTCACCCCATCCCACCTCAAAAGTGTTTTGCTTCTGAATAACCCATCTCCAATCTGCCCTCCCTTCTATCAAACCTCACCCATTCTCTTATTCCCTTGTTCTCCTACTTTTCTGTAGGGTAAGATAGATTTCTATACCCAATTACATGTGTATGTTATTACCTCTTTGAATCAACAGTTTTGAGAGTAAGGTTCACTCACTCCCCTTACTCCCCACCTCTTCCTCTCCAGTGTGACAGCTTCTTCCCTCTTTTACGTGAGATAACTTACCCCATTCTACCTCTCCTTTTCCATTCCTCTCTCTCACACCTTAATTAATTTTTTTAGATATCATTACTTCAAATTCAACTTACACCTATGCCTTCTGTCTATATATGCAACTACTAACTAGCCTAATAATAAGAAAAGTCTTATGAGTTACAAATATCATCTTCCCATGTAGGAATAAAAACAGTTTAACCTTATTAAGTCCCTTATGATTTCCCTTTCTGTTTACCTTCATATACTTCTCTTGAATCATGTATTTGAAACTAAAATTTTCTTTTCAGCTATGGTCTATTTATCAAGAATGCTTGAAAGTCCTCTATCTCATTGAATATCCATTTTTCCCCTCAAAGGATTATACTCAGTTTCACTAGGTAGGTTATTGTTGGTTGTAATTTTAGCTCCACTGCCCTCTGGAATACCATATTCCAATTTTTAATGTAGGACCTACTAAATTTTGTGTTACCCTCACTATGGCTCCATGATATTTGAATTATTTCTTTCTGGCTGCTTGCACTATTTTCTCCTTGACCTAGGAACTCAGGAATTTGGCTAAAAAATTTCTGGTAGTTTTCACTTTTGGATCTCTTTTAGGAGGTGATTGGTGGATTCTTGCCATTTCAATTTTACACTCTGGTTCTGGAATATCAGGACAACTTTCCCTAATGATTTCTTTTCTTTATGTGGTAACCAGGTGTATTACAAGAGAAATGAACATGCATGCGGAACCCAAAGGTTTCCCAGTCTTTACTGAAGTTAACATTTTTGTAATAGCAAGACAAAGGGAGGAGGGGATACAAGGAAAGGTCATGACAAAGATGCAGAAATGGGGCAAAAAAGGTTGGAAAAAAGGCAAGATGACCCCTCATGGGGAGGAGCAAGATGATGGCAAAAGCCTCATTCTTTTCTCTTGGGATTTGTTAGACTATGAAGATAGGAGAGTCCATTTTTCTGCAACAGACACCAGCACCACAAGTATTATTTCAGCCTGGTGCAGACTAGCTGGCACCTGTCTTGCCTCCAAAAGACACACAGGAAGTCCAACTTGGGGTGCAACAAGAAATTATGTCAGGTCAGTAGGAACTTCATTCTTGACACATTCAGGCCTCTTGCATGTTCTGGGTCCAGTGTTTCTTAGTTTGAAAAGGTCTCCCAGTGCTTCCTGGGCCATCTCCAGTTTTCCTGATCTGCATCTTGCCACTGAATCCAGCTGACTTGAGAGGAAAAAGTGAGGCTGGTGACTTTGCACAGCCCTCATTTTGAGGTTTAGAGGTTCCAGGACCTTGGAATAATGAGAGCAAGAGACACGGATCCTGCCTGAATGAATTTGACGTAAGCTTTCTTTCATCCAAAGACAAGGTTTATAAGAACATTGATTGGGGGTGGGTGAGATTTTAAGAATTTAAGAGATTTAAGAATTGGTAAGACTCTTAAGGAATCTAATCATTTGTATCACTAATGCAAAGGACTGTACTGGGAGGAGAGGAAAGGGGAGGCAGAGAAGAGTAAATTACATCACATGAAAAGGCACAAAAAACTATTATAGTGGAGGGAAAATAGGAGGGAAATGAGCATTGTTTGAACTTTTATCAGATTTAGTTAAAAGAGGAAATAACATAATCAGTTAGGTATGGAAACCTAACTTACTTTATAGGAAGTAGGAGGGAAAAGGGAAAAGAAAAGGGAGAGATGAATAGAAAGGAGGGAAGAAGTAGTAAAGGTAAAGGGGAAGACAAGGGAGGGGCTAATAGAAGGGAGGGGAGACTGAGAGAAGTGATGTTCAAAAGCAAAACTCTAAAGAGGAGGAAAAGAGAGAAAGGAGAGAGAAAAGCATAAATGGGGGAGACAGAATGGAGAGAAAGACACAGATAGTAATCATAACTGTGAATATGAATGGCATTAACTCTCTAATAAAATGGAAATGGATAGCAGAGTGGATAAAGAACCATAATCCTACAATGTGTTGCTTAGAAGAAATAGATTTGGAGCACAGGGATACACACAGAGTAAAGGTAAAAGCCTGGAGCAGAATATATTCTGCTTCAGCTGAAGTGAAAAAAAAAAAAAGCAGGGGTAGCAATCTTGATCTCAGCCAAAGCAAAAGCAAAAAGAGATCTAATTAAAAGATATAAGGAAGGAAACTACTTCCTGTTAAAAGGTACCATAGACAATTAAGTAATATCATTACTAAACACATATACACCAAGTGGTAGAGCATTCAAATTCTTAGATGATAAATTCATTGAGTTACAGAAAGAAATAGATAACAGAATTGTACTCCCATTCTATGAACTAGATAACTCTAACCACAAAATAAACAAGAAAGAAGATAAGGAGATGAATAGAATTATAGAAAAGTTAGATATGGTTAACCTCTGGAGAAAATTGAAGGGAGATAGAAAGGAATGCATACCTTTGTCTCCATGGCACATATCACCTACACAAAAATTGACCACGTACTAGGGCATAAAAACCTCACAAATGAATGCAGAATGGCAGAAATATTAAATGCAACTTTATCAGATCATGGTGCAATAAAAATTATGCATAATTAAGGGCCATGTGAAGATAGAAAAAAATTAATTGTAAACGAAATAATCTAATCCTGAAGAATGAGTGTGTCAAATAAGAAATCATAGAAACCCAACAACTTCATCCAAGAGCATGACAATAATGATACAACACTACCAAACTTATGATATGTAGTAAAAGTAGTTCTTAGGGGAAGTTTTATATCTCTCAATGCTTACACGATAGAGAAAGAAGAGAACAATGAATTGATTTTTTAAAAAAAGGTAGAAAAAGGCCAAATAAAAAAATCCCCAGTTAAGTTCCAAATTAGAAATTTTAAAAACCAACAGAGAGATTAATAAAATTGAAATTAAGAAAACTATTCAATTAATAAATAAAGCTAAGAGCAGATTTCATGAAAAAAATAAAATAGATAAACTTTTGGTTAATTTGCTTTAAAAAAAAAAAGAAAGAAGAAAACCAAATTACCAGCATCACAAATGAAAAGGGTAAATTTGCCACCAAGGAATAGGAAATCAAACAATAATTAGTAGGTATTTGTACCAACTGTATGCTAATCTATTGACAATCTCAGTGAAATGAATCAATACTTTAAAAAATACATAAATTGCCCAGATCAATGAAAGAGGAAATAAAATACTTGAATAACCTCTATTTCAGAAAAAGAAATTGAACAAGCCGTCAATGAACTCCCCAAGAAAAAATCTCCAGGGCCAGATGGATTTACAGGTGTATTCTATCAAACATTTAAAAAACAATTAATTCCAATACCACACAAACTATTTGGGAAAACAGGTGAAGGAGTCCCACCAAATTCTTTTTATGATACAAATATGATGTTGATACCTAAAACTAGAAGAGCCAAAACAGAGAAAAAAAAATTATGGACCAATTTACATAACGAATATAGAAGCAAAAATTTAAATAAAATATTAGCAAAGATATTACAGCAACTTATCTTGAGGATAATACATTATGACCAAGTAGGATTTATACCAGGAAGGCAGGGCTGATTCAATATTAGGAAAACTACCAGCATAATTGACCATATCAACAACAAAACTAACAGAAATCATATGATTATCTCAATAGATGCAGAAAAAACTTTTGACAAAATACAACACCCATTCTTATTAAAAACAATAAGGAGCAGTGGGGTCGGAGCCAAGATGGTGGAGTGAAAGCAGTTACTTGCTTGAGCTCTCCCCAAAACCCCTCCAAATACTCATAAAAAATGGCTCTAAACAAATTCTGAACCAGCAGAACCCACAAAAAGACAGAATGAAACAAATTTCCAGCCCAAGACATCCTGGATGATTGATCAGAAAGGTGTATCGCCCTGGGCGCAGCGCGGAGTGGGCGTGTAGGCTGCAGCAAACCTGGAGCAGCCCCCAGAGGACTGAATCGCCGGCAGCTGTGGAGGATTCCAGACTCCTCAATCCACGAATGCCAAGGACAATTTAGAAGGTCAGTGGGAAAAGTCTGTTTCTGTCGGTGGTGAGAGAGGATGGCGGGGTCTCAGCTCCATTCCCCAAGAGCCAGGCCCTGGGGGGTGTAGCTGCTTCCCAAGCTTCTGTCCCGCAGACTGAGGGGGAAGCCAGTGGCTGATCAGAGAGGGACTGCAGGGATCTCTTTGCCAGTGCTAAGGCAGGAATCTCTTGCTTTGCCCGTGTGTAGATCTGGGTCACAGTTCTGGGCAGCAGTGCTGAGGTGAGGAGGAGCGCTGGCATGGTGGAGCTTGTAGTAGCTGTGGAGAGAAAACCCTCCTCACAGTTACAGGACAGAAAGGAATACACAGGCCACGAAAGGAGTAAATACCTCACCTCTTATCATACTACCTTGGAAGAACTAAAAATCTACAGGTCCCTACAAGTATCTCTGAAAACAGCTACATAAACCCCTGAAGCTTAGGACAGTACACTCTCCATAATGGAAGCAGACTCTAATCTTAACAAAGAGTTTAAAACTAAAGTGATTGGCTGGGATCATGAGCAAGCAGTGCAAAAAGAGTCAGACTATATTATCTTACTTTGGTGACCAAAGAAGATCAAAATATACAACCAGAAGAAGACAACAAAATCAAAGCTCCTACATCCAAAGCCTCCAAGAAAAATATGAATCAGTCCCAGGCCTTGGAAGAGCTCAAAAGGGATTTTGAGATGCAAGTAAGGGAAGTAGAGGAAAAACTGGGAAGAGAAATGAGAGTGATGCAAAAAAATCATGAAAAACAAGTCAATAGCTTGCTAAAGGAGACCCAAAAAAATACTGAAGAAAATAACACCTTAAAAAAAAGCCTAACCCAAATGGCAAAAGAGGTCCAAAAAGCCAATGAGGAGAAAAATGCCCTAAAAAGCAAAATCAGCCAAATGGAAAAGGAAGGCCAAAAGATTACTGAAGAAAATACTTCCTTAAAAATTAGAATAGAGGAATTGGAAGCTGGTGAATATATGAGATATCAAGACACTATAAAACAAATCCAAAAGAATGAAAAAAGTAGAAAACAATGTGAAATATCTCACTGGAAAAACCACTGACCTGGAAAATAGATCCAGGAGAGAGAATTTAAAAATTATTGGACTATCTGAAAGCCATGATCAAAAAAAGAGGCTAGACATAATCTTTCAAGAAATTATCAAGGAAAGCTGCCCTGATATATTAGAACCAGAGGGCAAAATAGAAATGGAAAGAATCCATATATCTCCTCCTGAAAGAGACCCCCAAAGGAAAAGTCCTAGGAATATTGTAGCCAAATTGCAGAGTTCCCAGGTCAAGGAGAAAATATTACAAGCTGCCAGAAGGAAACAATTCAAGTACTGTGGAAACACAATCAGGATTACACAAGATTTAGCAGCTTCGACACTAAAGGACCACAGGGCATGGAATATAATATTCCAGAGGGCAAAGGAGATAGGATTACAACCAAGAATCACCTCCCCAGCAAAACTGAGTATAATCTTTCAGGGGAAAATGTGGTCATTCAGTGAAATAGAGGACTTTCAAGCATTCTTGATGAAAAGACCAGAGCTGAATAGAAAATTTGACTTTCAAATACGGGACTCCAGTGGAACATGGAGAGGTAAACAGGAAAGAGAAATCATAAGAGACTTATTAAGATTGAACTATTTACATTCCTGCATGGAAAGATGATATGTGTAACTCATGAGAACTTTGTCAGTATTAGGGTAGTTGAAGGAACAAAAATTTATGTATGTATATATAGATAGATAGATAGATAGAGGGCACAGGGTGAGTTGAAGATTAAGGGGTCATATCTGGAGAATAAAATTAAGGGATGAGAGAGGATTATACTCAGAGAAGAAGAAAGGGAGAAGTAGAATGGGGTAAATTATGTCAAAAAAACGGAAAAGGAAAGTCTCTTGCAGTGGATGGGAAATGGGGGAAGGTGAGAGGGAATGAGTGAATCTTATTCTCATAGGATTTGGCTTAAGGAGAGAATAACATACACATTCAATTGGGTATGGAAATCTGTCTTACCCTACAGGAAAATAGGGGGAGAAGGGGACAAGAGAGCAGGGAGGTGATAGAGAGGAGGGCGGATTGGGAAAGAGGGTAATCAGAAGCAAATACTTCTGAGGAGGGACTGGGTCAAAAGAAAGAATAGAATAAATGGGAGGGCAGGATAGGATTAAGGGAAATAGAGTTAGTTTTTCACATGTCTACTAAGGAAGCGTTTTGCATAACTGCACATGTACAACCTATATTAAGTTGCTTGCCTTTTCAATGAGGGTGGGTGGGGAGGGAGGAAGGGAGAAAATTTGGAACTCAAAGTTTTAAAAACACATGTTTAAAAAAATGTTTTCACATGCAACTGGGAAATAAGAAATACAGGAAAAGGGGTACAGAAATCTATCCTGCTCTACAGGAAAATAGAAGGGGAAGGGGATAAGAGAAGGGAGGGTGGAGAGATAGAAGAGAAGGCAGACCAGGGGAAGGGGTATTCAGAATGCATGCCATCTTGGGGTGGGAGGAGGGGTGAGAAATTTGGAACTCAAAAACTTGTGGAAGTGAATATTGAAAACTAAAAATAAATAAATTTATACTAAAGAAAGAAATTTACAAAAAAGTCTTAGAGAGAAAAAAAAACAATAGAGTGCATAGGAATAAATGGAGCCTTCCTTTAAATGACAGGCAACATCTAAAATCATCAGCAAGCATTACATTTAATAGGGATAAGATAAAAGCATTTCCAATAAGAGCAGGAGTGAAACAAGGATGTCTGTAATCACTACTGGTTATTCAATACAGTACTAGAAATGTTACCTTTAGCAATAAAAGAAAAAAAAATTGAAGGAATTAGAATAGGCCAAGAAGAAACAAAGCTATCACTCTTTGCAGATGATATGATGGTATATTTAGAGAATCCTAGAGAATCAAGTAAAACATTACTTCAAATATTAAACAAATTTTGCAAAGTTGCAGGATAAGAAATAAACCCATGCAAATTATTAGCATTTATCTATCCATCTGTATACACACACACACACACACACACACACACGTGTGTGTGTGTGTGTATGTGTGTGTGTATATATATATATATATTTGTTGAAAGAATATAATGTTCAGAATATCAAGGGAATTAATAAAATGAAATGTAAGGGAAGGAAGGTAACCCAGCCATACCAGATGTAGAACTATTATAAAGGAGCAATCATCAAAGCTGCTTGGTACTAGATAAGAAATAGAGTAGTGGATCAGTGGAACAGGTTAGGAATGCAAGACACAGTAGTCAATTAGAGTAATTTACTATTTGATAAACCCATAGATCCTAGCTTCTGGGATAGAACTCATGTTTGACAAAAGCTGCTAGGAAAACTGGAAAAGAGTATGGCAGAAACTAGGCATAGATCAACATTTTACACCCCAAACCAAGATAAAGTCAAATGGGTACATGATTTACATGAAAAGACTGATACTATATGCAAACTAGAGAAAAAGGAACAATTTACCTATCAGATCTATGGAAAAGGGAAAAATTTATGACCAAACAACAATGCAAAATGGATTACTTTGATTGCATTAAATTAAAAACTTTTGCACAAACACAGCCAATGTGACCAAGATTAGAGGGAAGCAGAAAACTGGGGGAAAATTTATAACCAGTGTCTCTGATAAAGGGCCTCATTTCTAAAATATATAGAGAACTGAGTCAAATTTATAAGAATACAAGTCATCTCCCAATTAATAAATGGGCAAAGAATATGAATAGGTAGCTTTCAGAGGAGGAAATTAAAGCTACCTTTAGACATGTGAAAAAAATTTCTAAATCATTATTCATTAGAGAAAAGCAAATCAAAATTACTCTGAGGTACCATATCACACCTATCAGATTGGCTTTTATGACAAAACAGGAAAGTGATAAATGCTGGATTAGAAGTGGGAAAATTGGAACACTAATATGTTTTTGGTGGAACTGTACAGTGATCCAGCCATTCTGGAGAGCAATTTGAAAATGTGGCCAAAGGTCCATAAGATTGTGCATACCTTTTGACACAGCAATACCACTTTCATACCTGTATCCCAAAGAGATCATAAAAATGGGAAAAGGACCCACATATTCAAAAATTTATAGTAGCTCTTTTTGTGGTGGTGAAAAATTGGAAACTGATGGGGAGCCCATTAATTGGGGAATGACTGAACAAGCTGTGGTATATAAATGTGATGAAATACTATTGCACTATAAGAAATGATGAGCGAGTGGGCTTCAGAAAAACCTGGAAAGACTTACATGAATTGATGCTGAGTGAAATGAGCAGAACCACGAGAACATTGTACACAATAACAGACATAAGGTATGAAGACTGACTATCATTTGATAGACTTAGCTCTTCTCTGCAATGCAAGGATCTAAGACAATTCAAAAAGTATCATGATGGAAAATGCTATCCACATCAAGAGAAACAATTATGGAGTCTGAATGCAGATAGAAGCATGCTATTTTCTCTTTTTTCCTTTTGATGTTTTGTTTTGACTTCTACCATTAGTTGTAATTCTTCTATACATGATTACTACTGTGAAAATATGTTTAATATTATTGTATAAGTAGGGCCTATATCAGATTGCATGATGTCTTGGGGAAGGGAGGAGGATAAAAAAAGGGAAAAATTTTAAAACTCAAAATCTTATGGAAATGAATGTTGAAAACTAAAAATAAATGAATTTTTCATTAAAAAAAGAATCCACCATATTTCCTAGACTCTTAAGGAATCTAAGCATCAATATAAGTATCAATAATACAAATGGTTCAGATTTTCAGAATCTGAACTATTGGCTAGATTTTAAGAATCTAAACTGATAATTTCTTGAAAGATGATGTCTAGGCTCTTTGTTTGATCAATGCTTTCAGGGATTCCAATAATTTTTAAATTACCTCTGTTGGCTCTATTTTCTAGGTCAAGTGTTTTCCCCATGAGACAGTTCACATTCTCTTCTGCTTTTTCACACTTTGGTTTTGTTTTATTCTTTCTTGAGTTCTCAGAAAGTCATTAGCTTCTTTTTGCTCCATTCCAAATTTTTTTTAAATTAATTAATTTATTTTTATTTTTCAACATTCACTTCCATAAAATGTTGAGTTCCACATTTCTCCCCATCATCTCTCATCCCTCTCCCACCCCAAAATGGCATGCATTCTGAATACCCCTTCTCCTAATCTGCTCTCCCTTCTATCTCTCCCCCCCCTTCTCTTATCCCCTTCCCCTTCAATTTTCATATAGGGCAGGATAGATTTCTATACCCCATTTCCTGTAAATCTTATTTCCCATTTGTATATGAAAACAATTATTTTTAACTTTTGTTTTTAAAACTTTGGGTTCCAAATTTTCTTCCTTCCTCCCTCCCTCCCAACTCTCTTTGAGAAGGCAAGCAACTAGATACAGATTATACATGTGTAGTAACGCAAAATACTTCCATAGTAGTCATGTTGTGAAAAACTAACTATATTTCCCTTCACCTATCCTACCCCCCATTTATTCTATTCTCTCCCTCTCTCTCTCTGTTTTTTTTTTTTTTTTTTGGAAATTGAGGTTAAGTGACTTGCCCAGGGTCACACAGCTAGTAAGTGTCAACTGTTAGGTCTGAGGCCAGATTTGAACTCAGGTCCTCCTGACTTCATAGCTGGTGCTCTATACACTGCACCACCTAGCTGCCCCTCTTTACTCTCTTTTGACCATCTCCCTCCTTAGATGTGTTTGCTTCTGATTACCCCTTCCTCCAATCTGCCCTCCCCTCTATCATCCTCCTGCTCTCTTGTCTCATTCCCTACCCTATTTTCCTAGAGGGTAAGATAGATTTCCATACCCAATGGAGTGTGTATGTTATTCTCTCCTTAAGCCAAATTTGATGAGAATAAGATTCACTCATTCACTCTAACCTTCCCCCATTTCCCCTCCACTGTAAAAGCCTTTACTTATCTGTTTTATGTCAGATAATTTATCCCATTCTACCTATCCCTTTCTCCTTCTCTCTATATAATCCTCTCACCCCTTAATTTTATTCTCCAGATATCATCCCTTCATCTTCAACTCACCCTGTGACTTCTACCTATCTACACATACATATAATTCTTTTTCCCCTCCAACTACTCTAATACTGACAGAGGACTCATGAGTTACAAATATTATCTTTCCAGGCAGAATGTTAAAAGTTCAAACTTAATAAATCCCTTACAATTTTTCATTTCTGTTTATCTCTTCATGTTTCTCTTGAGTCTTGTATCTGAAAGTCAAATTTTCTATTCAACTCTAGTCTTTTCATCAGGAATGCCTTAAAGTCCTCTATCTCTGAATGTCCATTTTTTCCCCTGAAGGATTATGCTTAGTTTTTGGGGGTAGGTGATTCTCGGTTGTAATTCTATCTCCTTTGACTTTTGGAATATTATATTCCAAGCCCTTCAGTCTCTTAATGTAAAAGCTGCTAAATCTTCTGTTATCCTGATTCTGTTACCACAATATTTAAATTGTTTCTGTCTGCTTGCTTGCAATATTTTCTCTTTGACCTGGGAATTCTGGAAATTGGCTACAATATTCCTAGGAATTTTCCTTTGGGGATCTCTTTCAGGAGGTGATTGATGGATTCTTTCCATTTCTCTTTTGCCCTCTGGTTCTAAAATATCAGGACAGTTTTCCTTGAAAATTTATTGGAAAATGATGTTTAGTCGTTTTTGTTTGTTTGTTTCATCATAGCTTTCAGAGAGTCCAATGATTTTTAAATTCTTTCTCCTGGATCTATTTTCCAGGTCAGTTGTTTTTCTTTCGGTTTTTTTTTCTATTTTCATATTTTTTAATATAAATTTATTTATTTTTAGTTTTCAACATTCACTTCCACAAGTTTTTGAGTTCCAAATTTTCACCCCATCTCCCCCTCCCCCCAAAGATGGCAGCATTCTGAATATCCTTCCCTAGTCTGTCCTCTCTTCTATCTCTCTCCCCTTATCTTATCCCTTTCCCCTTCTATTTTCCTGTAGGGCAGGATTGACTTCTGTACACCATTTCCTGTATTTCTTATTTCCCAGTAGCATGTGAAAACATTTTTTTTAAACATATGTTCTTAAAACTTTAGGTTTCAAGTTTTCTCTCTTCCTCCCTCCCCACTCACCCTCACTGAAAAGACAAGCAACTCAATATAGGTTGTACATGTGCAGTTATGCAAAACACTTCCTTAGTAGACATGTTGTGAAAAACTAACTCTATTTCCCTTAAATCTATTCTGCCCTCCCATTTATTCTATTCTTTCTTTTGACCCTGTCCCTCCTCAGAAGTATTTACTTCTGATTACCCCTTTCCAATCTGCCCTCCTCTCTATCATCCCCCTGCTCTCTTGTCCCCTTCTCCCCCTATTTTCCTGTAGGGTAAGACAGATTTCCATACCCAATTGAATGTGTATGTTATTCCTCCTTAAGCCAAATCCTATGAGAATAAGATTCCCTCATTCCCTCTCACCTTCCCCTTTCCCCTCCACTGTAAGAGCTTTTCTTTTCTGTTTTTTTTGTGAGATAATTTACCATTCTACCTCTCTTTCTTCTTCTCCGTACAATCCTCTCTCTCCCTTAATTTTATTCTCCAGATATGACCCTTAATCTTCAACTCACCCTGTGCCCTCTATCTATCTGTCTATCATTACACATACACATTAATTTTTCCTCCAACTACCCTAATACTGACAAAGTCTCATGAGTTACAAATATCATCTTTCCATGCAGGAATGTAAACAGTTCAATCTTAATAAGTCTCTTATTTCTCTTTCCTGTTTACCTCTTCATGTTCCACTGGAGTCCTGTATTTGAAAGTCAAATTTTCTATTCAGCTCTGGTCTTTTCATCAGGAATGCTTGAAAGTCCTCTATTTCACTGAATGACCATTTTCCCCTGAAGATTATACTCAGTTTTGCTGGGTAGGTGATTCTTGGTTGTAATCCTATCTCCTTTGCCCTCTGGAATATTATATTCCATGCCCTGCGGTCCTTTAATGTAGAAGCTGCTAAATCTTGTGTTATCCTGATTGTGTTTCCACAGTACTTGAATTGTTTCCTTTGGCAGCTTGTAATATTTTCTCCTTGACCTGGGAACTCTGGAATTTGGCTACAATATTCCTAGGACTTTGGGGATCTCTTTCAGGAGGAGATCTGTGGATTCTTTCAATTTCTATTTTGCCCTCTGGTTCTAATATCAGGGCAGTTTTCCTTGATAATTTCTTGAAAGATGATGTCTAGGCTCTTTTTTTGATCATGGCTTTCAGATAGTCCAATAATTTTTAAATTCTCTCTCCTGGATCTATTTTCCAGGTCAGTTGTTTTTCCAATGAGATATTTCACATTGTTTTCTAATTTTTCATTCTTTTGGATTTGTTTACTGTGTCTTGATTTCTCATAAAGTCACTATCTTGCAAATGCTCTATTCTAATTTTTAAGGAAGTATTTTCTTCAGTAGTCTTTTGGATTTCCTTTTCCATTTGGCCAGTTTTCTTTTTAGGGCATTTTTCTCCTCATTGGCTTTTTGGACCTCTTTTGCCATTTGGGTTAAGCTGTTTTTTAAGGTGTTATTTTCTTCAGTATTTTTTAGCAAGCTGTTGACTTGCTTTTCGCGTGATTTTCTTGCATCACTCTCAGTTTTTCCTCTACTTACCTTACTTGCTTCTCAAGATCCATTTTGAGCTCTTCCAAGGCCTGGGACTGACTCATATCTTTTTGGAGGCTTTGGATGTAGAAGCTTTGACTTTGTTGTCTTCTTCTGGTTGTATATTTTGATCTTCTTTTGGACCAAAGTAAGATAATATAGTCTGATTTTTTTTGTACTACTTGCTCATGATCCCGGCCAATTACTTGAGTTATAAACTCTTTCTAGGGTAGTGATCTGCTTCCAGTGTGGGGAATGTACTGCCCCAAGCTTCAGGGCTTTTGTGAAGCCGTTTTCAGAGATACTTCTAGGGACCTGTGAATTTTCAGTTCTTCCAAGGTGGCATGATAAGGGGTGAGGTGTTTACTCCTTTCCTGGCCTGTGCTCTGGTCTATGAGTGACCAGAAGCACTCTTTTTCTGTCTTGGAACTGTGAAGAGGATTTCTTCTTTACAGCCACTATAAGGTCCACCATATCAGTGCTCCTCCTCATCCCCAGACTGCTAGCCAGAACTGTGACCCAGATCCAAGCATGGACAAAGTAAGAGAATCCTGCACCAGCAAAAATATCCCTACAGTCTCCTTCTGATCAGCCACTGGATTCTCCCTTAGTCTGTGGGCCAGAAGCTCTGGAGGCAGCTGCCACCCCAGAGCCATGCTTGGGGACCAGGGCTGGAACTGTACTTCTCTCTTACCACAAACACAGACTTTTCCTACTGACCTTCTAAGTTTTCTTTGGCATTCATGGGTTGAGAAGCCTGGAAACCACCACAACTGCCCATGATTCAGTTCTATGGGGCCTGCTCCAGGTTTGCTGAGGCCTATGCACCCAAAATGTGCTGCGTTTCTCTCCCAGCCTGGCACAATACACCTTTCAGATCAGAAATCCACATTGTCTTGGGCTGGAAATTTGTTTCATGCAGTGTCTTTTTTTTTTCTTTTAGCCAAAGGCAAGGTTTATTAGAACATTGTCATATTCAGCAGGGTCTTAAAGAGTCTGAACGTGTGTAAGCAGTGGCTAGACTATACGAATCCCAGCAGTGGCTAGGTTATAAGAATCAGAGCTGTGGCTAGATTTTAAGCATCTCAGCAGTGGCTAGATTATAAAAATCTGAACATTGTAATGGAGAAAAGAGAGACCTTATACACAGATAGCCTATGAGAGGCATCTAGGAGTGGCCAAGTAATTTGAGGTGATGGGAAGAGTGGCCTATGGAGATCTAGATGGGAGTGGCCAGTAAACTGGGGTGAACTGAACTCCTGGGAACTGGACAATGGAGCCTAGCTAGGATTAAGTGTGGGAAATGGCCAGGGGCCTTAGGGAGGTAAGACAATGGAGGGGAGATTGGGTGTAGCCACAATGAAAGGCCAGTTGATGGAAAGAGATTTGGCCATGTGGGAAAGTCGAGGGTTTTTCCTTTCTGGGGTCTAGATCCCATCCTCATCATTCCGCCCCTCAAACAAAAGGGACCCAAATTCTTTTGGAGTAAGGGGAAAAGGTCTGGCTTCTGAAACTGCTTCCTGCTGGCAAGGGGTGTACAGTAGTCCCTGCCCAGGGGGGTCCCAAAGAGGATGTTGACTGGAACTGAGCACAGGCTACATCCAGGGAACAATGGGGGGACATCAGCTGGTACTTGCTGTTACCAACTGTGGGTGAATGGCCTGTATATCAAATCCACCTCATAGCCAAACTCAAGAATAGCCAGATGGGTAACATTCCCTTTCAAAGGAACATGAATGGGGAAACTGAGCCAGGAGGATCCCATCTTAGACTGAGGCTAAAATTGTCCTCTCAGCTTTAGTATCACCTTCTCTGAGTAGCTTGTGGCATTTCTCTCAAATGGTGGATTATTGATTATCGATAGAATGTGATCCACCAGACAACTCAAAACAAAATCCTATGAGTTTTTACCTTAAACAACAAGTTTTACTAATAACATCTAAGGAAAAACTATTCCAGGATTTACATCTCAGACTTAAATTTGTCCTAGTGTAAAAAGCCAATTATTAGAGATTTCTAAACACTTGCAAATTCTAAGCAAGCCATACATAACTCAAACAAATTTTTTGGCTGGCTTGCACATTAAAACAATAACCAAAAAGAGCTAAATTATTTTAGTGGTAATCAAATTATGAAAAGTTGCTTGACATAACTGATACAGAAAGTTCACCAATTTGAAACTTGAAAAAAACCCAATACCAATCAGGTAACTTCAGTTTTGTTAAATGTACTTCCAAATTACTTTGCACAGAGAATCAACATCTCATCATTAACAGTTAAAACTACAAATTTAAAAGAGTGTGCTTACCTGAGTTTGGAGGCTAGCTTAATTACCTTGAGCAAAATATGCTGAACCTGGGTGATGCTTCCTGGTGAAGATTACCCTAGAGTCCAAGGCCATTGCGAGGGGGGCCCATGCTGTAGCTGCTGCCCCTTCCCCCTCCTTACTTTCCCAGGTGGGGGAGGGGGAAATCAAGGTTAGGGGCAAGGAGTGAAATTCTCTTCTCCTATGAGAGGGGATAACAGATACCCTCTGGACTCAAGGGAGTGACCAGGTTGCACAGGTGCTTCAAAACTCCTTAATGATCAATCACAAAACCTCCAGAATCTACCAAGATATTATTTAGCTGTTCTAACTTTCCCTGTAACTTCCATGAAGGAGGATTCAGAGGTGCAGAGGGAAGGGAGGAAGTAAGCCTCAGGGAACCAAAAAGCAACTTCAGTTTTCCCCAATTCCCTAGCACCAAAAGAATTACCAGAATTGAACATACGCTTCCAGATAGGGCATCCACCCTTGTCCTCTATGCTGTGGAAGGTGTACCTAGATCCATGGCCTTCAAGTGACCCAGTGGACTGAGAGCCTGAGAACATCAGGCCCAGTGCTAGACAGCTTCATAACTGTCTGACAGAAAAGCACCTCCAAGCCTTGGTGCTTGGAGAGTGACTCAAACTGCAGATCAAGAAAGGGAGGGAGAGGAGTCCTACGTACCTTCCAGTTTTAGCTGGAGAAGAACTTGGGGTTAGGCAGTTTTCCCATACGGGCCCCAAAATGATGTGGTTTAGCAGTTCAGGGGTCCTGGGACCTCAAAATCACAACATGTGGGTCCAGCCCAAAATAATTTGACCCAAGCCTTCTTTCAGCTAAAGACAAGGTTTATTATAACATTATCATATTGGGCAGTCTGAAGGAGTCTGAACACAAGTAAGCAGTGGCTAGATTATAAGAATCTGAGCCCACACAGTTGTTTTGTGGGTTCTGCTGCTTTAGAATTTGTTTAGAGCCATTTTTACAGGTATTTTGAAGGGTTTGGGGGAGAGCTCAAGCAAGTCACTGCTTTTACTCAGCCACCTTGGCTCCACCCTTCTAATTCTTGAAGAGCTTTTTTCTTCAGTGAGCTTCTGGACCTCCTTTTCCTTTTGGTCAATTCTACTTTTTAAGCCATTCTTCTTCTCATTGGCTTTTTAGACTGCTTTTACCATTTGGCCTAGTCTGTTTTATTAAGGTGTTATTTTCTTCAATTTTTTTGTACATCATTTACCAAATTACTGGCTCATTTTTCATGATTTGCTTGCATTATTCTCCTTTCTTTTCCCAATTTCTCCTCTACTTCTCTTACTGAGTTTTCAAAATCATTTTTGAGCTCTTCCATGGCCTGAGACCAATTCATAACTTTTTTGAAGGCTTTGGATGTAAGAGCTTGAATTTTATTGTCTTCTTTTGAGCATGTGTGTTTTGATCTTCCTAGTCACTATAGTAACTTTCTACAGTCAGAGTTTTTTTTCTTTTCATTGTTTGCTCATTTCCCTAGCTTATTAGTTGACTTTTAATTCTTTTTTAAAGTAGGCCTCTGCTTCCACGGTAGATGGTGCACTGTCCTAATTTTCAAGGGTTTTGTGTAGCTGTTTTTTAGAGCTACTTTTAGGAACCTGAAAGTTTTCAGTGTTTCCAAGGTGATATGATCTAAGGAGAAGTGTTTACTACTCTTCTACCCTGTGCTGTGCTCTGTAAATGACCACAAATACTCTTTTCTGTCCTGGAACTGTGAGGAAAGTCCCAACCCTCTCTTCCCCTCTCCTGCTGTGGCTGCAAGCTGTGCTATGCTAGTTCTCTTCCTTGCTCTGATCCAAGTATGGACAAAGCAAAAGAGTCCTACTTTAATGCTAGCAAAATGACCGGTGTAATCTTCTTCTGACCAGTTGTTCAACTCCCTTACCATGGATGAGCTGAGAGCTCCAGAAGCTGCTGCTGCTAATTCAGTCACTCCCAAGGCCTACTCCTGGTTTTCTGGGCCAGGGCTGCAATGGTGCAGCTTGTGCTGGACTGTGCTCCGCTGTTATGAAGGTGTAACAGACCTTTCCTGCTGACTTTTTAAGTTTTCTTTCACATCTATGGGTTGAAAGGTCTGGAAACTGTCACTGCTGCAAGTATTTAGTCACCCCAAGGCCTGCTACAGCTTCGCTAGGGCCTGCTCTGCACACAGCCTGCAGTTGAACTGTGTTCCTCTCTCACTCTGGTGTAATATGCCTTTCATGCCAACCTTCCAAGTTGTCTTCAGCTAGAAATTTGTTCCACTCCATCTTTTTGTGGGTTCTGCTGCTCTAGAATTTATTTAGAGTCATTTTTAAAGGTATGTGGAGGGGTTTGGAGGAGAGCTCGGCTATTCCCTGCCTTTACTCTGCCATCTTGGCTCCACTAACAACTTTTTTTATTATTTAAAAGTTTCTTAAGTTCCTTATGGCAATTATATTAAAATCATTCTTTTTTGTGTTTGAATCTTGGTGAGTGTAAAGAACTTCATATTGATGTCTTGTTCTACCTAATTTCCCTCCCCATTTCTGGGACAAGGACTAGTAACATGAACATGGTATGAACCCCAAGAAGGCTTCTCTGATTATGTCAGTCCACACTGATATCTTTCTCATTTGATGCCTGAGCATACTTATTATCTGTTCCATTTCTCTTCCTCTTAGTATAAAATAATAAAATTTTCAAGCTGGAAGATATCTTAGATATAGAGTAGTTCAATTTTCTCACTTTACAAATAAGTTGTTGTTTGTCCTTTGTTCTTGAAGTTGACTATAACATCAGGAAGATGATGCCATGACTTGAAAGTGAATTGGATTTAAGTGAGGGAGGGTTGTGCAGAGAAGTAAAGTGGCTGAAAAATTATAATTGATTTGACCAATATCACAGAGCTGCTTAATAACAGGATCAGAATTCATGTCTCTTGATTTCTGGTTCAGCAGTTTGTTCATTACAGTATTGTCTCTATATACTGCCTCATATACAATCTTGAATTATACTATTTTGTGTGTAAGTGATAGAAAAGTAACTTAGTACAGCACAAAGAGGCCTAGCCTGAAAGTCAGGAAAGACCTGGGTTAAATCTCACTGCAATTGCTTACTACTGATGTAACCATAGACAAATACCAACCAGTTAGTCTTGTTTCCCAACTGTCTATAAAATGAGAATAATTTTTAAAATTATGTTAGCGGCCTCACAGTTATTATAAGGAAAGCAGTGGGCAAAAGTTAAGGCATAGTTGAATGTTATCTTTCATTACATTTCTCTTTTGCTCATAGAAAGCAGGGGCGATTTCATTTTTTTTTTGCAATCCACCTGGCAAATGGTAATCCTTTAATAGATGCTTATTAAATGTTTAATTGGTTTCAAATCAAATTGTACATTATTAAGAATAATGACCATGCTTTACACATTTTATGTATAAGCACTCAGTGCCTGGTATAATGTGTCTCATGGGGTAGGAGATAAACCATTTTGGGGAAGTGACTGATTGACCTTACTGGGGTGATTGATGGCAGAAGATCCTTCTCAAATGTCTCAGTATTATTTGTTTTATGGGACCTTCCTCCATATGTAGATTGGCATTATGACTTTTTGTTGTTTAAGCTTAGATACTCCAAAGTTAGAGAGTCCAAAATGTAAACTCAAGAGAATGCATAGTTTTCTGAAAGATTAAACACATACACAAAGAATAACAATAGCAAAGACAAGGAGTCTGAAATGAAAATACCAAACAAAGTTCAATAATATAGAAGAGGACACTGTCTTGAGGCTGCAATATATTACAATGAATAATGCCACTCTAAATCCCATCTCCACCATTTCATAAAAAATATTGTACTTTTCCCCTTCACAGATTCTCTTTATAGGTATTCATACTGTGCAGTTCTCTGCAGATGAGGTTTTCCATCACTCTTATGATGAAAAGTATTGTTACACCTGCTAAGTAAAACCATTGCATGCTTTGAAATATGTTTCACTCAAAATGGACCAGTGAAGGTTGGACCTTATTTGTAAATATGTAAATATGTAAATTAGGACTTGGGTTTTGGAAGCCTTATAGTCTTCCAGATTAAAAATATATTTGACGTTGACCAGTACTTAACAAATTACAAATTGTTTTATTCACCTTAGCAATGACATTTAGAATTTCATTCATTCTCATCCAGCAGGGGGCAAGAGTGGTGTAATGAAATAGTACTGAATTCATAACAAGAAATAGTGCTTTCCAAAACTCAATCATAATCCTCTAAATTATAAATGAAAGGGCATCTTCTAGGAAATTTCATTGAAAAATCTCCATCATGGTTTTGATGAGATCAAAAAAATAAAAGAATATGCATATGTGTATGTCCATATACACATAAACACATATGTAAAGACATATATATATATATACACACACATACACATATGTGTGTATATACATGTGTGTGTATACATATATATATATATATATATATATATATAACATCCACATATGTGCATGTGTGTATAGGAAATAACTTGTTTGTGGAAAAAATATGCCTAAAATTTTATATAACTTATACATCACAAATTATAAAATTAGAGATGGAAGAGGATTTAGAGGTCACCTCATATATTCTGCAAACACTTTTCATGTGTTTTGCTTTTGTACCAGAATAATTTCCTTATATACATTCCCTCCACTACATTCACACCAAGCCTACACTTGTATGTAAATATTCAAATGAATTTATTATCATGTCAATGTAGATGTTATATTTAAGACTGAAATTCTCAAACCATCCATCCACTGCCATATCCTTGATCATAACTATATTCTTCCATAAGTTTGCCACAAACAATCCCCTCTATGTCATAGGCACCTTCCTTGATTTTTCCTAACATCTCAAGGATACCATTCTAAGATAAGGACTCCAGCAAATGTTCTTTGATCATATAATTCTTTGATGGCAACCTTTTCTTCTCATTATTCTTTGAAATTCTTTATTATTTTTTCTCTTTTAATTAATTTATTTTGATTTATCAACAATCACTTCCATAATCTTTTGACTTTTAATATTTCTCCTCCCTCCCACTCCCTTTCCAAGACAGCATGCAATCTGATATAAGCAATATATAGACATTCCTACTAAACATATTTTCACGTTAGTAATATTGTAAGAAAGAATTAGAACCAATAGGAGGAACCACCAAAAAGAGGAAACAAAACACAACAGAATGGGAAAAAAAGGAAATACTATGCTTCAATCTGCATTTAAACTACATAGTTGTTTTTCTGAATGTGGATAGCATTTTCCATCATGAGGCCTTTGCAGATGTCTTACATGCTCGTATTTCTGAGAAAGGCTAAGTCTATCTACATTAGTCATTGTGCAACATGGCTGCTGCTGTGTACAACGTTCTCCTGGTTCTGCTCACTTCACTCAGCATCAGTCTATACAAGTCTTTCCAGGTTTTTCTGAAGTCTGCCTGCTCATCATTTCTTATAGCACCATAGTATTACGTTACATTCATATACCACAACTTCCGCCATTCCCCAATTGATGGGCATTCCTTCAATTTCCAATTCTTTGCCACCAGAAAAAATATTTTTGTACATGTGTGTCCTTTTCCATTTGTATGATCTCTTTGGGATATAGCCTTAGAAGTGCTATTGATGAGTCAAAGGTTATGCACATTTTTATAGCCCTTTGGGCATAGTTCCAAATTGCTCTCCAAAATGGTTGGATCATTTCACAACTCCACCAACAATGCATTAGTGTTCTAATTTTCCCACATCTTCTCCAAAGTTATTCATTTTCCTGTTTGGTCATGTTGGCCAATCTGATAGGTGTGATGTGGTACCTCAGAGTTGTTTTGATTTGCATTTCTCTTATCAATAGTGATTTAGAGCATTTTTTTTCATATGACTATACATAGCTTTTATTTCTTCATCTGAAAACTGCCTTTTATATTCTTTCACCATTTATCAATTGGAGAATGACTTCTATTCTTATAAATGTGACTTAATTCTCTATATATTTTAGAAATGAAGCCCTTATCAGAGACACTGGTTGTAAAAGTTATTTCCCAGTTTTCTACTCCCCTCCTAATATTGGTTGCATTGGCTTTGTTTGTACAAAAACTTTTCAATTAATGTAATCAAAATTATCCATTTTGAATTTTGTCATGTTCTTTATCTCCTGTTTGGTCAGGAATTCTGTTCTCCATAAATCTGAGAAGTAAACTATTCCTTGCTCTCCCAATTTGCTTATAGTAACACCCTTTATATCTACATCATGCACCCATTTTGAATTTATTTTGGTATATGGTGTGAGCTTTTTTTTCTGGCATACTGTTTTTCAGTTTTCCCAGCAGTTTTTGTCAAATAGTGAGTTCTTATCCCAGAAGCTGGGGTCTTTGGGTTTATCAAATAATAGATTACTATAGTCATTGACTGCTGTGTCTTGCATACCTAACCTATTCATACACTGATCCACCATTCTATTTCTTAGCCAGTACCAAGTAATTTTGATGATTGCTGCTTTGTAATACAATTTAAGATCTGGAATGGCTAGGCCACCTTCCCCTTCAATTCTTTCATTAGTTCCCTTGATATTCTGGACCTTTTGTTATTCCAAATGATAACTCATTATTATTATACATTTCGGACTGCTTACCAGGTCTCAAATCCCCTCTCAGAGATCCCTTTGTTTTCTTTTAAAAAAATTCTTTAGAGACCACAGTGTTTTTTGACAAAGCCAAACAACAGTATCAGTGGAATATTGAAATTTTAAAAAGGGCCTTACTCTTTTTTTTTTTTGGTAGAAGTTAGGGTACCTTAAATGAGCTTTACAATTTCCTGAAGACAATCTAACTCATTCTCCAGCTTTTAATTCTGGGTCCAATTTGTCCATTTACTTCATTTCTCCAAGAACATTCAAGCAAGACTCATCTTCCTGAATTCAAATCTGGCCTCAGACACTTACTAGTTGTAGGACCTTGGGCAGGTCATTTACCCTGTTTGCCTCAGTTTCATGACATGGCAAATGAGCTGAAGCATTGGAAATGTCAAACCACTCTGGTATCTTTTCCAAGAAGACCCCAAATGGGGTCACATAGAGTCAAACACAACTGAACGACAACAATATTCATCCTTGTCATCTCTCCACTAAGAGGAGGGAGATATATTTCATTATATGTTTTAATGACCCAGAACAGTGATCAAAATTAATTAATTCAAATTTGGCTTGCTTTTATTGTTTTTTACATGTACATTATTGGGAGTGTAATGTTCAGCCATCTTCTAATCAATGGATATACCCTTTTTCTAGTTTATTGTTACTATTGCAAATATACTTGTGTATGCATACATTCAATAATATAGCTCTGAATACTGAGTCATGTATAACAACACCCTATTTTACAGATGAGGAAACTGATGCCAAGGGACAGTTATTATGTTTTATATTTTCAAATAACTTTAACATGTGCTATCTCATTTTATCCTCACAGCAATGCAGTATAGTAAGTAGAGCAGGTATCATTTTCTACATTGCTGTCATGTAGTAATTAATTGTCTCAGGAACATTAACAAAGTGTAATCAAAACCCAGGACTGGAACCCAGGTCTCTTAGCTATTAACTCAGTATTTGTTCCACTCCTTTGTTTGGTTTTTTTTTCCAAAATAATTCATAAAAAACCTTTATTTATACCAATTAAATTCCCACCTGAACTGTTCCTTGTGAGCCCTGTATCTTAGTAGTTGGTAAAATAGAAACCTTGGATTTAGATTGGAGGGATTGTGGGGAGTCTTTAGAAAATGAGAGTAAAAATCACTGGAAAGTGAAATTGAGCCCTATTTTTCCTGATACATATCAGAGGGGAAGTGATATTAGCTAGAAGTAGATGCCCAATCTTAACAATGAAACCTGTATTTAATATGGAAAACTCCTATGGAAAACACAGCACTTTTAGCTGTGAACTGAAATGACATTTGGTCTCCTCATTGTTAATAGATTGATGACAAAATCAGTAGCTGACAGAACAAAAGTAAATTGTAAAAATTACATCAAGGAAGGAGGAAAGATGTTCTAAACACAAGAATTTTTGACTGATGCTTTAAAGGACAGAATATTCTCTTATTGCATGTTTCTGAACTTCATGCAACCATGCAATTATAGGTATATTTGGTGGGTGGAGCCAAGATCATGGAGTAAAGTCAGGGACTTATCTGAGCTGTCCCCTAAACCCTTACAAAATATTTTAAATAATGACTCTAAACAAATTCTAGAATAGCAGAGCCCACAAAAAATGATGGAGTAAAGCAATTTTCCTGGCAAGGAAACTTAGAAGATCTGCAAGAAAATTCTGATGCACCAGGATGAGAGAGAAGCACAGATCAGGTCCAGAAAACCAGGAGCAGGCCTCAGGCCTACTGAATCAGTGGAAGCAGTGGCAGTTTCCAGACCTTTCACCCCACAGATGTCAAGGGGATCAGAGAATGGGTCAGAGGGTGATTTACAGAGGATCTTTTGCTAGTACCAGGGGCAGGACTCTGTTGCATTGACTATACTTGGATCTAGGTCACAGTCCTGGGTCTTAGTCTCAGCTCAAGGAGGAGCACTAGTGCAGGAGAGCTTGTGGCCATAAGGGAGAAGTGACCCTACCACAGTTACAGGGTTGAAAAGTGCTTGTGGTCACTCACAAACCAGTGCACAGTACAGGAGAATAATAAAGAGACCTCTCCCAAGACCATACCACCTTGGAAGAGCCAAAAACTTGCAAATATCCAGAATTACCTATAAAAGAAGCTACACACACACACACACACACACACACACACACACACACACACACACAATCCTGAAGCTCAGGACAGTGTACTTTCCACTTGTGAAGCAGAGCTCTGCTTCCACAGAGTTAAAAATCAAGAAATAGACTGGAAAATGAGCAAATAATAGAAATAAATTCTGACCATAGAAAGTTACTATGGTGACAAGGAAGATCAAAACACACTCAGAAGAAGACAACAATATGGAAATTCCTGCATCTGAAGCCTCCAAGAAAAATATGGATTGGTCTCAAGTCATGGAAGAGCTCAAAAAGGATTTTAAAATTCAAGTAAGAGAGGTAAAGGAAAAATTGGTAAGAGAAATGAGAGTGATACGAGAAAATCATGGGGAAAAAAAGTCAATACCTTGGTAGAGGAGACACAAAAATACTGAACAAAATAACATCTTTAAAAACAGACTAGGTCAAATGGTAAAACAGGCCCAATATCCAATGAGGAGAAGAATGCCTTGAAAAGCAAAATTGGCTAAATGTGAAAAGATATAAAAAAATTCACTGAAGAGAACTTAAAAAATAGAATGGTCCAAATGGAACATGAAGTACAAAAGTTCACTGGAGAAAATAATTACTCAAAAGTTAGAATTGGACAAATGGAAGCTAATGACTTCATGAGAAATAAAGAAACAATCAAATAAAATCAAAAGAATGAAAAAATAGAAGAAAATATGAACTATCCCACTGGAAAAAACAACTGATCTGGAAAATAGATCTAAGAGAGATAATTTAAGAATTATTGGACTACCAGAAAGCTGTGATTTAAAAAAAAAAAAAGGGCCTAGAAATTGTCAAGGAAAACTGCCCTGATAGTCTAGAACCATAGGGTAAAATAGAAATTGAAGGAATCTATAGGTCATCTCCTGAAAGAGATCCCAAAATGAAAAGCCCAGGCAGATGATAACCAAACTCCAAACCTCCCAGATCAAGGAGATAATGCTGAAAGCTGATGAAAAGAAAAAAAAGTACAAATCATTGTGGAGTCAGGATAACATAGCATTTAGCAGCTTCTATGTTAGCTATATTAAAGGACTGGAGGGCTTGGAATATGATATTCTATAGGTCAAAAGAGCTAGGATTATAACAAAGAATCACCTACCCTGCAAAACTGAGTATAATCTTATAGAGGGGGAATGGATATTCAATGAGATAGAGGACTTTCAAGCATTCTTGATGAGAAGGCCAGAGATGAAAAGAAAATCTGACTTTCAAATATGAGATGCAAAAGAAATATGAAAAAGTAAACAGGAAACTCAAATCATAAAGGATTCAATAAAGTTAAACTATTTACATCCCTCCACAGGAAAATGATATTTATAGCTCCTAAACACTTTCTCAATTTTAGGGCAATTAAAAGGAGTGTACATAGACAGAAAGCAGAGGTATGAGGTGAATGTGATATGATTATCTAAAATAATAAAATTAGGGCTTGAGAAAGAAGGCATTGGGAGAAGAGTAAAGGGAGAGGTAGAATGAGATAAATTATTGGACATAAAAGATGCCTGAAAGAGATTTTACAGTGGAGGGGGACATGGAGAGGAGAGCAAATGAACCTTACTCTCATCAGAATTGGCTTAAAGAGGGAATAATATACACAGTCAGTTGGGTGTAGAAATCTCTCTTGTCATATAGGAAAGTACAAAAGGAAGGGAATAAGAGAAGGGGGTGAGGAGCTGACATAAGAAAGGCAGTTTTCAGACAAAGCAATCAAAGCTATCTATAGTCATATAAAATGCTCTAAATCACTATTGATGAGAAAATTGCACATTAAAACAACTCATCAACTACCTCACACCTGTCAGATTGGCTAATGTGAAAAAAGGGAAATGACAAATGTTGGAGGGGATGTGGAAAGATTCAAATACTAAAGTACTATTGGTGAAGTTGTATACTGATTCAACCATTATGGAGACCAATTCTGAGCTATGCTTAAATGGTTGTAAAACCATTCATGCCCTTTGACCAGACAATAAAACTATTAGGTCTGCATTCCAAAGAGATTTTTAAAAAAAGGAAAAAAAGGACCTGTGTGTACAAAAATATCTATCGGAGTTCTTTTAGTGGTGGCAAAGAATTGAAATTGAGGGGATGTCCATCAATTGGAGAAGGGCTGAAAAAGCTGTTGTATATGATTGTGATGTAATACTACTGTGCTTTAAGAAACAATGATCAGTATACTCTCAGGGAAACAAAAAACATGGAAAGACTTACATGAGCTGATGCAAAATGAAATGAGCAGAACCAGGAGAACATTGTACCCTGTAACAGCATACTGTATGATGACCTACTATGAATAAGCTAGCAATTACAATGATCTAAGACTATTCTGTAAGAATTTTGATGAAAAGTGCTATCTCCAGAGAAAGACATTATAGAGTAGGAATGCAGATCAAAAGTAATTTTTATTTACCTTTTTTCTTTTTCTTTCACAGAATGATACATGAAAATATATTTTGAATAACTACACGTGTATGACCTAAGTTGAATTGCCTGCCTTCTCAATGGGGGATGGGGAAAGAAGGGATAGAATTTGGAATTCAAAATTCAAAAAAAAATATTAATTTGTTTGTATATGTAATTATGAAAAACAAAATGTTAAAGCAAAAAATACCAGTTTTTAAAATGTTAAATTGAGGAATGAGTTAAAAGTTAATCATTAATTTTAAATAATGTTAAAAGTTCATTGCCAAGGAACATATTAGTTTATTTTTATGGACTTTTTAAAAATAAAGGTTAAAACCAGGAATACAGACAATACTGTCCTGATAAGCCATCTTAAACACCCTTGATAATATTCCCTAAATCAGCAAAATGATTCATTTTTTTTCCTCCTTAGTAAATCTTTTGTAATGCAGTTCAGTTTATAAATACATCACCGATTTTCTGTACCTCTGATTTAGCACTTATCCAATGGGTCACTTTCCCTGAGCAGCTCCTCACAGTAGGAAATGAAAAGATGCATAGTGTCTTGTGAGTTTATCTGTCTCCACAGCTGTCATATTGAATAAATTGAAAATACATTATGAAACAAGTAACCTATAACTTCTGTGACTTTAGTCTCTAATAGTGGACAAACTCCTATATGCCAAGGCTTAGCTTCTGTGAGGCTAAAGTGAAAGAGAAATGAAACAATTTTACTATTGAATGGCACTTAAGACATCAATGAAGCACATTTACTGACTGTAGTAGCTTAGATAGAGTAAACAAATTAATTAGTGCAAATATGCTCTTTCTTTGATGTTTATGGGCCACCTTCTATTGCCCTTCTTAGTTTCATTCTAGAAGAAATTTATATTAATTCCAAAAAAATCAAAATTATACTGATAGTGCACGGGGATGACAGTAATTTAACGAAAATTATTTTGATCTTTGTCGTTTAGTTACTGGTATTATTCAGAGTTAAATCATATAAATTATCTCAAGATATATAGCTGAGATATTTGGAAAAAAGCTTCTTTCACATGCAAAAATATCATTTGTAAACAGAATTTCTAGAAAACCAGAAGTAGAGTCTAGAATCCCACGTTTTGTTCCTAATTGAATGAATTAGACTGTGGGAAAAGAAAGGTAGATTTTATCGAAGGAAACTTCCTTTGTCAGTAGTACTACTAAAATAAGATTCTCTGTGGAAGAAAAATCTATAATGCTGATAAAAGTTATTGATTGACAGATTGAAAAAAATTAATCAGCCAGTAAATCAACCTATGGGTGATGATTTTCTTCATACTTAGCTAAGCTGATCTTTGGATAGTAATAAATATCTATCACTATGACCAGACAAGAAGCTTCTCTCTCTCTCTCTCTCTCTCTCTCTCTCTCTCTCTCTCTCTCTCTCTCTCTCTCTCACACACACACACACACACACACACACACATACACACACACATATTTTTACATACACACACAAGGAAACACAAAGAAGCTTTCACATACACACTCAAGATTCAATTCAAGTACATTGTTGGGAAAGGCAGAAAGTCTACTAAAATATTATTCATTAAAATGCAGCTAGTTGGCAGACTTGGAATCAGGAAGACCTGAGTTCAAATCTAGCCTCACACATTTACAAGCTTCTTGACTTTTGGTAATTCAATTAATCTGTGTCTGCCTCAATTTCATCATCTATACAATGAGGATAGAAATAATAGCACTTTCGTTCCAGGATTATGGTAAGAATAAAATGAGATAATATGATTAAAAATATTGGTGTCAAACTCAAATAAAACAGGGGCCACTGACCCACATATAAGGATCCTTGCAAGCTGCATATTGACTTGGAAAACTATATATTAACATTGTCTAAATTTCATTGCATTTTATTTATTGTATTAAATATTTCTAAATTATATTTTAACTTGGTTTGGGCTGCAGTCAAGAGTATTATGAACCACATGTGGCCCACAGGTGGAATGTTTAACACCTCTGGCAAACATTAAATCACTACATAACTTATGTTACTGATATTATTGCTATTGTTGTCATCATCATCATCATCATCATCATCATCATCATCATCATCCATCATCATTCCTTTCTCATCCTAATCCTTGGGATGGCGTTTCAGAGAAACTAGAAAAATGAAAAGTAATAAAAAGGTCATTGGACCAATTCCCTTTCTGCTGAGCAGAATCAGTTCAAATTGTCCAAATAAATGATTTATTGTATTATCTAAGCTAAATTTACAATTAGCTTTTTATCTCAGAGAATTTTGGCCCACAGGCTGAATAAAAATGTTCTGTTATAAAGTCATTTTTGGAAAGGACACAATGTAATATGTTGTAGTCTAAAGTCCATGTATTTAAAGTGACCTTGGAATATAATTCCTGATCTGGTACATAATATCTTGTAAACTTTAGGCAAGTTGTTTATCCTCTCTAGTCCTGATTTCCCTCATTCATAAATTGAGGGTGCTTCGCTTTAAGAACTCTAATGCCTCATTCACTTATAAATCCAGTACTATGATTTCAATAATAGATATACAATTGATAAGTTGGCATAGTCAAGAAGGTGAGTGTTCTTGAAGAAGTTACTTCATCTCAACTTCTTCATTGGTGATATGTTAGACTAATGTGTACCACTTCTTTTTTCTAATTTGATTAATTTATTTTGATTTATCAATAATCACTTCCATATGCTTTTGAGTTTAAAATTTTTCTCCCCCTTCCTCCCCACCACCCTCCCCAAGATGGTGCACAATCTGATATAGGCTATACATTTACATTCCTATTAAACATGTTTTCACATTAGTGGCATTGTAAGTAAAAATTAAAACCAATAGGAGGAACCATCAGAAAGAGGAAACATAACTCAACAGAAGAGGGAAAAAATAGCAATTCAACTTCCATAGTTCTTTCTTTGGATGTGGATAGCATTTTCCATCACAAGGTCTCTGGAGATGTCTTAGATTCTTCTATTGGTGGGAAGGGTTAAGGTTATCAATATTAGTTTCCACTTTTTTTTGAAGACACCAAAAGCAATAAATGTGAGGTGTTTTTAGCTTATTGGGGAAAAGGTGATGTATGAATTAAAAATGTACTACGGTAATCATTTTCATTATCCTGAGATCACAAAAGGTTAGGTCTTTAATTCAGAACACAAAATTGGAAAGCAGTGTAACACACTTGGAAATACAACTATGACATCTTAAAGGGAAAATAAAAATCAAGAATGATATTCGTATAAAGTAGAAAATACTTTTGTGTTCCTCTTCTTGAACTTCTTCAAGTTTTAGAAAAGCTTTTAAGAAAATTTTTTTTAATAAATGCAAATTAATTGATTGGTAAAGATTCCATGGTATAGTATGATAATTAAAAATACTTACAGTAATTTAAAGAAACTGAAGTGTCACTATTCTGAGGTATTTTAATGTTTGTTGTTTTCTGGTTTTTTTTTTTTTTGGCTAGGCAATGGGGTTAAGTGACTTGCCCAGGATCACACAGCTAGTAAGTGTTATGTGTCTGAGGCTGGATTTGAGCTCAGGTCCTTCTGAATTCAGGGCAGGTCCTCTATCCACTGCACCACCTAGCTGCTCCTTCTGAGGTATTTTAATGAAGATCAGTGATCATATAGTATTGTTTTTTTACCTACTTATTTCAACACTTTATTACAATACTGACACAGTATAGCTTCAAAACAAAAGAGCAATCAACAGCCTCAGGATTAGAAAACAGTATCATAACCATGAAAAGATGACTTTTCAAAGAAGAGAATCAAGAATATATGCTCATTTGCATATGGCAATTATTGCCATCACTCAGGCTGCCTGACAATCTGCTCTTTCACAATTTGCTGTTTGCTGCTTTTCGATCTTTGTGTTTTGTCTTTTAAGCATTCATCTTTAGTTTAAAAATAACTTTATGACTGATATTAATGAGAAAAACTTGTCAGAAGCACAGACAGAGGCAATGATGGCATTACTGGGGCATTGGCTTAAAGGCACCTCTTAACAAACCACATAAGTACCAGAGCAAAAGAGCTTTACTATTTCAAAGGAAAAAATCAACCCCTCAAATTTGTTTTGCAATATATGGTTTTGAAATTGGGGGAAAAATATGAGATTTCCAATAGGCACAGGGTCCAATTTTAATTCCCCAGGGGATCTCTGTAGGATTTTAACTATAATATTCCAATCAATTTTTAAGGGTTCATGCAGCTAAAATTACAAACAATGCTTGAAAGAAAATTTAGAGATCACTGCCAGGAGCTAACTTCAAAACAAGATACCTGTGTTGTATATTTTTAACCATAAAGTTGCTGACAGTTTGTAACTCCCAGGAAGAAAAAAAATAATTTTTCCATCATCATAAGGCATCTCTTTACCTTGAAATATTTTTCAAGAGAAAGTTCACATTCATCCAATCCCTTTAGGATACAGAATTCTCACTTCAAAAAGTTCCATGCTTCGAAGAATATGATACCATTTCTTTTCTTTTGAGTAGAAATGTGGGGCATAAATGCTTAGAGTTATTAAATAGTAATAATCACTAAAATTATGTGGTGCTTTAAATTTTACAAAACACTTTATTAATATTATCTCATTTTAATCTCACAACAGCCTTGGGAGATGGGTGTGATGATTTCCTCATTTTAATAGAGAGAAACTCAGAAAGTTAGTGTGCGAGTATCCAGGTGACAACAAGTAACCATCTGAGAATGGATTTGAACTTAGGTCTTCCTGACCCCAGATCTAACATTCCAGTTAGAAATTTGTCAATTCTAACACATAAACAAAAATAATCGAGATGTCCCTCTCAAAAATATATGCTCCATTTTTCCTCTAAAATTGATTTTCATTTTCGTCTCTGGCATTCTGTTTGTATATTGAAATATAACTTTTCAAGAATAACTCATTTTAAATAATGGTTATGGCAGGTATCAAGTTTATGTCTCCCTAAAGAGAAAATATGCATTATCATTCTTTATGCTCCTCACTCCACAGCCATCACTTTAGTTGAGACCCCCATCATATTTGCTTATGTTATTGAAATAGCCTTCTAATTGGTTTCTGCACATCAAGCATCATCCTACTAAAGGCCATCCTTCACTCAGCTACCAAAAAGAATTTTCTAGCACATATGTAAGTCCCCTAGTAAGTAAATTCCAGTTGTTCCCTACTACCTCCAAAATAAAATATAAAACACTTTGCTTTACATTCAAATCCCTTCAAAGCCTGCCTTCCTACCTACAAGACTACAAAGTCTTCTTACACTTTACTCCTCTCTGCGCAATCTAAAACCCAGCTCTGCCAGCCTAATTGTTATTCCTTGTACAAGTATACTCAATGTATCTTTTAGTGCTTTTGAAATAGATATCATATATTCATGGAATGTTCTTTCTTTTCACCAGCATCTCTGCAGTTCCTTGCCTTCCTTCAAGATTCAGGTCAAGTATTATTGGAGGATATCTTTCCAGGCTCCATGGAGGGAAGTACCTACCACCATGAATTAATTTAAATCTACTCTTTAATTTTATATAACTAATTATTTATGTGTTGTCTCTCATTTTATTATGTGAGCTTATTTTTTTTTTTGCCTTTCTGTCCTTGCCACTCTCTGTACTTAGCACAATGAATTAAGGGATTAATAAATATTTATTAATTAACAAATGTTTATTGACAGATCTAGTCAGGGACAGAATGATGAACAAAGATAAGCAGAAAACAAATAAGAAACTTCCAAAATAAAAGAGAAGATAGAGAAGTGAAGAAAAAGTAAGGCAAGAATAGTATATAATAGTAGAGAGTAAAAGACAAGAGAAAGGGGATAAAGTAAAGCAAATTGACAAGATACGTTTCTTCAGGGTACAAGATGCCACTAACTGTAAAATGTGGCATTCATCAGTTCTTGTTACAGGGTATCGAATACCTGGACTTTTCTGATACAGAAAATACTTTTTAATGAAACCATAACTAAAATATTTGGTGAAATACATCCTTAAAACAAAATGAGATTAATATAAGAAAGATATTTGATTAGTGAAAATCTTAGCTCAACTTATCTTAGAGATAATAATTCATTTCTGTAGGATTGTTTTTAGGGCATGAACATCTCTTTCCTCTCAGCAAGATGATTAGGTTTCAAAGAAAAACTTGGAGAACATACTATGGCTATTCATTATGACCACAACATTTATACTATATACCAAGATGAATAGTTCAAAAATATGTATGGAATTTGACTTCTACTTCAATGTCATCATGTCCAGGGATTTTAAGAGTATAGTCTAAGCTTCACATGAAGTTGATTTAACTAAAGTGGAGTTTGTTTGTTTGTTTGTTTGTTTTTAACCTTTGCATACAATCTTTATTGAAGTTATACAAAAAGAGTCCCCAAAAGTGAAAAAATACATTATATACAAAAGCATCGTCCTTTAGAGAAGAAGGGTCCTCCGGCCTCCCTCTGGGAGGTTCACGCGGTGCTTTGTACAGTGGCAGCTCCAGGTTCGGCTGGGGTCTGGTTCTCAGCCTCTGCCTCCATAGTTTCTGTGGCCTCAATTTGAGCAGCAGCAGCATCTCCACCTCCATCACCATCTCAGCCCCCACCATTGACAGCTGGGTCTTGTGTTTGTTTGTTTTTGAGAATTCAATTGAATCAGATTTCTTGGGGCAGAGCCAAGATGGCCTAACAGAGGAAGTACTCAGATGAGCTCTCACTACATTCACTTCCAAACAACTTTAAAACAAAGCCATAAATAAATATTCTGGAGTGACAAAGCCATCAAAAGGTCAATATTACACATCCTTTCAACCAAAGACAGCATAGGAAGTTAAAAAGAGATCTGGGACATTGGGGAATAACCTGGCCCAAAGCAGCCCATGTGGATGAAACACCAGTGGTACTACTAGGTGGCAGAGACAGAGTCAGCAGCAGATTTGCTATTAAAGGTACCTGTCAACTGGTCAAAAGAGATTACAGGATTAATCCTGTGCTAGTTCCAGATGGAGGACTAGATGCCTTTGGGCAACTCCATTGCCAATACTGACTTCAGGGTCACAGTTCAAGGACAGAGATTAGAACTTTCAAATGACCAGAAGTGGAATCCCTGAGGGGCAATATCATTGCAGGCCCCAAGGGATCAGGGAACCTGAAGAACAGTATAGTTTCTGGTCCCAGGAGAGGAGGGCCCTGAGAAGCACTGTCAATTGCAGTCTCAAGGGATTAGAAGCCCTTCTTAGGTAAGTATCAAAGCACAGATTAAGAAAGCAGTTACCACACCTCTCCCCAGATCATACAACCTTGGAAGCATTGAAAATTTGCAAATCCTCAGAACCAATTCTGAAAATAGAAATGAGAAAAAACCTGAAGCTTGATACACTGTCCCTCACACTCCAAACTGGAAACAGAGTCCAACATTAACATAATGTTCCATATCAAGAAATAGGGGAGGAAATGAGCAAACAACAAAAAGGACCTGACCATAAAAAGCTACTATGGTGAGAGGGAAGACTAAGGCACAAAGTCAATATAAGACAATGAAATCACAATAGCTACAAGCAAAGCTCCAAAGGGGAAAAACATGTGAACTAGACACAGCCCAACAAGGATTCCTAGAGAGTTTTTTTTTATTCAAAATCAAATAAGTGTGATATAGGAAAAAATAGGAAATGAAATTAAAACAAAAGAAGAAAATTATGACATAATAATTAATATCTTGGTTTAAAAAAGGCATAAAAATATTGAATAAAATAACACCTTAAAAAACAGAATTGGCCAAATAGAAAAAGAGATAGAAAAATAAAAGGGGAATTAGTCAATGGAAAGAGGTAAATAAAAGGCCACTGAAGAAAATAATTGCTTAATAATTAGAACTGGGCAAATGGAAGCTAATGACCAAATGAAGCATCAAGATATGATCAAAGTAAAAAGAATAAGAAAATATGAAATATCTTATTGGAGAAATAATAGACCTTGAAAAGACTTCAAGAAGACATAACTGAAGAATTATTGTACCCCCTGTGTTGCTAAGCAGTTATTTATTGCAGGTTTGGTTTAGAAATGATGCAGATTGATTTACATATTAATATATAATATATAATTTACATATTAATATATAGTGAAAGTATTTACTATTAAGTTAGTAAAATAGGATTAAGAGTAGTAAGTAGAGTAAAGTTAGAATTAGTAAGTCTCAATAGGTAACAATACCATACTTAAGTCTCAATCAGTATCAAGTTTTATCACAATCAATCATCATATCAGGGTAAACATCTACATCTGGATCACATGGGTTGGGAAGTACAAGTTTTCAGCCTTCAAAGTCCTAACAGGAAAATCCCAGCCTATGAGTCTGCACCTTGGGGAAGATTCCAAAGATGAAGTTAAGACTACCTACCTTTAGTAGTTTCTTCTAACAAAGAAGGTAGTTTGCCAACCCAAAAAAATAAATATGTGATCTGTGGGAAAGGAGCTGCTCTCAAAACATCCTTGAGAGTATTCTTGTTTATGAATATTCACTTCCTACAGGTGTGGCCAGCCCTTCCTGGGAGCAAATGCCATATATAGTCTTTCAACTTCTGGCTAGAAATATGATTAACAAGAAAAAAGAGTCAGGGTCAAATTGCAGGCATACTGAGTGAAGTCAGATTTTTTTTTTATTCATCACACTACCTGAAAGCAAAGAAAAAAAAAAAGACTCTAGACATCACATTTCAAGAAAAAAAATCAAGGAAAATTAATTCAATATCATAGATCCAGAGAGTAAAATAGAAATTGACATGATAGACCAATTATATCCTGAAAGGGATCCCAAAATGAAAACTCCCTGGAATAAAGACTTTCAAGCATTCTTGATGAAAAGACATGATGTACATAAAAAAATTGACTTTCAAATACAAGATTCAAAAAAATGAAAAGGGAAACATGAAAGAGAAATCATAAGAGACTCAATAAGATTAAACTGTTTACTTTTTTCTATATGGGAAGATGATATATGTATCTTCTAAGAGCTTTACCATTATTAGGGCATATAGAAGGATTCTACATAGAAAGAGGTTCATTATATTCAGAGGACACAACAAAATGAAGAAGCAAGGAAGAATACCCAGAAAGAAGGGGAAGGGGAGAAGAATGGGAAAAATTATCTCACACAAAAGAGCTGTTTAAAGAAGAACTTTTATATTTGAGGGGAAAATGGGAGAATAATTAATACTTGAACTGTACTTACAACTAAAGTTGTTCAAAGAAAAAAAAATCTACAAACTCAATTGGTAATAGGAATCTATCTTACTCAAAGAGAAGTAGGAGGGGAGGGGAATAAGAAAAAGAATAGGTGATAAAAGGGAGGGCTGCTAAAAAAAGATAGTAGTCAGAAGTAAAAAAATCCTCTCACAAACATGCAGAAAAGCAAAAATATTAAATGCGCCCTTTTCAAATGATAAAGATGTGTGGTAGCATAAATTAAAAGTTAATTGGAAGCTAAAAATTCTAATCATAAAGAATGAGTGGGACAAAGAAAAAATCATAAGAACAATCAATAATTTCATTAATAAGAATGATAACAATGAAACAACATTCCAAAATTTGTGGGATGTAAAAAAGGAGTACTTAAGGAAAATGTTATATTATTAAATGAGTAGATCAACAAATTGATCATGTAACTGAAAAACTAAAATGCAAATTAAAACCCCCAATTAAACAGCAAATTGAAAATTCTGAAAATCAAAGGAGAGATGAATGAAACAAATTTTAAAGTCATTTAAATGATAAATAATACTAGGAGCTGGCTTTATGGGGAAAAACATATAAGCCATTGGTTAATTAAAAAAGAAAGAAGAAAACCAAATCACAGGTATCAAAAATGAAAAGGGTAAATGTACCACCAATGAAGATGAAATCAAAGCAATCATTGAGTTTTTTGCTCAATGATAAGCCAGTAAAACTGACAATCTAAGTGAAATAGAAGAATATTTACAAAAAATATGAACTGTCTAGATTAACAACAGAAAATAGAATACACATGTAATCTTATCTTAGAAAAAACTAATTGAACTAGCCATCAATAAGCTTCCAAGAGAATACCTCAGGAAGAGATGGATTTACAAGTGAGTTTTACCAAATGCTTAAGGAGCAATTCATTCCAATACTATATAAACTATATGGAAAAAAATGTATGTAAAGAAAGAATCTTACCAAATTCTTTTTATGACACAAATGTGGTTTTGATACCTAATGCAGGGAGAGAAAACCAAGAAAGAAAAATATAGATCAATCTCATTAATAAATATCTACAAAAAATGTAAATAAAATAATAGCAAGTAGTTTACAACAATATATCACTAAGATTATACACTATGAATATGTGGGATTTCAAGGGGTGTCTGGTTCAATGTTAGAAAAACTGTGAAGAAAATTGTCTATATCAATAACAGAAACAACAAAAATCATATTATTATGTCAATAGATGTAGAAAAATCTTCAGAGAAAATACAACACCCATTCCTATTGAAAACACTAGAATACATAGGAATCAATGGATCCTTTCTTTAAAAGATAAGTAATACCTATTTAAAACTAAGAGCAAGCATCTGCTATGAGAATGAATTCGAAGCCTTCCCAATAAGATCAGGAGTGAAGTAAGTATGTCCATTATCACCACTATTATTCAATATTGTTCTAGAAATGTTAGTTATAAAAATAAGAAGAAAAAGACATTAAAGGAAATAGAAAAGATGATGAGGAAATAACACTATCACTGTTGGAAGAAAATGGTGTACCTAAATAATCCTACAGAATCCTAGTTGAAAAAATTAACAACTTCACCAAAGTTGCAGGATTCAAAATAAATCCACATAAATCATCAGCATTTTTGCATGCTATCACCAAAACCCCATAAGAAAAAATGGAAAGAGCAATTCCTTTTAAAATAACTGCTGATAATACAAAATATTTAGAAGTCTTCCCACCAACACAAATCTAGGGATAATGTGAACACAATTATACAACACTTTTTTCATGCAGAGACATCTAAAAAATTGGAGAAATGTTAATACCTCATGTGTAGGCTGAGCCAATACAATAAAATTGACAATTCTACCCAAGTTAATTTACTTTTTCAGTATATTACCAAATGAAGTACCCAAGAATTATTTTATAGAGCTAGAAAAAATAATGACAAAATTCATCTGGGAGAACAAAGTCAAGAATATTAATGCAATCAATGAAAAAAAATGTTAAGGAAGATGACCTAGCAGTTGCAGATTTCAAGCTATATTAAAAAGTGATAATAACCAAAACAGTTTGGCACTGGCTAAGAAACAGGAGTGGTGAAATGGTAAAATAAATTTGGTACACGATACACTAATAAATGACCATAGTAATTTAATATTTGATAAACCCAAAGATTCAAGCTTTTGTGGTAATAACACAACATTTAAAATTGTTGGGAAAACTGGAAAGCATTTCAGCAAAAACTAGGCATTCACCAACATCTCATGATACATACTAAAATAAAATCAAAATGACTAAATGATTTAGACATAAAGGCTGATATCATAAGCAAAGAAGGGGAACATGGAAAAATGTACCTGTCAGACCTATTAATAAGGAAAGAGTTGATCATACCAGAGATAGCAGGGAATTACTATAATAATATTTTGATTACATGCAATATATTTTGCACACACACAAAAATATTAAGCCAAAATTAAAAGGAAAACAGGAAATGGAAAAAAATACAGTAAATTTTACTGATAAAAGCCTCATTTCTCAAATATATAGGAAACTGAGGTAAATTTATAAATCTATCCACATTCTTCAGTTGATAAATTGTCAAAGAATATGAAGTTTTTTTCAACAGATATCAAAGCTATCAATAGCCATACGAAACAGTGTTCTAAATCACTATTGATTAGAGAAAAGAAAATTAAAATAACTCATGATGCAACCTAACACTTATAGAATGGCTAACATGACAGAAAAGGAAAATAACAAATGCAGGAGGGGATGTGGAAAAAATAGGATATTAATGTACTGTTGGTAGAATTATGGACTAATCTAACTATTCTGAAGAACAATTTGGAACTGTGCCAAAAGAGCAATAAAATGGTGCACACCCTTTGAACCAGCAATGCCGCTACTAGGTCTATTTCCTAAAGAGATTAAAGAAAAGGGAAAAAAAGACCTATTTATACAAAAATATTTATAACAACTCTTTTTGTGGTGCAAAGAATTAGAAATTTAGTGGATGCACATTAATTGAGGGAACAACTAAACAAATTGTAGTATATGATTGTGATAGAATATTATTGTAGTGAAAGGAATAATAAGCAGGATGGTCTCAGAAAAACCTGAGGAGATTTATATGAACTCATGTGAAATGAAGTGAGCAGAACCAGGAGAACAGTGTACACTGTAATAGCTATTTTGTAAAGATAATTGAATGTAAAAGACAGCTATTCTTATCAAGACACTGATTCAAGACATTTCCAAAAGACCCATGATGGAAATTGCTTTCCACCTCCAGAGAGAGAACTGATGAACTCAATTCAGACTGATATACACTTTTTTTTTTTAAACAGAGAGAGACAGGCTTAGATTTTTAGAATCTAGCCATGGCTCTGATTCTTATAATGTAGCCACTGCTTACTCATGTTTGGACTCCTTAAGAGTCTGCCCAATATAATGGATGTTCCAATAAACCTTGTCTTTGGCTGAAAAGAGAGAGAGAGAGAGAGAGAGAGAGAGAGAGAGAGTTTTATTTTGTTTCTGTTTTCCTTTACAGTGTGGCTAATATGGAAATATGTTTTCCACAATCTCACATATATAATCATATCAAATTGCTCGCCTTCTCACAGAGGGGTGAAAGGTAGGAGAGACATTTGGAAATCAAAGTATTGAAAAATGTTAAAAAGATTTTTACGTGTAAGTATGAAATATCTAATGAAATAAAAATTCCTTTTTTCTTTCCTTTTTTTTAAGTATTTATTAATTTATTTTTAGTTTGCAACATGCACTTTTGTAAAATTTTGAGTTCTAAATTTCCCCCCTTCCCCAAGATGGTGTGCAATCTGATTTAGGCTATACATGTGTAATCATATTAAGCATATTTCCACATTAGTCATGTTGTGAAAGAAGAATTAGACTGAAAGGGGGGGGGATGAGAAAGAAAAAGAGAGAGAGAGAGAAAATAGCATGCTTTGATGTACATTCAGATTTCACAGTTATTTCTCTGGATGTGGATAACATTTTCCATCATGAGTCTTTTTGAATTGTCTTAGATCATTGTATTTCTGAGAAGAGATAAGTCTATCAAAGTTGGTCATCACACAGTGTTGCTGTTACTATGTACAATGTTCTCCGGGTTCTGCTCACTTCACTCACCATCAGTTGATGTAAGTCTTTACAGGTTTTTTATGAAATCCATCTGTTCATCATTTTGTATGGAACAATAGTATTCCATTACATTCATAAACCATAGCTTATTCATCCATTCTCCAATTGATGGGCATCCCATAAATTTTCAATTCTATGCCACCACAAAAAGAGCTGCTAAACTATTTTTGTAAATGTGGGTCCTTTTCCCTTTTTTATGATCTTTTTGGAATACAGATCTAGTAATGGTCCTGCTGGATCAAAGGGTATGTACAATAACAATAAGTTTTTAAAGAAGAAAAAAGAGAATTGAATTGAATCCAAATTAATTTAGTAAAGACATTTACTCATTAAAAAAAAAGAGATAAAGGTTAAGTATGTGCTCTATACATCACTGCAATCCCTATCTCCCCCTCAAGTTGCACACACAGGTAGACAAATCCCAAGAAATCAGCAAGTATTTCTTAATGGCCCACTTCTGTTAAGGGGCTGTAGGAATTTATAAAATGGTAGATAGGGGGAGCTGGATACTTTTAAAAATAGGGCATTTTTAGGGTAAACATAGAACAGAAATTTCAGGACTTCTTTGCAGGCAAAAGGCTGTGTTTAAGTATATTTAAATAATTAACACCATAGTCACTCCTTGAGGATAGATCCTTTTAATATTTTCCTGTAACACCTAGGTGTTGTCATGTTCTCTCTCTCTCTCTCTCTCTCTCTCTCTCTCTCTCTCTCTCTCTCTCTCTCTCTCTCTCCCTCCTTCCCTCCCTTTGTCCCTCCTCCTCCCCCCACAACAGTATAAAATGAAAATTAAAAAAAAAATTCATCCACAATCTCTAGCCTGAGAGTGTTACTTGGTAGGTTGAGAAGGCATGTTACTGGTCAAGGGTCACACAGCAAATAAATGTAAGCAGTTTAGAATCACTGTCTTCCTTGCTGGTAATGAGCTCTCTATCCACCATGCATCTTGTAGTGCTTCACACATAGATTGTCTTTTAGCTTTCTTTTATTCTCAGAGTTTAGAATAGTTCCTGACACAAAGTAGGTGCACTATATATTTGTTAGCTAGCTGTTTGTTGACTAATTGACTGCTCTTTCCTCAGACCAGCCTTTTTTTACAAAATTAAAAAAAGTACCATGGTATACGAGAAACTATAGGAGTGGACAGTAGAAAAGGTTCTGTGAATCCTGCAGTGTGTTAGTTGTGGTTGTTTTGAGCTTTATAGCAAATCTAAGAATTTAAATTTCAAAAGGATATTAGGGATCATTTATTCCTGCCTACTCATCTTATAGATGAGGAAACTGAAACTGGAAGATGATAAAACTACAGTAGTAGAGGGATGTCCATCAATTGGGGAATTGCTGAACAAGTTATGGTATATGATTATGATAGAATTGCGCCATAAGAAATGATGAGCTAAATGATTTTAGAAAAAAAAATAGAAAGATGTGCATGAAATAAAGAGTGAAAGGAGCAGAACCAAGAGAACACTGTATACAGTAATAATATCATCTTAAGAATGATTTTAAGCATAATAAGATAACACAGATAATAAATGTGGCACTTTACTTTGACAAGGACCTGAAGTTGCTTATGGAAGTGGGCCTTAGAACTCAGTCCCACCACAGGCTGAGCCTCTATTGCCAGAAGAGACAGGAAGTTTTGGCTTTTCTGAATGGGGCCTGGTCATCTTGTTGGCTCTGGGGTTGGGCAGGGGGAGTGTTAGGAGGGCATGGCAGTCAGCAGCCACTCCTCTCCATCATGGCATTTTTTTCTCTCTCTGTCTCTCTCTCTCTCTCCCCCGTCTCTCTCTCCCTCCCTCCCCCTTTTCTCTCCCCCTCCCTCCCCCTTTCTTCCCCTCCTCCTCCCCTCTCTCTTCTCTCTTCTTCCCTCTCTCCTTCCTCTTCTCTCCTCTATCCTCTCTCACTTCTCTCTTTCTTGGTATAGGCAGTTCACTGTGGGGGGTTAAGAAAGATTAGTAAGCAAGGGGCTAAAAAGTAAAGGATAAAGTATAGTCAGTGTAGCTGTTAATAACTTGAGAAAGAACTGAGGGGTGAAGAGATTGGAAGTCACAATGAGAATAAATAAAAGAACATGGGGTCAGATGGCAGAGGAATAGAGAAAATGATAAAAAATTATGATCAGATACATCTGGGAGGGACCTTAGAGATCAATAAGATTGAACTCCTCTTTTTGCATATAAGAAAACTGAGACCCAGAGAAGTACAATGATTTATCCAAGGTCAAGTCAAAATTAAAATCCAAGGTCCTCTGAATCCTCGGTTTAATGCTTTTTCCATCTACACATTATGGTCACCTTGTATGAAAAATGTAAGCCACTGTTGCCATATTTATTTTCTTTTAATTTATATTAATTCCTTATTTTATTCCTATTCAATCACATTCAACTACAATCTAACCAGCAAGTAAGCAGGCAAATGGCCAAAAAATCCAAATCTGAAACTGGAAGAGCCTCTCACATAAGTTTTTGAAACAGAAATTTACTGATGAGGCACTCTTAACTGCTTAATGCAATTATCTTTCTTTTTTTTTTTTAATATCTCTTCTGCATTCTACACTGTTAACCAAAGCCTCTGCCTGGATACTTGCTCCTCCTTTGGGATTTATAATACTACTGTCTCATAGTTTTCCTATTTCTCAGTCTACTTTTCTGGAATATCATTCATGTGTCTAGTGTCCTACAAGGTACTGTCATAGTTGAACTCTCTCCCTCTCCTTCCTCCTCTCTTTCCTCCTCTCCTTTCCCTCTCCCTCTCCCTCTACCTATCCCTCTCCATCCCTCCACTCACACAATCACTACCTTTTACTTAAGACTTATAATAGCCTCTTAGTTGTTCCCCTTCCAGTCTCTCTCTTCCAATCTATACTCTAAATAGCTGTCAGAACAATAATCCTGAAAGACAAATTAACTATGTCACTTCTGTTCAAGTTCCAGTGGCTCTCTATCACCTCTAAAATGAAAAAATGATCATGATCACCTCATTTCAGGCCCTTCATAAGACTAGATGGCCTACCTTTCCAGATTTATTTTGTAATTTTCTCTTTCATGGATTCTGTCTTACCCAACCTGGCCTACCAATCATTTCCTTAACTTAACATTCCATCTCTCTTCAATGCCTTTGCACAACTTTCTCTTCCATAGCTGGTAGTACACATTACCATACCCAAAAGGAAACAAGAGGCATCAGGCAAGGGACCTAACCTCATTGACTGGATCTATCTGTAGACTTTAGACCTATTTGGAATGTAATCCCTGATCAGGACTGAATCTTAGCATGCTTCACATTTCATTACAAGTACCCCCAGTTGCAAGAAACTTCATATTTAGTGCTCTCTTCCTCATCAAATCATCTTTTATTTTCTAAACTGTGTAAATGTATTTACTCCATTTTCTCTTCCCCCACCAAACAGAATATATGATACTTAAGGATAGGGATGTTTTTATGTTCTTTTTTTGTACGTCCAATACCTAGCATAGTACCTTGCCCATAGTAGATACGTAACGCATGCTTGCTGAATTCAACAGGAGTAAGGCCAGCAGAAAGAACAAAAATTATAATGGTACCTATTAGTCTTTAACCAACAAGAAGCTGGTTACAACAAGAGCAGCTCTTACCCTTAACCTTCTCTACTATAAATGCTAACACATAATTCAGCTCCACATTTCCTGGAATTATATCTAGATTGGACTAAATGATCAATTAATGATTAAATCAATCATTGATACTCTGTTCTAGGCACTGTCTCATGTGTGAGAAATACAGAGAAGGTAAAAATAGGTACAAGTTAATGAGGGGTAAGCAATAGCAGCTATGGAGTCAGGAAAGCCTCATGTAATAGTCAGTACTTGATCTGATTCTTAAATTAGACTAAAGATTCTGAAAGACTGAAGTGAGGAAGGTATATATTCCAAGCACAGGTCAGAAACAGCACAAATGCACAGAAACAAAAAATGGAATGTTATATATGTGGAACAGTGAAAAAGCCAGTTTGACTAGACCACAGGCTCTGCAGGAAAATAATAGGTAATACATTTAGAAGTAGGTTGGGACAAAAGTTTAAAGGATTTAAAATGCCAAACAAAGGAGTCAATATATATAAACCTAGAAGTAATAGGAATGTGCTGCATTATATTCAGCAGGAAAATGACATGGTTCTATCAGCACTTTCAGAACATCACTTTGGTGGCTGTGTTAAAAATTGATTTGTGTAAGGAGAGTCTGAGGTAAGCAGGCCAATTGTGAGGCTATTAAAATAGTTCTGTAGAGAATAGATAAGGATCTAAATTATTTTGGTGGCAGGGAAGAGAGATGGATACAAGACATCATAGAAGTGAAAACAAAATTTGAAAATGTATTCAACACATGGGGAGAAGACGAATGAAGAATAAAGAACAACAATGAGGCTATAAACCTGAGAGACAGGAAGGATGGTGGTAAGCCAAACTGAATCAAGAAAGTTCAGAGGAGGGATGTATTTCAGCTGAAAGACAATGAGTTCTATTTAGGATTTCAGTTGAGCTGTAATGGGAAATCTAGTTCAAAGTGTCCAATGTGCAGTTAATAATACAAAGGAGGAATCAGATAAATAAGATTGAGAGATCAGTGTCACAAAATCCCAGAGGTGAGCAAACTTACAAGAAAATAAAGTGTTTAATAGTGTCAAATTCTTAAGAAAGACCTAAAAGGATGAGGAATAAGGGAAGACCACTACATTTGGATATTAAGAGGTTATTGAAAACTTTCAAGAAAGTAATTTTAGTTGAGTAAGGAACTCAGGAGCTAGTTGGCAAAGGTTAGAGAAAAGGATAATAAGAGATCAAATAAATTTAGTGATTTCAGAATTATATGTGTATTGGTATTTCACTGACAAAGGGAAGGTATTTTTTTTTTACATGAGAGAGACTTGTAGTGTTTGTAGGCAGCAGAGATGGAACAAGTTGAGGAAGATTGGAAAACAGAGGAAAAAAGAAATAATTTGGGGGCCTATCACCTGGAAAAGTTGGAAGGGATAGGACCAATGGAACCTGTAAAGGGATTAACTTTGGTAAGGAGAAGACAACAATATTTTATGTCAAAAAACTTGAAAGCTGATCTTGCAGCAGAACCAACATGGCAGAGTGAAAGAAGTGACTTGCTTGAGCTCTCCTCCAAACCCTTCCAAATACCTGTAAAAATTGCCCTAAACAAATTCTAGAGCAGCAGAACCCATAAAAAGACAGAATGAAACAAATTTCCAGCACAAGACAACTTGGATGATTAATTGGAATGGTCTGTTGCACCAGGCTGGGAGAGGAATGTAGTTCAGTGTGGGTGCACATAATAAGGCTTTGAAGGTCAGTAGGAAAAGTCTGTGACTCAGTGAGAGAGAAGCTCAGTCCCAGCCACACTCTAGGCACAGCCCTGGGCAGTAGCTATTTCCAGAGCTCCATCCACAGACTGAGGGCGAATTGAGTGGCTTATCAGAGGGGGATTGCAGGGATCTCTTTGCTGGTGCTGAGGCAGGATTTTACTGTACCTAGCCTGTGCTTGGATCTCAGTGACAGTTCTATGTAGTAGTCCCTAGGGAGAGGAGGAGCTTGTAGTGATAGTGGAGAGAAATCCTCTTCACAGTTCCAAGGCAGAAAGGAATGCTTGTGATCACTCATAGGCCAGAGGACAGGCCAGGAAAGGAGTAAACACTTCATTCTTGATCCTACCACCTTGGAAGAATTGAAAATCCACAGATTCCTAGGAGTATCTCTGAAAACAGCTGCACAAAACCCACAAAGCTTGGGACAGTATATTCTCCACACTGTAAGCAGACCCGTACCTTAACAAAGAGTTTAAAACTTAAGTAATTGGCTGGGATCATGAGCAAACTGTGCAAAAACAGTCTGACCATAGAACCTTTCTTTGGTGACAAAGGAGAACAAAACATACAACCATAAGAGAACAATAAAGTCAAAGCTCCTATATCCAAAGTCTCCAAGAAAAATATGAATCAGTCCCAGGCCATGGAAGAGCTCAAAAAGGATTTTGAAAAGCAAGTAAGGGAAGTAGAGGAAAAACAGAAAGAGAAATGAGAGGGATGCAAGAAAATCATGAAAAACAACTTAACAGCTTGCTAAAGGAGAACCAAAAAATACTGAAGAAAGTAACATCTTAAAAATAGACTAACCTAAATGGTAAAAGAGGTCCAAAAAGTTAATGACAAGAAGAATGCCTTCAAAAGAACAATTGGCCAGATGGAAAAGGAAGTCCAAATTGTCACTAAAGAAAATACTTCCTTAAAAATTAGAATGGAACAATTGGAAACTAATGACTTTGTGAGAAATCAAGACTTTGTAAGACAAAACCAAAAAAATGAAAAAAGAAAGAAGACAATGTGAAATATCTCATTGGAAAAACAACTGACCAGGAAAAAGATCCAGGAGAGAGAATTTTAAAATTATTGGACTATCAGAAAGCCATGATAAAAAAAAAGAGCCTAGACATCATCTTTCAAGAAATTATCAAGGAAAACTGCCCTGATATTCTAGAACCAAAGGGTAATATAGAAATTGAAAGAATCCACTGATCACCTCCTGAAAGAGATCCCCAAAAGAAAACTCCTAGTAATATTGTAGCCAAATTCCAGAGTTCCCATGTCAAGGAGAAAATACTTCAAGCAACCAGAAAGAAACATTTCAATTATTGTGGAAACACAATCAGGATAATGCAAGATTTAGCAACTTCTACATTAAAGGACCCCAGGGCATGGAATATAATATGCCAGAGGGCAAAGGAGATAGGATTATAGCCAAGAGTCACTATCTAGCAAAACTGAGTGTAATCCTTCAGGGGAAAATGTGTTCATTCAGTGAAATAGAGGACTTTCAAGCATTCCTGATGAAAAGACCAGAGCTGAATAGAAAATTTGACTTTCAAATACAAGACTCAAGATAAGCATGCAGAGGTAAACAGGAAAGAGAAATCATAAGAGACTTATTAAAGTTGAACTCTTTACACTCCTACATGGAAAGATGATATTTGTAACTTATGAGACCTTTGTCAGTATTAGGGTAGTTGGAGTGAAAAAATTATACATATAGATAGATTGATAGAGAGAGGGCACCCGGTGAGTTGAAGATGAAAGGGTGATATCTGGAGAATAAAATTAAGGAGTGAGAGAGGAGTATACTGGGAAGAGAAAGGGACAGGTAGAATGAAGTAAATTATCTTACATAAAACAGACAAAAAAAGGTTTTCACAATGGAGGGGAAGTGGGGGAAAGTGAGAGGGAATGAATGAATCTTATTTTCATCAGGTTTGGCTTAAGGAGGGAATAATATACACATTCAATTGGGTATGGAAAGCCATCTTACCCTTACGTGAAAATAGTGGGGGAAGGGGATAAGAGAGTGAGGGGCATGATAGAGGGGAGGGCAGATTGGGGGAGGGGGTAATCAGAATCAAATACTTCTGAGGATGGACAGGGAAAAAAGAGAGAATAGAATAAATGAGGGGGCAGGATAGGATGAAGGGAAATATACCTAGTTTTCCACAGCATGACTGTTATGGAACTGTTTTGCATGACTACACATTTATAACCTGTATCGAGTTGCTTGTCTTCTCAATAAGGATGGGTGGGGAGAGAGGAAGGGAGAAAATTTGGAACCCAAAGTTTTTAAAACAAGTGTTAAAAATTGTTTTCACACGCAACTGGGAAATAGGATATACAGGCAATGGGTTACAGAAATCTATCCTACTTTACAGGAAAATAGAAGAGGAAGGGGATAAGAGAAGGGAAGGCGATAGAAAGTTGGGCAGATTAGGGGAAAGGGTATCCAGAATGCACACTGTCTTGGGGTGGGGAAAAGGATGAGATAGGGAGGAAATCTGAAACTCAAAATCTTGTGGAAGTAAATGTTGAAAACTAAAAAAATAAATATAAAAAATATAAGATGAAAAGAAGAGAAGAGAGAATGTTTGTGGCTAGTATCAATTTTCTAAGTAATGTATGAGAAGTTTTCAGATGACATATTTAGAAAAAGAATAGCATGGGATGGTTGAGGAAGAAAAAGATTTATAACAGCTGTTAAAGGTAAATTGGGAACTTGAAAGGGGATTGATGAAGGAGCAGTCAGAAGGCTACTTTGCTGAAGTGATAACCCATTTAAAATTGGCTAACATACATTTACAGTGAAGCACTAACCTGTGATTCTGTGACATCTTAACAAAAACTCAGCCTTCCATTACTTTTTTTCTTCCCTCTCTACTTGACTTTTTTTCTTGTCTTATTGCTATATCTAGTCATTTGAATTACTGACATGCAGATAGCTACTTGAAAACAGGAGTAGTTTCATTTAACAAAAAATAATCTTTGGCACACAACTCAGTGTCTGATATATATATAGTATTTTTTTTATAAAAGCTCCTTCAATTGATAAGAATTGAATTCAAATTTAAGAAATGTGAAACAAAAAGCCCAAAATGAGTTGCATTATTTTTAACCTGAGGTAAGCCATCTTCTGTACTGTTGTAGTACATTAATAGATAGAAGAAGCATCAACAGCAATCAATAACCCCTACTATGTGCACAGCCAATGTTAGACACATCTTGGTCAGGTACAGCTACACAACAGACCTGGATCCATATGAATAGATTACACAATTACATAATTGTTCCCTTTCTCCACTCACACCCCAACCTCAAATTTATTGTAAAAATGCATTCTACTTCCATATATTTGGCTTCAGCTTTCTGGCCATTCCAAGTGAATCTGTTATCATACATGGCATTTGTAGCTGCCCTAGAGGTGATATTTGGAAGCAATTTGCAAATATGTCAACTGGGTTATTTAGTATGTCTCCAATTCAGCAGAATTTTTGTTAATCTGCCACTTTGCTGGGCCTACATAGGAACACTAATTTGACAGTGAGCTACCTCATTTTAAATGACTTAGGATTAATTGGTTTGCCAAGGTCTCATGTCACCATCTGTAAAATGATATGAATACCATGCAAAGCAATGACACAAAGCATGCTGGTAATATAGTCTCTGAAGTCTAACTTCTGACAGAATTTTGTTATTCTGATATTAGACAAACTTCAAGGCGCCAGAAACCCAGAAACATTTCAGTTCTGAGAATTGCATATGTAGTACTGGCTCAAGATCAAGGAGGCTGATGATGATGTGAAATAAGAATATTTTTTTTCTTGTTCCATGTAAATATAATTCTGAAATCACTGGCATGGGCACAGCTTCAAAATGCTGAATAAGACAGAACCACCAAAGCATATCATTCTGAATTCCTTAAAATAAATATAATTCCTACTTACTAAAATCTCATATATACCAGATGATACAGAATACTGTTAAATAAAGACCATTATGCGGGTTTTTTTGCCAATATCAGTTCTTCTGCCTTCAATCTTCTTTTCCAAGATTCCTTAGTATTTATAGGAGATCTGTTAGATGTTCTATAAAACACTCCTCAGCGGAGCTCTCCATAGAAAAGTCAGTCTCATAAAGGATGTTTTATGGATTCTAACAAAAGATAAATGACCACTAAAAGCAAACTTGTGGAAAAGCAGTTCTTAGCTCAACATTTAAATAAATAAAATTATTCATTTTCTGTTGAACTCTATGGGAGGAGATAAAGGAGACACAAATTTTAAACTATACTATCTCTTCTCTTTTGCAAAGTTTAGCATAGAAGGTAGAGTTTTTACAGTCACTTTTCTCATCCAAATTTTCAGAGAAAGCTTATTTTATTGTTTTCAAAAATAAGCAGCAATAAAAATGCAAAAATAAGCATAGAACAATCTGTTAATCAATAAACTAGGATTTGGATGATCTGCCTTCTTGGACTGATACTTATACCCACTTTTTGGATAAATTTAGGCAAAATATTTTACTTTTTGTGGGCCTCAGTTTCTTCCACTGCTAAAAAGTGAATGTGAAGAACTAGACACCTTCTAAGATCTCTAGCAGCCTTGAATATATGATTCTCTTGTTCTACAATATCTCTAAAGTTCATTTCAACTCAAACATCTATTATTTCCTACTTCTGAACAAGTATTGCTATATGTATTCTTTACATAATACCACTGTTTCTTCTACGACTTTGGTGTTAAGGTTTTTTAATCCTTCTCTGTGTTTATTGCTTGGTCGTTTGAGGGTGCATGTAGAATCACCTACAGCAATTCAAGGCACAGCTTCTTGAGAGGCAGAAAAAAAAAGTTTGCTTATATTTTAGCAAAGTACTTAAAAAGTATGCCTAGGTATTCCTAGGTAAAAGGTAGAGAGAAATAAGATAATAGTTAGTTGGATAAGAAACTGGATAGCTTGACCCAAAGATTAGTCTTAATGACTTAATGTCAACAAATAAGGTTGAGCGGCCCAGGAATCCATGCTTCAGTCTGTGCTATTTTAGCATTTGTATAAATGACTTGCATAAAGGTATTAATAGCATTATTATCAAATTTGAGGATGACACAAAGCTTCAAGTGATAACTAAAACAATAGAAAGCAGAGTTCTAAATTTAAAAATGTTTTAAGAAGCCTAAAGGATTGGAGAACTAAAATGGAATTTAATAATAGTAAATGGAAAGTTTCATACATAGGTTTGACTATTCAAATTCATCAGGTAGGGAAAGCCTAGCTAGACAACTGTTATAATGAAAAAGGTGTGTGTGTGTGTGTGTGTGTGTGTGAGATGTGTTAGCTTGTTTGTTCTAGGAGACTACAAACACTGAGTCATAATGTGATATGGCAAATGGAGAAGCTAATGTGGCTTTTGACATCTTTGGGATTCATAGTGTTCACGACTAGGAAGTTGTTATTGTACTATGCCCTGCTCATAGTATATCTAGAGCACTGGTTTCAGTTTAAGTTATGACATTTTAGAAAGGACATTGATAAATTGGAGAGTGTCTAGTGGAAGGAAGTTAGAATGGTGAAGGTCTTCCAATACACATGTTATAAAGTTTTGTTAAGTGAATTAAGAACAGACTAGAAAAGAAAAACATTACTGAGGACATGACATTAGAATTCAAGTGTTTGAAGGGATGTCTGGTAGGAGAGAAATTAGATTTGTTATTCTTGGTCTCAAGGTTAATACACAAAATCTGCAAGAGGTAAATTTATTCTTAATTAAAGGCAAAAACCCCCAAATAACTGATAATTAGAGTTGTTGGAAAGCAGACTGTGCTGTTTAAGGTATGTTGCTTCTCAGTTGAAGTCTTAGGCAAAATCTGAGCAATCACTTGGAAAATATAAAATTGAGAGCATTTTCTTTTCATTCAGAAATGAGTTCAACTAGATGTCCCTGGAATAACTTCCAACTCCTAAATTCCATGATTCTGAGATTCTATGCCTCATTTATCCTTTTATCAAATGATCACATGGACAATAATAATCTTGCCAAGTTAACATTAATCAATGGTATGGTGATGGTTAAATATCCAAGAAGGATGATATGTGATTAAAGTTTTGCCTACAGCCCATTGTCACTTTTAAGAAAATTTGAAGGACAAAGTTGTAGTTATTGAAATCAGCCAAACTCATCATACAAATTAAGAATTTTGCAAGCCATGAAAATACAGCAAACAAAATCTTCTCAAGAGGAAAAAGGAATAAATATAACACTCAAAGTAAATGATAAGTGTAAAAGAAAATTGCACCTTCCTGGCATTTGTGAGCAGTATTTGTTTCACCAAAGTGATATCTAACTTACAGTGAAATGAATTTTATTGTCTGAGATTTCCTTTAAGAAGATTGGACTAAGTAGTTACCCTATATCACTGTTTTCCCTCCAGAAGTTTACTTTCAGACTTTTAATGAAAACCAGTTTGAATTCAGATGATTTTACCAAAAAAAAAAAAAAGGAATAACCTATGGCATTCCTGAGAAAAAGAATTTTTTTTTCATTTGCTTTTAGTAAATTTTCTGAGACTTGCTCTGGATGAAAAAGCAAAAATAGCCCAATTTCAGGGTTTTTTTTTTTCTGCAGGAGGAAATTCATCTCTTTTGAATTGGCTGAGAGCCAGTGTTTTCCTGTCTCTGATCTTTGGTGTCCTTTGATGAAATTACCTTTAAACTCTACCACTTGGGGACAGAATGCTTAGGAAGACAAATGACACTATTGTCAAAAGGCCTTTCTTAAGTATTATACTAGTGCATTATACTAGGCTGATTGCTGTTAAGAAAGCCCTCTCCTTAACAGTAATCTTCATACATGCGTATGAAGAATAAGTATGTGAAACTAAGACATGTATGCACAGGGAGGGTCACACATATTATAGACTATATTGCAATGTCAGAATAGTGAGGACCGTGGGTTTGGAATCAGAAGACTTGAGTTTGAAGCTTGACTTTACCACTTACTAGCTATGTGAATCACTTGTGCAAATCACACAGACTTCTAAGCCTTGACATCCTTATCTATGAAATGCCAGTCATGATATTTGCCACTGCAGATTGGTTGTAAGAATTCAAATCAGATAGTACAGAAGGCACTTGGTTCTTTGAAATCTTGTGTCAATGTGTAAACATGAACTATTATCATTAGTAAACTCAGAACAGTTTTCAAATACAATGCTTTGATAAGCTTTTCTTTCTTTTTTTAAAGATTCATTAATTTATTTATTTTTAGTTTTCAACATTCACTTCCACAAGATTTTAAGTTCCAAATTTTCTCACCGTCTCTTCCCTTCTCCCAGCCTAAGACAGTGTGCATTCTGAATACCCCTTCATCTAATCTGCCCTCCCTTCTATCTCTCCCCCCACTTCTCTTAACCTCTTCCTCTTCTATTTTCATGTAGGGCAAGAAAGATTTCTTGAAAGATGATGTCTAGGCTCTTTTTTTGATCATGACTTTCAGATAGTTCAAAAATATTTTTAAATTCTCTCTCCTGGCTCTATTTTCCAGGTCAGTTCTTTTTCCAATGAGATATTTCATATTGTTTTCATTTTTTCATTCTTTTGGATTTGTTTTACAGTGTCTTGATTTCTCATAAAGTCATTAGCTTCCAATTGCTCCATTCTAATTTTCAAGGAAATATTTTCTTCAGTGAGTTTTTGGAATTCCTTTTCCATTTGGCCAATTTTGCTTTTTTTTTTAAATTTATTTATTTTCAGTTTTCAATATTTACTTCCACAAGATTTTGAGTTCCAAATTTTCACTCCATCTCACCCTTCCCCCCACCCCAAGATGGAATGCATTCTGAATATCCCTTCACCTAGTCTACCCTCTCTTCTATCTCATCCCCCCTTCTCTTATCCTCTTCCCCTTCTATTTTTCTGTAGGGCAGGGCAGACTTCTGTACCCCATTTCCGTATTTCTTATTTCCCAGTAGCAGGTGAAAACATTTTTTTAACATGTTTTTAAAACTTTAGGTTTCAAATCTTCCCTCGTTCTCCCTCCACACCAACTCTCATTGAAAAGGCAAGCAACTCAATATGGGTTATATGTGTGCAGTTATGCAAAACACTTCCATACTATACATGTTGTGAAAAACTAACTCTATTTCCCTTAATCCTATCCTGCCCTCATTTTCATTCTATTCTTTCTTTTGACCCTGTACCTCTTCAGAGGTATTTGATTCTGATTTCCCCCTTTTCGAATGTGCCCTTCTCTCTACCATCCCTTGCTCTCTTGTCCCCTTCTCCCCCTACTTTACCGTAGGGTAAGACAGATTTCCTTATCCAAATGAAGGTGTATCTTATTCACTACTTAAGCCAAATCCTATGAGAATAAGATTCACTCATTTCCTCTCACCTTCCCCTGCTTCCCCTCCACTGTAAGAGACTTTTCTGGTTTTTTTTGTGAGATAATTCACCCCATTCTACCACTCCCTTTCTTCTTTTCCAAGTATCATCCTCTCATCCCTTAATTTTATTCTCCAGATATGACCCCTTAATCTTCAAATCACCCTGTGCCCTTTATCTATCTATCTATCTATCTATCTATCTATCTATCTATCTATCTATCCATCTATCTATCTATCCATAAATTTTTTTTCCTTCAACTACCCTAATACTGACAAAGGTCTCATGAGTTATCAATATCATCTTTCCATGCAGGAATGTAAATAGTTCAATCTTAATAAGTCTCTTACAATTTCTCTTTCCTGTTTACCTCTTCATGTTCCACTTGAGTTCTGTATTTGAAATTCAAATTTTCTATTCAGCTCTGGTCTTTTCATCAGGAATGCTTGAAGATCCTCTATTTCACTGAATGACCACATTTTCCCCTGAAAGATTATACTCAGTTTTGCTGGGTAGGTGATTCTTGGTTGTAATCCTATCTCCTTTGCCCTCCAGAATATTATATTCCATGCCCTGTGGTCCTTTAATGTCGAAGCTGCTAAATCTTGTGGAATCCTGATTGTGTTTCCACAGTATTTGAATTGTTTCCTTCTGGCAGCTTGTAATATTTTCTCCTTGACCTGGGAACTCTGCAATTTGGCTATAATATTCCTAGGAGTTTTCCTTTGGGTATCTCTTTCAGGAGGAGATATGTGGATTCTTTCAATTTTTATTTTGCCTTCTGGTTCTAATATATCAGGGCAGTTTTCCTTGATAATTTCTTGAAAGATTATGTCTAGCCTCTTTTTTTGTTCATGGCTTTCAGATAGTCCAATAATTTTTAAATTCTCTTTTCTGAATCTATTTTCCAGGTCAGTTGTTTTTCCAATGAGATATTTCACATTGTTTTCTAATTTCTCATTCTTTTGGATTTGTTTTACAGTGTCTTGATTTCTCATAAAGTCACTGTCTTCCAATTGCTCTGTCGTAATTTTTAAGGAAGTATTTTCTTGAGTAGTCTTTTGGAATTCCTTTTGTATTTGGCCAATTTTTCTTTTTAGGGCATTTTTCTCCTCGTTGTCTTTTTGGACCTCTTTTGCCATTTGGGTTAAGCTGTTTTTTAAGGTGTTATTTTCTTCAGTATTTTTTGGGTCTCCTTTAGCAAGCTGTTGACTTGTTTTTCATGATTTTCTTGTGTCCTCATTTCTCTTCCCAGTTTTTCCTCTACTTCCCTTACTTGCTTCTCAAAATCCCTTTTGAGCTCTTCCAAGGCTTGAGACTGATTCATATTTTTCTTGGAGGCTTTGGATGTAGGAGCTTTGATTTTGTTGTCTTCTTCTGTTGTATATTTTCATCTTCTTTGTCACCAAAATAAGATAATATAGCCTGACCGGTTTTGCGCTGCTTGCTCATGATCCTGGCAAATTACTTGAGTTTTAAACTCTTTGCTAAGGTAAGAGTCTGCTTCCAATGTGGAGAATGTATTGTCCCAAGGTTTGGGGTTTGTACAGCTGTTGTCAGAGATTCTTGTAGGGACCTGTAAATTTTCAGTTCTTCCAAGGTGGTATGATAACGGGCAAAGTATTTACTCCTTTCCTGGCCTGTGACCACAAGTAGTCCTTTCTTTCCTGTAGTTATGAGGGGGGGTTCCTCTTCACAGCCCTTGAAAGCTCCACCACGCCAGCGCTCCTCCTCACCCCTGCACCACCACCTGGAACTGTGACCCAGATCCAAAAAGGGCAAAGCAAGAAATTCTTGCCTCAGCACTGGCAAAGGGATCCCTGCAATCCCTCTCTGATCAGCCACTGGATTCCCCCTCAGTCTGTGGGTCAGAAGCTTGAGAAGCAGCTGCCCCCCCCAGGGCACGCTCTTGGGGAATGGAGGTGAAACTACACCCTCCTCTCTGAGCACCACAGAAATAGACTTTTCCCACTGACCTTCTAAGTTGTCTTTGGCTTTCCTGGATTGAGGAGTCTGAAAGCTACCACAGCTGCCTGCAATTCAGTCCTCTGAGGCCTGCTCCAGGTTTGCTGCAGCCTGCATGCCCATGCCTTGCTGAGCTCTGCTCCCAGCCCAGCCAGATATCCCTTTCTGATCAATCATCCAGGTTGCCTTGGGCTGGAAATGTGTTTCGTGGGGGCGGAGCCAAGATGCCGGAGTGAAAGCAGTTACTTGCTTGAGCTCTCCCCAAAACCCCTCCAAATACTCATAAAAAATGGCTCTAAACAAATTCTGAACCAGCAGAACCCACAAAAAGACAGAATGAAACAAATTTCCAGCCCAAGACATCCTGGATGATTGATCAGAAAGGTGTATCGCACTGCTGGGCTGGGAGCACGGCGCAGCGCGGAGTGGGTGTAGGCTGCAGCAAACCTGGAGCAGCCCCAGAGGGCTGAATTGCAGGCAGCTGTGGAGGTTTCCAGACTCCTCAATCCACGATTACCAAATATAACTTAGAAGGTCAGTGGGAAAAGTCTGTTTCTGTCGGTGGTCGGAGAGGAAGGCGGGGTTTTAGCTATATTCCCCAAGAGCATGGCCCTGGTGGGGGGCAGCTGCTTCCTCGAACTTCTGGCCCACAGACTGAGGGGGAATTCAGTGGCTGATCAGAGAGGGATTGCAGGGATCTCTTTGCCAGTGCTGAGGAAGGAATCTCTTGCTTTGTGTGCATCTGGGTCACAATTCTGAGCGGCAGTGCTGGGATGAGGAGGAGCGCTGGCTTGGTGGAGCTTGTAGTGGCTGTGGAAAGGAACCCTCCTCACAGTTACGGGACAAAAAGGAATACCTGTGGTCACAGGCCAGGAAAGGAGTAAACACCTCACCTCTTATCATACCACCTTGGAAGAACTGAAAATTTACAGGTCCCTACAAGTATCTCTGAAAACAGCTACACAAACCCCTGAAGCTTAGGACAGTACACTCTCCACATTGGAAGCAGACTCTTACCTTAACAAAGAGTTTAAAACTCAAGTAATTGGCTAGGATCATGAGCAAGCAGTGCAAAAAGAGTCAGACTATATTATCTTACTTTGGTGACAAAGAAGATCAAAATATACAACCAGAAGAAGACAACAAAATCAAAGCTCCTACATCCAAAGCCTCCAAGAAAAATATGAATCAGTCCCAGGCCTTGGAAGAGCTCAAAAGGGATTTTGAGAAGCAAGTAAGGGAAGTAGAGGAAAAACTGGGAAGAGAAATGAGAGGGATGCAAGAAAATCATGAAAAACAAGTCAACAGCTTGCTAAAGGAGACCCAAAAAAATACTGAAGAAAATAACACCTTAAAAAACAGCCTAACCCAAATGGCAAAAGAGGTCCAAAAAGCCAATGAGGAGAAAAATGCCCTAAAAAGAAAAATTGGCCAAATGGAAAAGGAAGTCCAAAAGATTACTGAAGAAAATACTTCCTTAAAAATTAGAATAGAGCAATTGGAAGACAGTGACTTTATGAGAAATCAAGACACTGTAAAACAAATCCAAAAGAATGAAAAATTAGAAAACAATGTGAAATATCTCATTGGAAAAACAATTGACCTGGAAAATAGATCCAGGAGAGAGAATTTAAAAATTATTGGACTATCTGAAAGCCATGATCAAAAAAAGAGCCTAGACATCATCTTTCAAGAAATTATCAAGGAAAACTGCCCTGATATATTAGAACCAGAGGGCAAAATAGAAATTGAAAGAATCCACAGATCTCTCCTGAAAGAGATCCCCAAAGGAAAACTCCTAGGAATATTGTAGCCAAATTCCAGAGTTCCCAGGTCAAGGAGAAAATATTACAAGCTGCCAGAAGGAAACAATTCAAGTACTGTGGAAACACAATCAGGATTAACACAAGATTTAGCAGCTTCTACATTAAAGGACCACAGGGCATGGAATATAATATTCTGGAGGGCAAAGGAGATAGGATTACAACCAAGAATCACCTACCCAGCAAAACTGAGTATAATCCTTCAGGGGAAAAAATGGTCATTCAGTGAAATAGAGGACTTTCAAGCATTCCTGATGAAAAGACCAGAGCTGAATAGAAAATTTGACTTTCAAATACAGGACTCCAGTGGAACATGAAGAGGTAAACAGGAAAGAGAAATCATAAGAGACTTATTAAGATTGAACTGTTTACATTCCTGCATGGAAAGATGATATTTGTAACTCATGAGAACTTTGTCAGTATTAGGGTAGTTGAAGGAAAAAAATTGTATGTATGTATATATAGATAGATAGATAGAGGGCACAGGGTGAGTTGAAGATTAAGGGGTCATATCTGGAGAATAAAATTAAGAGATGAGGGAGGATTATACTCGGAGAAGAAGAAAGGGAGAGGTAGAATGGGGTAAATTATCTCACAAAAAAAACAGAAAAGAAAAGTCTCTCACAGTGGAGGGGAAACAGGGGAAGGTGAGAGGGAATGAGGGAATCTTATTCTCATAGGATTTGGCTTAAGGAGAGAATAACATACACATTCAATTGGGTATGGAAATCTGTCTTACCCTACAGGAAAATAGGGGGAGAAGGGGACAAGAGAGCAGGGGGGTGATAGAGAGGAGGGCAGATTGGGAAAGAGGGTAATCAGAACTAAATACTTCTGAGGAGGGACTGGGTCTAAAGAAAGAATAGAATAAATGGGAGGGCAGGATAGGATTAAGGGAAATAGAGTTAGTTTTTCACAACATGTCTACTAAGGAAGTGTTTTGCATAACTGCACATGTACAACCTATATTGAGTTGCTTGCCTTTTCAATGAGAGTTGGTGTGGAGGGAGAACGAGGGAAGATTTGAAACCTAAAGTTTTAAAAACATGTTAAAAAATGTTTTCACCTGCTACTGGGAAATAAGAAATACGGAAATGGGGTACAGAAGTCTATCCTGCTCTACAGGAAAATAGAAGGGGAAGGAGATAAGAGAAGGGAGGATGGAGAGATAGAAGAGAAGGCAGACCAGGGGAAAGGGTATTCAGAATGGATGCCATCTTGGGGTGAGGGGAGGGGTGAGAAATTTGTAACTCAAAAACTTGTGGACGTGAATATTGAAAGCTAAAAATAAATAAATTTATAAAAAAGTGAAAAAAAGAAATGTGTTTTGCTCTGTCTTTTTGTGGGTTGAACTGCCTTAAAATTTATTTAGAGCCATTTTTATAGGTATTTGGAGGCGTTTGGGGTAGAGCTCAAGCAAGTTGCTGCTTTCGCTCCGCCATCTTGGCTCCGCCCTCCCCAACTTTGCTTTTTTAAGGCATTCTTCTCTTTTTTGGCTTTTTGACCCTCTTTTGCCATTTGGGTTAGACTATTTTAAGGTGTTATTTTCTTCAGTTTTTGAGGTGTCTCCTTTAGCAAGCTGTTGACTTGTTTTTCATGATTTTCTTTCATCAATTTCAGTTTTTCATCTACTTTTCTTACTTGCTTCTCAAAATCATTTTTGAGCTCTTCCATGGCCTGGTTCCAATTCATATTTTTCTGGAAGGCCTTAGATGTAGGAGTTTTGACTTTGTTGTCTTCTTCTGGTTGTATATTTTGATATTCTTTGTCACCAAAGTAACATTCTGTGGTCTGACTCTTTTTGCACTGCTTGCTCATGATCCCAGCCAATTACTTGAGTTATAAAGTCTTTGTTAAGGTAGGGATCTGCTTCCAGTGTGTAGAATGTACTGACCCAAGGTTCAGGGATTTTGTGCAGCTGTTTTCAGAGATACTTCTAGGGACCTGTGAATTTTCAGTTCTCCCAAGGTGGTATCAAGGGCAAGGTGTTTACTCCTTTTCTGGACTATACTCTGGCCTATGAGTGATCACAAGCACTCCTTTCTGCCTTATAACTGTTAGGAGGATTTTTTCTACCCTTCCACTACAAACTCTACCATGTCAGCACTCCTTCTCACCCCAGGATTTCCACCCAGAACTGTGACACAGATCCAAGCACAGGCAAAGCAAGGGAATCCTGCCTCAGCACCAGCAAAATGATCCATGCAATCCCCCTCTGATCAGCCACTCTATGTCCCCTCAGCCTGTGGACATGAAGCTCTGGAAGCAGATGCTGCCCCTAGGCCTGGGAATGAACTTCTGCCTCAACATGGTCTGACAAACCTTTCCTACTGATTTTCTAAGTTTGCTTTGGCACTTGTGGGCTAAGAAGTCTAGAAACTGCCAGTGCTGTCAGTGTTTCAGTCCTCTCAGGGCTGCTACAGGTTTGCTGAGGCCTGGTGTTTTTCTGTGCACCCACGCTGAACTGCATTCCTCTCCCAGCCTGGTGAAATAGACCTTTCCAATTAACCATCCAGTTGTCTTGGGCTGTAAATTTGTTTCATTCTATCTTTTTGTGGGTTCTGTTGCTCTAGAATTTGTTTAGGGCCATTTTTTACAGGTATTTGGAGGGGTTTGGGGAAGAGCTCAAGCAAATCACTGCTTTTACTCTGCCATTTTGGCTCTCCCCCAAAAAATATACTTTTAGAAAAGCAGTGTTGATGTCCTATACTTATTTTTTTCCTTTTTTTCCTTTTCTTTCTTTCTTTGTTTCTTTTCTTTTCTTTCTTTTTCTTTTTTTTTTTTGCAAAACAATATGGGTATACTTAAGATATGCTTAAAAGCAAGGTCTGAATTTCCCTACTTTGTAATTTCTTTTTCAGTTTTTACAATTTATTTTCCCCATTCATATGTAAAAACCATTTTAACATTCTTAGAGCTCCAAATTCTCTTCCCCCACCCCTACAATTAGAAACAAGCAATTTGACAAAGATTATATATGTGCAGTCATGCCAACCACATTTTCATGTAAGTCATTCCGTAAAAGAAAACACAGACAAAAAAAGAAAAGAAAGTAAAGAAAAAATATCTTTGATCTACATCCAGGCTCTACCAGTTTTTTCTCTGGAGATGGCTCACATCATAGTATATCATCATACAATATTGCTGTTACTGGGTACAATATTCTCCTGGTTCCACTCATTTCACTTTGTAACAGTTCATGTAAGTCTTTTCATGTTTTTCTAAGAGCATCCTGCTCATCATTTCTTAAAATACAATCATATTCCATCACAATCCTATGCAGCAACTTGTTCAGCCATTTCCCAATTGATGGGCATACTCTCAATTTCCAATTCTTTACCACCACTAAAAGATCTGCTATGAATATTTTTGTACACATAGGCCCTTTTTTCTCTTTGTTTTATCTCTTTAGTATACAGACCTCATAGTGGTATTCCTTGGTCAAAGGGTATTCATGGTTTTGTAGCCTTTCAGTCATAGTTACAAATTTGTCTCCAGAATTGTTGAATAAGTATACAACTTCACCAATAGCACATTAGTGTTTTAATTTTCTGATATCCTCTACTACATTTGTCACTTTCTTTTACTTTCCTATTAACCAATCTGACAAGTATGAGGTAATAGCTCAGAGTTGTTTTAATGTGCATTTCTCTCATCAAATAGTGATTTGGAGCATATTTATATGACTACAGATAGCTTTGATTACTTAGTCTGAACACCACCTCTTCATATACATTGGTCATTTATCATTTGAGGAATGGCTCTTATTTCTCTAAATTTGACTCAGTTTTATATATGTTTCAGAAATGAAGTTTTTATCAGAGAAACTCACTGGAAATCTTTTTCACAGTAATGATTACCAAATATGTATTTCCCTCCATTCTATTTTCCCCATTTATGCTACTCTCTCTCCTTTTTCCCTGTCCATTCTCAAAAATGTTTTACTTCTGACTTTTGCCTACCTCAAATTGCCCTTCTTTCTATCAGCTGCCCACCCTTCTCTTTTCACCTTTCCTTTCTATTTTCCCTTTTGGTAAGATAGATTTCTACAATCAACTGACTGTGTATATTATTTCCCCTTTGAGTCAATTCTGGTGAGAGTAAGGTTCATGCGCTCCCTTCACAGCTACCACCATTTTACCCTCCACTGTAAAATCTCTTTCAGGCTTCTTTTATGACCAATAATTTATACTATTTAACCTCTCACTTTCCCCTTCTCCCTGTGCCTTCTTCTTTCTTATCCCTTAATTTTATTTTTGAGCTAAGCATACCATTATATTCAACTCACACCTCTGCTTTCTGTCTAAGTATACTCCTAAGTTCCCTAATGAGAAAGCTTTTAGGAGTTATAAATATAGTTTTCCTATATAGGAATATGAACAGTTTGACCTTATCAAATCCCTTGTGATTTTTCTTTCTTGTTAATTTTTTAATACTTCTTTTGCATCTTGTCTTTGAAAGTTACATTTTCTTTTCATCTCTCCTCTTTTCATCAAGAATACTTGAAAGTTCTCTAATTCATTGAATATTCATTTTTCCCCCCTGAATGATTATAATTAGTTTTGCTGAATAGGTGACTCTTGGTTGTAATCTTAGCTCTTTTACACTCTGGAATATCATATTCCAAGCCCTCAGGTCCTTTAATGTAGAAGCTGCTAAATCTTGTGTTATTCTGACTCTGGTTCCACAATATTTGATTATTTTTTCCTTCTTTTTAACTGCTTGCAGTATTTTTCTCCTTTATCTGGGAGATCTTGAATGTGGTTATAATATTCCTATATTTTTTCATTATAAGATCTTTTTCAGGAAGTGATTAGTGGATTCTTTTAATTGCTATCTTACCCTCTGGTTCTAGAATATCAAGGAAGTTTTCTTGGTATTTTTTTTGGGGGGGAAACAATTGGGGTTAAGTGACTTGCCCAGGGTCACACAGCTAGTAAGTGTCAAGTGTCTGATCTGAGACCAGATTTGAACTCAGGTCCTCCTGACTCCAGGACTAGTGCTCTATGCATGGTGCCACCTAGTTGCCCCAATAATTTCTTGAAACATGATGTCTGACTCTTTTTATATGACTTTTAGGTAGTCAAATAATTCTTAAATTATCTCTCCTGGATCTATTTTCCAGGTCAGTTGTTGTTGTTTTTTTTTCCAATGATATATTTCACATTTTCTTCTATTTTTTTTCCATTCTTTTGACTTTGTTTGATTGTTTCTTGATTTCTCATAAATTTATTAGTTTCCAGTTGCCCAATTCTAACTTTCCAGGAATCATTTTCTTCATTGGTCTTTTGTACCTCCTTTTCCATTTGGCTAATTCTGCTTTTCAAGGCATTCTTCTCTTCATTGGATTTTTGTGCCTCTTTTATCATTTGGTCTAGTCTGTTTTTCAAGGTGTTATTTTCTTCAGGTTTTTTTTTTGTGCCTCCTTTACCAAGCTGTTGACTCTTTTTTCATTATTTTCTTGCATCACTCTCATTTCTCTTACAAATTTTTTCCTCTACCTCTCTTACTTGATTTTTAAAATCCATTTTGGGCTCTTCCGTGGCCTGGGATGTATTTTTCTTGAAGGTTTTGGATGTAGGAGTTTTGAATTTGTTGTCTTCTTCCAAGTGTGTGTTTTCATCTTCCCTGTCCCTTTTTAGGGTCAGATTTTTTTTCTGTTGTTTGCTCATTTTCCAGCCTTTTTCTTGACTTTTAACTCCATGCTAAAGTGGGGCACTGCTTCACAAGTGAAGGGGGAACTGTCCCAACCTTCAGGATTTTTGTGCAGCTGTTTTTCAGAGGTAATTCTGGGGACCTGTAAGTTTTTGGCTTTTCCAAGTTGGTATGATTTAGGGAGAGGTGTGTTTACTACTCTCCTATACTGTGTACCGGTTTGGAAGTAACCGCAAACATTCTTTCAAACCTGGAATTATGACCAGGGTCCCTGCTCCTCTTTGGCCTCAAGCTCTGCTGTGCTAGTGCTCCTCCTTGAACTGGGACTCAGATTATGAGTTGTATAGTATCTGAAAAGTAAGAACTATATAAGATTATATATGTACATGTGTATATGTGTATGTATGTATATATACATATGTATACATACATATGCACATGCATATCCATATACACATATGCTTATGCACTCATATATAAATATATATACCTATGAATACAAATGTGCATATGTATTATGGGGGTGTGTTAGACCTGTGATTTTATTGGTGTAAGTAACTCCCTCTGAGGAGACTTGTTCTGCCATTTCAAGTCAACACAAGTTTTGTGACTTGTAGTTTTAGATAATTTCCTGGGGCACTGAGAAGTCAAATAACTCACTTAGGGTTACACATCTAATATTTATTAAGCAGGCCTTGAAACTAGGCCTTTCTTACTTGATGTCATCTCTCACAGGGTCACAGATTTAGAATTAGAAGGGACCTTAAAAGTCACTGAGTTTAACCATTTTATTTTATAGATTAGGAAACTGCAGCTCAGTTAGCTTAAGTGAATCAACCATGATCACGCAACTAGTAATTATCAGAAGGTGATTTGAATTGAGATACTCCTAACTCAAAGTCCAGTACCTTATCTACTATGCCATTCTCCTTATCAAGACTTCTACTATGCAACATGAAATCTTTTTTATCCTATTGAGTTGTTTATGATTCTGGTGTATGTGATATATAGATGGCAAATGTTATTAAATGTAAGATAATATGATATAAGCTAGTTTGTTTTCTCCTAATGTAAATGGCCTATATACTTGTATTATTAGTTACTGTTATTGGACTTACAAAAATCAGATTTCAATCCCAAATAACAATAATTCCTCTTATGTAAAAGTATCTAAGATATTTGAAGAATTCTGTTTAGTTTCTGTATGGGTGTTAAATGATTCTGTTTGACATTTTCACTTGACCTTTCAATAACTGGCAATCTAAGATGGAAAATATTTGCAACACAATGAGATTGTGATTTCAAGCTAAAAAATGACCTTAATAAACCTTGTTCTAAGATGGGTTTTTAAGAGTATTTTTTTCATCCAATTTTAATAGATCTTTAAAAAAGTACTATAAGAGAGATATATTCTGGCTACAAAATCAATTGCTGAAAACATTGAGTGCTTGAAAGAGAGGAGTGAAGAATCTATAATTATCCAACAGGGATGATGAAAGTGCAACATCAAGTGGGTCATAATTCATAAATGATACCTTTAAATTGGATTGCATTCTTTTATGACATATCCTTACCAGGGGCTGACCAAAATTTTACAAATTCTATCATGCCTTTCTTAATGAAGTAAGAATGTTTTTGTTTTCTTTTGATGGCATTATTAGCTTAGGAACTATTTTAGGTCATCACTCAGGGTGGATATAAAGATAAGTTCTTTGCATCTTAAATATTTCTATGTTGGAATTGTTCTCATAAATAGAACCTTCTGTCCTGACTTACAGAATATTCTAAATTTAAATGAATCACCTTATATTGCTGAGTATAAACGGATATGTATTAACCATACTTTCATTTTATTTGACATTGGAAATTCCGCTACATAGATTGAAAAAAGTACCAGTCCTAAAAAATATTCAGAATAATTTTGAAGTAATTTTAGTGTGAAGTGAAAAGCTCCCCAAGTCTGTCACTTTAAAAAGGAAAGCATTTAACATTAGGGAGAACTAGCTTAAATTTGAGAATAGAACAAATTAAATCTATAAGGTTCTTAACTTAACACCCAAATAAAAAGGTTTCAAAATAAAACAATATCATATAAGATTAACATTTTAGAGAAAATACTTACATAATCCCTTATCAAAGCCACTACATATAATTTAGTATTTTAATTTAATGATGTTTTTTAATTTTATTTTGCTTTGGAAGAAGGAAGAGGAGGAAGAGTAGAAGAAAAAGAAAGAGGAGGTAAAAAAAGAAATCTGAAAAGTACAAGAGAGAGATGAAGAATATCTAATAGATAAGTATTAGATTCTAATGCTTATAAGATTATAACCATAAGTCCAAAACTCATTAAATTTTATTTATGAAAGTCTTAATGAAATTACCAGGAAAAATAAATATTTCAAAAACATCACTTTTGTTTTTTGTTTTTTTTCCATCAATCCATCATTATGCCTGGCCATGATATGGGGAGAACCAGGCTCAGGATGAGGATGTATTAAAGTCCCTCTTCTGAAACATTCTAGCTATGTGACAATGGACAGTGGCAAAGGGTACCATCTAAGACTGTGATTTAAGATAAATTGCATTTCTGCATTGTTAGATGGAGTTTACCACTTGTCAGGAGTCTCTAAACAGATGAAATTATAATATCAGACCCTACACCCAACAACAAAATATTTAAAATTTCTATTTTGTAGTTTTTCCTAATATGAATATACTGATTGCCCCCCACTTCAACTGCAAATCTGAAACAAACAAACAAAAACATTTCTGGTTGAAAAACATTTGTCCTATGCTAAACATTGAAGATCAAATACTGAATTTATAATAATTTTTTATCTTTTTTTTTCTTATCTTCTTTTTAGGCAATTGGGGTTAAGTTACTTGCCCAGGGTCACCCAACTAGTAAGTTTCAGAGGCTAGATTTGAATTCTAGTCTTCAGTTACATGGCCAGCTTCATTGTACAGTGCAACAGAGCTGCTAGAAATATTTGTATCTCTACGGAAATCCTTGAATGTGCTGCACAAATAATTTGATCCATTTGTACACTTCGCTGGATTGTGTAAGCTAGTGGAGTGGAGATGCAAAGTGATGATTTCATGGATTAATGTCTTCCACTATTAATACTTAAGATTGTTATATTGTGATTCTTGCTTTCTTATCCTATGTATTTAGCTGGACTTACTCTATTATTTCTGGCATATATTTTGACTCCCTCCACCCCTTTTTTTTTTGTTTTGCTTTGTTTTGAGGGGAATCGTAATCCTCTAGCATCATGGCCACATAGCCCTGAAGACCCACTTTACATTCCACTAACTATATCTGTTGGCCCAACATGATCTTTCAGCCATGCTAAAGTCTAACAGGGTATTTTATTACACAAATAACATATGTTTCTGTTGTTTTGTAGCTTACTTTTCCATGTGTTATATTTGAGCCTTAAAATAGTACTCTGGGGTAAGAATTGCTCAGATGCATATTATATCATTAATTCTACCTCTTGGCTACTAGAATTTGTCTTAGATATAGCTCTTCTATCTTCAGGTGATTTCCCTCCTTGTTGCTACTTCCTTTAGAGATAACATTTTATTTTTTTCCAGAAACTGGGGAGTTCTTTTCTTCCATTCACTGTCACAAACTTGCAACCTACTTACTCCTCTCCTACCAAACAAGACCTATGTATAATCCAAAGCTCTGACCAGTTTTAGTTATCAGAATGAGCCAGCTTTAAGAGATGTTGAATGACTGTCAAAAGTCTTCCTGTATAACTGAGACAGGTATAATGCTGCCCAACAATTTCAACAGTTTTTTTTCAGTGAATAAACTCAATTAAGTTAATGTCAGTCTCAAGTCTTCCACTTTTTCTCCTTTGTATCACTGTAATTTTCATGAGACTCACTCCAGCACCAGCATATAATGACTAAGACAACCACGTATACATAACAAGTCACTATAGTAATAAATTAAAAGGGAAATTTCTTATGATCTGGACTTAGTCCTTGTAATATTCAATTTATTAACATCAAAGTTTCAAAATATGAGCCCTTTCTCGCTCTTTATTCATTATCATTTGATAAATAACAACTGAATAATAAGCTATATGAAATTCCTCCGTTTCTCTAATTTCAGAATATTTCTTTGTCATAATCTGACTGCAGTCAGTTATTTCCCTTTTGGATGTGAAATCCATAAGAAAGGATTTTAATGTATCCCAATGTATTTATAATGCAGGTGCTTCTCTCATATAAATGCCATAATTACGTATGTTTTCTCTCATCCCTTGAGTATCACCCTTTATATTATACTGAATATATACCGAAATTATTTACTGAAATGTAATAAAAATACAAATTTGAAGGAAAAAAAACATTCAACACATATTCCCTTTGAAATATGAGAAACTGAGTCAAAATCCTATTAGAAATGTAAAATTGTTACAAATACAGACTCTAAAGATAATTAAAATAACAATGTAACAATTTCAAGAAACTTCACAATGTTATAGAAAAACTATAAGAAAATATGAGATTATCAAATAAGTAAGGGAAGAAAGTAGAATGATCCAAGAATTAAGCACTCAGTCTCACCTAAGGCTAGTGAAATTAGAACAAAAGACAGAGACACTTTCAATATCAGTATATCAGTAGACTATCTGAAAAAGAGAATAGAGCTAAAATGTGAAAATGAAGAAAAAGGAAAATTAATACAAATTCTTTTTTAAAGATTGGTGCTGTAGGTGGATTGTAGCCAAAATAGCAAAGTAGATGCTGGAAACCAGTAAAATTCTTTTAACATTCCCCTCTAAACAACTCTAAAATAATGCCTCAAATCAAATTCTGGAGCAGCAAAGCAAAAAAAGGTAAGGTGAGACATTTCTCCAGCCTAAGACAATTTATGAGGTCTGAAGGAGGTTTGTGACACTGGCTTGGGGTGGCATGGAGTGCATACACAGGCAACACTAGGAGTAGGCCTTGGAGGTGGCTGCAACTCTGGCAGCAGCAGCTTCAGAGCTCTCAACCCAGAAAAGGTAATGTAGTGTGACAACTGATCAGAAAGCAATTCTCTTGTCCATAAACAGTATTGGGTCATAATTTCTAGAGTGGAGTGCTTGTGGTACATCACAAGGGATCAGAGGCTTGGTCACAGTTCCTAAAGAGTGAACTAGTGCTTCTGGCTGCAGGAGAACAGATGATAGGGTCACAGTTCAAGGGCCAAGAGGAGCACTAACAATTGAAGCTACAAGGGATCAGAGGACCTTCCTGGTTAACGATCAAAGTAGAGAAACAACCAAAGTAATGACCAGGTAGAGAAACAACCAGAATTCTCCAAGGATCATATTACTTTGAAGCACAAAAAAACATGTAGACTCCCAGAACTCGTTCTGAAAACAGCAGCACAAAAAAGCCTAAAGTTTGGAGCAGTGCTTCACCATGCCCACATAAACAGAGTCCAACTTTAACATAAAGTTAAAAGTCAAGAAATAGGCTAGAAAAATAAGCAAACAACAGAAAAGTGATGTGACCATAAAAAGCTACTGTGGTGGAAGAGGAGTTACAAGCTCAAAAGGAGACAACAGTTTGAAAACATCTACAAGCAAACTTCAAAAGATAATATCAACTGGATCCAAGGGGATTAAGAATTCATAGAAGCATTACAGAAAGAAAGAAGAGTGGTTGAGGAAAAATTGGGCAAAGAAATTGTAGTGCTGCAAGGAAGTTATAAAAAGAGAAATAAAACTTGGCAAAAGAAACACAAAAACACTGAATAAAACAATACCTGAAAAAGCAGAATTGTCCAAATAGTAAAAAAAAGAATAAAAATTCACTGAAAAAAAGAATTCATTAAAAAGCAGAATTGGTCAAAAGGAAAAGGAGTTATAAAATCTCAACAAAAATAATTCTTTGTAAATAGTATTTTTCCAATTATATGTAAAGAAAATTTTAAGATTTTTTAAAAAATTGAATAACTAATTATCTCCCTACTCACTACTCCCTCCGCTACCATGTGAAATATATTTTCACTTTAGTCATGTTGTGAATGAAGAAATGGGCCAAAAGAAAAGAACCACAAAGAGAATAAAGAAAGCAAAAATAGTGTGAGTTGATATGCATTAGGACTCCAATTCTTTCTCTGGCTGTGGATAGTATTTCCATCATGAATCCTTTTCAATTGTTTTGAATCATTGTAATGCTGAGGAGAAATAAGTAATTCATAGTTGATCATGGCCCAATGTTGCTGACATGGTCTACGTTGTTCTTCTGGTTCTGCTCATTTTACTTTGCATCAGTTCAATCAAATCTTTCTGGGTTTTTCTGAAGTCTGTCTGATCATCATTTCTAATTGCACAGTAGTATCCCATTACTTTCACGTACCACAGATTGTTCAGCCATTCTGCAATTTATGGGTATCCCCTCAATTTCCAATATTTTGCAACCATAAAAAGGGCCACAATAATTATTTTTGGACACGTGGGTCATTTTCCACTTTTTATGATCTCTTTGGGATATAGACCTATTAGTGCTATTGCTTGATCAAAAAGTATGTACAATTTCATAGTCATTTGGACATAGTCCAAATTTTTTCTGCAGAATGACTGGAACACTTCACAACTCCACCAACAGTGCATTAGTGTCCCAATTGTCTTGGGACAGCATCTGTCTCAACATCTTTTCCAGCATTTATTATTTTACTTTTCTGTCATGTTAGCCAATCTGATAGTTGAGAGGTGGTACTTCAGAGCTGTTATAATTTGCATTACTCCAATCAAAAGTGATTTAGAACCCTTCTTCATATGCCTATAAATAGCTTTTATTTCTTCATCTGAAAACTGCCTATTACTATCCTTTGACAATTTATCAATTGGGGAATGGTTTATGTTCTTGTAAATTTGACTCTGCTTTCTCTGTTTCTGTCCCTGAATCTGTCACTGTCTCTCTCTCTCTCTCTCTCTCTCTCTCTCTCTCTCTCTGTGTGTATGCATGTATGTATATGTATGAAATGAGGCCTTTATCAGAGACATTTGCTATAAAGATTGTTTCCCACCTTTCTGCTTCCCTTCTGATCTTGGTTGCATTGGTTTTATTTGTACAGAAGCTTTTTATTTTATTGCAATCAAAGTTATCTATTTTAAATGTTGTAGTGCTCTCTATATCCTTTTTAGTCATGAATTCTTCCCCTCCCCATAGATTTGACAGGCAGACTGTTCCTTACTTTACTAATTTGCTTATGATGCCACCTTTTATGTCTAAATCAAGCCAAATATCTGTCATATCTAACTTTTATAAAACTATATTTGCCTCCTTAGTTTCTTTCTTGTTTATTTTTTATTATATTTATTGAGTTCTAACAGGAGACAGTTGAGGTCCCCCACCAATATAGTTTTGCTGTCTATTTCTTCCTGTAACTCATTTAACTTCTTTAAGAATTTGGATGCTATGCCAGTTGAAGTAGACAGATAGATAGATAGATAGATAGATAGATAGATAGATAGATAGATAGATATGCTAAATTCCTTCCTTGTTTCTTTCAATTATGTCTAATTTTGCTTTTACTTTGTTTGAGATCAGGATTGCTCCCCAATTTTTTTAACTTCATCTGAAGCATAATAGATTCTACTCAAGAGCCTTACCTTTACTCTGTGTGTGTCTCTCTGCTTTGAGTGTGTTTCCTGTGAACAACATATTGTAGATTCTGTTTTTTGATCTATTCTCCTATCTACTTCTGTTTTATGGGACAATTTGTCCCATTCAAATCACAGTTATGATCACTACCTGTGTATTACCCTCCATCCTATTCTTCCTCCTGTATGTCCTCTCTCTCCTTTTATCCTTTCCCTCCTCCCCAGTGTTTTCCCTCTTTCTACCACATCCCCTGATATTGCCTCCCTTCTCTCAGTCACCATACCCCCTTTACTTGATTGTGCACATTATTCCCTCTTTGAGCCAATACTGATGAGAGTAAGGTTCAAGTAATGCTTATCATCTACCCTCTCATATTCCCCATCACTGTAATAGGTCTCTTGTACCTCTTAATGTGAAATATTTTATCCCTTTCTACCTCTCCCTTTCTTTTACACCCATTCTACTCTTCTTTCTCATACCTTATTTTTATGTCATTCCCTCAAATGTATATTCCTTCTAGCTGTATTATTAGTAATACATTTTTTAAAAATTACAAGTATCATCTTCCCATGTAGTAATGTAAATAGTTTAGCTCTATTGAATCCTTTATGTTTTATTGCCCTTTCTACCTGTTTGGGCTTCTCTTGGGTCTTGATATTCGGTGTCAAACTTTTGGTTTAGTTCCGGTCGTCTCCTGATGAAGGCTTGAAATCCTTCTGTTTCATTTAATGACCATTCTACATAGTAATAGCAATATTGTTATGACAACAAACTGTGAATGACTTTGCTGTTCTGACAAATGCAAATATCCAAGACAATTCGGGACTCATGATGAAAAGCTATCCATGTCCTGGGAGAGAACTGATAAATTTTGAGTGCAAATTTAAGTATATTCTTCTCACTTTATTTTTCTTACCATTTTGAGACAGGGATAATATGGAAATATGTTTTGCTTAATTTCACATGCATAGCTGATATCATATTGCTTGCCTTCTGAGTGGGTGGTGAAAGAACTGGAAGGAAGGAAAAAATTTGGAGCTCAATTTATTTTTTAAAAAATAATATTGAAGATAAATAAATAATGTATTTTTTAAAAAGAAAAGGTCAGACCTCTAAAAAATAGAATGTTGAATGTAACAATATGATGTGAAGAGATAATCTAAGGATTTTAGATCTTCCACAACATTGTCACTTAAAAATTAAATCTGGATACTTCCCTTCAAGAGGAAGAGAAAAAACTATCGAGGAACTAAAGCACTGCCCCTTCACTCCATAAGCATATGTTAAGCCTGCCCTGTGACATTTGCTCTGGGCTTCTGGGCCAAATCTCTGAAAGTACTTTGCCCAGATTTCTCACCTATATGATGTAGAAAATTGTACCCAAATTATGAATGTCATAAGATTGCCATGAAGAAACTGCTTTGTTTTTAGGATAGGACTTAAAGGGATGGTGAAATTAATTTATTAGTCCTAGCTCTTTTTCTTCATTAACTTTTAAAGAAATTTCATAGTAAAATGCAAAAAAAAAATTGACTATTGAGAGGGAATAGAGTATTGATACAGACAAATTCAAGGATTCATTGACAGACACTACTGCCATTCATACTAATCAACATAAAGAGACATTTCAGTAAGTGATTTTATTTGCATAATCTGTATGCAGTCTCATAGTACATAAACAAATGATAGGCCCTGAATAGCATTTCTAAAAATGTTGTATAGCCTTTTGATATGTCAGAAGAAAAGATATTGTTGGAATTTTATTTACAAAGGGCAAAAGGGAAGGTAAAGATTTACACGTCAAGGAAGCAATAGCAGAACTACATTCAGTAAAATAATAATCTGATCAGCAAATACTAGGAGTCTAACTGGAGTTTACAGTCAGAGTAGGAACTAATCAGCTAAAGTTAATAGGGGTAATAAAGTAGAGTGTGAAATTTTTCAATCATTGAAAAAAACTACACATTTGAGGTTTCAGCTAAATTCAAAAGTGCTGTTGATAGTTACATGATTTGCTATTTCAGTTAAAATTATGGCAAAATTAAAGTTGCATTATGGCATTGTATCAAAGTCCATCCTAGAGCTAGAATATTTGTACTCTACTCCTTCCTCTAATATATACTGGCTGATGTGCAACTTGATGGGCAACACTCTAAAATAAGTTGAAGAAAACTTTTCAGTCTCCACTGGTAAAAAGAGTTTCTTTACTGAGAGCTGCATACATCAATTAAATCACTGGTAATTTCATTTTTTAAAATTCTCTATAGACTCTTCCTCTGAAGAATAGGAATTAGATTAGAAGGGATAAAATCAAATGTGCTGATATGCATAAGATTTTAAATGCTTTAACACCATCCCTTCCATTCTCATGGTCTACTGATTGAAAAAAAAAAGGTTGCAAGCTATCTCTTAGACTGTCATTTATTTACTATATTTGAAAACCTAAGATTCAGTTCATCTTTAAATAACAAAGACCTTTCTATTTTAAATGTCTTGAAGTAAGATCTCATGTTTTGTATGTCTTATACATGATTGTAACTTCAGTGGCTTAGACCAAAGCTTTGCATACAGTCAATAATTGTTGGTAATATCACTATCATTCCACCACATTCATGTCTGGATTTCTTTAAAGAAGAAATTTTAACTTTCCCCAAATGGGAACATTAAGTAAATAAAATATGAACCTTAATTACCAAACAATGGTTTACCCAACCTGGAATCACACGTTTTAATGACCAAGATGCAAGGCAGTACATGTATTGTAGACAGCCATTCATTAATATCAGTATATCAGGATAATATACAGCTTATATTATAACCCTTTATGATTTGTTTTCAGATGTTCAAATTCAACTCATTAGAAGAAATAGTACTTGAACAATTTTAGAAATAAAAACCATTATGTTATCCTTTCACTTCCCAAATATATGTGGGGGGAAATAGAATTTATCTTTATCATTCACAAGTTCAAAAACTCATCAGTAGCCATCTTTGAAATGTGAAGGCAATGTAGTTGTTTCTGCTATGAAGCATGCTTCCTATAGCTATGAGATGTTTTAAGAGCCTAAACTTAACCTTTATTGTGATGCTCTTAAAAAAATAAATACTTGAGGAGCCGCTTACACAATCAGTAACAGCAACAGGAATTGCAAGAGGTTTCAAGAGGGAAAGTGGGAGGAAAAGTTTTAAAACTGCTTCCTTTCCTACAAACTTTCTATAAACTATTTCCCAAATAAAGTTAACCATCAAGTTCTATTATTATTTATGTAGAATTTTAACAGAAATCCTGTCATTGTGTACTTAAAAATTCACAACCTCTGTTGAGAGGTCATAGTTGCTAGAACTGGGGAAAATTTTCAGTTCAGTGTTACATTGCAAATTCCCTATAAGAAAAAAAAAGCCATTTAAAATATACAGTTTTAAAATATGATGGGGAAGAGCAGTTTCTAAACAAAATATGAATCTATTTAAAATCAAATGATTGGGTAAAGGAACACATGTTACATACAATTTAACTGAAAAAGTCTTCAATAAATGCTTGTAAATAAGGAAGAAAACATGATAAAGTAGAAAGAACACTAAACTAAGAGTCAGAAGTCCTCAGTTCTAGTCCTGGCTCTAATACTTACTTTGGATTATTCAATATTTGAGTTAAATTTACCATATATTAAGGTAGTGATGATGACAATGGTGATGATGATGATGATGGTAATGATGATTGTGGTGGTGGTGGTAGCATTGATGATGAGGATGACAGTAATATCTTCCCTATATCATATTGTTGTCGTGAGATTCAAAATAGATAATTCATGGAATATTACTTTGAAAACTGAAAAGCATTACCTACATGGGAGGTGTTATTATCATTATATCTTGCTCAACCTCAGATAATTTTATTAGAACAGAACCCTCCATGTATTATGGATGTAGGCATACCTTCAGGGGAAGCACAACCTTATTTTACTGCATAAGAGAATTTATAAAATCTAAAGAATGTCCAGGGACATTTGGTGGCACCTAGGATAGAGTGCTATGCTGAGAGTCTAGAAGACTCATTTTCATTTTATTTTTTGTTTTGTTTTTTAATTCTATTAACTTTGGATTTATCAATAATCACTTCTATGCTCTTGAGTTTAAAATTTTTCTCCCCCTTCCTCCCCACCACCCTACCCAAGATGGCACACAATCTGATATAGGCTACACATTTACATACATAATAAAAATATTTTCACATTAGTGGTATTGTAAGTAAAAATTAAAACCAATAGGAGGAATCTTTGGAAAGAGGACACAAAACTCAACAGAAGAGAGAAAAAAATGATAGCGATTCAACTTTCATAGATCTTTCTTTGGATGTGGATAGCATTTTCCATCATGAGGCTTCTGGAGATGTCTTAGATCCTGGTATTGCTGGGAAGGGTTAAGTTTACCAATATTAGTCATCGCACAATGTGGCTGTTACTGGGCAAAGTCCTCTTGAATCTGTTCATTTCACTCAGCATCAGACCATACAAGCTTTCCAGGTTTTTATGAAGTCAGGCTTTTCATCAGTTCTTATAGCACAATACTATTCTATTATATTCATATCCGACAACTTGCTCAGCCATTCCCCAATTAATGGTCATGCTCACAATTTCCAATTCTTTGCCACCACAAAAAGAGCTGCTATGAATATTTTTGTACATGTGGGTCCTTTTCATATTTGTATGATCTCTTTGGGATATAGCCTTGGAAGTGCTATTGCTGTGTCAAAGGGTATGCACATTTTTATAGCTCTTTGGGCACAGATCCAAATTGTTCTCCAAAATGGTAGAACCATTTCATAAGTCTACCAACAATGCATTAGTGTTCCGATTTTCCCACATCTTCTCCAACATGTATCATTTTCCTGTTTGTCATGTTGGCCAATCTGATAGGTATGATGTGGTACCTCAGAGTTGTTTTCATTTGCATTTCTCTAATCAATAATAATTTAGAGTATTTTTTTCATATGACTATAGATGGCTTTAATTTCTTCATCTGAGAATTGTCCGTTCATATCCTTTGACCATTTATCAATTGGAGAATGGCTTGTATTCTTATAAATTTTACTTAATTCTCTATATATTTTAAAAATGAGGCCCTTATCAGAGAGACTGGTTGTAAAAATTCTTTCCCAATTTTCTACCTTCCTTCTAATTTTAGCTGCATTGGTTTTGCTTGTGCAAAAACTTTTCAATTTAATGTGATCATAATTATCTATTTTGCGTTTCATAATGTTCTGTATCTCTTGTTTGGTCTTGAATTCTTCTGTTCTTCATAGATCTGATAGGTAAACTATTCCTTGCTCTCCCACTTTGCTTATAGTATCAGCCTTTATATCTAAATCATGAACCCATTTTGACTTTATTTTGGTATATGGTAGGAGATTTTGGTCTATGCATAGTTTCTGCCATACTGTTTTCCAGTTTTCCCGGAAGTTGTTTTTTTTTTTTCAGAGTGGGTTCTTATCCCAGAAGCTGGGGTCTTTGGGTTTATCAAATAATAGATTACTATATTCATTGACTACTGTGTATTGTATATTTAACCTATTCCACTGATCCACCACTCTATTTCTTAGCCAGTACCAAGCAGTTTTGATAATTGCTGCTTTGTAATACAATTTAAGATCTGGAATTGCTAGGCCACCTTCCCCTGCATTTCTCTTCATTAGTTCACTTGATATTCTGGACCTTTTGTTCTTCCAAACATTTTTTCTAACTCTATAAAATAATTTTTTGGTAGTTTGATTGGTATGGCACTGAATAAGTAAATTAGCTTAGGTAGAATTGTCATTTTTGTTATATTAGCTCAACTTACCCATAAGCAACAGATGCTTTTCCAATTATTTAGATCTAACTTTATTAGTGTGAAAAGTGTTTTGCAATTGTGTTCATAAAGTTCCTGGGTTTGTTTTGGGAGGAAGACTCCCAAATATTTTATAATTACTAGAGTAAGTTTAAATGGAATCTCTCTTTCTGTCTCTTGCTGTTGGGCTTTGTTGGTAATATATAGAAATGCTGATGATTTATGTGGGTATATTTTATAGCCTGCAACTTTGCTCATGTTGTTTATTATTTCAAGTAGTTTTTTACTTGATTCTCTAGGATTCTCTAAGTATATCATCATGTCATCTGCAAAGAGTGATAGCTTTTTTTCTCCTTGGCCTATTCTAATGCCTTCAATCTATTTTTCTTGTCTTATTGCTAAAGCTAACATTTCCAGTATGGTATTGAATAGCAGTGGTGATAATGGACATCCTTGTTTCATCCCCAAGAAGACTCATCTTCTTGAGTTCAAATCTGGTCTCAGACACTTGCTAGTTCTGTGACCTGCAGAAGTCACTTAAACTTTTTTGTCCCAGTTTCCTTATCTGTAAAATGAGCTGGAGAAGGAAATGACAAACCACTCCAGCATTTTTGTCAAAAAATCAAAAATGGGATCACAAAGAGCTAGACATGGTGGAAATGACTGAACAACAGCAACAACAAAGAATGTTGGCCTTATATTATAGCTATTTGTACACCTGCCCTATCTTCCTTATTATATTCTTGTATAATAGGTACACTATCTGTTTATTTTGTTTACCTCATAGTGCCTTAAACATAGAATAAGTTTAATAAACATAAATTACATTGAATTAATTTGAAGTAATATGGGCTGAGGAATTTCAGAGGAAATTTTGAAAGTAAAGCAATAGAGATTAAGTTCGTTGTGTTTTCTGGAAGTAGACAATGGACAAGTAGACTTTCTCTAGAAATGAAAGTTGACACCTGATCTATAATTTATACTCTTAGAGAATTAAATAAAGCACTGAGAGGTGTTGTGATTTAACCAGGATCAAAGAGTCAGTATGTGTCAGAGGCAAGACTAAAATCAAGGTCTTTCTAGCATTAAGGCTGGTTCCCATCCATTATAAAACACTGCTCATTTCAAAAGCTAATTTAAAAAAATATTAACTAAAAAAGGGAAGAAATATAGTAACTATAAATAGAATAGATTTTTCAAGCTATTTAAAATTCATCAGACAGAATTTAAAGGTACCATAAAAGTTCAAGATCAGTCAAGATAAAATGTCTGCAGCTTAATTAATGTCACATTTTGGAAATATTCAGGCTGTGGAGAAAATACTGACATTTCTGGTTAAGAATAATAAAAACAAATAGCCTGAAAGAACTTGGAGAGATCACCTAATATATTCTTTTGCTTCTTATAATACTTATACCTCACCAAGTAAACTATTTTAGCATTCAAACTCCTGCTAATGACATTTAAACTCTTGCCAACTTCTGAAAAGTAGAGAAAATTCACTTTATACTCTCCATACTCAGAAAGATTATTGTTCACTGAAATCCAGTCAGGCCATCTCTGTGCTCTAAACTTCTTCTGATACAATTTATTATCCTGTTCACATTTCTTTAAAAAAATGTCATTACCTCCTCCCTCTCCATCCACAATTTGTGATTCAAATTGTAGCCAAATGAAGTTTTCTCATCCATTTGTCTAATCATTTCACTTGTTAGCTCTAAACATTTGCAATATTTTATGATTGTTTACAAATTCCATAGCCTGACACAAAGCTCCCTGGAATCTCATGCCATCTTATCTTTCTGCCCTTATGTTATCCCTACCTATCACTGAGCCTCATTTTCTATTTATCTTTTGCTCTAACCTAATTAGACTATTACTTTCCCCTTTCTACTGTGCTATCTGCCTCTCTCCTTGTGTTTATCCTGTTTCTTTTGCAAGAAATATCATTTTAAGCTTAATTAAAATACCACCCTTTCCTTCCCATTTATTCTAATTATTTTTTTCTGTTTTTTTTTCAAATTAATTTATTTATTCTTTAGTTGCAAACATTCATTTCACAAGATTTTGAGTTCCAAATTTTCTCCCCATCTTGCCCCTCATCCCCATGACATGCACTGTGAAAACCCTTTCCCTTGATCTTCCCTTATCTCTATCACCTCTCCCCTTCTATTTTCCTGTAGGGCAAGATACATTTTTATACCCAAATATCTGTATATCTCATTTCCCAGTTGCATGTAAAAACAATTTTAAAAATTTAGTTTTAAAACTTTGAATTTCCAAATTATCTTCCTTCCTCCTTCCTCACCCACCCTCAATGAGAGGCAAGCAATTCAATACAGATTATAAATGTGTAGTCAGTCAAAACACTGCCATAATGCCATGTTGTGAAAAACTAACTGTATTTACCTTCTTCCTATTCACCCCCCCATTTATACTATTCTGTCCTTTGACCCTGTCCCTCCTCAAAAGTGTTTGCTTCTGATCACCCTCTCCCCCAATCTGCCATCCCTTCTATTGTCCCCCCTCTCTTATTCCATCCCTTTATTTTCCTGTAGGGTAAAAGAGAATTCCATAACCAATTGAATGTTTATGTTATTCCCTCCTTAAGCAAAATCTGATGAGAATAAGACTCACTCATTCCCTCTCACTTTCCCATTTCCCCTCTACTGTAAAAGCTTTTTCTTTCTTTTATGTGAGATAATTTACCCTAGTCCACCTCTCCCTCCTTCTCCCAGTATAATTCTCTCACTCCTTAATTTTAGTTTTTAGATACCATCCCTTCAACTTTAAGTCACCCTGTGCCATGTATCTATCTATCTATCTATCTATCTATCTATCTATCTATCTATCTATCTATCTATCTATCTATCTGTCTATCTATACATATATATTTTCCCCTCCAACTACCCCAATAAGGAGAAACGTCTCATGAGTTACAAATATCATCTTTCCATGTACGAATGTCAACAGTTCAACTTTAATAAATCTCTTATGATTTCTCTTTCCTGTTTACCTTTTCATTCTTCTCTTGAGTCTTGTATTTTAAAGTCAAATTTTCTTTTCAGCTCCAGTCTTTTCATCAAGAATGTTGGAAAGTCCTCTATTTCACTAAATGTCTATTCTTTTTCCCTGAAAGATTACACTCAGATTTACTGGGTAGGTGATTCTTAGATTTAATCCTAGCTCCTTTGACCTCCAGAACATCATATTCCAAGCCCTCCAATCCCTTAATGTAGAAGCTGCTAAATCTTGCATTATTCTTATGTTTTCCAGAATACTTGAATTGTTTCTTTCTGGCTGCTTGCTCAATTTTCTCCTTGACCTGGGAACTCTGGAATTTGGCTACAATATTCTTAGGAGTTTTCCTTTGGGGATCTCTTTCAGGAGGTGATGCACGGATTCTTTCAATTTCAATTTTACCCTCTGGTTCTGGAATATCAGGGCAGTTTTCCTTGATCATTTTTTAACTATTAAACCTTTTATGTTGATATGAATATTCCAGAAGTTAAAACACAATTGTATTAAAAGAGATAAATTCTCTTAAGAATGCAGGCCAGTTGAGTGGCTTGAGCTCTCCCCCAAAGCCTTCCAAATACCTATAAAAAATGGCTCTAAACAAATTCTAAAGCAGCAGAACCCACAAAAAACCAGAGTGAAACAAATTTCCAGCCCAAGACAACATGGATAATTGATCAGAAAGGTACATCACACAAGGCTGGGAGGGGAGCGCAGTTCAGCATGGGCGTTCAGGCCACAGGGGACCTGGAGCAGGCCTCAGAGGACTGAATTGCAGGCAGCTGTGGTAGCTTTCAGACTTCTCAACCCAGGAATACCAAAGAAAACTTAGAAGGTCAGTGGGAAAGGTCTGTTTCTGTGGTGCTGAGAGAGAAGCTGGGGGTCACAGCTCCACTTCCCCCAGAGCACAGCCCTGGAGGGGGCAGCTGCCTCCTGAGCTTCCAGCCCACCGACTGAGGGGGAATCCAGCAGTTGATCAGAGGTGGATTGCAGGGATCTCTTTGCCCTTGCTGACGCAGGAATTTCTTGCTTTGCCCATACTTGGATCTGGGTCACAGCTCTGGGCGGTGGTCCTGGGGCAAGAAGGAGGGCAAAATAGAAATTGAAAGAATCCAGCGATCTCCTCCTGAAAAAGATGCCCAAAGGAAAATTGGGAATATTGTAGTCAAATTCCAGAGTTCCCAGGTCAGGAAGAAAATATTACAAGCTGCCAGAAGGAAACAGTTCAAGTACTGTGGAAACACAATCAGGATAACACAAGATTTAGCAGCTTCTACATTAAGGGACTGCAGGGCAAGGAATATAATATTCTGGAGGACAAAGGAGATAGGATTACAAGCAAGAATCACCTACCCAGAAAAACTGAGTATAATCTTTCTGGGGGAAAATGTGGTCATTCAGTGAAATAGAGGACTTTCAAGCATTCCTGATGAAAATATCAGAGCTCAATAGAAAATTTGAATTTCAAATACAAGACTCAAGATGAAGAGGTAAACAGAAAAGAGAAATCATAAGAGACTTATTAAGGTTGAACTGTTTACATTCCCACATGGAAAGATGATATTTATAACTCATGAGACCTTTGTCAGTATTAAGGTAGTTGGAGGGGAAAAAATTATATGTACGTATGGATAGATAGATAGATAGATAGATAGATAGATAGATAGATAGGTAGAGGGCACAGGTTGAGTTGAAGATGAAGGGGTCATATCTGGAAAATAAAATTAAAGGATGAGGGAGGATTATAATCAGAGAAGAAGAAAGGGAGAGGTAGAACAGAGTAAATTATCTCACAAAAAGATAAACAGAAAAGAAAAGGCTCTTACAGTGGAGGGGAAGCAGGGGAAGGTGAGAGGGAATGAGTGAATCTTATTCTCATAGGATTCAGCTTACGAGGGAATAACATACATATTCAATTGGGTATGGAAATCTGTCTTACTCTACAGGAAAATAGGGGAAGAAGTTGACAAGAGAGCAGGGGGATGATAGAGAGGAGGGCAGATTGGGAAAGGGGGTAATCAGAAGCAAATACTTCTGAGGAGGGACAGGGTCAAAAGAAAGAATAAAATAAATGGGAGGGCAGGATAGGATTAAGGGAAATAGATTTGGTTTGTTACAACATGTCTACCATGGAAGTGTTTTGCATAACTGCACACGTATAACCTATATGGAGTTGCTTGCGTTTTCAATATGGTTGGGTCAGGAGGGAGGAAGGGAGAAAACTTGGAGCCCAAAATTTTAAAAACTTTTTAAAAACGTTTAAAAAAAATGTTTTCACATGCAACTGGGAAATAAGGAATGCTGGAAATTTGGAACAGAAGTCTATCCTGCCTACAGGAAAATAGAAGTGGAAGGGGATAAGAGAAGTGGGGGAGAGATAGAAGAGAGGGCAGACTAGGTGAAGGGATATTCAGAATGCATGCCATCTTGGGGTGGGGGAGGGGCGAGATGGGATGAAAATTTGGAACTCAAAATCTTGTGGAAGTAAATATTGAAAACTAAAAATACATTTATGTTTTAAAAAAAGAAAAAGGTACTGACCTTTCTATTCCAGTTCAGTTTTCTCCAGTAGTCTATTAAATTTAACTTTTCCAAGTTTAAAAAATAAAGAATGCAGGCCACTTGAGGTATGCATTAAAGGATATTTCCATTGTCACCATTGCCAAAGTAGTTAAAACTGTTGACTCAAAACCAAAACCCTAGTGTGCTGCTGTCTCCTATTCCTGGCAGCTGCTTATAAGCACTGAGTGTGTATTCTCCAAGGTAATCAATTCAAAACAAGGCTCTGCTCTCCATCTGCCCTCCCCCTTAACATCCCTGCAAAAAATTTCAACCTCACAGAATCTAATTCTAATTCAACTGCCATAAAAGAGCCTTCAGAAGCCTTCCACAGTTGGTACAACCAGTCTATTTGCTTGATTTACAGCCCTTGCAATATAGCATCAAATGCAGTCATTGGTTGGAATTGTCTCAAAATCTTCTAATCATGGAATTCCATGATACCAATTAGATTGGACCCCCCACCATACTGGTTGGTGAGGTGATAATGGAGGCCAAGGATGCAAAAGAAGGGGGAGCACCAGGATAGGGGAGGAGTGAGCAGAGGAGTCATCAAAGGCAGATTGTCTGACTGATAACTGTACCATTGAGCAAACCTTTGGTGAGATGATTTTGGGGAAGTGGATTTAGAAACATCTGCTGGCATTTGTTGAAGAAAACATCTTGTTAAGGAAGCTTCAGGGTTAGTACAAATGAATGGTCCCTGATTATCAAAGGTTGCCTAAAAGGGGGAAGAGAGGCATGAACTTCTGCTAAGGAAAATCTGATGAGGCAATGAGGGCAAATAAGCATCATTATTATTTTACTTTTATATCTCACCCACATGCTATAATTTAATCTTTTTATATTTCATTTTTCTTTATTTGTTTATGATAGAAGCTGTAAATTATTGTTGGGAAGGTAATTTTCAAGTAACATGACAGTAGTGGAAGGTCCTAAAGAATTCTCATCCAGGGTATTTAAAACTATACTGATCACTGAGTTCAGATAAGCTGATGATTTCAATGGCCCTTCCACTTTTGCAAAATTATTGTGTTGTGTTTAGGATGCACAACTATTTTATATGTTTAGAAGGTATTCTTCTTAATCATTTACAGAATGAAGTCTCTTGGGATTGTTGGGAGTCTGTCATGATTCAGTAATGACTTTCCAAAGAGTTGACTGACTTTGACAGAAATTGGTGTATAAGTTGGATTCACAGTTCAAATTGCTGACTTGAAACACATTTCAGTGACTGATTATGAGACACACATTTACATACATGTTTTCTCTCCTAATAAAATAAAATTCCTTTCAGCTTCCTGGAGCCAAGATGGTGGACTGAAAAGGTAGTTGCACTCACTGTCCACTATCAACCTCTGAAGACCCAGAAAATATCACTCCAGAAAAAACCCTGGAACAGATGAACTAGAAGAAAGACAGGGAGCAGCAGTGCAGCAGCCCAGCAAACGGGTCTCCCAGTGCTTCAGCAAAAATAAGGGATGCAGAACTATAAGAGGCCCCAGGCAGATAAGCAACCTGCAGCATTCATCTGAGAGGAGGTGAAAAAAACATCTTAAAGGCTCCCTAAAGCCCCAGCCTTGCTGGTTCCAGCCCAACACCAGGTCAGAGCCTGGCAGCCTCCAGTTGTGAAGAAAAACTGAAGCTCAGGTGGTAGAACAGGCAAACACCAACACCTGGACCTCTGAGTGCCTCAGTGAGGGATGGGGGAAACCAGTGGAAACCAGCTCAGAAAACCACCAGGTGCCTCAGCACTCTACCACAAAGGAATCTCCCAGTGCATTAGTAGAAACAAGGGAGACAACACTGCAGGAGGCCCCAGGCAGATAAACATTCTATAGCACCCATCTAAAAGGAGCTGAAGAAAGCTAAAGGAAAGGAAAAGCAGGCAACCCAGAATTGCCTGAAAGTTCCAGCCTTGCTGATTCCAGCCCAACAAGAGGTAAGCTGCCAGAACTCTACAGCCTCCAATTGCCAACATAAGAGGCCCCAGCACACAAAGCCAGGGACCAAGACCTAGGATCCCAACACAAGAAGCTTGGGTCAGTGCCCTCTGTTCCCCAGCAGGAGAGCTCAATCTCTTTAAAGGCCAGGGAATAAAGAAACACCATGAGTAAAAAGAATCGTGCCGTAGACTCATATTATGAGAAACGTGAAGATTAACACAGAAATTCTGAAGAGGACAACATTGTCAACAAACCAACATCTGCAACAACAAAAGGGAATATGAACTGGTATGAAGCTCAAAACTCCTTTTTAGAAGAGCTCAAGAAGGATTTTAATAATCAAATGTGAGAGGTAGAAGAGTTCTTCAAAAATACAACTGGCCAATTGGAAAAAAAATACACTGAAGAAAACAAGTCCCTAAAAAACACAATTGGCCTATTAAAGAAGGAAGTAAAAAACTAACAGAAGAAAACAATCCGTTAAAAACTAGAATTGGGTAAACAGAAACTAATGTCTCTATGAGACAGCAAGAATCAATCACAAACAAAAAAATGAAAACATAGATGAAAACATAAAATACCTCATTGGTAAAACAACCGACCTGGAAAATCGATTCAGGAGAGACAATTTAAAAATTATTGAACTACCTGAAAATCATTATGAAAAAAAGAGCCTGGACAGTATCTTTCAGGAAATCATAAAGGAAAACTGCCTGGAAGTTTTAGAACCAAAAGGGAAAACAATCATAGAAAGAATCCACTGATCACCACCTGAAAGAGATCCCAAATTGACAATGCCAAGGCAGCCAAGGATCTATTACCCAGCAAAAATGTGGGGGGGGGAAGAAGAGAGGGAAGAAGCACTAAGAGTAAAGGGGGAGAAAAGAAAAAGGAATAATAAAAGTGAAGAGGGATTGAAAGAGGTGGTTGTCAAAAAAAAACACTAGTGAAGGGGGGAAAGGAAAAAGGAGAAAGAAAACATAAATGGGGGGAAGGATGGAGAAAAAGACACAGAGAGCAACCATAACTGTGAATGTGACTGAGATAAACTGAGATAAACTGTCCCATAAAACGGAAATGGATTGCAGAATGGATTAAAAACCATAATCCTATGATATGTTGTTTACAGGAAACATATTTGAAAAAGAGTGACACATAGAGGCTAAAGGTAAACGGGTGGAGCAGAATATATTGTGCATCTGCTGAAGTAAAAAAAAAAGCAGGGGTAGCAATCCTGATCTCAGACACAGCAGAAGCAAAAATAGATCTAATCAAAAAGATATGCAAGGAAACTACATTTTGCTAAAAGTCACCATAGACAATGAAGTAACATCATTACTAAACATATATGCACCAAATGGTATAGCACCCAAATTCTTAGAGGAGAAGTTCAGGGAGATACAGGAAGAAATAGACATAAAAACTATCCTAGTGGGGGACCTGAACCTCCCCCTCTCTGCACTAGATAAATCTAACCACAAAATTAACCAGAAAGAAGTTAAGGAGGTGAATAGAACATTAGAAAAGTTAGGTATGGTAGGCCTCTGGAGAAAACTGAATGGGGATAGAAAGGAATATACTTTCTTTTCTCGGTAGTACTGGCACATTCACAAAAACTGACCATGTACTAGGGCATAAAAACCTCACAATCCAGTGCAGAAAGGCAGAAATATTAAACGCATACTTTTCAGATCATGATGCAATAAAAATTATATGTAATAAAGGGCGATGGAAAGATAGACTAAAAAATAATTAGAAACCAAATAATCTAATCCAAAAAAATTATTGGGTCAAACAACAAATCATAGAAATAATCAATAATTTCATTCAATAGAATGACAATAATGAGACAACATAACAAAACTTATGGGATGCAGCAAAAGCAGTTTTCATGGGAAGTTTTATATCTCTAAATGCTTACATAAATGAAATAGAAAAAGAGGAGATTAATGAATTGGGCATACAACTAAAAAAACTAGAAAAAAAACTACTTGAAAATCCTCAACTAAACACTAAATTAGAAATATTGAAAACCAAAGGAAAAATTAAGAAAATTGAAATTAAGAAAAGCATTGAACTAATAAATAAAACTAAAATCTGGTTTTATGAAAAAAAAAACAATTAAATAGATAAACCTTTTGTTAATTTAATTAAAAAAAAAGAAAGAAGAAAACCAAATTACTAGTATCAAGAATGAAAAGGGTGAACCTACCACCAAGGAAGAGGAAATTAAAACAATAATTAGGAATTATTTTGTCCAACAGAATGCCAACAAATTTGACAATCTTAGTGAAATGGATACATATTTACAAAAATATAAATTGCCCAGATTAACAGAAGAGGAAGTAAAATATTTAAATAACCCCACCTCAGAAAAAGAAATTGAACAAGCCATGATGAACTCCCTAGGAAAAAATCTCCAGGGCCATAAGGATTTACATGCGAATTCTATCAAACATTTAAAGAACAATCAATTCCAATGCTATATAGACTACTTGGGAAAATAAGTGAAGAATGGAGTCTTACCAAATTCTTTTTATGATACAAATATGGTGTTGATACCTAAATCAGAAAGAGTGAAAATAGGAAAAGAAAATTATAGACCAATTTCTCTAATGAATATAGATGTAAAAATTTTAAACAAAACACTAGCAAATAGATTGCAGCAATTTATCACAAGAATAATACCCGAGGAACAGGTAGGATTTATACCAAGAATGCAGGATTGGTTCAATATTAGGAAAACTATCAGCGTAATTGTGCATATCAACACCAAAAACAACAGAAACCACATGATCATCTCAATAGATGCATAAAAAGCTTTTGATAAAATACAATACCTATTCCTATTAAAAAGCATTATATGTAATGGGGACAGGCTAGAAACACTTCCAATAAGATTGGGGGTGAAACAAGGATGTCTATTGTCACCACTGTTATTCAATATTGTACTGGAAACCTTGGCTTTAGCAATAAGAGTAGGAAAAGAAATTGAAGGCATTAGAATAGGCAAAGAACAAACAAAGCTTTCATTTTTTTGTAGGTGACATGATGATATACTTAGAAAATCCTACAGAATCAAGTAAAAAACTACTTGAAATAATAAACAACTTTAGCAAAGTTGCAGGCTTATAAAATAAACCCACATAAATCATCAGCATTTCTATGTATTACCAACAAAGTCCAACAGTAAGAGATAAAAAAAGAAATCCCATTTTAACTTACTGTAGACATTACAAAATATTTAGGAGTCTACCTACCGAAACAAACCAAGGAACTCTACAAACACAATTCCAAAACACTTTTTACACAAATAAAATCAGATCTAAATAATTGCAAAAACATCAGTTGCTCATGGGTAGGCCAGCTAATATAATAAAAATGACAATCCTACCTAAGCTAATTTACTTATTCAGTGCCATACCAATCAAACTACCAAAATTATTTTATAGAGTTAGAAAAAATAATAAGATTCATTTGGAAAAACAAAAAGTCCAGAATATCAAAGGAACTAATGAAAAGAAATGCAGGGGAAGGTGGCCTAGCAATTCCAGATCTTAAATTGTATTATAAAGCAGCAATCATCAAAACTGCTTGGTACTGGCTAAGAAATAGGGAGGTGGATCAGTGGAATAGGTTAAATATGCAAGACACAGTAGTCAATGACTATAGTAATCTATTATTTGATAAACCCAAAGACCCCAGCTTCTGGGATAAGAACCCACTCTTTGAAAAAAACTGCTGGGAAAACTGGAAAAGAGTAGGGCAGAAACTAGGCATAGACCCAAATCTCACACCATATACCAAAATAAAGTCAAAATGGGTTCATGACTTAGATATAAAGGCTGATACCATAAGTAAACTGGGAGAACAAGGAATAGTTTACCTATCAGATCTATGGAGAACAGAAGAATTCATGACCAAACAGGAGATAGAGAACATTATGAAAAGCAAAATGGATAATTTTGATTACATTAAATTGAAAAGTTTTTGCACAAACAAAGCCAATGCAACTAAGATTAGAAGGAAGGTAGAAAATTGGGAAAGAATTTTTACAACCAGTCTCTCTGATAAAGGCCTCATTTCTAAAATATATAGAGAATTAAGACAAATTTATAAGAACACAAGCCATTCCCCAATTGATAAATGGTCAAAGGATATGAACAGACAGTTCTCAGATGAAGAAATTAAAGCCATCTATAGTCATATGAAAAAATGCTCTAAATCATTATTGATTAGAGAAATGCAAATCAAAAACTCTGAGGTACCACATCACACTATCAGATTGGCCAATGACAAAACAGGAAAATGATAAATGTTGGAGAAGATGTGGGAAAATTGGAACACTAATACATTGTTGGTGGAGTTGTGAAATGATCCAACCATTTTGGAGAACAATTTGGAACTATGCCCAAAGGGCTACAAAAATGTGCATACCCTTTGATCCAGCAATAGCACTTCTAGGGCTATATCCCAAAGAGATCAAAAAATGGGAAAAGGACCCACATGTACAAAAATATTCATAGCAGCTCTTTTTGGGTGGCAAAGAATTGGAAATTGAGAGGATGCCCATCAATTGGGGAATGGCTGAGCAAGTTGTGATATACGAATGTAATGGAATACTATTGTGCTGTAAGAAATGATGAACAGGATGACATCAGAAAAACCTTGAAAGACTTATATGATCTGATGCTAAGTGAAGTGAGCAGAACCAAGAGGACTTTGTACACAATAACAGCCACTTTATGCAATGACTAAGATTGTTAAACTGAACTCTTATCAGCATTATGAGGATCTAAGACATCTCCATAGCCCTCAGGATGGAAAATGCTGACCATATCCAAAGAAAGATCTTTGGAAGTCAAATTGCTATCACTTATTTTTACCTTCCGTTGAGTTTTGTTTCATCTTTATGATGGTTCCTCCTATTGGTTTTAATTTTTACTTACAACTTCACTAATGTGAAAATATTTAATAGGAATATAAATGTAAAGCCTACATCAGATTGTATGCCATCTTGGGGAGAGGGTGGGAGAAAGGGGGAGAAAAATTTTCAACTCAAAAGCATATGGAAGTGATTGTTGATAAATCAAAATAAAGTAATAAAATTTAAAAAAAATAAATTTCTATCTTCAACTGATTGTTTATGTTATTCCCTCATTGAACCAATGCTGATGAGATTAAGGTTCAAGTGATGGCCATTGCCCACCATCTCATTTTCTCCTCAATTATAATAGGTCTTTAGTGCCACATTATGTGAAATAATTTGCACCATTCTACCCTTCCCTTCCTTCTGCTCATTTGCCCTCCTATTTTTCATCTATTAATTTTTTTCATGTCATTCCCTCAAATTCACCTTATGCCCCTATCCTCTGTGTATGTATATTCCTCCTATCTCTATTGTTAGTGATAACATTTTTAAGAGTTACAAGTGTCATCTTCCTGTGTGGGAATGTAAACAGTTTAGCTCTATTGAATCCCTGATATTTTCTTTTCCCTTTTTACTTGTTAATGCTTCTTTTGCATCTTGATATTCAATGTCAAATTTTTGGTTTAGTTCTGGTCTTCTCCTTATTAAGGCTTGAAATCCTTCTATTTTGTTGAATGACCATTTTTTCCCTTGATATATTATGTTTAATTTTGCTGGTAAGTGATTCTTGGTTGCAGTCCTAGCTCCTTTGTCCTCTGGAATACCATGTTCAGTGACCTCCAATCCTTTAATGTTGCAGCTGCCAGGTCCTGTGTGATTCTGATTGTGACTCCCCAACATTTGAACTATTTCTTTCTGTCCGCTTTTAGTATTTTTTACTTGACATGATAGTTATGAAACCTGGGCTTTGATGTCCCTTACAGGTTTTATTTTGGGATCTCTGTCCTGAGAAGATTGATGGATTCTTTCAATGTCTGTTTTACCCTCTGGCTCAAAGACATCAGGGCCATGTCCCTTCATAATTATTTGAAAGATGCTGTCCAGGTCCTCCTTTTGATTATGCTTTTTTCAGCTATCAATGATTCTGATATTATCTCTTCTGTACCCATTTTCTAGGTCAGTTTTTCCCATGAGGTATTTTACATTTTCCTCAATTTTTTTCCATTTTTTTGGATTTCTTTGATTGATTCATAGTGTTTCATAGAATCAGCTTCTACTTGCTCAATTTTATCTTTTAAGGTACTATTTTCCTCTGCTATCTATTGTATTTTATTTTATATTTGGCCAATTGTATTCTTTAAGGAGCTGTTTTCTTCAGTGGATTTTTGTATCTCCTTTTTCCATCTGTCCAATTCTACTCTTAAGCAATTTTCTAGGCTGTTAACTCTTTTTTCATAATTCTTTTGCATCACTTTCATTTCTTCTTCCCATTTTTCTTCTCTCTTAGATGATTTTTAATTTCCTTTTACAGTTTTTCCATGAGATCTTTCTGGGCTTGATACCACTGCCCATGTTTGTTTGGGGGTTTTATCTATAGGTATTTTTACATTGTTGTTCTTTTTTGAATTTGTGTATTGGTCTTCCTTGTCACCATAATAACTTTCTATGGTCAGATTACTTTTTGTTGTTGTTGTTTTCTATTCATCCTTTTTTTTTTTTTGTTGTTTTTTCACTTTCAAATTTGAGCTCTGCTCCCGTGGTAGAAGAGTCATTTTCTCCAACTTCTAGTGCTAGTAGCTGCAGGCACTGGCTGTTTACCTGGTGCTGCACTGATGTTGCCCTGACGCCCACAGGGAACCCTCGTGTCAGGTGGTGGGCTGGTGGGGTGGAGATTGGCTGGAGCTGCTAGAAGCTGTAGGGGTCAGGCAGCTTATCTGATGCTGATCTGAGGTCCCAGTGGTGGTGTCTGGCCTGTGCCCTGTGGAGTATTTCTGCATTTCCCAGTGGTTGCGCTGAAGCACATGAGGTCAGACCTACAGAGGCTACCTGTTTGCCCTGACTACAAGAAGGGTGGTGCTGACTGGCTGTGCCTGTTTCTTTAGGCATCTTTAATGTTGGTGTCTACCTATTTGGTTGGGGCTGTGCTGAAGCATGTGGAGGTCTGCCCCCTGGTGGCTGTCTGTTTGTCTGGGGATACACTGAAGCATGTGATAGTTTTGGAAGTGGAGTCTGCTGCTTTGCCTGGCCATGGTAAGGCATGTGAGGGGTACTGGTGTTGGTGTTTGCCTGCTTTACTACACTGGGACTCAGAATATCCTGCTGGTTTGCTGAGGTGGGCTTGCTTTTGGCTTTCTGGCTTCTCATCTTGGACTACACTTCCTTTTCACCTGAATAAGATGGACGTTTATTGCCAATCCTTCAAGTTTCTTAGGCTAAAAGATTGCTTCACCTCCTCTGTTTGCTGCTTCTTCTGTTCCAGGACATGTTTGGGGGCTATATTTTATGGTGAATATGGGTGTATGGGAGAGTTGCAGTGGTTTACTGTTTACTCCACCATTTTGGCTCACAGAAGTCCCTCTAATTTTGTGTTTTATTCATATTTAAGGTTGCTATCTTACCATTCCATCCGCTCAAAGTTCAATGTTCACCAAAAACATAACTAATTTCCCTTCATGTTCTTAATGTAATTTCTCCCCATACCTCAAAGAATCTTCATAAAACTTGTTCTTGGTTTTATTACTCCAGTTTTTACTTCAATCATAAACAGGAGGGGAACATTGTAACCTCCAATGTAAAATTAATTCTAAATTCTTCCTGGTTTCATTTTATTTTGAAACTACAACTTTCTCCTGCAGTTTTAAATATCTTGGCATGAACAGTTTTGATGGTCCAGGTACTGGCACATATACAAGATAGTTTGTTGTCTTTACTGGTGCCACATTTGAAGTCTGCAAATCTGTGAACACATTTAAATCTGGAAAATATAGGAGAGCATTGCCAAGGGATATTTTGAGGGATTTTTTTTTTTATGAGGGGAAAGGAAGAATATAAAGAAAAACACAAGCCCTGATTTTCTTAGTTAGTCCAGGAAAAGTAAAATTGATCAAACTCTTTGATACATCATTAAAATAAAGCCAAGCCTAAAAGCAGTATAAGTATAATGTTTTTGACATAAAAAAAAAATTAAAGGGCAATATAGTATGAAAGAAAGATACTTCACTGGCTATTTGTATTCCTGAATTATAGTACCAAATTTTCTAAGTAATTAGTTCTGTGACCTTCAACAAATCTCTGAATATCTTTGGTTATCAGTTTCCTCATCTGTGAGATTAAAACATGACTAGATTATCACTCTGCCTTAGCAATTTTATGACTATTTGACTCTCACCAGAATGTTGCTGCTATTAATGCCTTCTTCAAATATAACCAGGGGCTACTCTTCATCTGTAAATCCCCACCACACAAAGAATCAGTGCATATACAATGGTACCTTTAAGATATCACATTTCCTTATACAGTATGGGAAGTAAAAGATTCTTGTCAATTGGACCTAGGAAATCTAGCTAACTAGCTAATGTTAGGTGAGAAATTAAATGAATGTAAAGTTTTAGATTCTTTTTCTTTCTCATTCTCAATTTTTTATAACTATTTTAGAACTGTTCAGTGGGGCCATTCAATCTAATCACAGATTTCTTGTTTGATCGTTACGCATCATCTCAACACCTAACTTGTTAACTGTCATAGGAAAACCTACGAAGCTTGACAAATATGATATGTATATTAAGATCCAGCCTTTACCTAAGAGGTCATGTAATCTCAGGCCCCTTTACTTTACAGATGAAGAAACTGAAGCCTAGAGTAGTTGTGATTTGCCAAAGAACACACTGATAGTATATGACTAACTTAGAATTAGGACACAGGATTACTGACTTCTAAACACACATTCTCCCTATTATATCACATTGCTTGGTGAAACAAAGGAGGGTTGATCACAGCAAGAACATGCTTCAACAGGCAAGATCATTCACTTTTGTAATGACATTATAGCTCTAGTGTGTGAAGAAACATTAGAGGTCATCTAATCCAAGCCCCTCCCCTTTTTCAGATGAGGAAACTGAACTACATGGAGGTTGTGACTTGTTCAAGTTCACACAAGTGGAAGTTTCAGTGGTAGGATTTAAAATCAGTCAACTAATTCTATCAACAATGGTTTAGGAAGAGAAGTAAATCTTGTTTCATGTTAAAAAGAGTTACTTCTGGAAACCAAGATGGTTATTGACCTCTGAAAGCCCAGAAAATATAGCCCAGGAAAAAAAAAAAAACAGAACAGCTGAGCCAGCAGAAAGACAGGGTGCATCAGTCTTTTAGCCCAGAAAGCTTTGGGGATTAACAGGAAAGGTCCCTCTCACTCTGGGAAAGGGGGAGCAGTATAGGATGGGAGGCATCCCAACAAGCCAGTGGCAAGCCTCATTCAGGCATACCAGGAGGAGGAGATCCTGAGCCCCTGGGGTGATGGAACAGGAAAGCACCAAAAGATCCCCTGAGTGCCTCAGTACAGGCAGAGGAACTGGTAGACACCAACTGAGAAAATCATCACTTGTGACAGCATTCTCCAGCAGCCAAATCTCCTGGTGTGTTAGCATAACTCTGGGAAGCATAACTCCAAGAGGCAAAGCTCCAGGCTGGAAGACATCCTCCAGCAGCCAAACATACAAGTGCAAGGCCCAGGTAAGCAGGAACCAAACATTTAAGTACAAGACCTGGGTGAGCAGATGTCCCCTAGGGCCAGAATTTCCACCCCAAACCCTTAGTTCCAGTGTTGCTGACCTCAGCATAGCCACAGATAAGCTGCCAGAACCCTTCAGCCTCCAACTGCCAGCACCTGAGGCCCTAGCACACAAAGCCAGTGAGTAGGTCCTGGGCTGGCAGCATAAGAATCTTGGGTCAGTGCCCCTTGTGTGCTCCAGGAGGAGCACTCAATGTGTGTGTGTGTGTGTGTGTGTGTGTGTGTGTGTGTGTGTGTGTTTAAGTCAGGAAATGGGCAAACACCATGGGCAAAAATCAGAAAGAGACAATGACCATAGATTCTTATTATAGGGACAGGAAAGATCAAGGGACAAATTCAGAAGAGGACAACATTGTTAATATACCCACATCCAAAACCTCAAAGGATATGAACTGGTCTCAAGACCAAAAAGCCTTCTTGGAAGAGCTCAAGAAGGATTTTAAAAATCAAATAAGAGAGGTAGAAGAAAAATTGGGAAAAAAAAGAGGTATGTAAGAGAGAGTCAATAGCTTGGAAAAGGAAGTAAAAAAATTAACCGTAGAAAACAAGTCCTTAAAAAATACAATTGGTCAAATGGAAAAAAGTACACTGAAGAAAACAACTCCTTAAAAAGTAGAATTGGTCAAATGTAAAAGGAGGTACAAAATCTAATTGAAGAAAACAATTTGTTAAAAATTAAAATTGGGCAAGTGGAAGCTAATTGCCTCTATGAGGGATCAATAATCAGTCAAACAAAATCAAAAGAATGAAAAAAAATAGAAGAAAACATAAAATACCACGCTGGTAAAACAGCTGACCAGAAAAATAGATCCAGGAGAGACAATTTGAAAAATCATTAGTCTACCTAAAAACCATGATGAAAAAAGAAGGCCCTGAACAGCATCTTTCAGGGTCACCATCAGCCTTATCAAGGAAAACTGCCCTGAGGTCCTAGAACCAGAGGGTAAAATAGTCATCAAAACAATCCAACAATCACCCCTGGAAAGAGATCCCAAATTGAAAATACCAAGGAATATTGTAGACAAATTCCAAAATTACCAGATCAAAGAAAAAATACTTCAAGCAGCTGGAAAGAAACAGTTTAAGTATCACAAAAACACAGTCAGGATTATGCAGGACCTTGCAGCTTCTACATTAAAAGATTGGAAGGTATGGATCACAATATTCCATAGGGCAAAGGAGCTTGGATTATAACCAAGGATTAATTTCCCACTGAAATTGAGCATAATCTTTCAGGGTAAGAGATTGACATTTAATGAAATAAGGGAGTTCCAAACCTTCCTGATGAAAAGACCAGAGCTGAAGAAAAAATTTGATCTTCAAATACAAGACTCAAGAGAGGCATAAAAACTTAAACAGGAAAGAAAAAAAAAACATGTTGCTAATAATGGCAAACTGTTGACATCCCTACAAGGAAGATGATACTTTTCACTCTTCAGAACTGTATTGTTATTATGACATTTAAAAGGAGTATAAAAAGATAGAGTGGAGTATAAATTGACTTTGAGGCGATAACAAAAAAATCTAATTAAGTGGTAAAAAAAGATTGTTCTGGGAAAAGAGGAAAGGAGGAGGCAGACAAGGATAAATTACATCATATGAAAAGGCACAAAAAACTATTACAGTAGAGGGAAAGAAGAGAGGGAGATGAGCATTGTTTGAACCTTATTCTCATCAGATTTGGTTCAAAGAGGGACAAGCATAATCAATTAGGTATAGAAATCTAACTTACCCTAAAGGAAGTGGGGGGGGGAAGAAAAGGGAGAGGTGACTAGAAGGGAGGGAAAAAGTAGTCAGGTAAAGGGGAAGAAAAGGGATGGGGCTAATAGGACAGAGGCAGGACTGAGGGAGGCATTGGTTGAAAGTGAAACTCTAGTGAGGAGGTAAAGGAGGAAAGGAGAGAGAAGAATGTAAACTGGGGTAGGGGAATAGAACGCAAAGAAAGACAGAGATAATAATCATAACTGTGAATTTAAATGGGATGAACTCTCTCATAAAATAAAAGTGGGTGGATTAAGAACCATAATCCTACAATATGTTGTTTACAAGAAACACATTCGAAGCAGAGGGGTGCACACAGAGTAAAAGTAAAAGGCTGGAGAATATATTTTGCTCTAGCTGAAGTAAAAAAAAAAAATTAAAAAAAAGCAGGGGTAGCAATCTTGATCTCAGAAAAAGCAAAAACAAAAATAGATCTAATTAAAAGAGAAGGAAACTACATCCTGCTAAAAGGTACCATAGACAATGAAGTAATATCATTACTAAACTTATATCTACTAAGTGGTATAGCATCCAGATGCTTACAGGACAAGTTAAAGGATATATAGGAAAAAGTAGATTACAAAACTATACTAGTGAGGGACCTCAATCTCCCCCTCTCAGAACTAGATAAATCTAACCACAAAAAAAAAGAAAGAAGTTAAGGAGATGAATAGAATTTTAGAAAAGTTGGATATGGTTGACCTCTGGAGAAAACTGAATGGGGATAGAAAGGAATATAAATTTTTCTCTGTGGTGCATGGCACTCACAAAAAATTTGGATGTACCAGGACATAAAAACCTCACAATCTAATGCAGAAAGGCAGAAATATTAAGTTCATCCCATTCAGATCATGATGCAATAAAAATTACACGTAATAAAGGGCCATAGAAAGATAGATTTAAAATTAATTGGAAAGTAAATAATCTAATCTTAAAGAATGAGTGGATCAAACAATCACAGAAACAATCAATAATTTCATGCAAGAGAATGACAATAATGAGACAACATCAAATTTATGGGATAGTTAAAGCAGTTCTTAGGGGAAGTTTTATATCTCTTCAATGCTTACATGAATAAAACAGAGACGGAAAAGAACAATGAATTGGGCTTGCAACTAAAAAAGCTAGAAAAAGACTAAATTAAAAAACCCCAACTGAATACCAAATTAGAAATTCTGAAAACCAAAGGAAAGATTAATAAAAGTGAAAACAAAAAAAAAACTATTGAACTAATAAATGAAAATAAGAGCTGGTTTTGTGAAAAAAAAATAATAAAATAGATAAACCTTTGGTTAATTTCATTTAAAAAAAAGAAAGAATTACCAGCACCAAAAATGAAAAGGATGAATTCACCACAATGAAGAGGAAATCAAAACAATAATTAGGAGGTATTTTTCCCAATTGTATGCCAATAAATTTGACATACATTCATGTATACATGTGTTTCTATGTATATAGGAAGGAGTATATACACATGGATAAGAAAAAATAAAATGCTCTGCAGAAGGGTATTAACAACTGAAGAGTTGTGAAAAGCTTGGGTAGGAGGTACCAACTTGTCTGAGCTTTGAAAAAAGGAAGAAAACAAAGATGTTTTGAGTACCTGCTAAGTGCCAGGCACTTTGCTAATATTACCTTATTTAACCCTCACAATAATATTGGCAGGCAGTTTTTCCTCATTTTACAGTTGAGGAAACTCTGAGATTTAGGACAGGGATTATGATTTTGGCTGGGGGACTGGGATAATGGACACATTTGTAGCACAGACAAACATGGATGCTACAGCAGGTGGATTATATGAAAATCAGGCACACACCCATCTATGGGAGGATACCCGAATAAGAAATGCCTCCCCAGGGAGCATATAAGAGCTGTCCACCTGTCTTTTGGAGGTCTTCAAATTCTGAGGAGGTACAGACTTTTCATAGTCATTTCCATGGAGTTTCCCTTATTAAACTGTGTGTTCATTGAGAGCAGGGACTGTTTTTATGTTGTTCTTTGTATTCCCATCACTTAGCACAGAGGCTAGCAAATAGAAGATTCTTAATAACTGTGTTTGGGTTGGGTTTTTGTTTTGTTTTGTTTTGTTTTGTTTTTCTAACTGGCTAACTTCAGATTGCTTTTATGGGGGGTTATTGATGTGATCTTTGAAGACAATGGGTAATTGTAGCTCAATAAATGAACTTCCTTGATCAATAACAATGACTAATAGTGCTTTATAGTGAAATCCAAAAGAACCCAATCCCGAATGACAATAGATATTTTCAAAGATTTGGGAGTAATTTGCATTAAAAATATCATGAAATTCATAAGACCTGTTGAGATAAGCAAGGAAATTAATATGAAATATTTAAAGAGTGCCTCAGGCTTAGGACATTATAGGCTGGTAATATCCAGAAAAGGAGACAAAGAAGGAGGGATAGGTCAGATAGGTAGGAAAAGAACCTATGCAGAGTATTATCACAAAAGCCAAGTTTGTAGAGTGGCTCCAGGTAGCTACAAATCCATATCAAGAAAAAAAAAGCTACAGAGAGTTCAAGTACAATGAGAGCTGATGAGAGAAAATTAGATTTAGTAGTTAATTGATCATTGGTAACTTTGGAGGAAGTCATATGGAATGGTTGCATTGGAGCCAACTTGAAAAGGGCTGAGCATGCAGTCAAGATTAGTAGGAAAGCAAGAAACTTGGGGGAAAAGTTTTATAGCAAGTTTCTCAAATATACAGGGAACTGAGTCAAATTTATAAAAAATTAAGAGCCATTCCCCCAAATGATAAATGATCAAATGATATGAATACGTAGTTTCCAGAAGAAGAAATCAAAGCTTTTTATAGTCATATGAAAAAAATATCGTAAATCACTATTGATTAGAGAAAAGCAAATTAAAACTCTGAGGTACCACCTCACATCTATCTGACTGGCTAACAAGACAAAAAAAACCATGAAAACTGTTGGAGAAGATGTGGGAAAATTGGGATACTAATGCACTTTTAGTAGAGCAGTAAACTGGTCAAACCATTCTAGGGAACAATTTGAAATTATACCCAAAGGCCCATGAAACTGTGCGTATCTTTTGACCCAGGAACATATGCATGTGTTGTCTACACATCTATCCATATCTATATCTATATCTATATCTATATCTATATCTATATCTATATCTATATCTATATCTATATCTATATCTATATCTATATCTATATCTATATCTATATCTATATCTATATCTATATCTACATCTACATCTATATCTATACCTATATCTATATCTATATCTATATCTATATCTATATCTATATCTATATATGTATCTGTGTCTATATCTATATCTATATATCTGTCTATCTATTTATATCAGCTCTTTTCATGGGGTCAAAGAATTAGGAATTCAGAGGATGCCCAGCAACTGGGGAATGTCTGAAAAAGTTGTTGCATATGATTGTAATAGAATACTATTGTGTTCTAAGAAACAATGAGTGGAATGGTTTCAGAAAAACCTGAGAAGACCTATGTGAATTGATGCAAAGTGATGTGAGTATAACCAGGAGTTCTTTGTACACAGTATCAGCAATATTGTAATGATGACCAACTGTGAATGAGTTAATTATTTTTATCAATACAATGATCCAAGACAATTCAGAAGGACTCATGGTAAAATAAAAAAAAAATGCTATCTACCTCTAGGGAGAGAACCAATAAAGACTGAGTAAAGATTGAAGCATATTTTTCCACTCTTTGTTTTTCTTTCTTTTCTTTTTTGCAATATAGCTAATGTGGAAATGTTTTGCATAATTTTACATGTATAATTTATATCACACTTCCTTGGGTGTTTCAATGGGTATGGGAGGGGCAGATGGAAGGGAGATAATTCAGAATTCAAAATTTTAAAAAATAAATTTTAAAATGGATAAATAATAATTTTATTAAAAACAAAAAGTAGTGAAAGATAAATGGGACATGAAGAAGTTGAAGCAACAATTGTGGAAGATATTTCCAAGAATTTGTGAAGGAGAAAAGACATGTAAGACAAGTGCTTAAGGCAAAGAAATAGTTAAATAAAGGTATGTTCAAGGATTGAGATAGGCAGAGCATGTTTGTAAGCAGCAGAGAAGGTTCTAGTAAATGGGCAAAGATTGAAAATAAGGAAGTGGCAATAATTAAATGTACAAACTCCTGGAAGAGTCAAGATTGAATGGGATCTTTGACCGGGATAAAAGCATTGGCCTTCATTAGAGTCTTGGGCCAAAGAAATGGTGACATTTTCATTGTGGAGTGGTAAGAAGAGGAAATTATTCATGGATGGCCCTGATTTTTTTTTTTGAGGGGGGATAAATTAGGAGACATTCCTCTGCTGAGTGGGAGGCAGTGTCTGGGAAGAAAGGAACAGTTTTAGAATACTCATGTTAAGGACTTTTAAAGACTGAGTAATTACTACATCACCATCACAGAGCAGGGAACTACAGGTTTCCAGGGAGATTGGGTCCAGCATGTGAGTCAGTAAATAAGCTGTCATTTAGGATCCAAGGGACAAAACTGAATTCAACACTCACAATGGATACTTAATATTATGAGTATGAGGGTAATATTTGTGTTTTCTGTCAGTTACATTTTGCTATTGATGTGACCAATCTATGTTTATAATTCCAAATTTCCTCATTTATATGATCCGTTTCAGTTCTTGCAAACAAGTCATCATATTTTCACTGCCTCTTGTGAGAAGATAAAGCTGCATACAGAATTTTCTTTTTCACTCTGGATTCCATGATGCAGCTTCTGGGTCTTTCAGAGGTATTAAAAACTCTAGCCATGTAGAGTCTGGATCCTCCAAACTTGGTGAGTGCATAAGACCACAGAAGTCACCAAATTCTAAGATGTTTTCAGATGGAAACAAGTTTGGACCTGATCCAGAGAAGTTAAGTGTAATCATATCCGTGTTGCACATTCTTGCTATGTTACATATACTTATAGTGTCAAGACAAAGTAAACCTTCTTTATAAAATACTCAATAACTTGTGAATACCTCATTTATTTCCAACATCAAGCCTGTACTAAGAGGGTGCTGGTATTAGAGCCATGAGTATAACATCCTTTGAATCATTTGCAGTTTTGATTTTTAGAGACCATGGCATTCTATGGCTGGCAAATTTATAGTATTGCTACAGCAAGAGTATTGCTGTAAAAGCTGATTTTTTTTAAATTTCATGGGGCTCAAAACGATCCCTCTTTTTCATAAAATTCAAAAATAAGTAGTCTCCTCTGAATTATTTCTATTTGACCTAGGCAGAGTACTATAGCTATTAACCATTGTTGATGGAAACCTTCCTCTGCTGAATTCTTGTAGCTTCCTCATAGTCACACAACCATAAGACTTTAGGTATTTTTTTCATTCAAAACTGTCTTCAGGCAATTAAAAAATCAGCCCAAAATATACAGAGGAAGACTGAGAGTTCAGAGGCATGTTTGCTTGTCAGCAAGATATACGTTCTAGTGAATAAAAGTGAAGCTCAGTAGGACTCATGAGTGTCAGAACCAATTAAACAAGAACTTTGCTTCTAGGAACCATTACTCAAGAATATCAAGATAAGAACATGAATATTGCTCACCTTCTTCCTAATAGCTTAGCCCTTATCCTTAACTCTAAACTAGAAATTTTACTTTGAATACTATTTGCTTATGATCATTTATTAGGGTAGCAAATTTTAGAAAAATTCACTGCTTACAGGATAAAATCACTGAGCTCAAGATTAAAGGTTACATCCCTATTAAAGCCAGTTTAGTGAGCTTTCCATAGAGAGAATGTAACTTTTGGTTCAATTCTTACAATACCTATAACTACAAACATGAATTTTGAAGGGTGGAGCATTGTTCTCAGTTGTTTCATGGGATTTAGAGGAATGTGGGGTTGGGGAACATGGAGTTTATCTCTTGGAGCCCCTATTAGGAAACACTGTACCCTGTTACTGGGACTTCTTAGTATAGCAGCTATTCCCTTACTGGTTCATGATGTCTGATGAGGTTGTCAAAGTGAATATTGTTCCCTAAAACAATGCATAGGAGTGCAATGTGAGTAAGATCTAGAATTTCACCTTCCCACATAGTAAAATGTAAGAACTTAACATGGTGGATATCTGTATAATGAACTTTCTATGGGAAGAGATTTCTAGTGTCTTTGCGGTAATCTGTAGGGACCTATCCCAAGAAAACTTGCTCAGTTCATATACAAAGATCTATTGTAAGAAGACTTCCTTGGAGAAAATTGTGAAGAATGATAGAATGAGAAGGAAATAATTAAGGATGATGCAAACTGAATACCAAAATACTCAACTGAATATGACCTCATCTCTCTGTGCCAGTATGTGAACAGAACTGTTGTTAACTTGTTGAGTAGTTTTTAGTTGTGTCCAGCTCACTGTAATCCATTTTGAGGCTTTCTTGGCAAAGATGCTGGAGTGGTTTGCTATTTCCTTCTCCAGCTCATTTTACAGATAAGGAAATTGAGGAAATTACAATTAAGTGACTTGCCTAAGGTCACACAATTAGTAAATGGGTATTCTGTGTACCACCTACTTTCCCAATTGTCAATGGATAAGTCATAAATGTTTTCGGAGGATTTTTCAACTTACCATATGAACTTTGCAAAGGGCTCAGGCTTTTCCCCACAAATAGTTGGGCAAAGTCCCAGGATCTACAAAGAGCCCTAACAAGCCAAGAGTTCCATAAACCTGAGTTCTCATTATCCTTTTGTATTTCCTCCTGTCAGTCTCAGGAAATACACACACACACACACACACACACACACACACACATGCACGCGTACACACTTTAGTAAATATTACATGTGTTCAGATAAATTTCAAATACATTAATAACTGTGAATTTTTTTCTCTGGAGAAGATTTTAAAATGTAAAATGAAAAAACAATTCTCAAATGTGCAAATGACATTTGTGATATAAATTTGGTTTTCTAGAAAGTAAAACTTGATTTAGGAATTAAAGGCAATTTTCTCCCGTGAAGGTGCAAAAAATATAATTATTATATTGACAATAACAAAAGGGTGCTAAAATATGATAGGAACCTGATAAAAATAATTCCTCTTTGGCAGAGATGTAATAATATCATTTTTTATGAAGGCTCCCAAGTTCAAATTTCACAGGTTAATATGATCATAGGGCAAGAAAGGATCTTTGGAAAAAATAAAGTTCATTTCCCTTACTCTTGGAACAGTCCTATTTATCTTAAATTATTCTAGGCTGAGAAAAATTAATTCTGGTTTTAAGCCCTCCAGAGAAAGACTTGAGAAAATATTTTATTGATAAGTTTTGATACTACCCAACAAGTATACTTTTAATTCCTTCCCCAGGAATTTCACTGCAAAAGTAACACCATTTCTAGTAAATTGTGGAGCCAGGATTTAAAATCTTCTAATTCCAGATATAGTAAAAATTACATTTTAACAACTGTTAACACAAATAAGCAAACATGCAAAATAAAGAATGAAAATACATGTAAATTTTAGCAAAACAGAAAAATCTTAGCAAACAGGTACTCATCAGAATGAAAGAAAATATGTCTAATCTGTCTCTGTATAATTCATATGTATTAATTTAATTTGTTTTGATTATATATAAATACGTAATACATGTATAGACCTCAATTTTATATGTGTATATATACATGTAATTTGTTATTTTTATGGTATCATAATATTCTGTTACATAAAAATGATATAATTTATTCATTTACAGCCATGATTAGTAAAACAGCTATTCAGACTCTGCCAAAAGATATGAAACATTTTGTTATTCTTATTGTATATACCTTATTATCTTACCAAAATCTTCAGTGATCTATATATCTAACTGTAACACAATTTAATTTGACTTTAGCCTTGCCAACTTTTAAAATTTTATAGATTGCAAAATCAGTGAGTCTAACAACCAGCTAACTAAAAAAAGTACATATACATACTTTGAAGCTAAATCTACTTCATCAATATTTTCTTTATCACATTCTTAAGTCTAGACAACCTATAAAACATAAATCAAGCTGTGATTTGCAGCATTTGCTGAGTTGTAAATTGTGAGAATAAAAACTAAATTTTCAGCTCTTATCAATCAGTAAGGGCTAGTTTCAACATATGACCTATTTTAGGCATTTTAAGGATGTCTTCGTTTGGATTTTTTATTATTAAGGAAATTTAGCATCTTTTCATAAGATATCTCTAAAACAGGAGGGCTATATGACTTTTAACAAGTCATTTAAACTTTTAATGCTTTAAACCAGTGGTGTCAACTCAAATGGGAATGAGGGCAGTAATACATGCATGCATATGTACATACATACACATATCTGTAATTGCATATACGTGTAACTGTACATTTTTATATATGTGTTAACATCACACATTTACTGCTTAAAATGTAATATTATGCAGGTTTTTTTCTTATATTTTGATTCTGTTATCGTTTCTCAGTTACATTTTATTCTTGTTCGAACCATATGTCTCAAGACTGCTTTGGGATATGTTTTTGACACCTTTGCTCAATCAACGCTTCTAAACTAGGGGTCATAATTTCATATAGGGGTCACAAGAAGTTGATGACAGTAAAAAGTTTCTGAGGATGTAATCACCAAAAGTTTATTAAAAAATCAAACATATAATGAATCCATCATGTTTCTGACAGTGTTTGTCTGTGTTACATCATGCATTTTCACCGTACTTCTGAGCACCCAACATACACACTTTGCATTGCACACATGCCTGTGCAGCACCAAAGAATGCTGTCAAAATTCAAAAAGGGGCCATGAGTGGAAAAAGTTCAACAAGCCCTATGGCTCTTCAAGACTGTAATTTGTAGAGATGATATCTAAATACGCAGATAAATTAAGTTTCCATATCTAGGAGTATCCTGTAGCAACTATGGAAATTAATATTCCTTCTTTCAAAAATACTCCGTCATGTTCCTTCATCCTTTTTATGTTGGTTAATGTGTACTTTGACAATGTAAATTTTTATCAGCTTCTTATAGATTCTGAGGTCAAACTTTTATTTAGCATTTATTAAAAATATTTTCATGTTCTCTTCATTTTTGTTTTAGAGTTATTGGTTTTAGTTGTGTTAAATGTGATCTTTAGATAATTAAATTTATTATTTTATTCTCCAAAAATATTTCTGTTTGATTGACAGTTATTATTCCTTGTACATTCAGTTTTAATGAATTTTAACATTTATATAACCGATCCAGATGTATTATAAATATATAAAGTATCTGAATAACTTTTCACTATGCAGCAATCTAATATTCTCAATTTTTTATTGAAAGATAGTTCTGTGCTTAACATATGACTGTAATAAAACAAGAATTTTTATATGGTTTTGGTTCTATTTCTAAGTTCTTTATCCTGGTCTATTGACACAATTATATTTTTTACCCCTGTCTGAGTTTTACAATCCATCTTAAAATATCATGGAGAAAACCCCCATTAAATCATTATATTTTCTTGAACTCTTGATATTATTATCAGTCTACCTTTCTATATGGAACTTATTGAAGCTTTAATTAATATCCTATTTATAATAGTCTACTGAAGGTATTGCTTACTGATGTGGCTTCTTTCTCATGTGGTAAAGGGAATGTCATTATTTTGCTTTTTTAGAGACTACCTGGTACAACAAGCTGGGACAGAGTAAATAGTTGGGAAGGGAAAACATATGATAAAAACATTCTCGATACTATTAGAATTACATAGTCTCTATTTTCTTTTACTTGCATACTTTATTTTAACAATTGTCCTAATTTTAAAAGAATTTGAAGCATACAAGTAAAAGTGGGATTCCATATTGATGATGTGGTTTTCCATTTAAGGATGACGTTGTACTAATGACATCAATGCTTGGTAAGTAGAATAGCTTCCTAAATATAACCTATAATTCCTCAGAAGAGTTTAGGTTAACCATCCACAAAAGAAATAAAAATAAATGGCTACAGACCATCTATTGTCTGGACCAATGGTTCTCAACCTTTTTGGTCTCAGAACATTCTAAACAATTAAAATATCACTAAAACCCAAATAAGCTCTGTGTGTGTGCATGTGTGTCTCTGTGTGTGTGTGTGTGTGTGTGTGTGTGAATTACATCCTTTGATATTTAACATTTCAGAAAGTGACACATTCTGATGTGTTTATTTTTACTTTGTTGAAAATAATAATTAAAATATCAGTATTTATACTGTTAATACAATATGTTAATTATGTTAATAAAATAGTATAGTTTTGTTAAAATACCTATATTTTTCAAAAATAAAAAAAATTGTTGATTTCTGAAGTGTAAATACTCAAAGCAAGAATTCTGAGTAAGGAGTCTAGCACCGTTTTATGTTTTTTTTTCCCCAAAATTTCTTTAATGTCTGGCTTTATTGAAAATAGCTGGATTCTCACATATGCTTCCACATTCAAATTTTGCAATATGTTGTTTTGGTTGAAGTAAATGGAAAAAAATCCAGCCTCTCACACATATTAAGCAAAAAAGAGAGGAGTATTTTAATAGCCTTTTTAGATAAATATAGATTTTTTTATATTAAATGAAAACTCAACAAACAGTAGTTTCTTACAGATTGCTTTCAATGTGGAATCTGAAAATACATTAATAGACGTTTCACATTGTCATATTAATTGATCTATATTGCACTTTGATTGGATCTTATATTCATACCTGATTTTGTAATATAATTTATTAGTCATTTGGAAAATATCAGTTTACTGAATTATGTAGATCTTCCAAATATTGATAAATTTAGTTATAAACTATTTTTAAGAAATCATAAGTGTGACTATAACCACTGATTTTCATCAGAAAAGTCTTTAAGTATTGGGGAGCCACCAAGCTCATGGTAGGGGCTACAGATTTTCCAGAATTTTAATTTTCACTTGAAAGCAGCAATTTTATCATGAGCAACAAATATTATCAGTTGATTTCCCTGAAGTGAAAGGCTCATTTCATTAATTTTTTGAGAAAATATCTGATAAATACACAAGTCTGAATGACAATGGTTTATCAGTCATTCTTTCAAATAAAAATGATAGTCAATGAAAAAAGAGGATTGTAGAGTTCCCAATTCAATGACAAAAGTGCTTTCCTCAAGGAAACCATTGTGTGTTGGGGGGGGCAGAGCCAAGATAGCACAGTAAAGGCAGTAACTTGCTTGAGATTTCCCCCAAACCCCTACAAAACTGTAAAAAAATGGCTCTATAAAATATTTTGGGAAGTTTGATTGGTATGGCACTGAATAAGTAAATAAGTTTATATAGAATTGTCATTTTTATTGTGTTAGCTTGGCCTACCCATTGGCAACTCATGTTTTTCCAATTGTTTAGATCTGACTTTATTTCTGTGGAAAGTGTTTTGTAATTATGTTCATCTAGTTCCTGGGTTTGTTTCAGGAGGTAGACTCCTAAATATTTTATAATGTCTACAGTAACTTTAAATGAAATTTCTCTTTCTGTTTCTTGCTAAATTCATTTTTGTATTAAGTGCCATAAGAATCAAAATGCCAAAAATTATTTTATGGAGCTAGAAAAAAAATAACAACATTCATTTGGAAGAAGAAAAGGTCCAGAATATCAAAGGAACTAATGAAAAGAAAGGAAGGGAAAGGTGTCCTAGATGTTTCAGATTTTAAATTGTATTATAAAGGAGCAATGATCAAAACTATTTGGTATGGGCTAAGAAATAGAGTGGTGGATCAGTGGAATAGGTTAAATATGCAAGACACAGTAGTCAATGAATACAGTAATCTACTATTTGATGAGCCCAAAGACCCCAGCTTCTGGGATAAGAACTCACTTTGACAAAAACTGCTGGGAAAACTGGAAAAGATTATGCCAGAAACTAGGCATAGACCAATACCTCACACCATATACCACAAAAAGTCAAAATGGGTTAGTGATTTAGACATAAAGGCTGAAACTGCGAGCAAACTGGGAGAACAAGGAATACTTTACCTGTCAGATCTCTGGAGATCAGAAGAATTCATGACCAAACAGGAGATAGAGAACATTACAAAATGCAAAATGGATAATTTTGATTACATTAAATTGAAAAGTTTTTGTACAAACAAAGCCAATGCAACCAAGATTAGAAGGAAGGGAGAAAATTGGACAAGAATTTTTACAACCAGTCTTTCTGCTAAGGGCCTCATTTCTAAAATATATAGAGAATTAAGTCAAATTTATAAGAATACAAGTCATTCTGCAATTGATAAATGGTGAAAGGATATGAACACAGTTCCCAGATGAAGAAATTGAAGCCATCTATAGTCATATGAAAAAATACTCTTAATTATTATAATTAGAGAAATGCAAATCAAAGCAACTCTGAGGTACCACATCACACCTATCAGATTGGGCAATGTGACAAAAGAGGAAAATGATAAATGTTAGAGATGTAGGAAAATTGGAACACTAATGCATTGTTGGTGGAATTGTGAAATGATCCATTTTGGAAAGCAACTTGGAATTATGTCCAAAGGGCTATAAAATTTGCATACCCTTTGACCCAGAAATAGCACCTCTAGGGCTATATCAAAAAGAGATCATAAAAATGGGAAAAGGACCCACATGTGAAAAAAAAAAACATTTATAGCAGCTCTTTCTGTGGTGGTGAAGAATTGGAAATTGAGGGAATCACCATCATTTGGGGAATGGCTGAACAAGTTGTGGTATATGAATTTAATGGAATATTATTATGCTATAAGAAATGATGAGGAAGTGGAATTCAGAAAAGCCTTGAAAGACTTGTATGGATTGATGTGGATTGAAGTGAGCAGAACCAGGAAAACATTGTCCCAGTAACAGCCACATTGTATGATGACTAATATTGATAGACTTAGCCTTTCTCAGCAATACAAAGATCTAAGACATCTCCAAAGGTCTCACAATGGAAAGTGCTATCCACATCCAAAGAAAGAACTATGTAGTTTGAATGTACATCACAGCATACTTTTTGATATTTTTTTTTCCTTCTGTTTTGTTTCATTTTCTCTTTCATGTGGTTCCTCCTTTTGGTTCTAATTCTTTCTTACAAGATGACTATTGTGAAAATATATTTAATAGGAATGTGTGTGTGTGTGTGTGTGTGTATATATATATATATATATATATATATACATATATATATATATGTATGTATATACATATATATATATGTATGTATATACATATATATATATATATGTATGTATATACATATATATATATATGTATGTATATACATATATTATATATATATATATATATATATATATATATATATATATATTACATTATAATACACACACAGAGAGACAGAGAGAGAGAGAGAGAGAGAGAGAGAGAGAGAGAGAGCCTATATCAGATTGTGTGCCATTTTAAGGAGGGAGGAGGGAAGGGAGGGGGAGAAAAATTTTAACCTCAAAATCTTATGGAAGTGATTGTTGATAAATCAAAATAAATTAATAAAAAATTAAAATTAGAAAAATGTCTCTAAATAAATTCTACAGCAGCAGAATAAAAAAAAAAAACAGAGTGAAACAAATTACCAGCTCAAGACAACCTGGATAGTTGATAGGAAAGGTCTTTTGTGCTGGGCTGGGAGAGGAGAGCAGTAAAGCAAGGGCCTTGCAGGCAAAAACCTGGCCTCAGCACACCTGGAGCATGCCTTAGGGGATTGAACCAAGGGGAACTATTGTAGTTTCCAGACTTCTCAACCCATAAACACTAAAGAAAATTTTGAAGGTCACTAGGAAAGATATGTTGACCATGGTGAGAGAGGAGCTTGTCTAGCCCCTGTCTCCAAGCAGCCTCAGGGCAGCTGCTGCTTCCTGAGTTCTCACCCCACAGACAGAGGGGTTAATTGAGCAGCTGATCAGAGGGAGATTGAAGGGTTCTCTTTGCTTGTTCTGAACCAGTACTCTCTTGCTTTCTTCGTGCATGGATCTGGGTCACACTTTTTGGTAGTGGTCCTGGGGGGAGAAGGAGCTCGTCATGGTGGAGCTTGTGGTGGCAGTGAAGAGGGAATCCTCACAGTTCCAAGGCAGAGAAGAGTGCTTCTGGTCACTCAGAGACTACAGCACAGGCCAGGAAATGAGTAAATATCTTGCCCTTGATGTTACCAACTTGGAAGAACTGAAAATTTACAGGTCCCTAGAAGTATCTTTGAAAACAGCTGCACAAAACCACCAAAGGTGGGGACAGTATATTCTCCACACTGGCCGTAGACCCCTATCTTAACAAAGAGTTTATACCTCAAGTAATTGGCTTGAGATCATGAGCAAACTTCACAAAAAATGTCAGACCATAGAATCTTGCTCTGGTGGCAAAGAAGATCAAGACATACAACCAGAAGAAGACAACCCAGTCAAAGCTCTTATATCCAAAGCCTACAAGAAAACCATGAATCAGTTCCAGGTCATGGAATACCTTAAATAGGATTTTTAGAAGCAAGTAAGAGAAGTAGAGGAAAAACTGGGAAGAGAAATGAGAGTGATGCAAGAAAATCCTAAAAAACAAGTCAACAGCTTGCTAAAGGAGACTCCAAAAATGCTGAAGAAAGTAACACCCCCAAATAGCGTAATCCAAATGGCAAAAGAGGTCCAAAAAGCCAATGAAGAGAAGAATGCCCTAAAAAGCAGAATCAGCCAAATGGAAAAGGAAGTCCAAAAGCTCACTGAAGAAAATACTTCCTTAAAAATAAGAATGGAGCAAATGGAAGCTGACTTTATGAGAAATCAAGACATTGTAAAACAAAACCAAAAGAATGAAAAAAATAGAAAACAATGTGAAATATCTCATTAGAAAAACAACCAACCTGGACAATAGACCCCAGAGATAGAATTTTAAAAGTATTGGACTACCTAAAAGCCATGATCAAAAAAAGAGCCTAGACATCATCTTTCAAGAAATTATTAAGGAAAACTGCCCTGATATCTTAGAAACAAAGGCAAAATAGAAATGGGAAGAATCCACCCATCACCTCCTCAAAGAGACCCCCAAAGGAAAACTCCTAGGAATATTGTAGCCAAATTCCTGAGTTCCTAGGTGAAGTAGAAAATAGTGCAAGTAGCCAGAAAGAAACAATCCAAGTATTGTGGAAACACAATCATTATAACACAAGATTTAGCAGCTTCTACAATGAGGGATCAGGGAGCTTGGAATGACATCATGGAGGGCAAAGGAGGTAAAGAATCATCTACCGAGCAAAACTGAGTATAATGCTTTGGGGTGGGGACATTGACTGTATTTATTTTACTTGTATTTGAACTACTAACAGAGTGCCTGTCACATATTAAGTGCTTTATAAATGTTGACTGATATAGTACAAAAGCATAAAGAAAGTATATATGACTTCAATCCATTCCATACATTCATATTTTCCCTTCTTTAATAGTAAGTGAGATCTACACCGAGACATTTCTAGTAGATGGGTGTTAATTCTCAATTGGTATATTTGTTTTCTTCTGGAGCTGAAACAAGAAGAAGAGTCATGCATAAACAGTTCTACTTGTCCAAATGAACATCATGATGATTTTGGAAGGAACATCCTGAAATAGCATCTTTCCTCATGTTCAATTCTTCAGTTTCTCTTGACTCTCAGAATTATTCTAATGACTTCTCTTAATTTTCATTTATTTAGACAACTGCAGTGTGTGGTCACTGTACTAGAATAGGTCTCTGCCTCTTTATGAAATTTGTTAGTAAATCTGAGGTCACCATGCTTAGGGATTCTATTTGTCAAATGGAAAGGGAATGTATGCAACATTTCAACTGTTCAGTGTCAAACGTATCCTGAAATAAAAATGGGAAATTATGTTTAATAAAAAAAAGAAAACCATTGTATTTGGGATACATCAGAAAAACTTTATTATTGCACCTTATTTTGTTACACAGAATGTTAAAAAGACATGTACTCAACAGATGATATTTTACTTTTTTTTGTTATTTCATTAGTGGCATTGTTAAGTGGAAATTTTTTTTTTAACTGTGAGTACATAGAGGTAAAGAATACAAGGGCTAGTAGTACCATTTGATGCCACTGCTTCTTTTTTTACATAAACTAATTTATTTAATTTTAGTTTTCAACATTTACCTCCATAAGATTTTGATTTTCAAATTTTCTCTCCCTTCATTTCTTCCCCTCTCTCCAAGATGGAGTGCAATCTGATACAGGCTCTATGTGCACATTCATATTGAGCATACTTTCACATTAGTCATGATTAAAGAAAAATTAGAATGGGAGGAGCCATGAGAAAGAAGAAATAAAACAAAGCAATAAAAGAAAAAGAGAGCAAATAGTATACTTTGATATGCACTAATACTCTGTAGTTCTTTCTCAGGATGTGGATAGCATTTCCCATCATGAGTCTTTTGGACTTGTCTTAGATCCTTGCATTGCCGAGAAGGGGTAAATCAATCAAAGTCATTTTATTGATTTCTCCTCATATTTGCCAAATCTGTTTTGGTTAATATTCATATTTAGTAATTATTTATATTGAGTTTCGCATATTCTGGTATTGAATTATTTCAACATTTCTTCTTCTTGTAAACATGATTTCTGACTTCAATATTTTATCACAAAATTATAAATTCCATATGCATTTAAAATTATGCTCTCATTTTAATAGAAGCTTTTGGCAAATTAATATGTACTTGTTTTTCTCTTCTAATATTTTATAATTATTATTCCATTTTTTCCTATTTCATTCATCTTATTCCTGATTTTGTTCCCATTTTGCATCAGCCTTGTAAAATTTGCATTGGCCTTTCTATGTGAACCTGTTCCAATTTTCTGTATTAAGAATATTTCCTATAAATAGTATATAATTTTACTTTTTAATCCCATTCTGCCTATTTTTTCTTCTCATTGCAAAGATAATTCTGTTTACCTGTAGCATTTTAATTGTTAAATTCTTCTATTCCATTTTTATTAAATTACTCTTTGATCTAAGAGACGGAAATGCAGTTTTATTATTCTTAACATAAATATTCCAAAAATAAAATCCCTTGTATTATGTGAATAACTATGTATTTTTTCTTAATTCAAAATTTCTATCAATAATAAAGCCTCAAATTACTCTAAGTTTTAGTTCTTCTATCACTATTTAAATAAAATTATGCAATAATTTTAATCTACCTTGTTATCTGATGTAGTTGTATCTTCTGTAAATGTCTATTTAAGCCTTAGTTCCTCTCTTAATCTTAAATACACACACATGCATACATATATCTGTATCTGTGTCTGTGTCTGTATCCATATCTATTCTGGGTAAGGTATAGATACACACATGTGAATATACAGATGTGAATGTTTGCATGCCAGTGAATTTTCTGTATTGATAGATCTGTTTCTTCATAGCAACAATTTTTCTTTGGATCTTCAAAATTTTATTCTTGAGGTTTTTCATATACTGTTTAGGCTGACTTCCCCTGTAGAATTTAAGTGATGAATATTTATCCTTTCTCAAAACAATGACATCTGTTTCTCCACCCCCACCCCAACCTAGGGTGCAGTATACTGTCAGGCAGTTTTTGTTTATTCCGGAACTATTTTTTCAAGATTTTTTTATACAATATGTACTCTATTTTGGTTGCTTATTTATTTTTTTCCCTAAGTATCCTAGGATGTCAACAACACTATGTTTGCCACATTTGATCTCCTACAGGTCAGTGTCTAGCACATACATATTTTCCAATACTTTAATTGTGTTATTCACTGAGGTTTTTTTTTCATTTTTATCTATTTATATTCCATTTGACTGTAGGGAGTCTGTTCTTACAGATTGTTCCCACTGTTCTTGTATTTTTTTTAGCATTTCCATTATTGCCTCGCAATATTTTAACATCTTATTTGAGCATCAGTTCCTTTTCTAAATTGTCTTAAAGTTCCACAAGATCTTCATAAATTCACTCTTATAGTTTTCTCATGTGTTCTTACTTAAAGTGTTTACATATGTCATTTATCAATTTAAGTGTATCTCAGTATTTTTTTCCTTTTTTCATCCATATTGCTTGTTTTAATTTCATTGATACTTCAAAATTGTTTTCATTTCCATTTTAGTAGGCTTTACTATTCTATGTATTTTGGCTATTTTCCTGCTTTTTGGTATTTGCTATTTGTCTTTACATTTTCTTTATGTTTTTGTTCTTATCTTTTACACGTACAGAAAGAACCTAGTTAAATAAGAACCTCTTTGTCCTCTTGACTAAATAACCAATTCAAGATTTGATCTACCTACCACAAAGTAGCTGCCTTTCTATAAAAGCATTGTAATTAATCACTAGATGCATGGAGTGGGTCCATTTGTATTTGTAGCTCCATTTCACATTCAATGCTCTTGTTCTTTCTAACATACGAGGTTTAACGTGGAGAAATGTAGGTCTTTAGTCCTGCCCAAATCTTTCATCTCTCCTCTTCTTTTTCATTGTATGTAATTGCAGAACCTGTCTTCTTTATGTTTTAAAGCAATGACTTAGGCAGATATGAGAAATAGTCATTGGAAAAGGACTAGGGGCTTCTTTATCCAAGGAAGAGTTTGTTGTAAAATCAACTGGAATCATTCTGCTTCCCCCATAATTTTCTCTGGTGAAGGAGCCAAGCCTTTATGTGTCACAATGCAAGGAGTATGAGGTCAGCCAACATTTGTAGCCTATGTAGTAATAAAAGGAGGAGGGATCAAAAATGAAAAGGAAAGTCAAAATCAGTCTAAGGGAAATGAAAAGAAAAAAGTTAAAAGATGAAAAGTCCAAGTTACAAAAACTGACTTGAAGCCTACCTCCAGAAAATTTTCCTCCATAAAGGTAAAAGAGGGAATAAAAAGGGAGGTAAGCAATTGTAAAGCCTATTAATGGGACAACATAGCTGAGAATACTTTAAAGCAGGATAGAATAATAAGAGAAAAAAGTGAGTGAAAGCTCTTTAGAAATGCTACTACAAGAGAATATTACTTAGCAAAAGGTTTTGGGAAGAAGAAATTTACCTGAGGAAGGAAAAGGCAAAATGACAGGGAAAGGCAGTTTAATTAATATGAAATGAAACATTTAATTAAATTCAAGAAATTAAGGATAGAGAGGATAATGGTAACAGGGTCGGGGGGGGTCTATGAAAATAGTCTAATCTCAAAGTATCAAAAAAATGAATTACGGGACAAAGTGCTAACTTAAATAAGGAAAGGAACAAAATGGAATACTGAACAAATGAATAGGGAAAACATAAGTCCTAAACCTGAAGTTAAATTTATTAAATCATGAAAATAAAATGAAAGAAAATGGCGAAGAGAACAAATCCTAAATATTTCCTGCATATAAGAATCATATGTAAAATATAAAAAATGAATAGACTTACAGTGAGAGCCTAGAATACAATTTATTACTGTATTCATCAGATATTCCAAAAATTAACTTGCATTCCTACTATCCAACAAAAATAAAAATTCACAATATAAAGAGAGATAAGCATTGAAGATACATTTTATTAAAAATATAACAAAAAACTTAATTTCATTAAGTTCTGGATGTAAGGTTGCATTTTCCCCCACAAACAAGATGTATTCTATTTCATGCTCTCCCCAAAACCTATTTTATTGATTCTTGTACCGAATTCACATTAGAAAGGAAATGTCTTCTGGAGGAACCTATTCCATGGGAATTCATAGTTAAGCCTTCAAGCATCTCTGAGTTATCCATCCCACTTATATGGTATTATTTTCTCAAGTTCTTCAAGGTAGTACGGACAATGACACAATATCAGTACTAATTATATATGCCAAATGGCATAGAATCTGTTTTCTTAACAAAAAATATTTTACTTTAAAAAAAAAAGAATATATGTAATAATTGTAGAAAACTTTCATATTCCTCTAAAAGGATTAGACAAATATAAAAGAATATTCAACAAAATGGAAAATAAAAAACTAAACACATCAGAAAAGTTAGATCTGTAGCACTTGTGGAATATGTATAAAGATTATACATATATGCCAATATCACACTGTACTTTTGTATAAATAAAATGTGTACAGTCACAGAGATATAACAAATATAAAAGGAGAGAAATGCTAAGTACGTATTTTATGAATGAATAAACAAATGAAAACATACTTAAAGTTTACAATGTACCAAGCATTTTTAAATGCTTGGGAACAAAAAAAAAAAGGAAAGACAATCCTTGCTCCCAACAACAGATATCTGTGTTGATCAGAACAGGATATTTTGTTTTAGAAATCTACCGAGAAAATGAGTGGAACCATGGAGAATCACAATGATACCTTCTTTTCAATAATAGTGTCAATATATGTTTTATTGTGTTTCCAGAATTGTTTGATGATGATAGGGAAAACAAGGGAGTAAGAAGCATGTGGCAATTAAGTGACAGGTGGCAAGGCAACTAGCACGAATATAGTCTGGGAGGTACTGGAGACTAAGGAGCTTGAGCTCTTTAAATTTCTTGGGGAGCTGCTCCTGTTTTTCCACATAGAAACTGTTGTTTTCTCCTATAATACTGCAGCAAGTGGAACAGACCTTTGCTAATGGAACCCGTGTGATATTGGCAGATATATTGGCACTTTGGGAATGACAACATATAGCACCAACGTGTGAAATAATCACTGATCATCTTGATAAGCAGCCATTTCAGCTCCTTGAAAAACTGCATACATTTATTTATGGAAAAGATAAGAATTGTACAGATTAAAAAAGGAAATGTCCCTAGAATTAAAACATTCATAAATGATTAATAAATGCAATGTATATATCTTCTTATTTAATACATAAAAATGTATTTTTACTACAACAGACATCTGATGCTAGAATTACTGTTCCAGGTTGTATACAACCAATTGTTTCAAATGCAAGGAAACCCAACAGAACTGAAGGAAAAATAGATCATTGAAGTAAGACAGTCAGTTCAGATATTTTTAAATGCTTAACTATGAATTTCCATGGCACAAAATCTTCCATAAGACATTTCACATGTAACAAGAATTTCCTATATTGCTCAATCTGATGGGATTTATGAAGAGCATAAAATTGAATGCATCTTATTTATCAAGAAGTATGTAACCTTGGATTCAGATTCTGTGATCAAAAAACCATTATTATAGCTCAAAAATTAGAGGAAAAAATCAGCTAATGATAAATTAAGGTTACTTTTGGTTCAAAATAATAAAATAAATTTTCTTTCTAGAGAATTGATATTATCTTTATAAGAGTAGAATAATTTGGGGCAGCTAGATGGTGTGGGTGGTAGAGCACTGGCCCTGAAGTCAGGAGGACCTGAGTTCAAATCTGGCCTCAGACCAAACACTTGACACTTACTAGCTGTGCGACCTTGGGCAAGTCACTTAACCCTAATTGCCAAAAAAAAAAAAGAGTAGAATAATTTGAATCACTTCAAAATGAGAAAATACATTAAATGTAAAATCAAAGGTCATTTCAAATTTATCTCATCACAAATTATATGTATTTACTATAATAAGTTAAAAAAATAAAACAAGAAAAACCAGAATGAAAAAGTATCTCTCAATCTGCACTCATTGCTTATCTGTTCTCCCTCTTGAAGTGATATCATTTTTCAGCATGGGTCCTTTATGATGGTCATGCATCATTTTCTTGATCAGAGTAACTAAGTCTTTCACAGTTGATCATCATTACAACATTGGTGTTATTGTATGCACATTCTCATTTGCTCACTTCACTTTGAATCACTTCATAAAAGACTTCCTAGGTTTTTCTAAAACTATCCTGCTCAATGAATTATTAGGAAAGCCAAAGTTATAAGCAATACCTCAAAGGAAAATGTGAATTGGACTGAAGCCAAAAAATAAGAACTGGAAGACCTAAAAATGATTTTCAAAATCAAATAACAGCATTGGGGGTAATTAGCTAAGAAATGTAAGCAAAGCAATTAAATTATGAAAAGATAATTAACAGCATGTTAAAAGAGGCACAAAAATACTGGAGAAAATAACACCTTAAAAGCCAAAATTGGACGTATGAAAGAGAAGTACAAATAACCACTGATGAAAATAACTCCTTAAAAATTAGAATTTGGCAAATGGAAGCTGATGACTCAAACAAGGTACTTGGGGAAATTTTATCTTTCTAAATGTCTAAGTCAATAAAATAGAGAAAGAGCAGATCAATGAACTGGACATGTAACTAAAAAGACTAGAAAAAAGAAATTTAAAATTATCAAACAACTAATTGGAGATATTGAATATCAGAAAAGAGATTAATAAAATTGAAGAAAACCATCAAACTAGCAAATAAAACTAAGAGCTAATTTTATGATGGCAGGGACAAATAAATGAACTTGGTTAATTTGATCAAAAAATAAGAAAGAAGAAAACCAAATTATCAGTATTAAAAATTAAAATGATGCATTGACCAACAAAGAAGATAAAATTAAAGCAATTATTATGACTTTTGCCTCATTATATCCCAATAAATCTATTCATCTAAGTGAAATGGATGAAAATTTACATAAATATAAATTTCACAGACTAACAAAATAAAAAAAATAGAAGACTTAAGTATCTCTATCTTAGGACAAAATCTAATTAAACAAGCATTAATGAGCTACTTCAGAAAAAAAAAAAACAGGACCAGATGGATTTACAAATGAATTCTACCGAACATTTAAAGAACAATTAATTACAATACAATATGAAAGTATTTGCAAAAGTAGGCAAAGAAGGAGTCCTACCAAATTCTTTTTACAACATAAATATGGTACTGATATTTAAACCAGAAAGAGCTAAAATGAAGAAAGAAAACTATAGGCCAATTTCCCTAATGACTATTGATACAAAAGTTTTAAATAAGATACTAGCAAGAAGATAATAGCAATATATCACAAAAAAACATATGCTATGATCATGTGGTATTTATGCCAGGAATCCAAGGTAGTTCAATATTAGGAAAATTATCAGCATAATTTTCCATATCAATAACAAAAATCACATGATTACCTCAATAGATACAGAAAAAGTTTTTGACAAAATACAACACCATTTCTTATTAAGAACACTAGTAAGCATAGGAATAAGTGGAGCTTTCCTAAAAATGATGAATAGTATCTGTCTAAAACCATAAATAAGTATTATCTGTGATGAGGATAAGCTAGAAACCTTCCCAATAAGATTTGAGATGAAGCAAGAATGCTTATTATCACCATTATTATTCACTATTGTATTAGAAATGCTAGCTGTATCAATAAGAGAAGAAAAAGAAAATGAAAGAATTAGACTGGGTAATGAGTAAATAAAACTATGACTCATTGTAGATCAGTGATAGTATACTTACAAAATCAACTAAAATCATTGAAATAATTAGCAACTTTAGAAAACTTGCAGGATATAAAACAAACCCACTTAAATCATTATCATTTAAATTTACCACCAACAAAGTCCAGCAGTAAGAGATGAATTCCATTTAAAATAATTGCAAAAAATACAAAATACTTAGAAGTCTGCTTCCCAAGACAAACCTATGAACTTTGTTAACACAATCATAAAACCTTTTTAAATTAAATAAAATCAGATATAAACACCTGGAAAATATTTTATAGATAGGATTAGATAATATGATAAATATGACAGTTCTATCAAAATTAATTTACTTTTTCAGCACCATACCACTCAACTCCTAAAAATTATTTTATAGAGCTTGAAAAAAATAATAAAATTCATGTGTAAGAACAAAAGGTCAAGAATATCAAGAAGATTGATGAAAAAGATGAAGGTAGGTAGTGTATCTGCATCAGACCTCAAACTGTACTGCAAAGTGGCAATTATCAAAACAATACGGTACTGGGTAAGAAATAGTGTGGTGGATCAGTAGAATAGAATAGTATACAATACACAGTACTAAATGATCTTACTAATCTAGTATTTGATAAATCCAAGCTTTTGGGAAAAGAACTCACTATTTGACTAAATCTGGTGAGAAAGATGGAAAATAGTTTGGCAGAAATTAGGTATACACCAATATCTTACACTATGCCCAAGATAAGATCAAAATAGGTACATGATTTACACATAGTGATGCCATAAACTAATTAGGTCAGCATGGAAAAGTTTACCTGCCACATTTATGGATAAGTGAAGAACTTATTACTGAACAAGAGATAGAGAGCATTCTGAGATGTAAAATGGGTAATTTTTATTATATTAAATAAAAAATGTTTTGCATAAATGAAATGAGCACAAGCAACATTAGACAAAAAGCAGAAATCTCAGGAAAAAATTTACAGCAAGTTTTTTTTCATAATGGCTTTATTTCTCAAATGTATTCAAAATTAAATCAAATTTACAGTACAAGTTATTCACCAAGTGATAGCAAATTATATAAACAAGCAGTTTTCTGTAGAAGTAATCAAAAGTATATGATGTTATATGAAAAAAAACTGATACAAATTACAATTGAATAGCAATATACAAATTAAAACAACTCTGAGATACCACCTCACACTTATCAGATTAGCTAATATAACAAAAAAGGAAAGTTACAAATGTTGGAGGAATGTGGGAAAATTGGGACACTAATGTGTTGGTGGAGTTGTGAATTGACCCAACCATTCAGGACACCAATTTGGAATTATGCCCAAAGGGTTATAAATATGTGCATAACCTTTGACCCAGAGTTACTGCTACTAGGTCTATATAACAAAGAGATTATAAAACAGAGAAATGATTCTATTTCTATAAAAATATTCATATCACCTCTTTTTGTGGTAGCAAAGAATTGGAAATTGAGGTGATGTCCACCAACCAGTGAACTGCTAAACAATTTATGGTTTGTGATTGCAATGGCATAGTATTGTGCTAAAAGAAATGATGAACAGGATGGTTTCAGAAAAAAAAACTGCAATGACATATGAACTGAAGCAAAGTGAAATGAGGAGAAAAAGGAGAACATTGTATGCAATAACAGTAATACTGAATCACTATCAGCTGTGAATGACTTAGCTTTTCTCAGCAATACAATAATCTAAGACAATTCTGAAGGTCTTATGTTGAAAAGCGCTATCTACCTCCAAAGAAAGAATTCATGGTGTCTGAATGTAGATTGAAGCATGCTATTTTTCATTTTATATTATTCATGATTTTTTGGTTGCATTTTATTTTACAACAGGACTAATATGGAAATATGTTTTGAATCATTATACATCTAATTTTTAAGGAATTATTTTCTTCAATGGGAGTTTATGCATCTTCTTTCATTTGTCCAATTCTGGTCTTTAATTAATTCTTTTCACCAGTGAAAATTTGTACCTCTTTTTCTGGCCAATTCTGCTTTTTAAAATATTATTTTTTTCAGCTTTTTGGTGTCCTTTTATTTATTGTCTTTTCCTAATTTCCTTCCATCTCTCATTTCTTTACCCATTTTTTCTACCAAGCTTATTTGATTTTTTAATACTTTTAGAAATTCTTGTTGGTCTTGTGACCAATTCAGGTTGTTGTTTTACTTTGTTTTGTTTTGTTTTCCCATTAAGCATTTGCTCATAGCTGTTTTGAAATCATTATCTTCTTTTGAGCTAGTGTCTTGATCTTCCCTGTCACATAGTAACTTTTTTATGGTCAAGTTCATTTTTTTTTGCTGTTTGCTCATTTTCCAGTCTATTTCTTGACTTTGAACTCATTAAAGTTGGACTCTGTTTCTTTTTTGGAGGGCCAAGGAAAGCACACTGTCCCAAGGTTTAAGCTTTTTTGTACTGCTTTTTTCAGAGATAGTTTTGGGAGTTTGGAAGTTTTGTGTACTAGTAAGGTGGTACAATCTGGAGAGAGGTATGTTCACTGCTCTCATGATCTGTGTTCTGGTCCTTGCCCAGGAAGGTCCTGTGACCCTTTGAAATGGCAATCAATACTGTTCCTCAAGGCACCTGCTCCCTTGTGAATGCAAGTGGTCCTCTCCATCCTTGAACTGAGTTCTGGAAGTGGATATAGGCAACATAGTTGCCAAACATTGCCTGATCCCACAGTCAGTGCAGCACAGTGATGCCCTGGAAACTGATCCCTTGAGATTCTTTAAATTGAAAGCTCATAAAGCTGCTGGTGCTGTGACTGCACTGTTGTTGTATCCATGTGGGCTCTGAGCTAGCCTGCAACTCAGTGTCACAGACCTTTCTTTCCAACCTCATAAGTTATCTTTACCTGGAAGAATGTCTAACCCTGATCTTTTGCTGGCTCTGTAGCTCAAGAAATCAGTTTGAGGCATTATTTTAAAGTTGTTTGGAAGGCAATGATGGGAGAACTTGGCTTTAGTTCTTTCTTTACTCTTCCATTTCTTCTCTATGCCCAGAATTCTCATAAGACAATTTTCCAAGCTCAGGTGGCTCAAAAAATATTTCTTCTCTGGATATGACAAAATTCTGACATAACATTCCCTAAGTATTTAAGCAAACCCCCATGCCCAGGAAATTGGCATTCAGTAATAGTATTTTTAAACACTCTTATCATGTCACATGCAAAGCACAAAAACATGCAAGTGTCATGTGTTTCTGTAGTAAGTCACCATTGGTAATGATGGCATGGAGGACAGACAAATCTTTCTCAATTCCAAATTATTAGGAGGTAGCTCTAGTTATAGGGCTAAATTCTTTACCCTACAAAATTATGAAAAAAGGGACTCAACAGATCAATATGATTTTCCTTAACTAATCTCCATTATGGAAATAATTAAAATTATGTAAAAGAGAATGATGTTGACTCAATATACATAAGCATTTGGGAGGGATAAAGCTAAAGCAAACCTCAACAGAAAAACTATATTTTTGAAAGCACACATTAACAAAGAAGAAAGAAGATTAATGAACTAGATATACCATTAAATAAAAAAAAGTCAACAAATTAGCAAAGAAAAAAGTACAAAAGAGATACTGAATGAAAATATAGCAGTAATAAATCATATTGAATATTTTAAAATTCATAAAAATGAAAAAAATAAAAATATCTTAATATGTATATGTGTGATACACACATAATTGGTATAAACCTTTAGCTAACCTCTATTTAAAGAGAAAAAGAGAGAGAGTGATGAAGCAGGAAGAAAAAGAGAGACAAAGAAAGACAGAGAAAAGACAAATTACAAGAAAAAATGAAGTTGTAACAGAGAAGAAATAAAGAGTGATCAGAATCTATACAGTTGTATACTAAGAAATCTTAAAATTTAAACAGAATTCAAAATTATCTAAAACACAAAATATTTGGATTACTGAAACATTAACTTTTTTTAAACAGGAACAAGAATTTTAAGCAATTCAATATCATAAAAGGAAACTGAATGAGCCATAAATGAATTGTAAAGTTCAGAGAAGATTCGATATAAATTCATAAGTAAATTCCATCAACAATTTAAAAGGCAATCAAAACACATGATACACAAATTATTTTCAAAACTTGAGAAATAATGTTTCCTACATAACTCATTTCATCACTAAGATTTTTTAAGAAGGTGCAAGGGCAGGGGAAGTCCCACATATACCAATGTTAACAATGTAGCATTTTTTTTCTGGTATCAAAGATGTGTTAATAAGGTAAATACATACTTATTGAGGGATGGAAAAGTTGTGGTACTTAAATATAAACCAGGACCACACTTCAAAGTACTGAATCACAGGCAGCTGTTGTGGTTTCCAGACTTCTCAACCCATGAACTCCAAAGACAACTTAGAAGGTCAGTAGAAAAAGTCTGTGTCTGCAGTGAGAGAGAAGTGCAGGGGCCCCAGCCCCAGTCCCCAATTGTGGCCTGGGGGGCAGCTGCCTCCAGAGCTTCTGGCCCACAGATTGAGGGGGAATCGAGTGGCTGATCAGAGGGGAATTGCAGGGATCTCTTTGCTGGTGAAGGATTCTCTTGCTTTACCTGTGTTTGGATCTGGGTCACAATTCTGGGTGGCAGTCCAGGGGCTAGGAGGAGTGCTGGCCTGGTAGAGCTTGTAGGTGAAGAGGAAATCCTGCTCACAGTTCCAAGACAGAAAAGAGTGCTTGTGGTCACTCACAGACCAGAGCACAGGCCAGGAAAGGAGTAAATACCTCACCCTTGATGATACCACCTTGGAAGAACTGAAAATTTACAGGTCACTAGAAGTATTTCTGAAAATACTGGCACAAAACCCCCTGAAGCTTGGGACACTACATTCTCCACACTGGAAACAGACCCTTAACTTAACAAAGAGCTTATAACTCAAATAATTGCCTGGGATCGTGAGCAAGCAGCACAAAAAGAATGAGGCCATAGAATCTTATTTTGGTGACAAAGAATATCAAAACATACAACCAGAAGACAACACAGTCAAAGCTCCTATATCCAAAGCCTCCAAGAAAAATGTGAATTGGTCCCAGGCCATAGAAGAGCTCAAAAAGAATTTTGAGAAGCAAGTAAGAGAAGTAGAGGAAAAACTGACAGTGATGCACGAAAATAATGAAAAACAAGTCAACAGCTTGCAAAAGGAGACACAAAAAGATACTGAAGAAAATAATACCTTAAAAAATAGCCTAACCCAAATGGCAATAGAGGTCCAAAAAGCCAATGATGAGAATGCCTTAAAAAGAAAAATTGGCCAAATGGAAAAGAAAGTACAAAAGATTACTGAAGAAAATACTTCTGATTTTTCATAAAGTCACAAGCTTCCGATTGCTCCATTCTAATTTTTAAGGAAATGGACATTCATTTAAATAGAAGACTTTCAAGCATTCTTGATGAAAAGACCAGAGCTGAATAGAAAATCTGACTTTCAAATACAACACTCAAATGAAACATGAAGAGGTAAACAAGAAAGAGAAATCATAAGAGACTTAGTAAAGTTGAACTGTTTAGGGGCAGCTAGGTGGCGCAGTGGATAGAGTACTGGCCCTGAAGTCAGGAGGACCTGCGTTCTAATCCGGCCTCAGACCAAACACTTGACACTTACTAGCTGTGTGACCCTGGGCAGGTCACTTAACCCCAATTGCATAAAAAAAAAGTTGAACTGTTTACATTCCTTCACGGAAAAAATGATATTCGTAACTCATGAGTCCTTTAACAGTATTAGGGTAGTAGAAGAGGGGAAAATTATATGTATGTGTAGATAGATAGATAGATAGATAGATAGATAGATAGATAGATAGATAGATAGATGGATGGCACAGGGTGAGTTGAAGATTAAGGGGTGATATCTGGAAAATAAAATTAAGGGGTGAGAGAGGATTTTACTGGGAGAAGGAGAAAGGGAGAGGTAGAATGGGGTAAATTATCTCAAATAAAACAGACAAGAAAAGGCTTTTACCAGTGGAGGTGAAGCAAGGGAAGGTGAGAGGGAATGAATGAATCTTATTCTCGTAGGATTTGGCTTAAGGAGGGAATAACATACACACTCAATTGGGTATGGAAATCTATCTTACCCTGCAGGAAAATGGGGAGGGGGGAGAAGGGGACAAGAGAGCAGGAGGATGATAGAGGGGATGGAAGATTGTGGGAGGGGATAATAAAAAGCAAACACTTCTGAGGACAGCAGGGAAAAAAGAGGGATTAGAATAAATGGAAGGGTTAGATAGGATGAAGGGAAATATACTTAGTTTTTCACAACATGATTACTATGGAAGTGGTTTGCATGACCACACATGTATAACCTGTATCAAGTTGCTTGCCTTTTGAATGTGGGTGGGTGGGGATGGAGGAAGGGAGAAAATTTGTAACTCAAAGTTTTAAAAGCACATGTTAAAAAATTGTTTTCACACAAACAAAAAAATACTTCCTAGTTCTGCTTCTGGGAGCCAAGATGGCGGAGTAAAAAGGTAGTCACTTTCACCCTCCTGTATCAACCTCTGAAAGGCCAGAAAATATCACTCCAGGAAAAACTCAAGAACAGCTGAAGCAGAAGAAAGATGTATAGCACTCATGCAGTAGCCCAGGCAGCTTGAAGTATTAATGGGCAAGGCCCCTCTTGCCCTCGGGGAAGGGGAGCAGTATGGAACAGGAGGCCTCCCAGGAAGCTAGTTGAAAGCCCCACCTTAGCATACCAGGAGGAGATACTGAAACCCAGGTGGTGAGCAGGCAAACACCAACACCTGGACCTCCAAGTGCCTCACTGAGGACAGGGAACCAGTGGAAACCAGCTCAAAAACCTATCAGGCGCCTTGGCATTCTACAACAGTCTCCCAGTGCCTCAGCAAACATATGTGAAGTGATCCAAGGGGCCCCAGGTGGATAAACATCCTGCAACATCCATCTGAAAGGAACTGAAGAAATCAAAAAGAAAGGAAAAGCAGGCAACATCCAGGAGCCAGACTATCCAATCCTACCTCTAGAGTTGCAGTGTTGCTGATTTCAGCCCAACACCAGGCAAGCTGCCAGAACCCTACTGCCTCCAACTGCCAACATTGGAGACCCCAGTGCACAAAAACAGTAACCAGACCCAAACCTTCCAACACAAGAAGCTTGGGTCAGTGACCTCTGCTCCCCAGCAGGAGAGCTCGCTCTCTTTAAAGACAGGAAATAAGCAAACAACATGAGTAAAAAGTAAGGTATTATAGATTCATATTATGAGAACAGTGAAGATCAAGGAAGAAATTCTGAAGAGGACAAGATTGTCAACAAACCCACATATGGAACCTCAAAAGGAAATATGAACTAGTCTGAAGCCCAAAAAGCCTTCTTAAGAGAGCTCAAAGAGTATATTAAAAGTCAAATGAGAGAGCTGAAAGAATCCTTAAAAAATACAATTGTCCAACTGGAAAAAAAATTACACTGTACAACACAAGTCCCTAAAAAATAAAATTGACCAAATGAGGAAGGAGGTACAAAATCCAAGAGAAGAAAACATTTTGTTAAAAATTCGAATTGGGCAAATGGAAGCTAATGACACTAAAAAAGAGCAAGAATCAGTCAAACAAAAACAAAAGAATGAACAAAAAAGATGAAATTGTAAAATACCTCACTGGTAAAACAACTAAAAAGAGGAAAATGGATCCAGGAAAGAGAATTTAAAAATTATTGGTCTACCTGAAAATCACAATTTAAAAAAAAAAAGAGCCTGGACAGCATCTTTCAGAAAATCTTAAAGAAAAACTGCCCTGAGGTCCTAGAACCAGAGTGTAAAATAGCCATAGAAAGAATCCACAATCACCTCCTGAAAGAGATCTAAAATTGAAAACATCAAGGAATATAGTAGCCAAATGCCAAAATTACCAAGTCAAAGAGAAAATACTGCAAGCAGCCAGAAAGAAAAAATTTAAATGTCATGGAACCACAGTCAAGATTACACAGGACATCGCAGCTTCTACACTAAAATACCATAGCGCATGCGTTACGATATTCCGTAAGGCAAAGAAGCATGGATAACAACCTTGGATCAACTACCAAACGAAAATAAGCATGCTTTTTCAAGGGAGGAGATGGATATTCAATGAAATAGAGGACTTCCAAACCTTCCTGATAAAAAGACCAGAGCTCAACAGAAAATTTGATCTTCAAATACAAGACTCAAGAAAGATATAAAAAGATAAATAGGACAGAAAATTACAACATGTTGTTAATAAGGGCAGTGTGTTTACATCCCTACAAGGGAACATGAAACTTGTAACTCTTCAGAACTCTATTGTTATTCACCATGTTCAAGGGATATACATAAAGGGATTGAATATAAGTTGACTTTGAGGTAATGATAATATATATACATACATACATACACACACACACACTCACATATATATATGTATATATATATATATACACACATATATATGTATGTATATATACATGTGTGTATGTACATGTGTGTGTGTGTGTGTGTGTGTGTGTGTGTGTGTATAAAAGCAAGTGAGTTCAATGGATACAAATAAGTGGATTAATCTGATTGAAAAAAAATGTAGTGAAAGAAAAGGAAAGGAGGAGGCAGAAAAGGGTAAATTACATTACAAGAAAAGGCACAAAAACCTATTACCTCAGAGGAAAGAAGGGAGAGAGATAAGCATTGTTTGAACCTTACTCTCATCAGATTTGGCTCAAGAAGGGAAAAACATAATCAGCTAGGTATAGAAATCTAACATTCACTGTAAATCTGAATGGGATGAAATTTCCAATGAAACAGATGCAGATAGTAGAATGGATTAAAAACCATAATCCTACAATATGTTCTTTACAGGAAACATTTGAAAAAGAACAAAGGCTGGAGCAGAATATGTTACGCTTCAGCTGAAGCAAAAAAAAAAGCAAAGGTAGCTATCCTGATCTCAGACAAAGCAAAAGCAAAAATAGATCTTATCAAAAGAGATAAGGAAGGAAATTATATCCTGTTAAAAGGCAGCATAGACAATGAAGAAATATCATTGGTAAACATATATGTACCAAATGGCATGGCATCCAAATTCTTAGAGGAGAAGTTCAGGGAGTTACAGGAAGAAATAGATAAGAAAAGTATACTAGTGGGGGACCTGAACCTCCCCATCTCTGAACTACATAAATCTAAATACAAAATAAACAAGCAAGAAGTTAAGGAGGTGATTAGAATATTGGAAAAGGTAGATATGATAGATCTCTGGAGAAAATTGAGTGGGTATAGAAAAGAACATACTATTTTCTCAGTGGCATATGCAAAAATTGACCATAAAAGAGGGCATAAAAACCTCACAATCCAATAAAGAAAGGTAGAATTATTAAATGCACCTTTTTCAGATTGTGATGCAATAAAAACTATATTTAATAAAGGGCCGTGGAAAGACAGACTAAAAAGAAATTGGAAACTAAATAATCTAATCCAAAATAATTATTGGGTCAAGCCACAAATCATAGAAAAAAATCAAGAGCTTCATTCAAGAGAATAGCAATGATGAGACAACATACCAAAACTTATGGGATGCAGGAAAAACAATTCTTATGGGAAGTTTTATATCTCTAAATGCTTACATTAATAAAACAGAAAAAGAGGAGATCAATGAATTGGGCATACAACTAAAAAAATAGAAAAAGAACAAATTAAAAACCCTCAATTATACACCAAATCAGAAATATTGGAAACCAAAGGAGAAATTGATAAAATTTAAATTAAGAAAATTATTGAACTAATACATAAACCTGAGAGCTGGTTTTATGAAAAAAAATAACAAAATAGATAAACATTTAGTCAATTTAACTTTTAAAAAGAAAGAAGAAAACTCAATTTCCAGTATCAAAAGTGAAAAGGGTGAAGCCACCACTAATGAAGAGGAAATTAAAACAATAATTAGGAACTATTTTGTCCAACTCTATGCCAACAAATTTGACAATCTTAGTAAAATGGAAAAATATTTACCAAAACATTAATTGCCCAGAATAACAGAATACAAAATAAAATGCTTAAATAACCCCATCTCAGAAAAAGAATTTGAACAAACCATTGATGAACTCCCTAGGAAAAAATCTCCAGGTCCAGATGGATTCACAACAGAATTCTATCTAACATTTAAAGAACAATTAATTCCAATACCATGTAGACTATTTGGGAAAATAGGTGAAGAAGGAGTCTTATCAAATTCTTTTTATGATACAAATATGGTGCTGGTACCTAAAGCAGAAAGGGTCAAAACAGAGAAAGAAAATTATAGGCCAATTTCTCTAATGAAATAAATGAAAAAAAATTTAAATAAAATTTTAGCAAATAGATTACAGCAGCTTATGACAAGAATAATACACTATGACGAGTAGGATTTATACCAGGAATTCAGGACTGGTTCAATATTAGGTAAACTATCAGCATAATGGATCATATCAACATCAAAATGAACAGCAACCACATGATCATCTCAATAGAGCAGAAAAAGCTTTTGACAAAATACAACACCCATTCCTATTAAAAACACTAGAAAGCATAGGAATAAATGGAGTCTTCCTTAAAATAATAAATAGCATCTACCTAAAACCTTCAGCAAGCATCATATATAATGGGGATAAGCTATACACCTTTCCAATAAGATCAGGAGTGAAACATGTCTGTCCATTATCACCACTGTTATTCAATGTCATAATGGAAATGCTAGCTTTAGCAATAAGAGAAGAAAAAGAAATTGAAGGTATTAAAATAGGCAATGAAGAAACAAAGTTATCACTCTTTGCAGATATGATGATATACTAAGAGAATCCAAGAGAATCAAGTAAAAAACTACTTGAAATAATAAACAACTTTAGCAAAGTTGCAGGCTATAAAATAAACCTATGTAAATCATTGGCATTTCTATGTATTACCAACAAAGCCCAACAGCAAGACATAGAAAGAGAAATTCCATTTAAACTAACTGTAGACATTATAAAATATTTAGGAGTCTACCTCCTGAAACAAACCAAGGAACTCTATGAACACAATCACAAAACATTTTTCACACAAATAAAGTCAGATATAATAATTGGAAAAACATCAGCTGTTCATGGATAGGTCTAGCTAATATAATAAAAATGACAATTCTACTTAAGCTAACTTACTTATTCAATGCCATACCAATTAAAGTACTAAAAATTATTTTATAGAGTAAGAAAAAATAATAACAAGATTCATTTGGAAGAACAAAAGGTCCAGAATATCAAGGAAACCAATGAAAATAAAGGCAGGTGAAAGTGGCCTAGTCATTCCAGATCTTAAATTGTATCATAAAGCAGTAATCACCAAAATTGCTTGGTACTGGGTCTAAGAAATAGAGTGGTGGATCAGCTGAATAGGTTAAGTATGTAACACACAGTAGTCAATGACAATAGTAATCTATTATTTGACAAACGCAGAGATCCTAGCTTCTGGGATAAGAACCTACTCTTTTACAAAAATTTCTGGGAAAACTGGAAAAGAGTATGGCAGAAATTAGGCATAGACCAAAATCTCACACCATATACTAAAATAAAGTCAAAATGGGTTCATGATTTAGATTTAAAAGCAGATACTGTAAGCAAACTGGGAGAGCAAGGAATAGTTTACCTATCAGATTTATAGAGAACAGAAGAATTCATGACCAAAAAGGAGATAGAGAACATTATGAAAGGCAAAATGGATAACTTTGATTATATTAAATTAAAGGGTTTTACAGAGACAAAGCCAATGCACCCATAATTATAAAGAAAGTAAAAAATTGGGAAAGAATTTTAACAACCAGTCTCTCTGATAAGTGCCTCATTTCTAAAATACATAGAGAATTACATCAAATTTATAAGAATACAAGTCATTTACCAATTGATAAGGGGTCAAAGGATATGAGCAGGAAGTTATCAGATAAATAAATTAAAGCCATCTGTAATCATATGAAAATATGCTCTAAATCACTATTGATTAGAGAAATGCAAATAAAAACAACTCTGAGGTACCACATCACTCCTATCAGATTGGACAAGATGACAAAACAAGAAAATGATAAATGTTGTAGAAGATGTGTGAAAATTGGAACACTAATGCATTTTTGGTGGAGTTGTGAAATGATCCAACCATTTTGGAGAACAATTTGGAACTATGCCCAAAGGGCTATCAAAATGTGCATACCCTGTGATCCAGCAATAGCACTTTTAGGGCTATATCCTAAAGAGATCATTCAAATGGGAAAAGGACCCACATGTACAAAAATATTCCTAGCAGCTCTTTTTGTGGTGGCGAAGAATTGGAAATTGAGAGGATGCCCATCAATTGGGGAATGGCTGAGCAAGTTGTGGGATATCAATGTAATGGAATACTATTGTGCTATAAGAACTGATGAACAGCTGACTTCAGAACAACCTGGAAAGACTTGTATGGTGTGATGCTGAGTGAAGTGACCAGAACCAAGAGAACTTTCTACACAATAACAGCCACATTGTACGATGACTAATATTGATGAACTTAACCCTTCTCAGCATTACAAGGATATAACACATCTCCATAGGCCTCTTGATGGAAAATGCTATCCACATGCAAAGAAATAACTATGGAATCTGAATTGCTATCATTTTTTTTCTCTTGTGTTGAGTTTTATTTCCTCTTCCTGATGGTTCCTCCTATTGGTTTAAATTTTTATTTACAACTTCACTAATGTGAAAATATGTTTAATAGAAAAGTAAATGTATAGCCTGTATCAGATTGTGTGTCATCTTGGGGAGGGTGTTGGGGAGGAAGGGGGAGAAAAATTTAAAACTCAAAAGCATATGGAAGTGATTATTGATAAATAAAAATGACTTAGTAGAATGCAGAAATAAAAAAAAAAGAAATTATCAAGGAAAACTGCCCTGATATTTTAGAATCAGAGGGCAAAATAGAAATTGAAAGGATCCATCTATCACCTCCTGAAAGAGATCCCCAAAGGAAAACCCCTGGGAATATTGCAGCCAAATTCCAAAATTCCCAGGTAAAGGAGAAAATATTGCAAGCAGCCATAAAGCAAAAATTCAAGCATTGTGGAAATACAATCAGGATAACACAAGATTTAACAGCCTCTACATTAAGGGTCCACTTGGCTTGGAATATAATATTCTGTAGGGCAAAAGAGAAAAGGTTATGACCAAAAATCCCCTACCCAGCAAAACTAAGCATAATCCTTCAGGGGAAAAAATGGATATTCAGTGAAATAGAGGACTTTATAGCATTCTTGATGAAAAGACCAGAGCTGAATATTAAATTTGACTTTCAAATACAAGGCTCAAGAGAAACATGAAGAGATTAAACAGGAAAGAGAAATTGTAAAAGACTTATTAAGGTTGAATTATTTACATTGTGCATGGAAAGATGATATTTGTAACTCATGAGTCCTTTGTCAGTCTCAGAGTAGTTGAAGGGAAAAAAATGTATACATATAGATAGATATAGATAGATAGATAGATAGATAGATAGATAGATAGATAGATAGATAGATAATTTAATAGAGGGCACAGGTTGAGTTGAAGATTAAGGGGTGATATCTGGAGAATAAAATTAAAGGGTGAAGGATTGTACTGTGAGAAGGAGAAAGGAAGAGGAAGAATGGGGAAATTATCTCACACAAAACGCAAAAGGAAAGTCTCTTGCAGTGGAGGGGAAATGGGGGAATGTCAGAGAGAATGAATGAATCTTATTCTCATCGGATCTGGCTTAAGGAGAGAATAACATACACACTCAACTGGGTATGGAAATCTATCTTACCCTACAGGAAATTAGGAAGTGGGAAGGGAACAAGAGAGGAGGAGGATGATAGATGGGAGGACAGATTGGGGGAGGAGGTAATCAGAAGCAAATGTTTCTGAGGAGGGACAGGGTCAAAAGAGAGAATAGAATAAATGGGGAATGGGATAGGATGAAGGGAAATATACTTAGTTTTTCACAACATCACTACTGTGGAAGTGTTTTCTACGACTACACATGTTAACCTGTATTGAATTTCTTGCCTTCTCAGTGAGGGTGGGTGGGGAGGGAGGAAGGGAGAAAATTTAGAACCCAGAGTTTTAAAAACAAAAGTTAAAATAAAATGTTTTCACATGCAACTGGGAAATAAGATATACAGAAATGGGATGTAGAAATCTATCCTGTCCTACAAGAAAGTTGAAGGGGAAGGGGTTAAGAGAAGGGGGAGAGAGATGGAAGCAAGGGCAGATTAGGAGAAAGGGTATGCCCAATGCATGCTATCTTGGAATGGGGGAAGGAACGCGAAGGGGAGAAAATTTGGAACTCAAAATCATGTGTAAATGAATGTTGAAAACTAAAAATAAATTAATTAATTAAAAAAAAGAAATGGTGAATGGGAAAATTTTAAAGGAACATAAGACTTACTTCATGGAGTAATGCATAGTGAGTTGGTATTGGAGTCTAGAAGACGTGAGCTCCCATCTTACTTCTGACACATGCAAACAAGGCCATTAAGCTCTCAGTAATCTAGTCATTTTTCCAAAAGTGCACTTAAGAAAGAAAGAAATAATCTGCTTTTCACTGGGCACTCTGCATGCCAATGAAATGACAGATGTGGTTTAAAAAACAACTGAACTTAGAGCATTCTCCTAAAATATGAGGTTTAGGAACTCTACCAATAATGTAAATAAAGTAGCTTTTTTTTTTACTGACTTTCGATAAAATCATTCTGGCTCCTTTTTATCACAATAGGTTTTGTAGATATCTCCTAAGCATTTCTTTAATAATATATTCTAGAATATTGTCAAGAATCGAAATCAATTTAATTATTTATATCATCACAAAATCAAATTCACTACCCAGCCTTTCCTTCATGACTTCCAAAGAGTATATCCTCTTACCTAATAAGATAGCCCATTCTAGTTTGTGATCACACTTAATGTTAAAAAGATTTTTCTTACTTTAATCCTAGATTTGTCTCTGCAAATTCTACTCATTGTTCCTAATTTTGCTTTTTTTTTTGTTCAAAGAGTATTGATCTAATTCTTTCTTCCACTTAGCCCTTCAGTTACTTAAAGAGTTACATGTAGCTATCCATCCCTTCTATCCAGGCTACTCTTCTCAGAACTAAATATCTACAAATACTTCAGCTGAACCTCATATTGCATGGACTTGAGGCCCTTCATCATTATGTTTGACTTCCTTTGCATAGTTTCTATCAACATCTTTCTGAAATTGTGCTACCCAGTTCTGGACACAATACTTTAGAGTATAGTGGGACTGATACTTAAGCCTAGAAGAAACTACTTTCTTGGTGCAGCCAATATTCACTTTATATTATTTTTACTGTAATGTCACACTATTGACTCATATTGAACTTTTAGTCTACTAAAACACTCATATCTTTTCAATCACAATGATGTCTACCCACATGTAATCTGATTTTGTGCCATTGATTTCATTTAATTATGATATTTTACATTTATCCCTATGACCTATTAACTAATATTATTAATATGGAGATTAATATGGTGTTCAAAATTAAATTAATTAAAAAATTAAATTTTCAAGGGAGTAAGTCACAAGTCTATGAATTAGAGGCCTTCTTGGCATTTTCTGGAATCCAAATGAAAGGATTAAACTTGGTACAAAGCACAAAATATAAAAATAAAGAAAAATATTTTTGGTATGTTCATGTCTTAAACACATATAACCCAGAACACCTGTCTGTTATTGGTATCAGTTGAATAAACAGTTGTTACAGATTTCAAGGAATTATTAACTACTAGTACTCTTCTTTCCGCTTTGACAGTTATTGAATGATCTTTTATCTAAAGGCATCACCAAATCCACAATATTATTCTTTGGAGGGCAAGCAATTGTTTCTTGAAGAGCTCCTTTTTTTCCCCTTTTAGCAAAATGCCCCATATCCATGGCTTACATTCCACTATTATTTTTCTTCCCTACTGACTCCTAACATATACCAAGATTTCTATCTGCATTTCTAGGTATTTCCTTCCATTATTTTTAAAGGAGCACTTCATTCGCTTTGATAACTTTGAAAATAGAGTGGCATTACTGAGGATGCTTTACCATCCATTATTACCAGACTAAATTTTGAGATTAAATTATAGTTACTTAGCTATGATAGAAATACAAACATCATATTCATTTCAGTGATCTGCATTCTTTCCTTCTTTGTACAATTGCTGTTATTGAGATCCTTAGCTCTCATCATTCTGTAAACAACTCCCTAGAACTCTTTTCCTTGTGTTTTCTTAATCTTATCACAATATAAACAATGATTTCTTTAGAAAAAGTATCTATAAGTATGAGATTATATTTTCAATGATGCACAAAATAAAGATTTTTCTTTTTTCTTTTTAAGAAAATATAATTTAAAATAATAAATTAGGAAGTTGAATTTCTTTATAATCTTGTATTCACGAATATTGTGTACTTTGAAGCACCCATAAAAAAAAGAGAACAGATAATTTTCTTGTAATCATATTTCAGCACACAAGATACATAGAGCTGCATAAAATTTAAAATAATGACACCAAAATATCATAACATTCCTAATTGGTCACAGTCACAAAATATGTAATACTGATGATAATGAGGCATAGAGAGAAGAAAGTAGGACAGTTGAAAATGAAGCTGATAATATTTTTACAAAGGTCCCATTTTTGCCTATAAGCTATACCATGAGTCATTTTTTGAACTATTTTATTTTGGGGAAAACTGCATCAGATTTTGAATTTCAGAAACTCATTTCATTCAACATATTTCGGTCAGCTTCCACACATCTCTTGGTACTTAAATGACACATCTACTATGTAACATAGATCCAAATTCCCATCTAAGTTTTATATATCTACCTAATCAGGTGCAAACAACAAAATGAAGCCTACTTTATAGGTGTTTCATGGACAATACTCTTTAAAATGAAAATTCATTATTACTTCAGATGAATATGTTTTCTCACTTATTTTGACAAATAAGGGAATATTTAAGCTTATTTTTGCAAAATTGCCCAGAATTTACCTAATGAACCAGAGTCCTCCCCACTCCCATCCCAACACTGTTTAATCTAAATCTTTAGAATTGCTGCTTTAACCTATTATTGCCTTTGGGTCTCCTGATTCATCAAAAGCAAGGATACCTAAAGTGGCTCTTTTATAAATGTCATTTGCCATATTAAATTTAGTGTTATAGGGGAAAAAAAACAATTGACCACACAAAAAAGAAAGAAAAGGGAAAAAAAATATATTTCATTCTGCTTTCTTGAATCCATCAGTTTTATTTCTGGAGATGGACAGCATATTTAATTATGAGAGTTCCCCACCACCTCTAGGGACAAAACTGGAGTTAATCTCTAGAATAAAATACTAAAATATTATTTTAAAAACAAAGCAAGTTAAATTTTCATCTCTGGAAGGTAAGAGTAATTACACAATACTCTAAGATTGAAGGTAGACTCCTCAAGATTCATTTCATTCATAGAAAACCATGTTGCAATTTGGTGGAGAAACCCCTCATAAGATCTTCAATTATTTCCGTTTTTAAATTTTTTTAAATTCAATTTATCTTATTTTCAGGTTCAAATTGCCTCCTTCTCTCTACCTTTTTTCCCACTCATTGAGAAGTCAAAAAATACAAAATACAAAAAAAAAAAAAACATATATAAAGTCATGCAAAACTCATTTCTGAATTCCCTCATTCTTGGGGGAAAAAAAACAATTTTAATTGATTCCTTTGATAGTCTTGATCATTTTTTTTCTTCCAGAAGAATTTTTCTTACTATTTTCTTAGCTCTATAAAGTATTTCTCTGCTAAGTTTGCTGGGATGGCACTAAATAAGTAAATAAATTTACATAATGTTGTTTTTTATTTGTTAAGTCTACTCATGAGCAATTAATATTTCTACAGTTGTCTAGATTTCTTTTATCCTTATTTGTAGAATTCATAAAACAAGCATTTTGTACTCTCTGTAATTATTTTAGAAGTAACTTTCTATTTCTTCCAACCTGGGGTTTGTTGGTAAGATACGGAAATGAAAATGATTTGGGTGGGTTTCTATAATATTCTGCAACATTGCTTAAGTTGTTAATTGTCTTCATTAGTGTTTTTTTTAATTTGACAATGATTCACTAGTAAACCATTATACTATCTCCCAGGAATATTAGTACTTTTTTTCATTGCCTATGCTGGAAGCAATATAAAAATTATAATTTCATAAACATTCATTTCAATAAGATTGTCAGTATTGCTGGCATATACTTTTACAAAATAGTTCCTAATAAGAGCCTTTATTTCATCTGCATAAGTTGAATTTTTCATTTTTAATCCTGGCAAATAGAATTTTTAATCAAATTAGCCAATGGTTATTTATTTTATTTTTAATAGTTACTAGTCTTCTTCATTAGATTAAATGAAATTTTACTTTAAGTTTGTCAATCTCAGTTTTACTTTTAGTATTTCTATTTTGGGGTGAAATTGAGATTTTTTTTAATTAGGTGGTTTGCTTTTTTTTTAAATTGCATACCCCATGCATCTACTACTTGTCCCCTTTATTTTTGCAAGTATTTATAAATAGAAATTTTCCCTTAAGTACTGTTTTGACTGTATCCAACAAATTGTGGCATATGTTGTCATGTTATTATCTATGTGTTGTCTTATTGTTATATTTAATGAAATTATTGTTTCCTTGATTTGTTCTTTGACTTACTCATTCCTCAAGATATCTATTTATCTACCTACCTATCTAGTAGCTTTTAATGGTCAGGTGTTTTTTTTTGTGATATGATCTTCTCTATTCTTCCTCTCCCCTCCCTCATCTTCCAATGCATTCCTCTTCTCTACTCTTTTATTCTTCTTTAGATGTCATCCAAATATAATAGAATCAAACTCAGACCCTCTCTAAGACCCCTGGTGATAATAAAGTCCTGAAGGTCTATATGTGTCATCTTTCCACATAAGTTAAAGTTTAACTTTTTCAATCCCTTATCATTCTTCCTTCATATTTATCTGTTTTTGATTCCTTTAGCTTTCTATTTGGATGTCAAATTTTCTATCCAGCTCTGGTCTTTTGATGCGAAAGTCCTTTTTTACAGTAAACTATATTGCACTACCCTAGCCTGGCAGTTTGGTAACCCTCTAAAGAAAGGAAATAATATTAGAATATCCTACCTTGTTCTTGATGAAAGCATGCCAGATCTTTACAGTCACTACTACTTTTATTGTTTTAGGTGCAGGGAGGACTTTTTACTAAACATCTCTTTAATAATATGTTCTAAGCTTTTGGCAAAAAAAAAAAAAGAATTCAAAGTTAAAATTCCTGCTTATTATCTTAGATTCTATTTACTTCCATTTTTTCTTCTGGAAATTAAGATGGTATTTATTATATTCCAATTATATGGTACCTCTCTGTTTTGCAATAAATTTCCAAATATCATTCATAGTGGTTTAACATATATCATATGGTTCTTTCTGAACTGAAGAATGTAGTTTGCCAGATCCATGGTATGAATTCTTCAAAGTTCAATACATGCTCTGTTTACTTATCTTGTGTATTAGCACAAATGAAACCACACATAAATCACTTTGCAAACTGTAAAGCAAGATATAAATACTAGCTGTTATAATTGCTGGAGCATGGAATGATGGGGTAGGATGATTGGAGTCAGAAAGACCTGGTTTCAAATCCAGCTTTAGACACTCACATGTTCTCCCCTGGGCATGCCACTAATCTGCAAATTCAGTATAATAGTACTCACTTCCCAGGATTGCTGTGAGGATCAAATGAAAGTGTGTGTACACACACACGTATGTATGCATGTATGTGTTCAAGCATATACATATACATGCACAAATATGTATATCGATGTGTGTATACATATATGTATGTCTATATATACATATATGTATGTATGTATATAAACACATATAAAGAGAGAGAGCACTTTGTAAACTTTACAAGACATGTGAACATTAATTGTTATTAATTTTTTATCCCTCTACTTATCTTCTTTGTCAACAGCCAAAACAATAGATTGACAGACAGGTGCACAGTCATTTCTTACCTAAAGCACTCTTTGCTTGCCGAAGATAACAGAAGCAAAATAAAATTTCAACCATTCTTCTTTTTTTATTGTTATATAGTAAGTGATCATCCTATCCTTCTTTTGTCTGATTAATTTCCCCAATATTGCTCTTTTTTAAAAATATCAACTTTCTTTCCTTTAAATTTCCTCATGAGGCTAAGGTTTAGAGTTCTTCACATTGTTCTTGCAGAACTGTCATGTATTGGTAGCCATCCTGTGTTACCTATCTTTGTTTCTATCCTTCATAAATGTTTTAAAGATTTATATTGGTATGTTAGTTCTCCCCAGGGTTTATTTTAGGTTCTTACCGATAGTAAAATAGTAAAAATCAGATGTAAATTAAAATTTATTCTTTTTCATTGTTCTATATTTGGAATGAGGAAACTATCATCAGGATGTTAACAATTCATAAACTGCTTAGGTTTTTGCAAGGAAAAAAACCTAGTATATATAATAATTTGCCAAATAATAAGGCAGTTAGGTGATTCAGTGGATAGAGTACAAGGCCTGTAGTTAGTAAGAACTACATTCAAATCCAGCCTTAAATGTTTACTAGCAGTGTGACCCTGGACAAGTTACTTAACCTCTGTTTGCCTCAATCCATTCAAGAAAGAAATGGCAAAAAAATTTTAAAAAATGGTCAACCTCTGCAGTACTTTTGCCATGAAAACCCAATAGATAGCACTGGGCTCACATAGAGTCAGGATATAACTGAATGAAGGAGCAACAACAACAACAAATTATATGCCTCTGTGCCAAACTTATATTTTCTCCTGTTTCCTCAACACTTTCTCTTTAGATTATCTTAGTTAGATTAAGACTATCTTTATAATGACCATGTTGCTTTATTTTCTGTTGCCAAGAATCAGCAACCACATGTTCTTCAACATGTTTTTCTCTTCTAGTTCCCTGGTCTCCTCATCATTAGCTTTTCCTAATACACAATGATGTGCTGTCCTAATTTTTAAACATATTATTTTTCAATACATAGGTATAACTTTCCAGAACATTTTAGTCATCGATATCATTCCATCTTCTCATTCTTTTAGTGTTATTAAAGAAGGCAAATGCCCCTGTTTTCTTTGGAATTGTTATTTTATGTTTTTTTAGTACTCATACTTTGTGCATTTCTGAAGAGATATATGTAGGTAATTTTTTTCTACTGGCTTCTTTCTTAGATTTTGATTCCTTATGAACTTCTGAGAATCTTTATTGCTATTCTTTTCATATACTGCATCAGCCTGAAAGTGAATGGTGTATAATTGGTGGGCATACATAGGCAGATTCATCCCTCCCTCTTCCTCTTCAGATTTATGTTATTTTGATTCCTCACCAATTTTTGATCATGATAATAAATGCCTGGCCTGGAGGCACATATTCCAATATTTTAAGTCATAGAAAAGAAATGCAAATCCAGTTCTCAAACACTACCTTCTCAGCCAACAGTTATTTTCTAGACTACTTTTCTCTTCTGAATTCCTTGCCTCACATGACTACACTTAATTAAAATATTTCACATCCTAAAGTATTAAAATTCTTACCCAAGATATGTAAGCTTTGGCAATATTTCCTATATTTATTTCAATACTATCATTTGTGCTCACATGAATCATAAAGTTCATATGCAGTTATATATTTTTTCAGGTCATTGGAGAGCATCTGTTACATCTTGGAAATATAGCAAGAAGATTATCATTAAAATACATTAATGGACAAATGGATATAGCTCTTTCAGGTTTACAAAGCATATTACATTTATTACAACAGCCTTATGGGGTAGATATTGTTGTTATTGTTGTTGTTATTATTGTTATCATTTTTATTATCATTCCTGTTTTACAAATGTTGAGATTTAAGCTGAAATGTTAAGTAATTTGCCCAGGGAAACACAACTCACAATTATCTGAGAAAGAATTTGAAATCAGAAAAATAATTAAAAATAAAAAAAGAATTTGAAATCAGAACATTCTGACTACAAATGTAGTACTCTATCCACTAGGCCACCTAGTTGCTGCTGCATTGCCATTTTCTTCCTCATATCCCCTTAACAGAGAGTAACTAACCACCATTCTTTTTTCCAATTTCAAGAGAAGTCAGATAGATGGGGGCTTAGATATAATGGAGACAGCTAAGATACAGATATAGTGGACAGAACTTAAATATAGATGAATTAGATAGAGCACTAAACTCAGAGTCAGAAAGACCTGATTTGACATTCATCTACCTTTACTTATCAGCTATGTGACCCTAGGCAATTCACTTAACATTGGTTGGGCTCTTTTTTTTTTACTCTGTAAAATGAGGGATAATAATAACACCTAACTGCCAGAGTTGTTATAAGGATAAAATGAATTAATATGTATAAAGTGCTTTATAAATAATTAAATACTATTTAATGTTAGCTGTATTTTTATTATCATTATATCTCTGATCCTTACTGAATAATCTCTCACTTGATGGTATCTGTGATTTTCTTTAATCATTCCTTAGAGGGTAAGCAGCTATTTTCTTCTCAATTTGAAAAGACCCCTCCTTCTCTAGGAAGAGCCTCAGAGTTAGGTATTAATATTTATTACTCCTGTATTTCCTTATTCTTTTTTTCCACTATTTTTGCACTCTAACTAGTCACACTTCACTTAACTTTCACATCTTTTTTGTTTCTGGTTTACATTGAAGTCTTTAAAGATTGTTATTTTTATAGAATACTTAATTTCATTGTCCTAATAACTTACTGGAGAGGAAGGGAATGAAGTAATTTAAGATTGGCCAGACAAATTACATACATTATTAGATTTGATCCTCCCACAATATTGTGTAGTAGCAGCTATTACAACAATCATTTTCACTCATGAAGAAACTGAGGCTAAGAGAAAACAAAACATCACTAACATAGTTGGCCTAAGGGAGCAACTGAACTCAAGTCTTACTGGCTCCAAGTCTCCTTTTTAGGACATATAATAAACCTTAGCAGATGGGACTTACCTTGATCTATGAATTTCATGGCTCTGCTAGGACACTGGCATACTAGGATGCTTTTAATCTTGCCAGGATTATTTTCATCTTCCATCATGGGAAAGCTAGAAGTCTGTTATTTACTTGTTTATTTGTTTGTTTGTTGCCATTGCACTTACTTCTCTCCATTCACCAGCTCAAACAGACTTTAGATAAGCCCTAGATATTTTTTTTTGTCTTTTTCCCTCAGATTTCTGAATACAGAAGCATACAGGAGTTCAACTGAAATTGTAACATTTAAGATTGCATAAGAAGTAATCTTCAGTGGAATAATGCCTAGCACTTACAAATCAGTGGCTCATATTCTTTTACTATATTGATTAACACTGTTAATATATTAAATAAAGAAAAGCAAGTGCACCCAAAGGAATACGAGAGAAAGGACAGATCAAAGATGTAAATGTTGTACCTTTATGTGTTCTGCAAGAGTCTGTGTTGATGACTCTTTTCATTTTATTTTACTAATGACTGTCAGTTATATAATTTGATGTTTATTATCCCTGTAGTAAATACTTTGTTATGTGTCATGAAAAAGGGTGGGGAAGAAGGTTCCTTCTTCTTCTAGGGGAAAAAAAATCTACTCCCTTAAGGTTAGAAAAGTGTACGTTGCTACGTATTTTAATTCATCATGTATCATTTGTGACAGTCTGCTTTTACACAGTGTCATCCAATATCTTTAGTCTGCATACTTGGTCTAAGGCATCAAAGGGCTGGAAACATCTATGACTACTTTTTAACACTACAAATCTTCAAAAGAAAAATTTTTCATTCTTATGAAAAGACTTTTTTATTTTTAACATTCGTTTTTAAAGGAATTTGAAATTATCTCCCTCCATCCTACCCCTCTTTTGTCCATTGAGAAAGCAAAAAACATATCAGTTTTACATGTGAAGTCATGCAAAGTAAATTCCCATATTAGCCAAGATGCAAAAAGAAAAGAAATCTATATAGAGAAAAATACAAAGAAAACAAACAAAATAAATAAAAAGGACACCACATTCAGAGCTCATCAGTTCTCTCTCTGGAGATGGATAGCCTGTTTTGATATCAGGTTCTTGAAATTGTCTAGCACCATTGTCTTCATCAAATTGCTAAGTCATAGGTGATCATCCTTACAATATTACTGTTATTGCATACGATGTTGTCTTGGTTCTGCTGACTTCACTTTGAATAAATTCATATGAGCATTCCCAGGTTTTTTTCTGAAACTATCATGCTTATTATTTCTTATATCACAATAGAATTCCACTAAAATTATATGAGACAACATGTTCAGCCATTCCTTGATAGGCACCCCTCTATTTCCAATTCTTTGCCAAAAAAAAAAGACCAAATATTTTTGTACTGATATGTATTTTTCTCTTTTCTCTGATCCCTTTTGGATACAGACTTGGCACTGGTATTTCTAGGTTAAAGGTATGCACAGTTTAACAGTCCTTTGGGCATAGTTTCAAATTGTTCTGCAGAATCATTGGACTGGTTCCCAACTCCAGCAACAGTACATTGTCCCTATTTTATCCACATACTCCAGGATTTGTCATTTTTTCTTTTCTGTCATGTTAGCAGAATAGGTCAGCATGACGTGGTATCTCAGAGTGGTTTAAATTTTCATCTCTCTAAGCAATAATGATTTAGAGTATTCTTTCAGGTAACTATTGAATACTTTGATTTCTTCTTCTGAAAACTGCATGTTCTTATTCTTTGACCCTTTATCATCTGGGGAATGGCTCTTATTTTTATAAATTTGGCTCAATTCTCTATATATTTAATATAAGAGGTCTTTATCAGGGAAATTTGTTGTAAACATTTTTAATATTATTTCATTATCTGTAGTACCTTTTTAGTAAAATGTATTTTCCCTGATTATACATTTTTATTAATTATGTTTTTGTTTTTCCTTTGCCTGAGATCATGATTGCTACCCCTATTTTCACTTCTGCTGAAGTTAATAGATTCTGCTGTAGCTCCTTATTTTATATTTCAGTGTGTATTTCTCTTTCAGATGTGACTCTTATAAACAACTTATTGGTTGGGTTTTAGGGTTTTAATTGGATTATGATTTTAATTCATTTTGTTATCTGCTTCCATTTTATTAGGGAGTTCTTCCCATTCATATCCATCTTTATAATTACTGTGGACAAAGGTCAGCTTCCAGGAGCCAAGATGGTGGAGTAAGAGGTAAATCATTCTCACCCTCTCATATTAACCTCTGAAAACCCAGAAAAACCCTACAATCCAAGCTCCTTTGTCTTACAGAATATTATGTGCCACGCCTCACAGTCTTTTAATGTAATCCTGACTCTGGTTCCATGATATTTAAATTGTTACTTTCAGGCTGCTTGCAGTACTTTCTCTTTGATCTGGTAATTTTGGAATTTGACTACTATATTCCTTGGTGTTTTCAATTTGCTATCTCTTTCAGGAAGTGATTGGTGGATTCTTTCTATGGCTATTTTACTCTTTGGTTCTAGGACCTCAGCACAGTTTTCCTTTATGATATCCTGAAAGCTATTGTCCAGGCTCTTTTTTTTTTTCATCATGATTTTCAGTTAGACCAATAATTTTTAATTGTCTCTCCTGGATCAATTTTCCAGGTCAGTTATTTTACCAATGAGGTATTTTATGTTTGCATCTATTTTTCCATTCTTTTATTTCTATTTGACTGATTCTTGCTCTCTCATAGAGTCATTAGCTCCCATTTGCCCAATGGGGAAAACCCTGAAGCAGCTGAACTAGAAGAAACATGGAGTGCAGCAGTCCTGTAACCCAGGGATTAACAGGAAAGGCCCCTCTTGCCCTAGGGGAAGGGAAGCAATAGATGACAGGAGACATCCCAGAAAGCTAGTGTAAAGGCCCATCTCAGCATACCAGGAGGAGATTCTGAACCCCTGGTGGTGGAACAGGCAAACACCAACACCTGAACCCCTAAGTGCCTCAGTGAGTTCTGGGGAACTGGTGGAAACCAGTTAAGAAAACCACCAGGTGCCTCGGAATTCTACAGCAACCAGATCTCCCCAGTCCCTCAGTAAAAATATGGGAAGCAGCTCTACAAAGGGGCCCAGGCTAGTAAATGCCCTGCAATATCCATCTAAAAGGAGCTGAAGAAAGCAAAAGGAAAGGAAAAGTAGACAACCTAGAGGTGCCCTGGAGTGTCAACCTTGCTGATTCCAGCCCAGCACCAGGTAAGCTGCCAGAAACCTACAGCCTGCAACTACCAATATAGGCGGCCCCAGCACACAAAGCCAGTGACCAGGCCACAGGCTGCCAACACTAGAAGCTTGGGTCAATTCCCTCTTCTCCCCAGCAGGAGAGCTCAATCTCTTTAAAGGCCAGGAAATAAGCAAACACCATAAGCAAAAAGAAATGTACCATCGATTCTTATTAGGAGAAGAGTGGAGATCAAAGCAGAAATTCTGAAAAGGACAGCATTGTCAACAAACCCACATCTGACCTCAAAAGGGAATATGAATTGGTCTGAAGCCCAAAAAGCCTTCTTAGAAGAGCTTAAGAGGGATTTTAAAAGTCAAATGAGAGAGATAGGAGAAAAAATGAGGGGTTTGCAAGGAAGAGTAAATAGCCTGGAAAAAGAGGGATGAAAATTAACTATAGAAAAGAAGTACTTAAAAGATACAATTGGCCAACTGGAAAAATAGTACACTAAAGTAAAACAAGCACCTAAAAAGTAAAATTGACCAAATGGGAAAGGAGGTACAAAATCTAATAGAAGAAAATAATTTGTTGAAAATTAGAATTGGGCAAATGGGAGCTAATGACTCTATGAGAGAGCAAGAATCAGTCAAATAGAAATAAAAGAATGAAAAAATAGATGCAAACATAAAATACCTCATTGGTAAAATAACTGACCTGGAAAATTGATCCAGGAGAGACAATTAAAAATTATTGGTCTAACTGAAAATCATGATGAAAAAAAAAGGAGCCTGGACAATAGCTTTCAGGATATCATAAAGGAAAACTGTGTTGAGGTCCTAGAACCAAAGAGTAAAATAGCCATAGAAAGAATCCACCAATCACCTCCTGAAAGAGATAGCAAATTGAAAACACCAAGGAATATAGTAGTCAAATTCCAAAATTACCAGATCAAAGAGAAAGTACTGCAAGCAGCCTGAAAGTAACAATTTAAATATCATGGAACCAGAGTCAGGATTACATTAAAAGACTGTGAGGCGTGGCACATAATATTCTGTAAGACAAAGGAGCTTGGATTGCAGTCAAGGATCAACTACCCAGTGAAAATGAGCATGATCTTTCAGGGAAGGAGATGGATACTCAATGAAATAAGGAATTTCCAAACCTTCCTGATAAAAAGACCAGAGCTTAATAGAAAATTTAACCTTCAAATACAAGACTCAAGAGAGACATAAAAAGGTAAATGGGACAGAAAAATACAACATGTTGTTAATAAGGGCAAACTGTTTACATCCCTACAAGGGAAGATCACACTTGCAACTTTTGAGAACCATATTGTTATTACACCATGTTCAAGGGATATACATAAAGGAGGTGGATATAAGTTGACTTTGAGGTAATGATAATATATATAAAATCAAGTGAGTTAAATGGATCCAAGTAAGTGGATTAATCTGATCTAAGAAAATATACAGAGAAAACAGAAAAGGAGGAGACAGACAAGAGTAAATTACATTAGAGAAAAGACACAAATACCAATTATAGCAGAGGCAAAGAAGGTAAGCAGATGAACATTGTTTGTACCATACTGTCATCAGATTTGGCTCAAGAAGGGAATAATGTAATCAGATAGGTATAGAAATCTAACTAGCTCAACAGGCAGTAGGAGAGAAAAGGAGAAAAAAAGGGAGGGGTGATAGAAGGGAGGGAAGAAGTAGTAAGAGTAAAGGGGAAGAAAAGGGAAAGGGCTAATAGAAGAGAGGAGGGACTGAGGGAGGGAGTGCTCAGAAGCAAAACACTAGTGAGGAGGGAAAAAAAGAAAGAAGAAAGAAAAGTATGAAGGGGGGGAGGATGGAGAGAAAGACAAAGGTAGTTATAACTACAAATGTGAATGGGATGAACTCTCCCATAAAAAGGAAGGGGATAGCAGAATGTATTAAAAACCATAATCCTACAATATGTTGTTTATAGGAAACACATTTGAAAAATAGTGACACATACAGTGTAAAGGTAAAAGGCTGGAGCAGAATATATTATGCTTCAGCTGAAGTCAGAAAAGCAGGGGTAGCAATCCTGAACTCAGATAAAGCAAAAGCAAAAGTTGATCTTATCAAAAGAGATAAGGAAGGAAACTACATCCTGCTAAAAGGCACCATAGACAATGAAGTAATTTCATTACTAAGCATATATGCACCAAATGATATAGCATTAAAATTCTTAGAGAAGTTCAGGGAGATACAGGAAGAAACAGACAACAAAACTACACTAGTCATGGATCTCAACCTCTCCCTCTCTGAAATAGAAAAACTAACCACAAAATAAACAAGAAAAGAAGTTAAGGAAGTGAATAGAATATTAGAAAAGTTAGGTAAGATAGACCTCTGGAGAAAATTGAATGGGGAGAGAAAGGAATATACTTATTTCTCAGTGGTACATGGCACATATGCAAAAACTGACTGTGTACTATGGCATAAAAATCTCACAATCCAGTGAAGAAAGGCAGAAATATTAAATGCTTCCTTTTCAGATCATGATGCAATAAAAATTATATGTAATAAAGGGCCATGGAAAGATAGATTAAAAATAATTGGATACTAAATAATATAATCCTAAAAAAATGATTGGGTCAAACCACAAATCATAGAAACAATCAATAACTTCATTCAAGAGAATGACAATAATGAGACAACATAACAAAACTTGTAGGATGCAGCTAAAGCAGTTCTTAGGGGAAGTTTTATATCTCTAAATGCTTACATGAATAAAATAAAAAAAGAGGAGATCAATGAATTGGGCACACAACTAAAAAAATAGAAAAAGAACAAATTGAGAATCCTCAATTAAACAGCAAATTAGAAATATTGAAAACCAAAGGAAAAATTAATAAAATTGAAATTAAGAAAACTATTGAACTAATAAATAAACCTGAGAGCTGGGTTTGTGAAAAAAAATAAACAGTAAAATAAACCTTTGGTTAATTTAATTGAAAAAAGAAAGAAGAAAATCAAATTATCAGTATCAGAAATGAAAAGGGTGAAGCTGCCACCAAGGAAGAGGAAATTGAAACAATAATTAGGAACTATTTTGCCCAATAGAATGCCAATAAATTTGACTATCTTAGTTAAATGGATACATATTTACAAAAATATAAATTGCCCATATTAACCGAAGAGGAAGTAAAATACTTATCCCCATCTCAGAAAAAGAAATTGAACCAGACATTGATGAAATCCCTAGGAAAAAATCTCCAAGGCCAGGTGGATTCACAAGAGAATTCTATCCAACATTTAAAGAACATTATACACAGTAACAGCCATGTTGTGTGATTACTAATATTGATAGACATAGCCCTTCTCAGCTATACAAGGATATAAGACATCTCCATTGGACTCATGATGGAAAATGCTATCCACATCCAATGAAAGAACTATGGAGTTTGAATGCAGATTGAAGCATAGTATTTATTATTGTTTTTCTTCTGCTGTGTTTTGTTTCCTCTGGTTCCTCTTATTGGTTCTAATTCTTCCCTACAACATCACTAATGTGAAAATGTGTTTAATAGGAATATATATGTATAGCCTATATGAGATTGTGTGCCATCTTGGGGAGGTGGTGAGGGAGGGGTAGATAAATTTAAAATTAAAAGCTTATGGAAATGATTGTTGATTGATCAAAATAAATTAATTAAAAATTTAATAAAAAATTAAAAATTGAAGTAGTGTGAATTTTTCAGGAAAAAAACTATAATTACTGTGTATTTCCCTTGACCCTATTTTCTTCTCTTTATCATTCTCTTTACCCTGTCCCTACTGAAAAGTCTATTTTGCCTCTGACCACTGCCTCTGTTAATTTCCCCTCTTTTTTGTCATGAATCCCATTTCTTATGCCTTTCTTCTCTTCCCCTCCTACTTCCTCATTGGATAAAATAGATTTATATACCCAACTGAGTGTATTTGTGTTTACATATATGAACCAATTTCAGTGACAGTGTGGTTCAAACATTTGCCGCTGCCACTACCCTCATTTACCTCTCCATTGTAAAAGGTCTTCCTTGTATGACTGTGCTATATGAGAAAAAATTTCTCACTCTATCTCTCCCTTTCCCTTCTCCCAGTGCATCCCTCTCTCTTACTGCTTCACTTTTTTTAGTTAATCCCGATATAATCAACTCACTACTATGAAGTCTATGCTGACTCCTTCTAATTGCTCCTAAATGATAAAATTCTCACTAGTTACATTAATCATCTTCCCATATAAAAATGTAAATAAGTTAACCTTATTGAGTCTTTTATGAATTCTCTTTCATGTTTACCTCTTGGGTTTTGTGTTTGCATATCAAATATTTTATTGAGTTCTGATCTTTATCAGAAATACTTGGAAGTGCTCTATTTCATCAAATATTCCTTTCCCCTCAGGAGGCTTATACTCATTTTTACTGGGTAGGTTATTCTTGATTGTAATCCTAGTTTTTTTTGCCCTTTAGAAAATCATTTTCCAAGCACTTCACTTCTTTAACATGGCAAGTGCTTAATCTTGTGTAGTCCTGACTGTGGATTCATGATATATTAATGGTTTCTTTCTGGCTGCTTACAATATTTTCTCATTGACATGGGAGCTCTGGAATTCATTTACAATACTTTTGGTAGTTTTCACTTTCGGACCTCTTTCAGGCTGTGATCAATGGATTCTTTTAATTTCTATTTTATTGTCTGGTTCTAAGATACTGGGGCTATTTTCCTTGATAATTTCTTGAAATATGATGTCAAGCCTCTTTTTTTATCATGGTTTTCAGGTAGTGTAATAACTAATCAATTATCTTGCTTTGATCTACTTTCTAGGTCAGTTTATTTTTCCCGATGAGATATTTCACATTTTCTTATATAATTTTTTTTCCTTCCTTTGATTTTGCTTTATTGTTTCTTGATGTCTCATACGGCATTAGCTTCCACTTCTCCAATTCTAATTTTTATGTAATGGTATTCTTCAGATCCAAGATGGTGGAGTAAAATGTGAATTGTTCTCACCCTCCCTTATTGACTTCTGAAAGCCCATAAAATATTGACCCAGAAAAAATCTTGACCCAGGAAAGAAACAGAGTGCTGAAGTCTTGTAGCCCATGAAGCTTGGGGGATTAATGAGAAAGGCCCCTGTCTCTGGGAGAGAGGAAGCAGTACAGGATGGGAGGTGTCCCAGCAAGCCAGCAGCAAGCCCCATTTCAGCTTTTGTACTTCTTTTTTCCATTTGACCATTTATTCTTTGTAAGTAGTTATTTTTATCAGTTTAGTTTTTATACTTCTTATTGGCCAATTCTATTAAGGTATTCTTTTTTCTTCAATATTTTTGTGCCTCTTTTACTAAGCTGTTAATTTTCTTCATAGTTTTCTGCCCCTTCTCTCATTTCTTTTCCTAATTTTTCCCCTATCCCTCTTATTTGATTTCAAAAAAAATTTTAAAATATCTTCTAGGACTTTTTGCTGAGCTTGTGTCCATTTCAATTTTTTCCTGTTTGAAACTTTGCTTGTAGCTGCTTTAACATCATTGCATTTTTCTGAGTTTGTGTTTTGTTTTCCCATAACACAATAGTTTTTTATGATCAGATTTTTGTTTTTGTTTTTCTTGTTTGCTCATTTTTCAGCCTCATATTTCAAACTTTATGTAAATGTGGAGTTCTATTCTCAGGGTGTGGGAAAGAGTGCAAGGGCACCGTTTCAAGCTTCATGCTTTTTTCACACTGCTGTTTTCAAAAGTACTGCTGGGGTTTGGAAGTTTGTGGTGTTTCTAAAGTGATGTGATCTGGAGAGAGATGAAGTAATTGCTCTCCTGATGTGTGCTCTTGTACTTAGTGAGGAAGGGCCCCTGTTAATGTCCCTGCTCCAATGATATTAAAATCAATACTGCTCCTCAGGGCACCTGCTCCCTTGTGATGACAAGTGCTTTTCTCAACTCTTGAACTATGACTCAGAAGTGGGGATAGGCAATGGAGTTGTCAAACAGTGTCTAGGCCTGCACCCAGTATTAGCACCTTACCATCTCTGGATTGAGATTTCCTAAAGCAGTTGCTACTACTATTGCCCTACATAAGGTTGCCAGCTAATGTTGTTTCTACACAGATTTTGGTTCTTCCCCCATCCTAATGACACAGACCTCTCCTTTTGATCTCTTAACTTGTCTGGGTCTGGAAAAAAATATCTTATTCCAAATTTCTCTTGATTCTGTCACTCTGGAATTCAAATTGAAGCATTGTTGTAAAGTTGTTTATAGTGGAATGTTCAGAGAGCTCCACTGCTTTCTCTACTAGGCCATTGTGTACCCCCCCAGTTGAAAGAAAACATTCCAGTGCTTCAAAGCAGCCCAAGTGAGCAGGCACCCTCCAGAAGTGCCCAAGAGTATGGTAGAACTAGGCATAGACCAGGATCTTAACACCATATATCAAAATAAAATCTAAATGAAGTCTTAATGGGTACATCATTTAGATATAAAGGCTAATGCTATAAACAAACCAGGAGAGCAAGGAATAGTTTACCTGCCAGATTTATGGAGAAGGGAAAGATTTATGACCAAAGAGGAGATAGAGAACATTATGAAATGCAAAATGAATGATTTTGATTACATTAAATTGAAAACTTTTTGCACAAACAAAGCCGATGCAACCAAGATTAGAAAGGAAGCAGAAATCTGGGAAACAAATTTTATAATCAATGTCTCTAACAAAGGGCTTATTCTTTTTTTTTTCTGGCTCTTCAATTTTATTTATTTATTTTCTTTTTTAATTAATTTATTTTGATTTATCAACAATCACTTCCATAGGCTTTTGAGTTTTAAATTTTTCTCCCCCTGCCTCCCCACCACCCTCCCCAAGATGATGCACAATCTGATATTGGCTATACATATACATTCCTATTAAACATATTTTCACATTAGTGATGTTGTAAGTAAGAATTAGAACCAATAGGAGGAAACACCAGAAAGAGGAAACAAATCTCAACAGAAGAAAAAAAATAGCAAATAATATGCTTCGATCTGCATTCAAACTTCATAGCTCTTCCTTTGAATATGTATAGCATTTTCCATCATGAGGACTTTAGAGATGTCTTAGATCCTTGTATTGCTGGGAAGGGTTAACTTTATCAATATTAGTCATCACACAACGTGGCTGTTATTGTGTACAGTGTTCTCTTGGTTCTGCTCACTTCACTGAGGATCAGAACATACAAGTCTTTCCAGGTTTTTCTGAAGTCAGCCTGTTCATCATTTTTTATAGCACAATAATATTCCATTAAATTTGTATACCACAACTTATTATAAAGAGCTCATTTTTTTTTTTGCTTATAGGCAATTGGGGTTAAGTGACTTGCCCAGGTTCACACAGCTAGTGTCAAGTGTTTGGTCTGAGGCCAGATTTGAACTCAGGTCCTCCTGACTTGAGGGCCAGTGTACTATCCACTGTGCCACCTAGCTGCCCCTAAAGAGCTCATTCTTAAAGTATATAGAGAGCTAAGGCAAATTCATAAGAATACAAGTGATTCCTCAATTGATAAATGGTCAAAGGTTATTTACATGCAGTTTTCAGATGAAGAAATTAAAAGCATCTGTAGTCATATGAAAAATGCTATAGATCATTATTGATTAGAAAAAATAAATCAAAGCAACTCTTAGGTATCATATCATACCTATCAGATTGGCTAACATGACAAAACAGGACAATGATAAATGTTGGAGATAGAAAATTGGAACACTAATGCATTGTTGGTGGAATGATTCAATCATTCTGTGGAGCAATTCAAAACTATGTCCAAAGGACAATAAAATGGTGCATACCCTTTGACCTGGCAATAGCACTTCTAGACTTGTATCCCAAAGAGATCATACAAATGGGAAAAGGACCCACATGTATAAAAATATTTACAGCAGCTCTGTCTGTGGTGGCAAAGAATTAGAAATTGAGGGGATGCTCATCAGTTGGGGAATGGCTGAACAAGCTGTGGTATATGAACAAAATGGAATACTATTGTGCTATAAGAAATGATGAGCAAGTAGACTTCAGAAAAACCTGGAAAGACTTATATGGACTGATGCTGAGTGAAGTGAGCAGAACCAGGAAAATGTTGTACATGCTAACAGCCATAGTGTGCAATGACTAACTTTGATAGCCTTAGCTCTTTTCAGAAATGCAAGGATCTAAGATATCTCCAAAATTCTCATGATGGAAAATGTCATCCACATCCAAAGAAAGTACCTTGTAGTTTGAATGAAGATCAAAACATACTATTTAGGTTTTTTTTCTTCTGTTTTATTGTGTTTCCTCTTTCTTGTGGTTCCTCATATTGGTTCTAATTCTTCCTTACATCATGACTAATGTGAAGATATGTTTAATAGGAAGGTATATGTAGATTTCATGCCATGTTGGGGAGGAGGAAAGGAGAAAAAATTTTAAACTCAATATGGAAGTGAATGTTGAAAACTAAAAATAAATAAATAAATTTTTTAAAAGAAAGACTAATGTGAAAATGTTTAATATGAATATGTATGTAAAACCTATATCAGATTGCATGCTGTGTTCTGGAGGAGAGAGGGAGAGAAAATTTAAAACTCAAAAACTCATGGAAGTATATGTTTAAAACTAACATTAATAAATAAATTAAATAAGAAGGAAAGAAAGAAAGAAAGATTAATGTAAAAATATGATTAATATGAATGCATATGTAGAGCCTATAATTAGATTGCGTGCCATCTTGAGGACAGGAGGCGGGAAAAAATTTAAAACAAAAGCTTAAAATAAATAATAAAAAGATAGAAAAAGAAAGAAAACAAAAGGTGACTGAGGTGATTATCAACAGATATGATTACTTTCTCTTCTGTACAAAATTAGCATATACATAATTTAGAAATATACTAAGGGCACCTATGATGAAAGGCAAAAACATTGCCCTTACTCCCTAGGAATTCACCTTGTAGTGGAAGCAAAAATATGCAAATAACTTTACTTATAAGCTATGTGATGTAAATGGTATGTAATCTCAAAAGAAAGGCACTAGCCTTACAGGAACTTCTTAATGAGATTTATGATTGTACAAAAGAGGTCAGACAACAAGGCAACTATGACAAATTATATCACTTAAAATATTTTTCCCTCTATGACCTGTAGCTGCATGACAAATCCATTAAGTACATATATCTAGAGTAGGAATTACAGATTGGCAATAATTTCAGCCTAAGACTGAATGGGAAGGCAGAATGGATAACATTTGGTCATTTGAGCAATGCTTTCAAAAATATCAAACAAAATATTTTCCACATTAATTTCTCCCCACTTTCAGCAATGCTTTATGGTTTCAAATTTTGTTGTTGTTGTTCAGTCATTTTCAGTTGTGTTCAACTGTTCATGACCTCATTTGTTGTTTTCTTGACAAAGATACTACAGTGGTTTGCCATTTCCTTCTCTATCTCATTTTACAGATGAGGAATTGAGGCAAACTAGAGTTAAGTGATTTGCCAAGGGTCAGATAGCTACTAAGTGTCTAAGGCCAAATTAGAATTAAAGAAGACATGTCTTCATGACTTCAGGACAAGCACTCTATCCACTGTGCCAGATACCAGATGGCCCAAATGTAAATGGAAAGACAGAAAGGCTGAAAATAGGCTATAATCTATTTCTTGCTAAAACCTACAAACTACAGTTATCCTTCCATATCATAACATTCTCCACCATGGTTTCATATGTCACAGGTTGGCATAAGAAATTAAATGGGAATTTTTTAGTTTTGCAGAAGCTGCAGATGACATACAAAAGATAGTAGATGACACAGAACCTATGACAAAATACTTAGCCCAAATTTTACAATAAAGTGGTATAAACATCCCATGAAAGAAAAAGAAAAAAAAACTTTAGACTTCTCAGGTATGAAGGGAGGGCTAAAACATTTTTAATTTTTTTTTGAAATTTATTTATTTTTAGATTTAAACATTCACTTCCACAAGATTTTGAGTTACAAATTTTCACCCCATCTCATCCCTCCCCCCACCCAAAGATGGTATTCATTTTTAGTACCTCTTTCCCTAGTCTGCCCTCCCTTCTGTCTCTCCTCCCCCTTCTCTTTATTTTCCAGATCTCAGGGCACTGCACTTGTAACCCATGTGATGTGGAAGGGATAACTATAAAAAGTGGCTTGAGGAATACCACAGAGGAAATAAATGAAAAGAGTGTGTTTTAGAAGAACATGGAAAAGAATCACACAGGAAAAGAAAATGTTAATGGGTTGTCACATGTTGCAGTGAAAGGAATATTACAGCAATAAGATCATAGATTTTATTAAACTTTTAAAGCAATGTGTGTGTGGGGGGAGTAACAACATAGATGAAGTTATGGATCCTTGAAATATTAATGAATTACCTTGAGATAAAATACTAAAATCCATATACCTTTTGTAACCATAAAAATCTTATCTAAATGTGAGCTAATTTCCAAATGAATGTCACTATTATTATACCTGTACATAGATGAGGCTTCATTATCTTCATTTTACTTAACCAAGATTAAATCCTAGTACAAGTTTGTACAGAAATTAACACCATCCATATAAGCAATTCCACTCCTGAAAGCACTGTTTCTAGTTAGTTATTTCCTTCAGCAACTGACATTGCCTCTCTAACAATCACTGTATTATTTTCTTCACTTATTATCACTCATAGAGCACAAGGGAAGCATCATTTCATAAGGAAGGAAATGAAGAAATAAGCCAATCTTCATCAGCAATTTCAAAAAGTCATTGGAGCAGGTGATTCAGAACTCAGTTAATCATTCACGCTTACTTGGAAGTTGTTACTATAAAATTATATACCTCAGTTGAAGGATTCAGAACTATTTTTGCTTCTCTGTGCTTTGACATCATGAAATACTATATCAGAATGAAATATGAAATGTAATGCATCTGTAAAAGTATTGAGCTGAATATTTGTCTGGAAATTATACCAAAAAAAAAGGGTTACTATGTAAAATAGTAGCATATTGACACTAAAGGATTTATTTTAAAGCTCAGCTGCCACATAGGCACTGATAGGTAACAAACACAACCATTGAATGATACATTTTTTTAACAGAATGGAATCTAGAGGTCAGTTAGTTTTCTTCAAAGACGAGAGCTTTATTTTCCCTTTCCCTGGAAAGACAATTAATTATTTCTAATCATTATCATATAAACAGTCACTATCCACAAGAACAAAAACAAATATAAAATGCAAAACTTGGAAAAGACTCTTATATGGCACCCTTATTTAAAATCATAGAAATAACCCAAAAAACAAACTAACAAAAAATATACTTTCTGTGTTTGTCTTTCAAGGTATATCTGAAGCTTAGTTACTTTTGCCTAATGTTTATGTATGGTTACAGTTGTAGTTAATGTCTTGACAGTTGACCTTTGTATAAGTTCTTAAAGGTCTTTCCATATTTCACTCTATTCACATTTATCACTGTTTAAGTATAATAGCAAAAGTCATATTTCAATACTGCATTGTAGCATGAAGGTTAACCTGTGCTTTTGAGGGCTATGGCAGAGAAGAGTAAGATCTGGTGATTTCTACTATGCTGAAAAGACTTTGATGTTGTCCCTGGTTACAAAATTAGTCTGTTTTATAAGGACAAACCTAACTTAAGGTGGAGAGTTTCATCCCCATGGAGATGTTCATCTCATAATTATTTTTTTTTGCCATGACCAATCATGAAATAAAGAAGAATAATTAAAAATAACTCTCTGTTGTGTGTGTTCCATCATAAGTTCTGTAGTGATGATAACAATGGGGAGAATGAAGGAGAAGGGTAGAAGGTATTAAGAATCACATGTTTTAGTGGCAGCTAGGTGGAGCAGTGGATGGAGCACCAGCCCTGAAGTCAGGAGGACCTGAGTTCAAATGTGACCTCAGACCAAACACTTGACACATGCTAGCTGTGTGACCTTGGGAAAGTCACTTAACCCCATTGCCTCACTAAAGAAAAAAAAAACACGTTTTCTGGTCCATCAACAAACTTAAATTTCAGTATGAGTAGTCTGAATATGAAACTTTTGTCAAGTAACAAAGGTAGACATACTGCTGGTGGAAGTGAACCATAATATATTTTACTATTCTTATTTTAAATGAAACCAGAAGAAAGAATGAAATTTCACCTAAATATGTGGAGGGTTCGCAAGTATTTAGATAGGTAAAGAAAAGAATTAAAGGAGTAGGCTTTATTTTGTACCCCAAGCACAATAGAAAAATCATCCCATGGGGTATTTGCATCACATATTGCTGTATTTATAGTAAGTACATGCCCAAAAAAAGCACAATGAAAATAATTTCAGCTTCTATACTCATGTTATTTGCTAAAGAGAAGATAATGGAGAAATTATATGCATAACCTGGCAAGACTTTCTATATCAAACTAACATGCATTCTCTTAGCTAGTGACTTTAGTACAAAGGTGGAAAAAGGTGAGGATGGGGAGAAATACATGGAAAAATCTGTTTCAGAAAGAAGAAATGAAATATGCCAAAGACTGTTATCCCTTGAATTATAGACCATTGTTGTTTTCCTTTCTCTTACCTCAAAGTTTTCTATAAATGGGAAGGCCCACCTTTTAAGTATTAAATTTTATTTGGTGTTGATATATCACAATGAGACACTGAACACCACTGTTTCCACTGCAATCAAATAAAGTGCAATGGAGAGGCATATGGCATATGTTATCAGCTACAACCTGAAATAAGTGAAAAACTCCAAAGAAAAACAGGATTAAAAATGACATTAAAATTCTTTATGTAAAGTAGATAGGATTGACTGATTACTGGGCAGTAAATGAGGAACAAAACAGGAGTGCAATCTGAACTCTCTAGTGTTACCTTTATGGTTCTTGTCAAAAGAAAATGAGGTAGGACTCCAGCAGGTTTGGTTGACCTCCAGTGGTAGAGAACTTTGGGGATAACATGGACAAGAGCTGCAAAAAAAAAAAAAAAAGAAAGAAAAGAAAGGTATGGATAGGTGGTAATCTGCGATAGAATTCCCAAATCAGTGAGATCACAGACCCATTTGAATATTTGAGTAGTATGAAACAGAATGGTACAGTGGAAAGAGAACTAGCTTTGGAGTCAGAGGATTTGAGTTCAAATTCTGTCCTTTATACATATTAAGTAACCTTGCATATACTGTTTAACATTCTTGGGCCTCAGTTTCCTTATCTGTAAAATGAGGAATTTTGGACTAAATGGTCACTAATGAGATCTCTCTCTCTCTCTCTCTCTCTCTCTCTCTCTCTCTCTTTTCAGACACACACACACATATGCATTTTTGTCTATACATGATACTACTTACATGAAAAACATTGTGTAAATTAGATTGTGAACCAGCCTTCAAGTAAGGAAGAATATTGGACAATGCTCTAAAGTTATAAGATGCCAATATTCATTTTTATAATAAATTCCCTCATTTTGGAGTTCCTTATACTGATTAACTCACTCCACCAATGCAAAGTGGCACTTCATCTATAACTTATAGTGTTAGTCAGTTGATTGGGGTACTGACTTGCCCTTGGTCACATTACCCATATATGTAAGAGGTGGGAATTACACACAATGTCTCCAAGGCCAGCCAACTATTAGCTACAATATGTATTCTTATGACACAAATATTAATTGGCCATACTCCATCTACTCAACATATGAGTCATCTGATGCTTTTATCCCCTTATAAGTATGTGTAAAATTAGATATTTTGCACAGCTGCTGGTGTTTTTATATCTACAGGTCATCTATGAGGTTTTATAGGGTAAAACTATATTAAAATAATCACTGGGTATTAAGAATGAACATTTTTATGACTGATACTATGTATTTAGAAGTTACTTTCTGAAATGTTCTTACAAGCTTCTGTTTCTAACAAGACGTAAGATTGGCATCAGATTGTTTCATTACAGTCTCTTCAGTATTAAATTTTATTTTAAAAAATATTTTTGTCCTAATGGCAAGATGAAAATACATTAGTAATATTGATTTATATTCCTTGGATAATTTAGGAATTTAAACATACTTTCATTTGGCTAGGAATTTGTATTTTCACCTCAGAAAATTGTTTTCACCCTTTGATCATTGTTTCATTGGATAACATGCATTCGTCATATGAGTAAGGATTACTTCTTTTTAGATTCTGGGTTCAGATGTTCATCTAATGTATTTGCCACCAATATTCTCCCATGTTTATTTTCTCTTTAGATATTTTGCTTTATATTGTATAAAATTAATTTATTTGTGGATAATCAAATCCATTGTTTTGTTTAAAATAATTTCTTCCATTTTCTTAGAATGACAGGAATGTTTTTTTCTCTGTAGTTGACTAAAAATAACATATATGTCTTTTACATTTTTATTGGAGTATTTATTCTATTTTCATTTACCTTAAGCTATATCTTATCTACAACTGTTCTGTTATAAATAAATACCTACTTTTTATTCATTCTATTATTAATCCAAGATGAACAAAAACACTTAAACAAAATTACCTATGTATCTCTCTTTAAATTGAACTTCTTTATCAAATACAGGAACCTCATTCAGTATTACCTTGCCACTTTTTCTCCCCAAATGCTACCTCTGCAATTTCCAGCAATAGTGAATTCAAGAACTTTTGCTTTGCTGTATTTTCCAGGATCTCAAAAATCTTGTGGTATTGTGGCATATTTTACAGCTGTAACTCAATTCTTTACTTTTGCTGGGTATCTGGACAATCTAATAATTTTTTGTGTGTATTTACTCCATTTCCTCTGAGCTGTCCATAATAGTTTTACTCTTTAGTAAAGCTACTGTATTTTTATTGTATTTGATATTCTCTTATGTTCACCATAGTAATCCTTATTTTATTATCTCTGCTTCATATTTATATGAATATTTTAAATGTCTTGATTTCTTTACTGATTTTGATTCTTACTTAATTTCTTCATTGTCATTTTGTGACCTCATGAGATGTACATGTGTGTGCATGTGTGTATACATATGTATATACACATATGTGTGTATGTGAGAGAGAGAAAGAGAGAGAGAGAGAGAGAGAGAGAGAGAGAGAGAGAGAGAGAGAGAGAGAGAGAGAGAGATTTCATTCATTGTTTCTTTTTCTATCTAGTTTGGTTTGAGTCATTCAATCAATAAATTAGTAAACATTTAATAAATGTCTGCGAAGTGTCAGGGACTGTATTCTTTTCTTATCTCCCCAATTGTGTTTGATAATAACACACTATTATCCTTCTTGTTCAATTAGTAAACATAAAATAAGAGTTGAATAGCTCTATTTTATTTCTGTTGTTTAATAACATTTTATTCATCAAGTAATCAATCACCAAGCTATGTGAATAAAAATAAAGTGTTTACTATGAAAAATGTGGAAGTAGAAATGGTGCCATTTGGCAAATAATTCAGTATTTGGGAAAGGGAGGAATAAAGGAAAATGTCCAGTAACACAAATATTACAAATCCCAGAGATTGAGAAGATAGTGTTGCCACTCCAAAAAATAGGTGACAGAAGAGGTGGGTTTTGTGGGAAATATATAATTAGTTTTTTCAGAAGTATTGAATTTGAGATGTCTCTGGGACATTAATTTGAAATGTTTAATAAATAATTAAGGATGTAGAAATGAAGGTCAAGGCAGAGACTGGGGCTAAGTGTATAAATCTGGGAGTCGCTAATATTGATATGATAATGAAACCAATAGGACCTGCTGAGATTATTCAAATAGGAAATATAGGGATTAAAAAGTAGGAGACCAAAAACAGAACTTTGGGGAACATCCACACTTAGATGATGTGATCTGTATGCTGAACCAGCAAAGGAGCCTGAGCAGGAAAAAATTGGAGATAGGGGAGGAGGAGTAAGAGAGAAATGTACCATGAAATACAAAAGAAAAAAGAGTATCCTAGATCAGTGCTTCTTAAACTGTGGGTCACAACACTATATGGGGTCACGTAATTGAATACAATGGTTGTGAAGAATTTGGCTATAGTAAAAGGTTTCTGAATTCACAATAACCAAAAATGAATCTAAAATCAAGCACATAATGAATCCAAGGTGTTTCTGGCCATGCTTACCTGTGTTGCATCACATGACTTCACTACAGCCTTGGTTCTGAACATACTACTTGCACATTTTGTACTGTGCATGTCATTATATCACACAACACCATGTATGCTGCCAGGAACACCTTGGATCAGATTCAAGACTACTGTATGTTATGAATTGTAGTGCTTTTACCGTACATAAAAAGTTTTCTGCTCTTAGAGAAACATAATAGTTTAATTATGGAAAATAAAGATATTTAACATTTTCCTACTGTCATTACTCAGCATGCTTAAAATTAGTATAGCTTTGGATTGTATTACGTTAGATATTTGATTTTTAAAATTGTTGCTATCTCCTTCTTTTATAGAAATATAAGTGGTTAATTGCAGCAAGTAAAGACAAAAGTCCTTTAATAATATTTCTCTACCATCACCACTGTATGTGTAAGTGTGAACATCAATTTGGTAAATCAAGCATAAACAAATGTAATTTCATACATTCGAGTTAGTATTCATTTGACAAATTATTAACAATATTTATATTTCAGGACAAAAATTTGTTTTGGCTATGGATAAGTAGCTAAATTTAGACAGAAGAGCTAAAAATACTGATCATAATGTGGCAGAGTCTTTGCTAGCAGATCGTAGTGCACCTAAATTGACAAGAAAAAGAAAATATGTTGAATCATTTTTGCAACATTGATTTACTGCTAACAATGGCAATGGTTGGAAAAACCTCTTTGTTTAATTTGTAATGTAATTTTGGCTGCAGACAGCATGAAATCAGGCAAACTGAAACAACATCTTAATAGCAAGCATGCAGCATACTGCAATAAACCAAAGGAATGTTTTGAATGGCTTTTTAAATCTTCAAATAAAGAAAAAAAATGTTTTGAGAAATTTGTTACTGTCGATGAAAAGTATTGACTTACATCTTATAAAACTTCTTATTCAATTGCAAAAACTAAAAAGCCCTATATAAAAGAAGATCTCTTGTTACTTGCGGCTATTAAAATGTCAGAAATAGTTAAGGGGAAAAAGTATGGGGATAAAATTCATAACATTCCTTTATCAAATGATACTGTTTCAAAAAGAATTTCTGAAATTAGCAATAACCAATTCCAGCTTATTACCAGGCTTAAGGGAAGCCCAAAGTTTGCAATTCAGTTATATAAAACAACTGATATTTTGACATGACACAGTTGTTACTTTATGTAACATATGTTTATGAAGGAAGCATAAATGAATAATTGTTTTGTTGCCCTTTGGAGAGCACATGTGAGATATATATATATATATATATATATATATATATATATATATATATATATATATATGTATGTATGTATGTATGTATGTATGTATGTATGTATGTATGTATGTATGTATACACACATGTATGTGGGTATTTATTATCTGTGTATATGCATGTATGTGTGCATATGTATGTATATGTATGTATGTATGTATGTATCTATGTGTATATATAAATCTTAAGGTTAATGAATTTTTAAGAAATGAAGGTTTACAGTAAGAAAATTGCTTGGACTCTGTACAGACAGTACTGGAGAAAATATGGGTGAAAATGTTGTATTTGTAGCAAAAGTTAAAGCTTGTAGCAATACACATATCACTTTTACTCACTGTATGATCCATCAGGAAGCACTTGTAGCCAGGAAAATATCACCAGAGTTAGATGTTGTGCTTCTTGATACTATCAAAACTTTAACTTCATTAAAAAGCCATGCACTTAGTAATCATTTCTTTTCAAACCTTTGGAAAGACATGGACTCCAATTATAAAAGCTTGTAACTACATGCAGAGGCAAGGTGGCTCTCAAGAGAATGAAGTTTAAACAGATTATTGAAATTGAAAGATGACATTGTTATGTTTTTGACTCAGGAGAAATCCAATTTTACCACAACCCCTCCACCATTTGTCATTTTCCTTTTGTGGCTTATTAGACAACTGAATAGTTATGAGGTAGTGGCTCAGAATTGTTTTAATTTGGATTTCTCCAATCATTGGTGAGTTAAGGAATTTTTTTTTTCAAATGGCTATAGATAGGTTTGATTATTTCATCTGAAAACTGTTCATATCCTTTGGTCAGTTGTCAATTGATGAATGGCTTTTACTATTATAAAATTGATTCAGTTCTCTATGTGTTTGAGAAATGAGGCCTTTATCAGAGAAACTTGGAAAACAGATATTTTTATATAGTATTGAACACACCACTTTATGTCTTATCTACAGGACAACTCAGGTCAATACGAACCTACTTTGTCGATGCCTGACTTTTTTTTTTCCATCATGTTTTCTAACGAATTTGGAGAACCATTTTCTAATCTCCAGTAGTCATCAAAACTCCACCCAATGAGGGGAAGAGCCAAGATAACAGAGTGAAAACAGTGACTTTCTTCAGCTCTCCCCTAAACCCCTCCAAAAATCTATAAAAATGGCTCTAACCAAATTCTAAAGCAGCAGAACCCACAAAAAGACAGAGTGAAACAAATTTCCAGCCCAAGACAACCTGGATGGTTGATCAGAAAGGTATATCATGCTAGGCTGGGAGAGGAATGTAGTTTAGTGTGGGCACACAGGCCTCAGCAAACCTGGAGGAGGCCTGAAAGGATAGAATCTTAGGCAGCTGTGGCAGTTTCCAGACTTCTCAATCCACAAATGCCAAAGACAACTCAGGTCAGTGGGAAAAGTCTGTTTCTGCAGTGAGAAAGAAGTTAGGTCTCAGCCCCAGTTCCCAAGCGAGGCCCAGGGTGGCAGCTACTTCCCGAGTTTTTGGGCCACAGATTGAAGGGGAATTGGATGGCTGATCAGAGGGGGATTGCAAGGATCTCTTTGCTGATGTTAGGCAGGAATCTCTTGCTTTGCCCATGCTTGGATTGGGGTCACAGTTCTGAGGGGCAAGGAGGAGTGCAGGTATGGTGGAGCTTGTAGTGGCAGTACAGAGAAAATCCTCCCAACAGTTTCAAGACAAAGAAGAGTGCTTCTGGTCACTCACAGACCAGAGCACAGGCCAGGAAAGGAGTAAACACCTCACACCTTATCATACCACCTTGGAAGAACTGAAAATTTACAGGTCCCTAGAAGTATCTCTGAAAACAGGTGTACAAACCCTCAAAGCTTGGAACAGTACATCCTCCACATTGGAAGCAGTCCTCTACCATAATAAAGAGTTTGTAACTCAGGTAATTGGGTGGGATCATGAGCAAACCTCACAAGAAGTGTCAGACCATAGAATCTTTTTTTTGTAAAAAAGAGGATCAAAACATACAACCAAAAGAAGACAACAAAGTCAAAGCTCCTACATCCAAAGACTCCAAGAAAAATATGAATCAGTCGCAGGCCTTGGAAGAGTTCAAAAAGTATTCTGAGAAGCAAATAAGAGAAGTAGAGGAAAAACTGGGAAGAGAAATGAGAGCGATTTAAGAAAATCATGAAAAAACAAGTCAATAGCTTGCTGAAGGAGACCCAAAAAAATACCAAAGAAAATAACACCTTAAAAAAAAGCCTAACCCAAATGGCAAAAGAGGTCCAAAAAGCTAATGAGAAGAATGCCCTAAAAAGAAAAATTGGCTTAGTGGAAAAGGAAGTCAAAAAGCTTATTGAAGAAAATACTTCCTTAAAAATTAGAATAGAGCAATTATAAGCTAGTAACTTTATGAGAAATCAAGACACTATAAAACAATTCCAAAAGAATGAAAAATTAGAAAACAATGTGAAATATCTCATCAGACAAACAACATACCTGGAAAATAGATCCAGGAGAGAGAATTTAAATTACTGGACTCGCTGAAAGCCATGATCAAAAAAAGAGCCTAAACACCATCTTTCAAGAAATTATCAAAGAAAACTGCCCTGATATTTTAGAACCAGAAGGCAAAATAGAAATTGAAAAAATTCCACCTATCTCCTGCTAAAAGAGATCCCCAAAGGAAAAATCCTACGAATATTGCAGCCAAATTCCAGAGTTCCCAGGTCAAGGAGAAAATATTACAAAGAGCCAAAAAGAAATGATTCAAATATTGTGGAAACACAATCAGGATAACACAAGATTTAGCAGCCTCAACATTAAGGGACAGCAAGGAATGGAATATAATATTCTGGAGGGCAAAGGATATAGGATTACATCCAAGAATCACCTACCCAGTAAAGCTGAGCATAATCCTTCAGAGGAAAAAATGGTCATTCAGTGAAATAGAGGACTTTCAAACATTTTTGATGGAAAGACCAGAGCTAAATTAAAAATTTTACTTTCAAATATGAAACTCAAGTGGAACATGAAGAGGTAAACAGGAAGGAGAAATCATAAGAGACTTATTAAGGTTGAACTGTCTACATTCCTGCATGGAAAGATGATATTTATAACTCATGAAACCTTTGTCAGTATTAGGGTAGTTGGAAGGAAAAATTATATGTATGTGTATATATATATATATATATATATATATATATATATATATATATATATATATATGTGTGTGTGTGTGTATATATATATATGTATGTATGTATGTATGTATGTATGTATATATGTATATGTATATATATAGAGAGAGACAGACAGACAGAGAGAGAGACAGAGAGAGATGGCACAGGGTGAATTGAAGAAGAAGGGGTCATACAAGAAGACTTCTCTGGATAATATCCAGAGTGTCAGACAGCGGTGTGAGAAGAGATTTCTGAAGCTTTAAATTGACAATTTATGATTACTTTTAGGTCTCTGTATCTGTAATTAATAAGGGAACTGCCCCCTTTTATCATTAGGTTAACTTACAGAGTGATGAAATAAAATATGAGATTCTAAGTTCAAAATAAAAATATGAAGAGGTCATATCAGGAGAATAAAATTAAAGGATGAGAGAGGATTATACTGGAAGAAGGAGAAAGGGAGAGGTAGAATGGGGTAAATTATCTCACAAAAAAAAAACCATAAAAGACTCTTACAGTGTAGGGGAACAGGGGAAGGTGAGAGGGAATGAGTGAATCTCATTCTTATAGGATTTGGGGTAAGGAGGGAATAACATACACTCTCAACTGGGTATGGAAATATGTCTTACCCTACAGGAAAATAGGGGAAGAAGGGGACAAGAGAGCAGGGGAATGACAGAGAGGAGGGCAGACTGAGAAAGGGGGTAATCAGAAGCAAACACTAATGAGGAGGGACAGGGTCAAAAGAAAGAATAGAATAAATGGGGTGTGGGATAGGATTAAGGGAAGTAGAGTCAGTTTTTCACAACATGACTACTATGGAAGTGCTTTGCCTAACTGCACATGTATAACCTATATTGAGTTGCTTGCCTTTTCAATAAGGGTGGGTGGGGAGGGAGGAAGGGAGAAAATTTGGAACCCAAAGTTTTAAAAACACATGGTTAAAAAAATGTTTTCACATGCAACTGGGAAGTAAGAAATACAGAAAATATGGTACAGGAATCTATCCTTCCCTACAGGAAAATAGAAGAGGAAGGGGATAAGAGAAGGGGTGAAAGATAGAAGGGAGGGCAGACTAAGGGAAGAGATATTCAGAATGCATGCCATCTTGGGGTGGGGGAGTGGCAAGATGGGATGAAAATTTGGAACTCAAAATCTTGTGGAAGTAAATGTTGAAATCTAAAAATAAATAAATTTAAAAGTGAAAAAACTCCACAATTGCCTAAATTCCAAGAACTTGAATTGATTGTTAAATTGAAGGTGCTGTTTATACTGTCATAGGAAATCTTTGTTGCGTGTTCTTTACAAAACAAAGCAAAACAACAACAACAAAAAAATAATGTTGTCATCACAGATTCAGAATCTCCTGTGTTTGATGCTTAGCTCCCCTACTACTGATACCCCTCTTTCCACCCGCACCTTCCTTCTCTCCCATTCTCAAGCCCCCTTTTGTTGTCCTGTACAGTGGTTTGATAAGAGAAAGTGCCACCACTTAGTCTCCCTCTACCACATATGAGTTTCAAGTTTTTTTATTGTAATAAAATGCTTTATCCTGCTTTTCTTTTAAAAATATAATTTCATTGATATATTTTATTTTCATATTACTGAAAATTTCCCCTGTATTCCTCTTCTTTCTCCTTCCCAGAAAGGCTTCTCATGTAACAAAAATTTGGTGGGGGTTGTACGGCTTCCTCCTAGTGCAACTAGGCTCTTCTCCAAATTCTCCACTTTAATTTTCTTCTCAATCTATTTTCTCTTCTTCTTTTTTTTCATTTTGTGCCTTCATAATTTCCAAACATGCATTTCCTATCATTGTTGGACTTTCTCTTTGGTATTTTATGTCATGAGATATTAACTGTCCTTTTACTGAACGCTTTTAAACTTCTATTTCAAAATTCAAGTGTACTTGAGACTATGCCCAGTTTTCCTCCCCTCCATCAAAAATTCTAAGGAGTGGTTATTTGCAGCCAAGATTCTTATCATTTCAAACCCCACCATCAATTTCTTTTTGAACCTTTGTCAGAAATGTTGTAGAATGCTTATATTCTGTGAATCTATTTTGAATTAAGGTGATTTCTTTGGTGCCTTTCAACTCTTGAGTTTTATTGATCTATGAAAGGATGAAGAAATGAATGAATTTCTCATCTCTTCTTTGCTCAACTGTCTCTTTTTTTTTTCACTCTATTGGTTAAAAAAACTATACCAACTTTTCCCCCATAGAATTTTGTTTTCTCAGAACACTATGTTTTTTTCTCATATGAAATTTACAGGGTAACAATATTGCTAATGTACTTTATTGTCTTTTCCTTCTGAAAGTCCTGATACTGATCTGTCAGAGGTTATAGAATGATAATTTCATTGTACCTACTAGAGAGGATTTTAAAGTGTCTTTCATTCATATATAAATATGGCCTTTGATTATGAAACACTAATACCAAACAAGCTTGGAAGGCAATTATTGTCCAAATAAGCTCAGATCTCCTGTATTAAGTGCCAAGTTAATATAGCAAATTAATTCTTACATAGTTGTTCTTATGACAGCTAAAATTTGGATATTTAAGATTTTCAATAAATTTTATATGTCAAAAATTTTTATTCTAAATATATCATAAAGAACTGTCTCCTACCCTGGACTGGAAAATGAAATGTCAAAACTTTTAACACCAATGGACACTTTAAAAGCTACATTGAATGACTTAGAGCCCTTGAATGAATTAATTTAGGGTCAGTTGAGCAATGTTTTTCTCTTTTACTAAGAGATTATATCCAAAATTATATCTTTTAATTAAGATAAAGTTTTAGATAGCTTTCCCACTATTTATTTTCCCCCTATGGTCACAGAGGGTATTTACATATCATTGAAACTGGAAGATAAACTAGATGTTAAATATCTGGGCAGAAAAAAATTAGGTGCTAATAGAGATACTGAATACTGAAAACTGAGTGAATTGTATATAGGGCTCATGCTCTTGAATATCCATATTCTGAACCCTTCAGCCTTCCCTCAAGCCACGTCACTTCACTCATCCCTAAAGTGTTATTTGCTCCTGAATTTCATTTAGATGGCACCTTTTCCCTTTGTCACCTAAGCTCAGCACCCCACTTCCCAAACCCATGACTTTGTTTCTGTATGATCAATTTGATACTTTCTTCAGAATATGATTATTCATGATATTTAGAATGCATTGGATTTACCCTCAGCACTTTTCCTAACTGACATAAACTGGTTGTGTCACCCTAAGAAAGTTATTTAATTTCTCAATACCCCAGGCAACTTCTAAAATCTATAGGTTTTCTTTTGTTGTTGTTGTTAGGTTTTTTTTGTTTGTTTGTTTGCTTGTCTTTTTTTTTTTTGCTTTTTGGTGAAGCAATCAAGGTTAAGTGACTTGCTCAGGGTCACACAGCTAGTAAGTGTCAAGTGTCTGAGACCAGATTTGAACTCAAGCCCTCCTGACTCCAATTCCGGAGCTCTCCACTGTATCACCCACTTGCCCTTAAAATCTATAGGTTTTCTAGAAGGGTTGGTCTACATTGGTAGAAGGATTTTCTTCACATAGGAATCACCTAAACCAAAGAAATTACAGGTCCAGTTCATATCTTAAATATTATCTCCAATCTCTGTAAAAGGTGCATTTGGTAACTTGCCTAGCTTAGGCCACTTAAGCCACTTTAGTATTCTTTATTAAGTCTATGCTGAATAACTGAGTATATGTATGTACTATATATGCACTCATACGCTCATGCACACACACACACAAATGTATGTGCACACACAGATACACATGCATTCCTCGGACTTAGCCATCAGTGTAGAGAATTTCCAGGAAACAAATTCTTTTTTGCCAATTTAGATTGGAACCTGCTCTTCAAATCATAGACTTAGAGAGTTGCCTGGGAGTAATAAGAAGATAAATGACTTGTCCAGAGTCATTCAAGCAGACTAGAAACTTGAAATTAGGTCGTCTGACACTCTCCCCACTAGGCCACTTCTTTCCACTGTACTAACCTGTCTGTCAATCGAGAATTACAATATTTCAAAAAATATACAATTTTGCTGAGCTACATAAATACAGAGAATTTGTTAAATGGAGGTTCTTTATCACTCCCCCAACAGTGAAATCATAGGTCCAGTTTATGCATATATGTATATAGTATATAGATACAGAAATTTTTTTGAAAATTATTTTTGGATTCAAATTTAGGTAAGTCATTAGAGGAGATGCATTTTTTTTAATTTTGCAAGTAAATATTTTTGAAGCAAATAACATGAGAAATAATAGAGTGACTGTAGATAAGACCAGAATATCACTGAAGTTAAATGACCTTTTTTATGGATATTTCCTTTTTTAAGATCATAACTCCCAATCATTTCTTCCTAAAGGAGACATTGATTATGAGTTCATTGACTGAGTTGTCTTAAAGGAAGACTGGAAACTGAAGAGAAAAGAGATAAAATTTTGTTAGTTTTCTCCCAGTATGGTTAACAAGAAAAGACTTATAAATTGATTATTTATTTGCCATATGATTGATTTGTACTTGCACATAATAATTAGATGGGAGTTTTTGTGTATCATAATAATATTACTGTTCTCATACCTAGGGAAGCTTAACATCAAAAGGAAATTTTGAACTGTGGAACAGCTTTTTTCATTTCAGTTAGAACACAACAGTGTCTTAAGCAGGCATAGATAAGTTTCAACAAATCTTGTCGAATTATCTTTCTCCTCCAAATTCAAACATTTACAGACTTTCCCAACCATTATCGAAAGCACCACCATTCATTCAGTCACCCAAATTCACAAATTTGTTTCTGTCTCCTGTCCCCACCTATCCAATTAGCTTCCAAGAACTCGCTTTTATCTTCATATCTGTCATGTGTCCTTTTCTCTCTACCCAAACAGCCTATTTCATGGACTTATAGATCTCATCATTATGGCAACAGCATCATAATTTATTTTCCTGCTTCAAATCTCTCTCAGCTCCAATTTATATTATATGGAATTGCCAAAATGATTTAACTAAATCACAATTCTTACCATGTCACTCTCTTACTCAGTAAATGCAGTGGTTCTCTATCCACTATGCAAACAAATATTTAATATTTATCTCATATTTTTCAATTTTTATATTTTGTGTTTTTAATGCTGGCTGGTGGACATCATTATTATTACAGAAGTACACACACACAATTCACAAATAAAGAAATACACATCAGTACTTACATAACAGATATTTTAGATATATGTGCATAAAAAAAAACTCTGATAGGATGGAACAATCAAAAACATATAAGACCACTGGGCAATATTATAAACCACCTCCTAATATGTCATGGTCACACATCTCTAATTATGCCATTCCCATTGCCTGTAATTTCATCCCACTTTGCCGCTTCCTTTTTAGTTTTCTAAGATAATTTAAAGTCACAGATCAAGTCTCATCTTTTGCAACAGATGTTTCTTAACCTCCTTAGACACTAGTACCATTTTATTCCAAATCTGATCCATCTACTTTGTTTATATCTTGAACATATTAATTTACATAGTTTTTTTTTACATTTTTATTTCTCCACTAGAATGTGAAGTAATTGACCAAAGACTTTTTTAAAACTTTCTTTTTATTACTAATACTTAATATAGTGTTTGGCACCCAGAAAGTGTTTTTTATTGACCAATTGATCAATGGCTTTTACTCCACTTGTTACAAATAACATTTCTTTGAAGATTCATATGTAGCCATGTCAACATTATTGTCAACTTCTGAGTTTGTGTACTGATCTTCCCTGTCACCATAGCAACTTTCTACGGTCAGGTTCTTTTTAATTTGTTTATTTTTTTGATCATTTTTCAATCTATTTTGTATCTTTTGATTTTATGTTAAAGTTGGGCTCTGCTTCTGGGATGAAGGGGCATTGCCTCAAGCTTCTTGCACCAGAGGCAAACGACCTCACTTCTGGCCTGCTGCTGGCTTGCCTGCATGCTGACTGCATTGGACTATGCTGCCCTTTTGTCCCAGTGAGACATACTTTTCCTGCAAATCTTCTAAGTTGTCTTGGGCCAGAAAATTGTTGGTTCTGTCATTACAGAATTCATTTTGAGGCATTATTTCATAGTTGTTTGGAGGTCAATTTAAGAGAGTTCAGGGGCAGCTAGGTGGTGCAGTGGATAGAGCACCAGCCCTGAAGTTAGGAGGACCTGAGTTCAAAGCCAGGCTCACACCAAACACTTGCCACTTAACTGGCTGTGTGATACTGGGCAAGTCACTTAACCACAATTGCCTAAAGAGAGAGAGAGAGAGAGAGAGAGAGAGAGAGAGAGAGAGAGAGTTCAGGTGAGTTCCTGCCTTGCTCCATCATCTTGGTCTCACTCTCCATGATTCTACAAATAATTTTTTTATGGAAAATGCTACTCCCTGTTTACACTCACCTCACTTTCCTCATATGTGACCACTTTGACTTCATCACTGTTTCTCTGTGAAATCCTTCCTTTACCTCCACCTACAAGTCCTTAAGCTTCCTATGAGGACATGAGGTTGATAAAGGATTTGCTAGCAATGATTTAAGTGAGCATATTAATTTTCACAAGGGTATTTGATGCTAATTTCTAATGAAGAAATGAAGGATTTTGTAACCCTAATATCTAATGAGAGAACAAGAAGCTTTGTCTTTTTTGTCTTGAAATGATTTCAAATATCAATTAGCAGAAAAATAATGGAGAATCTTTGGAAGTGGGGATGGTTAGCTGGAAGCCCTTGCTCTAACTAAATTTCCACTGTATAGTTAGCCATAAAATCTAGTGAGCTTTTGGAGCATTAACTGATAAAGCCACATAAAATTTTAGTATAATACAGATAATCAAATTAGTTTTGTGTCTGAGTGGGTAGTCCATTAACTCTCTCCATGTTCATTCATTTGGCTGAGGTTGGTGGAGAGGAGAAGTATCAATAGTTAAAATACTATTAGTAGATAGTCTAAAAACTGTAATTCTTGACTCTACTTCCCCACATCCTTTTTTTTCCCCTTTGCGATTTGGCTACCACCACTGCAAATAAAGAAGAGAGCCACACAAGACTGAAGTGCTTTATGTATTTTTTTTAATTTCATGGCCAATGAATTCACCATCTAGTGGTAAGACTGCTGGTGATAAGATTCTCTGCACTTAGAGAGGGAGATCCTTAAAAACAAGCACAGCTAGATGATAGGGACAAACTTAATTTATTGTTGTTGTTGTTGTTCACCTAGCTGCTAGAATCTGTATAAATTTGCATTCCACTAAAATAGCCTTAGAGAACCCAAGACCACTTCCATGTCATGATGAGACATAAGAGTAGGACATTTTATGGATGAAATATAGAAGTAAACAGAAGAAACATGATTTCCCATTCTTCTGTTTTTATGAATACAATTTCATTAATTATCTTCCAGGTTTCTGGTGGTAGCCAAGCTATAATTTGGGGAATTCAACCTCCTTAATGAGGCTGATTCTATTATTTCTTTAACTTATTCCTGATTCCAAATGTGAAAACATACCTTAATCATAGTTTTACCTTGTGTCATGAAGTGGAGGTTTTTGTCTTTTTGTTTTGTTTTTGTTTTTAATCAACTATATTTTTGGCCCCGGGAAGGCCAATCTCAAACATAAATATTTTACTCCTGACTTTTCTGCCCAAGCTTCTGCTTATAAAAGTTGAAATAAAATTGGATACCACTAGGAGGCATTATCATTGCTTAAACATTATAGGACAAAATAAAATTAAGCTCATCATTTCCAATAGCTTGTTTTTCCATTATACACTCTAAAAAAATCTGAAATTATCTTGAAAAAATATATGTATGTATATGTATATATGTGTGTATGTGTATATGTGTGCATGTATGTGTGTATACACACATATACACATACAGACATATGTACATATATTTGGGAGATAGCTAAGAAAGAACATATACATACATATCTATATATACATATAGAGATATGTGTATATATGTGTATGTATGTATGTGTGTGTATACATATATACATATATGTATTGTGGGTATATATAATATATATTATATATGTATATAATATACATACATATGTTATACATATGTATACACACACCATATATATATATGGTATGTGTGTGTATGTATGTATGTATCTATACACACACATGTATATGTATGTGTGTATTCCCTGTTCTGTAATTTCATCAATAAAGAGATATTTGAGTCTGGAAATGGCCTCCACCAATGATGCATCTGGGTTATATGTCTGTCATTTATTGTTTCAGAGAGTTGTGTGGCATTAATAAGCTAAGAGACTTACCCATAGCTACACATTAATATGTATGATAGGGAAAAAATTGAACATAGGCCTTCTTGACTCTAAAACCAACTCTCTATCCACTAAGTCACTCTGACATTCATAAAGGTTATAAAGCAAATTTTAAACTCTGTTTAGGTTAATATTCCCTTATGGATGCCATCTAAGTTTCTTATAAGGCCATTGCAAACAACTATTATCAAAAAGCTAAATACTGATTTTTTTTTATCAGGAAATAACTTTAACCATGTCTTTCTTTTTTTGTTTTCCCCACAACCCTCACAAAACACTTTGTACTTTGAGTAGTCCTCAAAAAACCTGTTATATTGAATATTACAAACCACAGAGTTAAGAGGTTCCAACAGAAAGTCACTGAGATTAGAATTCTAATGTATTCTATTCTTGCTGAAGGGTTTCTTTGATTGAATTATAGGCAGGAGGTTTGGAGGTTTCGTGTTTTGGTTATCTTAATTTTTCTTCTTCTTCGCTATATTGGGACTTACAGATCTATTCCTGATCATAGCCAGATGGTGCAGAGGAATTATAAACACTTCCCAGCTGGGGTTGGAAGAGTTTGTTGTTTTTATTGTTTTAAATTTAAAATCTTAAGAAGAATTCAAAATTTCATTGAGTTCTGACTAAAATTGGATCCCAGTAATTTGATCATTTTGATATAGCGTCAGGGACTTTAAAAAAAAATCATGAGTTAAAAGTAAAAGGCACCGAATACTTTTTTGAGAAAGTTGTTGCACCAATGAACACTATTTATTGAGATGCTTCTTCCATGAGTGCAGATGCCAGATCTTCTATTTGTTGCTCATGGCCAAGAGTGGCAAGCTCTGGGTATCACCTAGATTAGTGCTAAGGAGAAAAACAAACAAACAAAAAAAACCATTTTTTCCCTCGAGAAGGACATGTTCTAGGACTTCGGAATTTGGGCTGCAAAACTTCTCCAGCAAACTGGTTTGCAGAAACTTATGTTGTATAGGCCACAAACAACAACAACAACAACAACAACAACAACAACAACAACAATGTGTTATCATCCTCTGCCTTTACTCTAAAGCTGTACAAAATTACCATTAATACTTCCTCATTTTCTTCAGTCTCAAGATTTCTTTGGTGAAAAAGTCATGGGCAAGCAACAGTGGGCAAGCAACAATGGGCAAGCAACAATGGGCAAGCAAATCTCTTGGCTTTATTTTATTCATAAGCATGAAAGAGACACTCTTCAAATAAGAGACCCTAAGAGTCTTGATTCAAATAGTCTTTCTTGGGGACACTGCAGTACCCTAAGTTTTAATCTAGTGTCCTTAGTACATTTATTGAGGTGACATCAGACATATCTATACCCTCCTTGGGGTAGGTAGGTGGCAGAGAGTATAAAGTACTCCCAGTTATTTTACACTGAGTTATTTTAAATGGAGTATCTCTTACTGTCTTTTCTTGCAGGGTTTTATTTGTTTATATAGGAATGCTGATGATTTACATGGATTTACTTTATATCCTACTACTTTGCTAAAATTATTAATTCTTTCAAAAACTTTTTGATTGAGTCTTTGGAATTTTCCAGGTATATCATCTGTAAAAATAAATAGTTTTATTGCTTCATTTCCAATTCTAATTCCTTCTATTTCTTTTTTCTTCTCTTACTACTATTACTAAGATTTACAATACCACATCCTTGTTACATACTTGATCTTACTGGGAAGGCTTCTAGTTTAACTCCATTACAAATAATGATTACCAATGGTTTTAGATAAATACTTTTTTTTAATCAATTTTATCAATTTAAGGAAAAATCCATTTTACCTATACTTTCAAGTGTTTTGAATAGAAATGAGTGTTACATTTTATCAAAAGCCTTTTCTGCATTATTAATATAATTGTATGGTTTTTGTTACTTTTATTATTGATACAATCAATTATTTTAATAGTTTTCCTTGTGTTAAACCATTCCTGTATTTCTGGTATAAATCCTGCTTGGTCATAATGTGTAATCTTTGTAATATATTGCTATAATCTTTAAGCTAGTATTTTATTTAGGATTTTTGCATCCATATTCATTAATGAAATTGTTCTATAATTTTCTTTCCTTGTTTTTACTTTTCCTGATTTAGGTATCAATATCATCTTTGTATCATAAAAGAAGTTTGGTAGGGCCCTTTCTTTGTCTATTATTCCAAATAATTTATTTAATATTAGAATTAGTTGGTCATTAAATATTTGATAGAATTCACTTGTCAATCCATCTGGTCCTGGTGCTTTTTAGGAAGCTCATTTTTTACCTGTTCAGTTTCATTTTCAAAATAGGTATATTAGATATTCTATTTCCTCTTCTGCTAACCTAGACACTTTATATTTTTGTAAAAATTCTTACATTTGACTTAAATTATTAAATTTATTGGCACATCATTGGGCAAAATGACTCCATATAGTTGCTTTGATTTCATCTTCACTAATGGTATATTCGCTCTTTTCATTTCTAAAATAGTGATTTTGCTCTCTCTCTCTCTCTCTTTTTCTTTCTCTCTCTTTTAAATCACATTAACCAGTAGCTTATCTATATTATTGTTTTTCATAAAACCAACTCCTAGTTTTATTTATTAATTCAATGTTTTTTCATTCAATTTTATTAATCTCACCTTTATTTTTTAGGATTTTCAATTTAATGTTTAGTTGAAAATTTTTGGTTTGTTCTTTTTCTAGGTTTTAGATTGCTTACCCACTTCATTGCATTGGGAAAGAACTGGAAATTATGGGGATGCCCATTACCTGGGAAATGGCTGAACAAGTTGTGATACATGATTGTGATAAAATGCTACTGTGCTAAAAAGAAATGGTGAGCTCAATGATCTTAGAAAACCATAGACAGACTTGTACAAAATAATGAAGAGCGAAATGAGCAGAACCAAGAGAACATTGTATACAATAAGAGCAATTTTGTTTTAAGAACAACTTTGAGTGACTAAGTCATTTTATCTATTACCCAAATTAACTACAAGGGACCTATGAAGGAAGATACTATCTGCATCCAGAGAAAGAACTGATAAATAGAAGTATATATAGAATGATTTTACATATATATGTATATTTGTGTCTAATGATAATCATTTCTAGAGTTGAGAGGGGAGGGAAGAAAAAAGGGAAAAAGAAAGTTACATGATAATTTTATCATTTCTTTAAAAGGAAGAGCAAATTATACATAATCGTTTTTCAGTTTCATGTGAAATCATCTTTTTTTCTATTCTGCTATGTTATGGATAAGTTTGTTTTATTTCTTAAATTCAAGATAACATAAATAAAAAAATTAAAAAGCTGAACACCCTGTAAACTCATCAATGTTGTCAGAGAAATCTCCCTTTATCAATGCTCTATATATGCTTTTTAAAGACCATGTTAGTCTTCTCCATGTGACTCCATAAATCTCCCATAAAACATTCAAAATTATGTATTTATGTTTTCCAATGGATTCTCTTAATATTTCATAGATTCAAATATAACTGTAAAGTTTTAAAATAAATTTTGTTCTTTCAAACAATATATATTTCCCCTCTCTCCCATAAGGGAATGGGATTGAAAAAGGGGAAGGGAAGGAAAAGAGAAGGGGAAGGTGAGGGAAGGGGAAAAAGTGGAGAAAGGGGAGTGAAAAGGAGAGGGAAAGGGGAGAGAAAGGAAACATCAAGAGGACAGGGAAGGGGAAGGGAAAGGAATACAATCTTTATTATGATCATAAATATTTCAGCTATACAAGTTTTTCACTTTCATTATATGGTTATCATATCTAATATTCCACTAATGGATTTTAAATGTATATGCCAACATAATGAAAGATCTGGTAAGTTCTTCCAAGTTGGAAACATTTCAATGACAAATGGTGTCTGATGAACTTGGATCAACCTCCTTGGTACTAAGAGAATCATCAGCCAAAGTTCAGGTAACAAGTAGTGATATATTTTAACCATGGTGACAGATTGTTTCTGAGGACATGGTCAGGAAAAGAATACAGCATTTAAGTCTTATTTTTATTTTTTAACTAATTAATTAGTACTTCAAGGGAAGATGATAAGTGGAATTCAGTTGGATTGCTCAGAAAACTATTTTTATTTTCCCCATAGCCATACATATCTTTTTTTTTTAAAGCATATTGTGGAATGTCTGAAAGAAGCTGCTTATTCCATCTTCATCTTCATTAATGAAAGTGACAGACACTGTTTTGTGGGAATCTTCTTTTTTCCCATAATGAATACATTTCAGTTGAAAAACGAATTATGAGGAGTACATTCACTGATATATAAAAAGTCAGCAAAGCCAGAGATTATGAATCTATTTATCCTCTTCTCAGATTTCTAATTTTAGGGGCATTTGGTACATAAAAGTATCTTGTCACTTTCCATATTAGAAAGCAAGGTTAAGAAAACCCTTCTAATCTTGAGGTACACTTGTGTGCTAAGAATCGTAATTAAGGTAGGAATATTTCAGTTTTCTTAATTAATTTATTTTGATTTATCAGCAATCATTTCTATAAGCTTTTGAGCTTTAAATTTTCTCTTCCTCTCTCTCCACCTCCCTCCCCAAGACTGCATGCAATCTGATATAGGCAATACATATACATTCCTATTAAACATATTTTCATATCAGTCATGTTGTAAGGAAGAAATAGAACCAACAGAAAGAACTACAAGAAAAAGGAAACAAAACAAATCAGAAAAAAAAGGGCAAATAGTATGCTTTGATCTGCATTCAAACTCCATAGTTCTTTCTTGGGATGTGGATAGCATTTTCCATCATGAGACATTTGAAGATGTCTTAGATCCATGCATTGCTGAGAAGGGCTAAGTCTATCAAAGTTAGTCATCACATAACATGGCTGTTAGTATGTACAATACTCTCCTGTTCTACTCACTTCACTCACCATCAATCCATACATGTCTTTTAAGGTTTTTCTGAAGTCCACCTACTCATCATTTCTTATAGCACACTAGTAAGGAATATTTTCTTTTCCATGACTTCTCATCATGTGAAATTCTGGACTATTTCTACCACTACCATTTGACTACTATACATCTGAATGTTATATTTCATCACATTTATGGCATAAAATACAGTATGAGCAAATTGATTTGCATATTCACAGTGAATGCACATATATATATGCATATATACATATATACACATATGTATGTGTGCATATATATACATATATATATGTATATGCATATACACACATTTAAGCCACCTTAAATTTTGACAGTGTAGTGGTAATGATTTACCATGACCTTTATCTATATAGAAGTGATGGAAGAATATTTTTAATTTATTTTTTTTCCCAAAGAAGAAGAATATTTTAAATGTATTTTTCCCAAAGACAATTTTTTGATTCATTTAAAAACTGAGTTTCAAATTCACCCATTTTCTTCTTCCCTTGGCCCCTCCTTGAAAAGGTAAGCAGCTTGATATAGATTATACATATGCAGTCATGTAAAAAGTGAATTCCAGATTAGCCTTGTTATAAAAGAAAAAAAAGGGAAAAAAGCAAGAAGAATACAGAAAATTTAAAAATAGGTATGCTTTGATCTGCATTCAGTCTCCATCAGTTCTTTCTCTGGAGGTGGATGGTATTTTTTTGTCCTACATTCTTTGGAACTGTCTCAGATCACTGTATTGCTTAGAACAGCTGTCATTCACAGTTCAATATCATACACAACTGCTGTAGCTAAGTACAATGTTCTGATTCTGCTCACTTCACTTTGCATCATTTTTTATGTCTTCCAAGTTTTTTTTTCTGAAGTCATCCTATTCATCATTTCATACATATATATATATATATATATATATATATATATAAATTTATTTATTTTTAGTTTTTAACATTTACTCCCAAAAGATTTTGAGTTCCAAATTTTCACCCCATCTCACTCCTCCCCCCACTCCAAGATGGCATGCATTCTAAATACCCCTTCCTCTAGTCTGCCCTCACTTCTATCTCTCCCCTCCCCTTCTCTTACCCCCTTCCCCTTCTATTTTCCTGTAGGGCAGGAGAGACTTCTGTACACCATTTCCTGTATTTCTTATTTCCCAGTTGCATGTGAAAACTTTTTTTTAAACATGTATTTTTAAAACTTCAGGTTCCAAATTTTCTCCCTTCCTCCCTCCCCACCCACCCTTGTTGAAAAGGCAAGCAACTCAATATAGGTTATACATGCGCAGTTATGCAAAACACTTCCATAGTAGACATGTTGTGAAAAACTAACTACATTTCCCTTCATCCTATCCTGCCCCCTATTTATTCTATTCTTTCTTTTGACCCTGTCCCTCCTCAGAAGCATTTGCTTCTGATTACTCCCTTTCCCAATCTGCCCTCCTCTCTATCATCCCCCTGCTCTCTTGTCCCCTTCCCCCCCTATTTTCCTGTAGGGTAAGAGAGATTTCCATACCCAATTGAATGTGCATGTTATTCCCTCCTTAAGCCAAATCCTATGAGAATAACATTCATCCATTCCCTCTCATCTTCCCCCGTTTTCCCTCCACTGTAAAGCCTTTTCTTTTCTATTTTTTGTGAGATAATTTACCCTGTTCTACCTCTCCCTTTCTTCTTCTCTGAGTATAATCTTCTCTCATACCTTAATTTTGTTCTCCAGATACGACCCCTTCTTCTTCAACTCACCCTGTGCCCTTTACCTATGTATGTATGTATGTATGTATGTATGCATGTATGTATGTATGCATGTATGTATGTATCTACATACACACATAAAATTTTTCCCCCTCCAACTACCCTAATACTGACAAGGGTCTCATGAGTTATAAATATCATCTTTCCATTCAGGAATGTGAACAGTTGAACCTTAATAACTCTCCCATGATTTCTCTTTCCTGTTTCCCTCTTCATGTTCCACTGGAGTCCTGTATTTGAAAGTCAAATTTTCTATTCAGCTCTGGTCTTTTCATCAAGAATACTTAAAAGTCCTCTATTTTATTGAATTACAATTTTTTCCTCTGAAGATTATACTCAGTTTTGCTGGGTGGGTGATTCTTGGTTGTAATCCTATCTACTTTGCCCTCTGGAATATTATATTACATGTCTTGCGGTGCTTTAATGCAGAAGCTGCTACATCTTGTGTTATCCTGATTGTGTTTCCACCATACTTGAATTGTTTCTTTCTGGCTGCTTGTAATATTTTCTCCTTGACCTGGGAACTCTGGAATTTGGCTACAATATTCCTAGGAGTTTTCCTTTGGCGATCTCCTTCAGGAGAAGATCTTTGGATTCTTTCAATTTCTATTTTGCCCTCTGGTTCTAAAACATCAGGGCAGTTTTCCTTGATAATTTCTTGAAAGATGATGTCTAGGCTCTTTTTTTGATCGTGGCTTTCAGATAGTGCAATAATCTTTAAATTATCTCTCCTGGAACTATTTTCCAGATCAATTGTTTTTCCAATGAGATATTTCACATTGCGTTCTTTGCTTTTTTAAATTTTATTAATTTATTTTGATTTGTCAACAATCACTTCCATATGATTTTGAGTTGAAAAATTTTCTCCCCCTTCCTCCCCCCACCCTCCCCAAGACAGCACACAATCTGATATAGGCTTTACATTTACATACCCATTAAACATATTTTCACATTAGTGAACTTGTAAGTAAAAATTAAACCAATATGAGAAACCATCAGAAAGATGAAGCAAAACTCAACAGAAGGTAAAAATAAGTGATAGCGATTTAAGTTCCATAGTTCTTTCTTTGGATGTGGACAACATTTTCCATCCTGAGGCCTATGGAGATGTCTTAGATCCTTGTAATGCTGAGAAGTGTGCAGTTTAACAATCTTAGTCATTGCATAACATGGCTGTATTGTGTACAAAGTCCTCTTGGTTCTGCTCACTTCACTCAGCATCAGACCAGATAGGTCTTTCCAGGTTTTTCCACATTATTCTCTAATTTTTCATTCTTTTGGATTTGTTTTATAGTGTCTTGATTTCTCATATATTCACTAGCTTTCAATTGCTCCATTCTAATTTTTAAGGAAGTATTTTCTTCAGCAATCTTCTGGACTTCCTTTTCCACTTGGTCAATTTTGCTTTTTAGTGCATTCTTCTCTTCATTGGCTTTTTGGACCTCTTTTGCCATTTGGGTTAGGCTATTTTTTAAGGTGTTATTTTCTTCAGTATTTTTTTGGGTTTCCTTTAGCATGCTGTTGACTTGTTTTTCATGATTTTCTTGCATCCCTCTCATTTTTCTTCCCAGTTTTCCCTCTATTTCTTTTACTTGCTTCTCAAAATCCATTTTGAGCTCTTCCAAGGCCTGGGACCGATTCATATTTTCCTTGGAGGCTTTGGAAGTAGGAGCTTTGACTTTGTTGTCTTCTTCTAGTTGTATATTTTGATCTTCTTTCTCACCAAATTAAGATAATATATTATGACTCTTTTTGTGCTGCTTACTTATGATCTCGGCCAATTACTCAAGTTTTAAACCCTTTGTTAAGGTAAAAGTCTGCTTCCAATGAGGAGAATGTACTGTCCCAAGCTTCAGGGGTTTATACAGCTGTTTTCAGAGATACTTGTAGGGACCTGTAAATTTTCAGTTCTTGCAAGTTCGTATGATAAGGGGCGAGGTGTTTACTCCTTTCCTGGCCTATGCTCTGGCCTATTAGTGAATACAAGTACTCCTTTCTGTCATGGAACTGTGAAGAAGGTTTCCTCTCCACTGCCACTACAAGCTCCACCATGCCAACACTCCTCCTCATCCCAGGACTGCCCCCAAGAACTGTGACCCAGATCCAAGCATGGGCAAAGCAAGAGATTCCTGCTTCAGCACTGGCAAATAGATCCCTGAAATCTCCCTCTGATCAGCCACATGATTCCCCTTCAGTCTATAGGCCTGAAGCTCAGGATGCAGCCACTGCCCCGGTGCCCACGCCTCTGGGGCGGACTCTGACCTAGCTCCTCTCTCAGCACCACAGAAACAGACTTTTCCCACTGACCTTCTAAGTTATTTTTGGTGTTTGTGGGTTCAGAGGTCTGGAAGCCACCACAGCTGCCTGAGATTCAGTCCTCTGAGGCCTGCTCCAGGTTCATTGCAGTCTGAGTGCCCAAGTCACACTGAGTTCGTCTCCCCTCCCAGCATGACATATGTTTCAGATCAACCATCCAGGTTGTCTTGGACTGGAAATCTGCTTCACTCTGTCTTTTTGTGGGTTCTGTTGCTTTAGCATTTGTTTAGAGCCATTTTTATAGGTATTTGGAGGGGTTTGGGGGAGAGGTCAAGGAAGTTACAGCTTTCGCTCTGCCATCTTGGCTCTGCCCCCTCATCCTTTCTTAGAGCAAAGTAGTATTCCATCATAATCATGTACAAAACTTGTTTAGACATTCCTAAGTGATGAGCATCCACTCAATTTCTTATCATTTGTTATCACAAAAAAAATGGCTATGAACATTTTGTACATATAGATTCATTTCCTTTTTCTTTCCTCTCTTTTGTATACAGACCTATCAATGGTATTGCTGGGTTATAGCCCTTTAGGCATAGTTCCACATTGCTCTGCAGAATGGTTGAATCAGTTCACAACTCCACCAACATTGCATTTGTATCCCAATTTCTTCCACACCACCTACAACATTTGTCATTTTGCTTTTCTATCATATTAGTCAATCTGATAGGTGTGAGGTGGCACTTCAGAGTTGTTTTAATTTTCATTTATCTAATCAATAGTGATTTAGATAATTTTAATATGACCATAAATAGCTTTGATTTCTTCTAAAAACTGTTCATATCCTTTGACCTTTTCTCAATTGGAGAATGACTTATATTCCTACAAATTTGTCTCAGTTGTCTGTATATTTGAGAAAGAAGGCTTTTATCAGAGAAAGTATAAAATTCTTCCCACTTTCTTGCTTTTCTTCTAATCTTGGCTGCATTGGGTTATTTTTAATTTAATGTAATAAAATTAATAATGTTACATCTTATAATCTGCTCTGTTCCTTATTTGGTCATAAATTCTTCCCTATCCATAGATTTGACAGATATCTTTTCCTATGTTCCCCTAATTTCCTTATGATTTTTTTTTTTGGTGAGGCAATTGGGGTTAAGTGACTTGCCCAAAGTCACACAGCTAGTGAGTGTATCTAAGGCCAGATTTGAACTCAGGTCCTCCTGACTCCAGGGCCACAGCTTTATCCACTGTGCCACCTAGCTGCCCTTATGACATTATTTTTTATTCTAAATCATATACCTATTTTTACCTTATCATGGCATACAGTGTAAAATGTTGGTCTATGCCTAGTTTTGCCAAACTGTTCTCTGGATTTCACAGCAATTTTTGTCAAAAAAACGAATTCTTGTCTCAAAAGCTTGGATCTTTGAGTTTATCAAACATTGTATTACTATGGTCATTTATTAATGTATATTGTGTACCTAATCTATTCCACTTATCACCAATCTAATTCTTAGCCAGTACCAGATTGTTTCAATGATTAGCCCTTTGTAATACAGTTTCAGATCTGGTATGGCTAGGCTACTTTCCTTCACATTTTTCTCTCATTGATTCCCTTGATAATCTTGAACTTTTGTTCTTCCAGAAATTTTGTTATTATTTTTTTCTTTCTCTGTAAATGATTTTGGTAGTTTTATTGGTATTGCACTGAAAAAGTAAATTAATTTAGGTGTAATTGTGATTTTTATCATATTGTCTGAGCCTACCCACAAAAAAGTAATATTTCTCCATTTGTTTAGCTCTCAATTTATTTCTGTGAAAAGTGTTTTGTAGTTCTATGCATATTTTTTCTGGATTTGTCAAGTATTTTATATTATCTGTTGTTATTTAAAATGGGAATTCTCTTTCTATCTTTTGCTGCGGGACTTTGTTGATAATAAATAGAAATGTTGATGTTTTATATGGGCTTATTTTGTATCTTGAAACTTTGCCAAAGGTATTAATTGTTTCAATTAGTGTTTTAATTGATTTGCTAGGATTCTCCAAGCATACTGTTGTATCATTTGCAAAGAGTAATAGCTTTGTTTTCTAATTGCCTATTTTGATTCTTTTTCAATTTCTTTTAATTCTCTTATTGCTATAACCAGCATTTCGAGTCGAATATTGAATAACAATGTTGATAACAGCATCTTTGTTTCATCCCAGATCTATCTAGAAATCTTCTAGATTATCCACATTATACATAATGTTTCTTGATGGTTTTAAATAGACACTACTTATAATTTTAAGGAAAGATTTATTTATTCCTATGTTTTCAAATGTTTTTAATAGGAATGAGACTTGTATTTTCTCAAAAGCTTTTTATCTGCTTTTACTTAAATAATCAAAAGACTTTTTTTTTTATTATTGATGTAGTGAATTATACTGATAGTTTTACTAATATTGAACCAGCCCTGCTTTCCTGGAAAATATTCCCCCAGTCATATGATATTATTTTTCATATATATTGCCAGCACCACATTTGTGTCATAAAAAAGAATTTGATATGACTTCCTTTTTGCTTATTTTTCCTTTTCTTTTTTTGTGTGATTATTTATTTACACTTAATTGTATCTCTTTTTTTTCCAATTACATGTGAAGATAGTTTTCAACATTCTCTTTTATAAGATTTTGACTTCCAAATTTTTTGTCCCTCCCACTCGTCTTCTCTTCCCTTCTCCCCAGTACACCAAGGAATATGATATTGACTATTACTGTGCAATTATGTTGAACATATTTCCACATTAGTCATGTTGCAAAAGAAGAATCAGAACAAAAAGAAAAAAAAACACAACAAAGAAAAAAAGAGAGAAAATAATAGGCTTTGATCTGCATTCAGACTCCATAGTTCTTCCTCTGGATCTGGATAGTATTTTCTATCATGATTCTTTTGGAATTGTCTTAGATTGTTGTATTACTGATAAGAGTTAACTCTATTAAAGTTGATTGTTGCACAACGTTGCTGTTACCATGTGCAATGTTCTCCTCGATCTACTCAATTCACTTTGCATCAGTTTGTGTAAATTTTCCCAGGTTTTTCTGAAATCTGCCTGCTTATCATTCCCTAATTGATGGGCACCCCCTCAATTTCCAATTCTTGGCTACCACAAAAAGAATTAGTATAAATATTTTTGTACATGTGAGTCTTTTTTCCTTTTTTGTGATCTCTTTGGGATACAGATCTAGTAGTAGTATTGCTGGATCAAACGGTATGCACAGTTTTATACCTTCAGGCATAGTTCCAAATCATTATCTAGAATTGCTGAATCAGTTCACAACTCCACCAACAATGCATTAGTGTTTCAATTTTTCCACCTCTTCTCCAACATTTATAATTTTTGTTTTCTATCATATTAGCCAAACCGACAGATGTGAAGTGGTACCTTAGATATGTTTTCATTTGCTTTTCTCTAACCAATAATGAGTTAGAACATTTATTATATCAATATAGATAGCGTAAATTCTTTATCTTAAAACTGCCTGTTCATATCCTTTGATTATGTATCAATTGGGGAATGGCTTGTATTTTTATAAATTTGACTCAGTTCTCTATGTATTTTAGAAATAAGGTGTTTATCAGGGACACTAGCTGTAAAAATTGTTTTCCAGCTTTCTGCTTCCCTTCTAATCTGTCTTCCATTGACTTTGCTTCTATAAAATATTTTAATTTAACATAATAACAAAATTATTTAGTCCTTATTTCACAATGCTCTCTATTTCATTTTTCAAAAGAATGAAAAATAGAAGAAAATGTGAAGTACCTCATTGGAAAACCCAGTGACCTGGAAAATAGATCCATGAGAGATAATCTCACAATAATTGGATTACATGAAAGCTATAATCAAAAGGAAGACCTGGAGAGTATCTTTCAAGAAATTATCAAGGGAAATTGCCCTGATATCCTGGAATCAGAGGGCAAATGATCTACCAATCATCTTAGGAAAGAGATCTCAATATAAAAACTCCAACGAACATTATAGCCAAATTTCAGAACTATCAGGTCAAGGAAAAAATATTCCAAGTGGTCAGAAAGAAACAATTCAAATATCAGGGGGCCATAATCAGGATTACACAGGAATTAGCAGTTACAAAATTAAAAGACTGTAAGTCATGTAACATAAAATTCTGAAAGACAAAGAAGCTAGGAATACAACCAATAATCACTCCCCATTGAAATTAAACATAACACTTCAAGGAGAAAAAGTGGTCACTCAATGAAACAGAAGGATTTCAAGCTTCCATAAAGAGAAGACCAGAATTGAACAACAAAAAGTTGATCTCCAATATCAAGACCCAAGAGAAGTCCAAAAAGGTAAAAAAGGGAAAGAACACATAAAGGTTTCAATGGAGCTGAACTGTTTACAGCCCCTATGTGGGAAGATGATACTTGTAATTCTTAAAAAATTCTACCACTAATAGTACATCTACAAGTGCAGCTAGTACATAAACAAAGGATATAGCTATAAGGCAAACTTAAGGGAATGACATAAAAATATTCAAGGGACTAGAAAGAGGTGTACACTGGGTGCAGAAGGAAGAGAGAGGTAAAATGGGGTAAATTATTTCACATGAAGAGACACAAAGGCCTATTACAGTGGAGGGGAAACTGGGAGGGTGAGTGATTAGTATTGCTTGAACCTTATTCTCATCAGTATTGGCCCAAAAACAAAATAATATACACAATCAGTTGAATACAGAAATCTATCTTATCAGACAGAAAAGTAGGAAGGGTGGAAATTAAATAAAGGCAGAGGTGGGGAGAGAAACCAATGGAAGAGAGTGCAAACTAGGTGAGATGGTATACAGAAGTCAAACACCATTGAGGAGGGAAAGTGTGAGAGGAGAGAGAAGACAAGCAAGAGGAAAAATAGGATGGAGAGAAATACACAGTTAGAAATCATAACTGTGAATGGGATGAAATCTCCCATAAAACAGAATCAGACAGCACAGTGGATCAAAAACCAGAATCCGGCAATATGTTGTTTACAAGAACGACACTTGAAGCAAAGAGACACCCAGAGAGTAAAGGGAAGGGAGTAGAGCAGAATCTATTATGCTTTATCTGAAGTAAAAAAAAAAAAAGTAGGGGTAAGCAATTCTGATCTTATATAAAGCAAAGGCAAAAATAGACCTAATTAAAAGAGATAAGGAAGCTAAATATATCTTACTAAAAGGTACAATAGACAATGAAATAATATCAATATTAAACATATAAACATATATACACTAAGTGGTATAGCATCCATATTCTAAAAGGAGAAGTTAAGCAAGTTACAGCTTCATATTACATTAAATGAAAAAGCTTTTGTATAAAGCCAATGCATCCAAGATTAGAAGGAAAACAGAAAGCTGGGAAACAATAGTGACAGCAAGCATCTCTGATAAATGCCTCATTTTTTTAAATACATAGGGAACTGAGTTATATTTATAAGAATAGAAGCCATTCCCCAATTGATAAATGGTCAAAGGATATGAACAGGCAGTTTTCAGATAAAGAAATCAAAGCTATCTATAAGCATATGAAGAAGTGCTTTAAATCACTTTTGATCAGAGAAATGCAAATAAAAATAACTCTAAGGTACCTCCTTACATCTATGAGATTGTCTAATATGAAAAAAAAAAGAAAATGATAAATGTTGGAGAAGAGGTGGGAAAATTATGACACTAATGCACTATTGGTGGAGTTGTGAACTGATCCAACCATTCTGGAGAGCAATTTGGAACTATACCCAAAAGGCAACAAAACTGTGCATACTCTTTGATGCAGAGATACCACTAGTAGGTCTGTATCCAAAAGAGGTAATAACAAAAAAAGAAAAGGACCTACATGTGTAAAAATGTATGTAACAGCCTTTTCTGTGGTGGCAAAATATTAGAAATTGGGGGGATGCCTATCATTGGGAAATGACTGAATAAGCTGTGGTATATGAATGTAATGGAATACTACTGTGCAATAAGAAATGATGAACAGACAAATTTCAAAAATCCTGGAAAGAACTTATATGAACTGATGAAAAGTGAAATGAGCAGAATCAGGAAAACATTGTACATACTGGAAAACATCGCATCAACAATATTGTGTAATAATCAAGTATGAATGATTCAGTTTTTTCTCAGTAATACAATGATCTGAGACAAATACAAAGGACTCATGAAGGAAAATGGTATCCACATCCAGACTCAGAATGACAATCAAAGTATACTTTTTTCACTCTCTTTATTCTTTTTTCATTTTTTTTTCTTTTAATGTGTTTCTTCTTACACAATTGTGGTTAATATGGAAATACATGTTTTACATGTGCAATCTGCATAACCTGCATAACTGTTCACAACTCCACCATAACATGCATAACCTGCCCATGTATAGCCTATATCAAATTGCCTACCATTTAAGGAAGAGGAGAGGAGAGAGATGGAGTGAAAAAAAATTAGAACTCAAAATCTTGTAAAAATGAATGCTAAAGATTGTCTTGACATGTAATTTGCAAAATAAATAAATAAAGACACACTCTGATACAATTAAAAGATGCAGCCAAGATCACCTCCCTGCTGTTCGTGTGATGAAGTGTAAAAGGCATCGGACCAGTAAATAGAAAACTGAAGTTTTAAACCCAATTCTGTCTATCACTAGATTTGTTACTCTAGGCAGGAATTTTATCTTTGACTCATTTTCTTCACCTGTAAAATGGGATTAATATTATTTCTCTACATCCTGGATTATTAGGATTGAATGAACTGATGTAATATAGATAAAAATGGGTCAAATTTCCTGAATATTTGAAAATGGAGAAGTTTAAAGTACAAAAGTTCTGTTATAGTTATTTTCCTAGCACTTAGATGTGCTTGAGTTCACTTCTGGATTCAGGACTGCTTCAAAAAGCAGTATGGCATTTGAATGGTAAATAAGTGTTTCCAATACATATTTAATAAGCTCTTTCTATGTGACAGGCATTATGGTAGGTACTGGGGATACAAGTACAAAGAATGAAAAGATCTCCACTCTCAACTTTACATTATAATATAATGCTAACACTGGTCTACAGTAGGCAGTTATCTAGCTATACATATGTTTTGTCATAAGTAGAGATAAAGGAATCAGAGAGTATAGATGAGCTATTTTTAAAATGAATTCTCATGAATCTCTCACTGTTTGATGTTTATAATTTCATGATTGGTATTTTCACTATTATTTTTCTATTTTCTATTTTCATCCACCAACTTCTAGGCCTATGTTTCTACAGAGGAATAAAATGTCTCCCACCTTGTTTTTGTTTTTTCATATGACATTTATATATCTTCTTAATTGGTTTTGAATTGGCAAGCCTAACTCCATGTGTTTACAAGCTGTTTCCCTCAAAACTCTGGGGCACATGAGTCATATTTTTTTTTAAATTATTCAAATTCCCTCTTAACAGGATTTAATTTTCTCAAAAGCTTTCTGTAATTTTTCGATTACTGTCTAATTGTCCAAATTTCTTCATTTTCTTCTTACAGATCTTAAAAAGTTCATTATCTTAGTCATTTTAATCATCTTTAATTGCCAAAGGCCTGCTCATCACAGACAGATTCTTTTATAGATGTCTTCTCAGTAAAGTAGTTTGTTTAAAATTTTTAATTTTCTCTCATCAACTTGCCGTACATAAGAATACATTAGGCATTTTTGTTCCCCTACTTTTTTTCTTTCTTTAGACAACATTAATGAAATATGCTATTTTTTTCTTTCTTCAACTTTCCATTCTCAATATGAATTTTTCTCTCCTTTTCAGAATGTCATCTTAGTCATTTTCTAATATGGAAGTATCTGAATCTTCTAATATTTGATGGTGGTTTAATTTGGTCCCTGTATTTTAAGGTGTTTTAGACTGGCACGGTTGTGGTTGAATCTCAAGCTGGCTAATGGTATAGGAAAATAGTAGATTGGAATGTTAAAATAGGACTGAGTAGCTTAAACGGAAGGAGATGCTGAGCTAGATTGGTCAAGCATAAAAAGAAACTTGCACTGGGCAAACCAGGAACTGAATACAGGCTTTCTGATTTGGAAAATTAGATGGAGTAAAACTAGATGCATGAGGTAAGACTTGGAAGAAATAGAAACAGAACTTCCAAGGTCTCTTGACTGTTATGCTGAATTTCTATGTTCACGTTTCCATGTCCTTCAAACTATTCCGAAGAGTAGGCACCTTTACCACCTATGCACATTTTCAGCACTTGTTCTGTGCTTCTTAGGAATCCTTTTCACTTGTTCTTTAATTGCACAATCAGGGGTGTGATACAATGAAGGGGATAAAATCAAGAACGAACTGTGACATCATCCCCAATAATTAGAGACAACTAACCAATTCATCAACTAAACTGGACCACATATGCAATATTTCAGACTTGGGGCCCATCTCCAAAAGTAGTATTAGGTTAAATTGAGATAATAAATATGAAGCACATTGAAAGATTTTATGGAATTTTATAAATTACATTTAATGTTATTGTTATTACTATTATTAATATTAGCCTGTGATCACTAGGTTTCCAGTCTGGTGATGACTTAATTTCTTATGGATACTGTACTCTTTTTTCCCCCAACATATATATGTATTTTATTATTTCTTTCACAATTATAAAGAAAAAATTAGCATCCATTTTTTAAAAATTTTGAGTTCCAAATTCTCTCTCTCCCTCCCAACATTCTCTTCTCCTTGAGAAGGCAAGCAATTTGATGTTGATTATACATGTGAAGCTATGTTTAGCCATGTTACAACAAAAAACAAAAATAAAAAGAAGAAAAATAAAGAAAAAAATTAAAATATGCTTCAATCTGCCTTCAGAGTTCATCGGTTATCTTTCTGGAGGTGGATATAATTTTTCATCTCATGTCCTTTGGAAATGTTGCGCAATGTTCTCCTTGTTTTGCTCCCTACATTTATATCAGTTCGTATAAGCCTTCCCAAGTTTTTTCGGAAAGCCTTCTGCTCATCATTGTTTTTTACACCACAATGTTACTCCATCACAATCATATACCACAGATTCTTCAGCTACTCACCAATTAATAGGGGTCCCCTTGATTTCCAATTCTTTGCACCCAAAAAGAGTATATATATATATATATATACACACATATATATATATACATATATATATGCACATGTATATATACATATATATATACATATATATATATATACACACACATATATATATACATATATATATACATATATATATATACATATATATATACACGTGTATATATACATATATATATATACGTATATATATACGTATATATATACGTATATATATACGTATATATAATATATATATATATATATATATATATATGTAATACACACACACACACACACACATAGTAAAAAAAAATGGTCTACTTCCCCCCTTTTCCTCCTACCTCTTTATGATAAAGACCTAGTATGGGTATTACTGAATCAAATGGTATACAGAGTTTGACAGCCCTTTGGGAACAGTTCCAAATTGTTTTTCAAAATGTTTGGACTAGTTCCCAGATCCACCAACAGTGCACGTGTCCCCATTTTTCCAAATCCACTCCAGCATTTGTCATTTGCCTTTACTTTCATGTTAGCCAATCTGATCTTTGTGAAGTAATATCTCAGAGTTGTTTCAATTAGAATTTCTCTAATCAAAAACATTGAGATCATTTTATGTGATTATTGACAGCTTTGATTTCTTCATCTGAAAACTGCTTATTCATATCTTTGACCATTTATCAATTGTGGCAAGGCTCTTATTTTTATAAGTCTGGCTAAGTTCTCCATATATTTGAGAAATGAATGCTTTAGATGTGGGAAAATTGGAACACTAATACATTGTTGGTGGAGTTGTGAAATGATCCAACCATTTTGGAGAACAATTTGGAACTATGCCTGAAGGGCTACAAAAACTTGCATACCTTTTGATCCAGCAATAGCACTCCTAGGGCTATATCCCAAAAAGATCAAAAAAATGGGAAAAGGACCCACATGTACAAAAATATTCATAGCAGCTCTTTTCGTGGTGGCAAAGAATTGGAAATTGAGAGGATGCCCATCAATTGGGGAATGGCTGAGCAAATTGTGGTGTATGAATGTAATGGAATACTATTGTGCTATAAGAAATGATGAACAGCTGACTTCAGAACAACCTAGAAAGACTTGTATGGTCTGAGGCTGAGTGAGTGAGCAGAACCAAGAGGACTTTGTACACAATAACAGCCACATTATGAAATGACTAATATTGTTAAACTGCACCCTTCTCAGCATTACAAGGATCTAAGAAATCTCCAGAGGCCTCAGGATGGAAAATGCTGTCCACATCCAAAGAAAGAACTATGGAACTTAAATCGCTGTCACTTATTGTTTACCTTCTGTTGAGTTTTGTTTCATCTTTCTGATAGTTCCTCCTATTGGCTTTAATTTTTACTCAGAACTTCATTAATGTGAAAATATGTTTCCTAGGAATGTAAATGTAAAGTCTATATCAGATTGTGTGCCATCTTGGGGAGGGTGGGAGGGACGAAGGGGGAGAAATATTTTCAACTCTAAAGAATATGGAAGTGATCGTTGATAAATCAAAATAAATTAATAAAATTTAAAAAACAAAAACAAAAACAAATATGGGAGTGAAGAAGGGTACGCTTTGGTTGCCTGATCAGAACATTTTTCTTGCTGTGTACCTTGAGTGTTACAATAGCTAATAAATGGGTCTGAGGGCCAGAGAAGCTCAAAAAAAAAAAAGAAAAGAAAGAAAGAAAGAAATGAATCCTTTATCACAGAAGTTGCTGTAAAATTTTCCTCCAGTTTTCTGTTTTCCTTCTAATTCTGGCTGCATCCGTTTTGTTCATGGAAAAATGCATTTTTAAAAAAAATTTATGTAATGAAAATTACCAATTTTATATCCTGTGATCCTCTCTAACTTTTGTTCAATCCTAAACTCTTCTCTTATGCTTAGATCTGGCATGTGAAATTTTTGATGCTCCCTTAAATTATTTATTAAATCACCCTTTAAGTCTAAATCATTTATCCAGTTTACTTACTCTTTGTATACCTTGTGAGATGCTGGTTTAGGTCTAGTTTCTGCCAAACTGTTTTCTAGTTTTCCTAGCAATATCTGTCAAGTGGTGAATTTTTACCCCCCAAGGTTAGAACGTTGGTTTTTATCAAAACCTGGGTTAATATATATTGTATAGGTTTTCTACTCCACTGATCTATCATTCTACTTTTTTAGTTAGTATCAGATTAATTTGATGATTGCCACTTTTTAATATAGTTTGAAATCTGGTTCTGCTAGGTCACCCTCCTTCATTTTTTCCCCCTTGATATTATTGACCTTTTGTTCTTCCAGATGAATTTTGTCATTGTTTATTCTAGCTCTGTAAAATAGCACAGTGTTGGTTTAACTGATATGTTAGTGAATAAGTAAATTAACTGAGATAGAAGTCATTTTTATTATATTACTTTGGCCATGTACATAAGCAATGAATATTTCTCCAATTGTTCCTATCTTTCTTTGTGTGAACATTGTTTTATAATTGTGTTAATATAGTCCATGGCTTTATATTTTATGCTGGCTATAATAATTTTTAATGGAATTTCTCTTTTTATCTCTTGTTGAAGGTATTTAGAATTGCTGATCATTTTGGGGGTTTATTTCATACCCACAACTTTGTTGAAGTTAATTGTTTCAACTAATTGTTTTTAGCTGAGTCTCCAAAATTCTCCAAGTGTACCATTATATCACCTCTAAAGGGTGATTTTTTTTTCCTCATTGCCTTTTTTTATCACAATTTCTTTTATTTTATTTTCTTATTGTTACAGGTAGCATTTCTAGAACAACAATGAATAATAGTTGTGAAAATGGGCTTCTTTGCTTCACCCCTCATCTTATTGGGAAAGCTTCTATGTCCTCATTATAGACAAGGGTGTTTTTTTTTGTTTGTTTTATTAATCATTTCAAAAAAAGACTGCAGAGTTCCACTTCAGGGAGCCAAGGTGGTGGAGTAAAAAGTAAGTTGCTCTTACCCTCCCTTATTAACCTCAGGAAGCCCAGAAAATATCACCCCAAGAAAAACCCTGGAACAGCTGAATCAGAAGAAAGCTGGGAAGCAACAGTCTGGTAGCTCAGGTAGCTTGATGAATTAATGGGAAAGGCCCCTCTTGCCCTGGGGGAAGGGAGGCAGTACAGAACTGGAGGCATCCCAAAAAGCTAGTAGAAAGCCATATCTCAACATACAAGGGGAAATCCTGAACCCCAGTTGGTGGAACAGGCAAACAACAACACCAGAACTCCTGAATGCCTCGGTAAAGGCAGAGGAACCAGTGGAAACTGGCTCAGAAAAATGACCACATGCCGCAGTGGTCTACAGCAGTCAAGTCTCCCAACCTCATCGAAACTCTTGGAAATGCTCAAAGGACGAAAGCCCCAGGCAGAGAAACACCCCACAGCAGTGAAATATCCACTTAAAAGGAGCAGAAGAAAGTGAAAGGAAGGAAAGGATAGGAAAGGCCTGGGTGAGTAGGCAAGCTCCAGGGGCCAGACTACCCAATCATACCTCTAGACTTCCAGTGTTACCGATTCCAGCCCAACACCAAGTAACCTGCCAGAACCCTACATCGCCCAACTGCCGGCAGTTGAGGCCTCAGCCCACAAAGCCAATGACCAGGCCCCAGGCTCCCAACACAAGAAGCTTAGGTCAGTGTACCCTGCTCCCCAGCAGGAGAGCTCAATCTCTTTAAATGCCAGGAAATAAGTAAACACCATGAGCAAAAAGAAACGTATGATAGATTCTTATTATGGGAAGAGTGAAGATCAAGGCAGAAATTCTGAATGCAAAAACATTGTCAACAAACACACATCTGGAACTTCAAAAGGGAATATGAACTGGTGTGAAGCCCCAAAAGCCTTCTTGGAAGAACTCAAGAACATTTTTAAAAGCCAAATAAGAGAGATAGAAGAAAAATTGGGGAAAGAAATGGGAGGCATGCAAGAGAGAGTCAATAGCCTGAAAAAAGAGGAACAAAAAACAACTGTAGAAAACAACCCCTTAAAAATACAATTGGCAAAATGGAAAAAAAAAAAGTACACTGAAGAAAATAACTCCTTAAACAGCAGAATTGGCCAAACAAATAATGAGACACAAAAACTCACTAAGAACTCCTTAAAATAAAATGGGCCAAATGGAAAAGGAGGTATAAAATATAGTAAAAGAAAACATTTTGTTAAAAATGAGAATTGGGCAAATGGAAGCTAATGACTCTATGAAAGAGTAAGAATTAGTCAAATAGAAAGAAAAGAATGAAAAAATAGATGAAAATGTAAATTATCTCATTGATAAACAACTGACCTAGAAAAGTTGATCCAGGAAAGGCAATTTAATTTTTTTGTTTGTTTGTCTGTTTGTTTTGCTAGGCAATGGGGTTAAGTGACTTGCCCAGGGTCACACAGCTAGTAAGTGTTATGTGTCTGAGGCTGGATTTGAACTCAGGTCCTCCTGAATTCAGGGCCAGTGCTCTATTCACTTCACCAACTAGCTGCCTCCGAGGCAATTTAAATTTAAAAATTTTTTGTCTACCTGAAAATCATGATAAAAAAAAAAGAGCCCAGACAGCATCTTTCAGGAAATCATCAAGGAAAAACTGCCCTGAAATCGTAGAACCAGGGGGGGTAAAACAGCCATACAAAGCATCCATCAATCACATCCTGAAAGAGATCCCAAATTGAAAACGCAAAGGAATACAGTAGCCAAACTCCAAAGTTACAAAGTCAAAGAGAAAATATTGCAAGCATCCAGAAAGAAACAATTTAAATATCATAGAATCACAGTCTAGATTACACAGAACCTTGCAGTTTCTACATTAAAAGATCATAGAGCATGGAATACAATATTTCATAACTCAAAGGAACTTGGATTACAACCAAGGATCAAATACCCAGCAAAAATGAACATAATCTTTCAGGGAAGGAGATGGACTTTCAACAAAATAGGGGACTTCCAAGCCTTCCTGATGTAAAGACCAGAGCTCAACAGAAAATTTGATCTTCAAATGCAAGACTCAAGAGAAACATAAAAAGGTAAATAGGACAGAAAAAACAACAACAACAACAACAACAACATGTTATTAATAATGGCAAACTGTTTACATTTCTACAAGGGAAGGTGACATGTGTAACTCTTGAGAATTGTATTGTTATTACACCATTTAAAAGGGGTATACATATAGGGTGTGGGTATAAGTTGACTTTGGTGTAATGATAAAAAAAACTAATCAAATTGTTTAAATGGATCTAAGTAACTGGATTAATCTAATCTAACTAAGAAAAGGTACTGAGAGAAAAGGAAAGGAGGAGGCAGACAAGGGTAAATTACATTACAGAAAAGGCACAAAAACCTATACCAGAAGTGGTAAAGAAGGGAAGGAGATGAGCACTGTTTGAACCTTATTCTCATGAGATTTAACTCAAGGAGGGGAATAGTTAGACTTATGTATAGAAATCTAACTTGACCTATAGGTAGTAGGAGGGAAAGGGGGAAAGAAAAGGGAGGGTGGATAGAAGGGAGAGAAGAAGCATCAAGGTTAAAGGAGAAGAAAAGAGAGGGGCCAATTTAAGGGAGACAGGACTGAAGGAGGAGAAGGTCAAAAACAAAACACTAGTGAGGACAGAAAGGGAAAAAGGAGAAAGAAGAGCATAAATGGAGGGGGGTAAAGATGGAGAGAAAGACATAGATAGTAATTGTAACTGTGAATGTGAATGGGATGAACTCTCCCATAAAGTGGAAGCTAATAGTAGAATGAATTAAAAAGCATGATTCTACAATATGTTGTTAACAGGAAACACATTTGAAACAGAGGAACACACAAGGGTTAAAAGTAAAGGCTGGAGCAGAATATACTATGCTTCAGCTGAAATAAAAAAAATAAAAAAGCACAAGGGCAGCAGTCCTGATCTCAGACAAAGCAAAAGTAAAAATAGATCTTACCAAAGAGATAAGGACAGAAATCACATCCTGCTAAAAGGCACCATAGCCAATGAAGTAATAGCATTACTAAACACATATGCACCAAATGATATAGCATCCAAATTCTTAGAGAAGTTCAGGGAGTTAAAAGAAGAAATAGACAGCAAAACTATATTAGTGTGGGACCTTAACCACCCCCTCTCTGAACTAGATAAATCTAACCACAAAATAAACAAGAAAGAAGTTAAGGAGGTGAATAGAATATTAGCAAAGTTAGGTGTGGCAGACCTGTGGAGAAAATTGAATGGGGATAGAAAGGAATATCCATTATTTTTTTCTCAGAGGTACATGGCACTTACACAAAAATTGACCATATATTAGAGCATACACACCTCACAATCCAATGCAGAAAGGCAAAAATATTAAATGCATCCTTTTCAGATCATGATGCTATAAAAATTATATGTAATAAAGAGCCACAGAACAATCGACTAAAAAATAATTGGAAACTAAATGATATAATCCTAAAAAATGAAAGGGTCAAACAACAAATCATAGAAACCATCAATAACTTCATTCAAGAGAATGACAATAATGTGATAACATACTAAAACTTATGGGATGCAATGAAAGCACTTCTTAGGGCAAGTTTTATATCTCTAAATGCTTACATGAATAAAATATAGAAAGAGGAGATAAATGATTTGGGTATACAACTGAAAAAAATACTAGACAAAGAACAAATTAAAAATCCTCAATTAAACACCAAATGAGAAATATTGAAAACCAAAGGAGAAATTAAGAAAATTAAAATTAAGAAAACTATTGAACTAATAAATAAAACTAAGAGCTGGTTTTATGAAAAAAAAAACAGTAAAATAGATAAACCTTTGGTTAATTTAATTTAAAGAAAAAAGAAAGAAGAAAAACAAGTTACCAGTATCAAAAATGAAAAGGATGAATCCACAATCAAGGAAGAGGAAATTAGAACAATAATTAGGAATTATTTTTTTCCAACTGTATGTCAATAAATTTGACAACCTTAGTGAAATGAATGAATATTTACAAAAACATAAATTGCCCAGATTAACAGAAGAAGAAGTAAAATACTTAAATAAAACCATCTCAGAAAAAAAAGTTGAATAAGCCATTGATGAATTCCATAGGAAAAAAATCTCCAGGGCCAGATAGATTTACATGCGAATTCTATGAAACATTTGAAGAACAATTAATTCCAATGCTACATGGACTATTTGGGAAAATAGCTGAAGAAGGAGTCTTACAAAATTATTTTTATGATATAAATATGGTGCTGATACCTAAACTGGGAAGAGTGAAAACAGAGAAAGAAAATTATAGACCAATTTCCCTAAGGAATTTAGAGGCAAAAATTTTGGCGAAACTGTCACCATAATTGATCATATCAACAACAAAACTAACAGAAACCACATGATCATCTCAATAGATGTAGAAAAATCTTTTGACAAAACACAACACCCATTCCTATTAAAACACCAGAGAGCATAGGAATCAATGGAGTCTTCTTTAAAACAATAAGTAGCATCTACCTAAAACCTTCAGCAAGTATCATATGCAATGGGATCAAGCTAGAAGCATTTCCATTTCTTCCTTTGCTTTTATTATAGTAGTAAATCAGTAGTACTACTAGCAGTATTAGTATTAATAGTACCCAAGCCCTTACACTTAGCAGCCACTATTTTTTTTGGTTTTGGTTGTTTGTTTTTTGCTGTTGTTTGTCTGTTTGTCAGATATTGTTTTTACCAATGGGGAAACAGCATCACAGAGAAATCATGTGGCTACCCTTAAATAAGTCAGTAAACTCATTGTAGAGACAGGAATGGAAAACAAATGTTCTGAGTGCTATTTTCTCTCTACCTTTGTTTTTAAAGGATAACATAGTCTGTTATTTTAAAGGATAACAAATTGCTTATTAAGTGTTCTTAAAAATAGCTATGAAATTTAAGAATAAAACTAATCTAAATTCTGTATAATTTTTAATTTTGGTGCTTGAACATTTTCAAGCTAGTACTAAATAATAAATGTTATCAGTAAGGTGGGTAAACTGAATGATTATAAAGGGAGCAGAGCTAGAAGTAGCACAAATTTAAATGGACACAGTAGGACAGAATAATTAAAATAACAGCTGAGATAGAGGGCTTGATGGAACAGGAAGGAAGGTTCAACATAAGTTAGTCAAGCTCAGCCAGCATCACTAACAGGGAACAGAGAAGGAGATAAATCAAGTCAGAGGCTTTGGTGGTGAGAGTATGTTGGGAAAGATGATAATCAGTCTTCACTACAGAAGATAGATAGATTAGATAGATAGATAGATAGATAGATAGATAGATAGATAGATAGATAGATGGGTGGATGATGGAGATATATACATACCCACACACACACATACATATGTATACACACACACATACACACATGTATATATGTAGACATATATGCACATAATGTTCTGGTGTTTTACATATGTGTGTAACATATAGTATAATCATATTTAAAGATATAGATATACACAGCATAATGATAAAATCTATACAAGTATAATGGTGTTTTATATTTATTTGCATGTATGTCTTTATGTGAGAAAGAGAGAGACACAAAGAGAGAGAGATTGAGAGAGACAGATAGAGAGACACAAAGGGAGAGATACATGATACAATTGGATTATAGGTGCTTTAGCAATTAAATTTCAAGAGAAAATGTCACTAAGTAAAAAGTTAATATATTAAACTAATTTCAAATTACCTGAAAAGAGTCTTTCTTTTGTTCCTGCACAAGTAATTTCAAGCTAAGTAGAAGAGATATACTTTCCATATGATCCATGTTATTTAGTAAGGCATTCATAAGAATACAAACTTAAGGAAAATTTTCAAAGAAACATACACTTTAACACAAATTAACACACCCACAATTCTTGTGTCCACCCTGTCTTCTGGTCATATTTTCCTTTTGATTTTGTAAAATTGACAATCATATTGTAATGCTCAATATGCCATGGCATTCTGCTTTGAGCCCTCACTGTTACTTTGGTTCCTCCAGGAACCTTCAATCCTGGCTCCCTTAAATTGGCCCCCTCTCTTTTCTTCTCCTTTAACCTTGATGCTTCTTCTCTCCCTTCTATTCACCCTCCCTTTTCTTTCCCCCTTTCCCTCCTACTACCTATAGGGCAAGTTAGATTTCTATATCTAACTCTAACTATTCCCTCCTTGAGTTAAATCTGAAGAATAAGGTTCAAACAATGCTCATCTCCTTCCCTTCTTTACCACTTCTGGTATAGGTTTTTATCCTTTTCTGTAATGTAATTTACACTTGTCTGCCTCCCCTTTCATTTTCTCTCAGTACCTTTTCTTAGTTAGATTACATTAGGTTACAGTTGTTATAGCCTTTGAATTAAGAATATGACTCCTGATTTATAGAACTGAGTCAGGTTATATGAGCATCTTTGGTGAAAATATGCCTTAAGCCACCTTAGCAAAATTATATCTCCTTTCCATGATTGTATTCCCAGGACATCCAATTACCTCAACTTGACAAGAAATAGCAAGACTTCTGTCTTAGTGACTCAATCATTAAAATTGCATGACATAAGGAAGCTTGATAACAATATTCCATAGAGACTTAATGCATCTTTAGCAAGAAATTTACACTTTCCTTGAACTCAAGATTTTATTCTATTTATTTTGCTTTATGTGTTTTATTAGTCTGTCCTTCAAAATTACAGTCATTAATTCATTATGCTCTATATCTAACATTTTAAATCACAATTGTTAATCTGTCATCTTGAAATAGGAGGGGTTCCCCTACAGGTGTGTGTGTGTGTGTGTGTGTGTGTGTGTGTGTGTGTGTGTGTGACATTCATAAGAATAGAAACTTAAGGAAAAATTTCAATGAAACATACACTTTAACACAAATTAACACACCCACAATTCTTGTGTCCACCCTGTCTTCTGGTCATATTTTCCTTTTGATTTTGTGAATTTGACAATCATATTGTAATGCTCAATATGCCATGGCATTCTGCTTTGAGCCCTCACTGTTACTTTGGTTCCTCCAGGAAATTTTTAAGGAAATCACTCTCAACACCTGAAATTTATTCTGTAGCCTATTAAAACCAGAGCAGGGGAATGTTTTCCCTTTTGCGGAATTTTCTGAGAATTTTTCTCATGAAAATTCCCAATAATGGGAGTCCAGGTAGATGAAATACTTTCAATATCCAGAATCAGATGGCATTATATAGGACCATGTGAATATGGAAAATGTCAATATAAGTTGAAGTTTTATAATAAGCTCCATTTGTCTTTGCTAGTCTTCATTTATTATTCATTATCCATTTGAGCAGATAACCCTTTAGAAATCAGAAGCAAGTTACAGTATATACTAATACTTCATTCAACATATATTTGTTAAGTAGCTACTATGGATGGACATTATACTAGGTACAGGGTATACTTATATATTAAAATCCTTCCATCAGTATGGATTATAATTCTCTCTAAGCTTTGTTTTACTGTTCAGTTTCCTTCATTATTTTCCCATATATTCCCCAGGAAAGGCTCACTTAATTTATTGAGGGTCTTTTGGGTGTTCTTTTGATATGTTGAGGTTATGGCATAGTGGATAGAGAGGTGGCTTTTGAGTCAGGGAGAGCTAGGTTCACTTCCTACCTCTGGCAATGCTAACTAGATGACTCTAGGTAAGTCACTTAAACTCACAGTGTTCTAAGCAGCATTCCAACCTAATAAATTATACTTGCATTAGTAGAGTGAGCACTTTAGTTTAGAGGTCCCTATATCAATGGAATCATGGATTTAGTCCCTAATCACTAATACTTAATCTATATTTATTCTCATTCTCACTATATGAGAATATATATTATTCTCTGTATATATTAATGTTCTTCAATCTGGTTTCTGTCAGCCAGCAACATTTGTTAAGTACTTGCTATGTGACACTATTGTACTAAGTCCTGGGGATCCAAAAAGAAAAGGCAAAAACATGGTTCCTGCCTATAAAGAAGTCACATTCTAATGAGAGAGACAACATACAATCAGCTATGTAGCTACAAAATAGATAATGGAAATGGAAGGTAATATCAGAGGGAAGGCACTAGTAATGAGAGAAGAGGATGGGGAAAGAGAATAAAGAGCCATCAGAAAGTAGTATTAGCACTAAGTCTTTTTAAAAATCATTTTCATTTTTATTTTTAGATCAGAATTCTCTCTCTCTTCACCTCTACCCCAGGAATTGAGGAGACAAGAAAAACAAAAACCCATTACAGTCAAACTGAGACCTGTTAAAGACCTTAGCTTAAAAAGGCCAAGGTTCTTCACTATATCCAGGGCCATCTCCAATCATCCTGACCTATGTCTAACCACTGGACCCAGATGGCTTTGAAGGAAAAAGGGTGGATGCTTTGCCAAGCCCTCCCTCACTTAAATCCAATTAACTTGCATGTCATGGCATCACCTCCCTGATGTCATGGCTGTCTTTGAGAATGAAGGACAAACAACAGAAAGTTATGCAAAACACATTAATGCATTAATCATATTGAAAAAGAATAAAAAAGAAAAGGTGCATCCATTTGTATTCTGAATACATAGACTCCTTATCTGGAGGTAGACAGCATGTTTTAATATGGTTCCTTAGGAATTGTGTTTGCTCATTATGTTGATCAGAGTGCCTAAGTTTTCAAAGTTGATTATCTTTACAATATCATTGTCATTTTTTATAAACTGTTTTCCTGGTTCTGCTTTCTATACTTTCCTTGAGGCCATATAAGTGTTCTTTCTGAAATCATCTCTTTCTTGACTTCTTGTAGCACAATAGTACTCCATTACATTCATATACCATAACTTGTTCAGCTGCTCCCCAATTAATGGGCATCAAATCAGTTTCCAATTCTTTGCTACCACAAAAAGAAATTTTATAAATATCTTTATACATATGGGTCCAATCCCTCTTTCTTTTGTCTCTAGACTGAGTAGCAGCATCACTAGTTCAAAGGTCACAAACAGTTCCATAGATTTGGGGGCATGGTTCTAAATTTCTTTACAGAATAGTTGGACTAGTTCACAGATCCATCAACAATACCACTGGGTCTTGAAAAAAAGTTAGAGATGAGAAAGGATAGCATTCTAAACATGGAGATAGCCAATGAAAAGGCACGGATGTGAGAACTTGTGTTACTGCAACGACAAAGTTACTGAGGTTTTTTTTGTTTTTTGTTTTTAGGAGGGAGTTGAAATGTATACCCAATGTTATACAAAATGCATATAATGATTGTTCTGTGTTACACTGATAACCCCACCATTCAACTAAACTTCCTTCAAGGTCACCAGTGATCTATTTATTGTTAAATCCAAAAACCTTTTCATATTCTTCATCCTTCTTGCCCTCTCTGCAGCTTTTGGCACTGTTGATCTTTAGGGTATTCTCTTTCCCTTGATCTTTTGTTACTCTGCTCAGTTGTGGTTTTATTCTTATGAGTTGACCTGATAATTATTTTTTAAAATCTTATTTAATATTTTTTACTAATTACATGTAAAAACAAATGTATCATAGTTTTTCAAATTTTGAGTTCCAAATTTTCTCCCTTCTCCCTCCCTCATTGAGAAAGCAAGCAATTTGACATAGGTTATGCATGCCAGGCAAAACACATTTCCACATATGTTATTCTGTGCTGAAAAAAATTGGAAAAAAAAACAAGAAAAATAAAGAAAGTAAAGAAAAAGTATCTTTGATCTGCATTCATGCTGTACCGGTTCTTTCTCTGGAGATAGACAGCACCGTTCATCATAAGTCCTACAGAACTGTCTTGGATCATTGTATTGCTGAGAATATCCAAGTTATTCACAGTAGATCATCACACAATGTTGATACTACTGTGTACAATGTTCTCTCTGTTCTGTTCATTTCACTTTGCATCAGTTCACATATATGTTTCCAGTTTTTCTGAGAGCATCTTGCTTGTCATTTTTAAAGCACAATAGTATTCCATCACAATTATATACAACTTGTTCAGCCATTCCCCAATTGATGAAATCTCCTCAATTTCCAATTCTTTTGTACCACAAAAAGAGCTGCTATAAATATGTTTGTGTATGTGGGTCCTTTTTTTAAAATTTTTTTATGATCTCTTTGGGATACAGACCTAGTACTGGTATTGCTTGGTTAAAAGATATGCATGGTTTTATAGTACTTTGGACTTAATTCCAAATTGCTATCTAGAAAGGGTATACAACTTCACCAGTAGTACATTAGTGTTAATTTTCCCATATTACCTCCAACTTTTTTCACATTCCTTTTCTATCATTTTAGCCAATCTGACTGGTGTGAGGTAGAAGCTCAAAGTTGTTTTACTGTGTATTTCTCTCATCAATACTGATTCAGAGAATTTTTTTTCATATTATTATAGATAGCTATGTTTATTTTGTCTGAAAACTGCCTATTCATATACTTTGACCATTTATCAATTGAGGAATGGCTTTTATTTCTATAAATTTGACTCAGTTTTCTATATGTTTGAGAAATAAAGTCATTATCAGAGAAACTGTAAAATTTTCTTTCACAGTAATGATTACCAACTATGTGTTTCCCTCCATCCTATTTTGCCTGTTTATCCTACTCTCTGTCTTCTTTTCTGCTGTACAGCCTCAAGTGTTTTGTATCTGACTTTCATCTCCTCCAAACTGCATTCCCTTCTATCACTCCCCCCTATTCTTTCCCCTTTCCTTTCCTACTTTCCTATATAGTGAGATAGATTTCTGCACCCAGCTAACTGTGTATATCATTCCCCTTTGAGCCAATTCTAATTAGAGTAAGGTTCATGTGCACCCCTCCCTGTTTTCCCCATTTTCCCCTCCACAGTAAAATTTCTTTCAGGCCTCTTTTATGTCCAATAATTTATCCCAATCTACTTCTCCCTTTCCCCTTCTTCCAGTTCCTTCTTCCTTCTCATCCCTTAATTTTATTTTTTTAGATAGTCATGCTATCACATTCAACTCACATCTCTGCTTTCTCTCTATGTATACTCTTCCTAATTTCCTTAAAATGTGACAATTTTTAGGAGTTATAAATATCATTTTAACATGTGGGAATATAAACAGTTTAACTTTATTGAATCCCTTATGATTTCTCTTTCCTGTTGACCTTTTATTTTTCTTTTGTAGGCAACTGGGGTTAAGTGATTTGCCCAGGGTCACACAGCTAGTAAGGATCAAGTGGTTAGTCTGAGGCTGGATTAGAACTCAGGTTCTCCTAACTTCAGAGCCAGTGCTCTATTAACTGTGAGACCTAGCTGCCCCATGTTTACTTTTTAATGTACCTTTTGTATCTTGTATTTAATGCCAAATTTTCTTTTTAGCTCTAGACTTTTCATCAGGAATGTTTGAAAGTCCTCTATTTTGTTGAATATCCATTTTACCCTCAAGAATTATACTCAGTTTTACTGGGTAGGTGAATCTTGGTTGTAGTCTAAGCTCTTTTGCCCTCTGCAATATCATATTACAAGATCTCAGATCCTTTAATGTAGAAGCTACTAAATCTTGTTATCCTGGCTCTGGCTCCACAATATTTGAATTTTTTTCTTTTTGGCTGCTTGTAGGATTTTCTCCTTGATCTGGGAAGTCTGGAATTTGGCTATAATATTCATGGAATTTTTCATTTTGGAATTTCTTTTAGAGGAAATTTTCAGAAGGAATTTCTTTCCTCATCCTTATAATGGGGAAAATAACATCCTCTTCCTCACAAATATGTGAAAAACAAATAGAATAGCATATTGAAAAATTTAAAGGGATATATAAATGCAGCTTGTTATTGTTGTTATTGTTATAATAATAATAATGATGATGATAATGATGATGATGATGATGATGATAATAATAATAGTAATGTCATAAGGGAAGACTAGCACTTCTGGTGTGAGGGCTTATTAGACCTTTTCAAGGCTGCTTATCCAACTTTGGTGTTCATCTATCACTCAACTCTCTCCTGTGGCTCCAGGAAACTGTAGCATGTGCAGTGGCCACACCTTGGTAAAAGCATCTCAGCTGATTGGCAGATGGGCTAAACAAGTTTGAGGGTATACAACAAGCCTCAAAATCATTGATGAGTTAGAGGAATGTCTACCCCAATATTGTAAAGACTTCCTCCCATGGGTGAATGAGAAAAGTTTGTTCCAATGCTCATGAAGGCTGAAACAGGTCCTGTGGAATTCTTAGAGCTTGGTCAGACCTCAAAGACACCAAGATCATTAACTGCATACTGAGCCATCTCCAGTTGTCTTGACTTCTGTCTTATCACTGGATTTCAATGACAGAGGAAGAGAGAGTGAGGATGATAAATTTGTGCCACTCTGCTTCACTTAAATCCCATCAATGCACAAGTCAAGATATCACCCTGTGGTGTCATTGGTCCTTTTTGAAAATGAAGGACAGATAGACTTCCGCTTCCGGGAGCCAAGATGGAGGAGTGAAAAGATAGTCGCTCTCACTCTCCTCTATCAACCTCTGAAAACCCAGAAAATATCACCCCAGAAAAAAAAAACCCTGGAACACCTGAACTAGAAGAAAGACAGGGAGCAGCAGTGCAGCAGCCCAGCAAATGGGTCTCCCAGTGCCTCAGCAAAAATAAGGGAGGCAGAACTACAAGGGGCCCCAGGCAGATAAGTACCCTGCAGCATTCATCTGAAAGGAGGTGAAGAAAACAACCTAAAGGCTTCCTAAAGCCCCAGCCTTGCTGATTCCAACCAAACATCAGGTGAATTGTTGGAGCCCTGCAGCCTTCAATTGTGAAGAAATCCTGAAGCCCAGGTGGTAGAGTAGGCAAACACCAACACCTGGACCTCTGAGTGCCTCAGTGAGGGGGGGGGGGAACCGGTGGAAACCAGCTCAGAAAACCACCAGGTGCCTGGCACTCCACCACAAAGGAATCTCCCAGTGCATTAGCAGAAACAAGGGAGACAACACTGCAGGGGGCCCCAGGCAGATAAACACCCTGCAGCACCATCTAAAAGGAGCTGAAGAAAGCTAAAGGAAAGGAAAAGCAGGCAACCTAGAATTGCCTGAAAGTTCCAGCCTTGCTGATTCCAGCCCAACATGAGGTAAGCTGCCAGAAACATGCAGCCTCCAATTCCCAGCATAAGAGGCCCCAGCACCCAAAGCCAGTGACCAAGACCTAGGCTCCCAACACAAGAAGCTTGGGTCAGTACCCTCTGTTCCCCAGCAGGAGAGCTCAATCTCTTTAAAGGCCAGGGAATAAAGAAACACCATGAGTAAAAAGAAACATACCATAGATTCATATTATGAGAAGAGTGAAGATCAAGACAGAAATTCTGAAGAGGACAACATTGTCAACAAACCCACATCTGCAACAACAAAAGGGAATAGTAACTGGTCTGAAGCCCAAAAGCCTTCTTAGAAGACCTCAAGAAGGATTTTAATAGTCAAATGAGAGAGGTAGAAGAGTCCTTCAAAAACAATTGGCCAATTGGAAAAAAAAATACACTGAAGAAAATCCCTAAAAAACACAATTGGCCAATTGAAGAAGGAAGGACAAAAACTAACAGAAGAGTACACTGAAGAAACAAGTCCCTAAAAAACACAATTGGCCAGTTGAAGAAGGAAGTACAAAAACTAACAGAAGAAAACAATCTGTTAAAAACTAGAATTGGACAAATGGAAACTAATGTCTCTATGAGAGAGCAAGAATCAGTCAAACAGAAACAAAAAAAAAGAAAAAAATGATGAAAATGTAAAATACCTCACCAGTAAGACAACCGACCTGGAAAATCAACTCAGGAGAGACAATTTAAAAATTATTGGACTACCTGAAAATCATGATGAAAAAAGAGCCTGGACAGTATCTTTCAGGAAATCATAAAGGAAAACTGCCCAGAAGTCCTAGAACCAGAAGGGAAAACCATAGAAAGAATCCACCGATCACCACCTGAAAGAGATCCCAAATTGACAATGCCAAGAAATATAATAGCAAAATTCCAAAATTACCAGATGAAAGAGAAGGTGCTGCAAGCAGCCAGAAAGAAAAATTTAAATATCATGGAACCACAGTCAGGATTACACAGGACCTTGCAGCTTCTACATTAAAAGACCACAGGGCATGGAACATGATATTCCTAAGGCAAAGGAGCTTGGAATGCAGCCAAGGATCAATTACCCAGCAAAAATGAGCATCATTTTTCAAGGGAGGAGGTGGATATTCAATGAAATAGGAGACTTCCAAACTTTCCTGATAAAAAGACCAGAGCTCAACAAAAAATTTGATCTTCAAGTACAGGACTCAAGAAGGACTTAAAAAGGTAAATGGGACAGAAGGATACAATATGTTGTTAATAAGGGGGGGCTGTTTAAACCCCTACAAGGGAATATGAGACTTGCAACCCTTGAGAACTGTATTGTTATTACACCTTGTTAAAGGAGTATACATAAAGAGGGTGGATATTAGTTGACTTTGATGTAATGATAAAAAAAAATCTAATCAAGTGGGTTAAATGGATCCAAATAAGTGGATCAATCTGATCTTAGAAAATGTACTGAGAAAGGAGGAGGCAGACAAGGGTAAATTACATTACAGGAAAAGACACAAAATCCTATTACAGCAGAGGGAAAGAAGGGGGGGGGAGCATTGTTTGAACCTTACTCTCATCAGATTTGGCTCAAGAAGGGCATAATATAATCAGTTAGGTATAGAAATCTAACTTGCCCTATAGGCAGTAGGAGGGAAAAGGGGAAAGAAAAGGGAGGGGGGAAAGAAAGGAGGGGGGAAAGAAAAGAGGGAAGAAGCAGTAAGATAGAAGGGGAAGAAAAGGGAAAGGGATAATAAAAGGGGGAAGGGACTGAAGGAGGCGTCAAAAGCAAAACACTAAAAAAAAAAGGAGAAAGAAAAGCATAAAAGGGGGGAAAAGGATGGAGAAAAAGACACAGATAGTAATCATAACTGTGAATGTGAATGGGATGAACTCTCCCATAAAACGGAAACGGATTGCAGAATGGATTAAAAACCATAATCCTACAATATGTTGTTTACAGGAAACACATTTGAAAAAGAGTGACACATACAGGGTAAAGGTAAAAGGCTGGAGCAGAATATATTATCCATCAGGTGAAGTAAAAAAGCAGGGGTAGCAATCCTGATCTCAGACAAAGCAAAAGCAAAAATAGATCTAATCAAAAGAGATAAGGAAGGAAACTACATCCTGCTAAAAGGCACCATAGACAATGAAGTAATATCATTACTAAACATATATGCACCAAATGGTATAGCATCCAAATTCTTAGAGGAGAAGTTCAGGGAGTTACAGGAAGAAATAGACAGCAAAACTATACTAGTGGGGGACCTGAACCTCCCCCTCTCTGCACTAGATAATCTAACCACAAAATAAACAAGAAAGAAGTTAAGGAGGTGAATAGAACATTAGAAAAGTTAGGTATGATAGACCTCTGGAGAAAACTGAATGGGGATAGAAAGGAATATACTTTTTTCTCAGCAGTACATGGCACATACACAAAAATTGACCATGTACTAGGGCATAAAAACCTCACAATCCAATGCAGAAAGGCAGAAATATTAAATGCATCCTTTTCAGATCATGATGCAATAAAAATTATATGTAATAAAGGGCCATGGAAAGATAGACTAAAAAATAATTGGAAACTAAATAATCTAATCCTAAAAAATGATTGGGTCAAACAACAAATCATAGAAACAATCAATAATTTCATTCAAGAGAATGACAATAATGAGACAACATACCAAAACTATGGGATGCAGGAAAGCAGTTCTTAGGGGAAGTTTTATATCTCTAAATGCTTACATAAATAAAATAGAAAAAGAGGAGATTAATGAATTGGGCATACAACTAAAAAAACTAGAAAAAGAACAAATTAAAAATCCTCAACTAAACACCAAATTAGAAATATTGAAAACCAAAGGAAAAATTAATAAAATTGAAATTAAGAAAACTATTGAACTAATAAATAAAACTAAGAGCTGGTTTTATGAAAAAACAATAAAATAGATAACCTTTGGTTAATTTAATTAAAAAAAAGAAAGAAGAAAACCAAATTACTAGTATCAAGAATAAAGAGGGTGAAGCTACTACCAAGGAAGAGGAAATTAAAACAATAATTAGGAATTATTTTGCCTGACTATATGCCAACAAATTTGACAATCTTAGTGAAATGGATACATAGTTACAAAAATATAAATTGCCCAGATTAACGAAGAGGAAGTAAAATACTTAAATAACCCCATATCAGAAAAAGAAATTGAACAAGCCATTGATGAACTCCCTAGGAAAAAATCTCCAGGGCCAGATGGATTTACATGGAATTCTATCAAACATTTAAAGAACAATTAATTCCAATACTATATAGACTATTTGGGAAAATAGGTGAAGAAGGAGTCTTACCAAATTCTTTTTATGATACAAATATGGTGTTGATACCTAAACCAGGAAGAGTCAAAATAGAGAAAGAAAATTATAGACCAATTTCTCTAATGAATATAGATGCAAAAATTTTAAACAAAATACTAGCAAGTAGATTGCAGCAACTTATCACAAGAATAATACACTATGACCAGGTAGGATTTATACCAGGAATGCAGGGTTGGTTCAATATTAGGAAAACTATCAGCATCATTGAGCATATCAACAACAAAACCAACAGAAACCACATGATCATCTCAATAGATGCAGAAAAGCTTTTGATAAAATACAACACCCATTCCTATTAAAAACACTAGAAAGCATAGGTAAAAATGGAGTCTTCCTTAAAATAATAAATAGCATTTATCTAAAACCTTCAGCAAGCATTATATGTAATGGGGACAGGCTAGAAGCATTTCCAATAAGATCGGGGTGAAACAAGGATGTCCATTATCACCACTGTTATTCAATATTTACTGGAAACCTTAGCTTTAGCAATAAGAGAAGAAAAAATTGAAGGCATTAGAATAGGCAAAGAAGAAACAAAGCTATCACTCTTTGCAGATGACATGATGATATACTTAGAGAATCCTAGAGAATCAAGTAAAAAACTACTTGAAATAATAAACAACTTTAGCAAAGTTGCAGGCTATAAAATAAACCCACATAAATCATCAGCATTTCTATATATTACCAACAAAGCCCAACAGCAAGAGATAGAAAGAGAAATCCCATTTAAACTTACTGTAGACATTATAAAATATTTAGGAGTCTACCTCCTGAAACAAACCCAGGAACTCTATGAACACAATTACAAAACACTTTTCACACAAATAAAATCAGATCTAAATAATTGGAAAAACATCAGTTGCTCATGGGTAGGCCAGCTAATATAATAAAAATGACAATCCTACCTAAGCTAATTTACTTATTCAGTGCCATACCAATCAAACTACCAAAAATTATTTTATAGAGTTAGAAAAAATAATAACAAGATTCATTTGGAAAAACAAAAGGTCCAGAATATCAAAGGAACTAATGAAAAGAAATGCAGGGGAAGGTGGCCTAGCAATTCCAGATCTTAAATTGTATTATAAAGCAGCAATCATCAAAACTGCTTGGTATTGGATAAGAAATAGAGTAGTGGATCAGTGGAATGGGTTAAATATGCAAGACACAGTAGTCAATGACTATAGTAATCTATTATTTGATAAACCCAAAGACCCCAGCTTCTGGGATAAGAACCCACTCTTTGAAAAAAATGCTGGGAAAACTGGAAAAGAGTATGGCAGAAACTAGGCATAGACCCAAATCTCACACCATATACCAAAATAAAGTCAAAATGGGTTCATGACTTAGATATAAAGGCTGATACCATAAGTAAACTGGGAGAACAAGGAATAGTTTACCTATCAGATCTATGGAGAACAGAAGAATTCATGACCAAACAGGAGATAGAGAACATTATGAAAAGTAAAATGATAATTTTGATTACATGAAATTGGAAAGTTTTTGCACAAAGCAATGGAACTAAGATTAGAAGAAAGGTAGAAAATTGGGAAAGAATTTTTACAACAAGTCTCTCTGATAAGGGCCTCATTTCTAAAATATATAGAGAATTAAGACAAATTTGTAAGAACACAAGCCATTCCCCAATTGATAAATGGTCAAAGGATATGAACAGACAGTTCTCAGATGAAGAAATTAAAGCCATCTATAGTCATATGAAAAAATGCTCTAAATCATTATTGATTAGAGAAATGCAAATCAAAACAACTCTGAGGTACCACATCACACCTATCAGATTGGCCAACATGACAAAAAGGAAAATGATAAATGTTGGAGAGATGTGGGAAAATTGGAACCTAATACATTGTTGGTGGAGTTGTGAAATGATCCAACCATTTTGGAGAACAATTTGGAACTATGCCCAAAGGGCTACAAAAATGTGCATACCCTTTGATCCAGCAATAGCACTTCTAGGGCTATATCCCAAAGAGATCAAACAAATGGGAAAAGGACCCACATGTACAAAAATATTCATAGCAGCTCTTTTTGTGGTGGCAAAGAATTGGAAATTGAGAGGATGCCCATCAATTGGGGAATGGCTGAGCAAGTTGTGGTATATGAATGTAATGGAATACTATGTGCTATAAGAAATGATGAAGAGGCTGACTTCAGAACAACCTGAAAAGACTTCTATGGTCTGATGCTGAGTGAAGTGAGCAGAACCAAGAGGACTTTGTACAGCCACGTTATGCAATGACTAAGATTGTTAAACTGAACTTCTTCTCAGCATTACGAGGATCTAAGACATCTCCAGAGGCCTCAGGATGGAGAATGCTGTCTACATCCAAAGAAAGAACTATGGAAGTCGAATTGCTATCACTCATTTTTTACCTTCTGTTGAATTTTGTTTCATCTTTCCAATGGTTCCTCCTATTGGTTTTAATTTTTACTTACAACTTCACTAATGTGAAAATATGGTTAATGGGTATGGAAATGCAAAGCCTATATCAGATTGTGCGCCATCTTGGGGAGGGTGGGGGGAGGAAGGGGGAGAAAATTTTCAACTCAAAGGCATATGGAAGTGATAGTTTATAAATTAAGATAAATTAATTCTTTTTTTTCTTTAAAAAAGTGTTTATATGAGGAATAAGTCAGTGTGTCTGTGATCTCATCAATGTAATGTTCCCTCCAAACCCTCTAGTCTTCTCATCTGTCATACACAGTGACTAGTACACAGCAGACATTTAATAAATACTTGTTGACTCATGAAAAAAAATGAAGGACAAACATCAATAACAACAAGTTGTCTGATCCAAGCTCTTCCTTTCACATATGAGCAACAGGCTAGAGCAGATGATAAGAACTGCCTAAGTTGACTAACGTCTTAGGTGGCAGACATAGGCCTTATAGCTGGCCCCTCCAACTGCACATATAGTTTTCTTTCCAACAGAACCTTTTGCCCACTTTAAGATAACCAGAAAATCATTGAAAATTACATGGACAAATCATTCTGCTTATAATAAAAATTTACAATTATTTACAAAACCTTGATTTTTTTTGTTTTATATGCATAAAATCTTAGTTTTTTTTGATGATTGTCAAGTTCAAATTTTTAAAAATGAAAATCGATGAAAGTGATAAGGAACAGAAAAAGTTATGAAAAACAAAAGAAAAAGAAATCTTTATTTACAGTTAAAAATTGGCAAATAATAGAGGTGAAGATTAGTCAAGAAGAACAAAGAAAAATAGAGTCATAAACCTTTACAACTGTCAGGTAATAGTCTAAATACTCATTCTGCATTGGAATTAATTTAATAACTTAGATACAGCTAGGTGGTACAGAGGATAAAATGATGGGCCTGGAGTCAGGAAGATCTGAGATCAAATCTAACCTCAGTTACTTACCAGCCTTGTGACCCTTGGCAAGTCATTTAATCTCAATCAACCTCCTTCCTCAGCTGTAAACAATGAGGATAATAATATCACCTGCTTCATAAAGTTATTGCAAGACTCAAATGAGATATTTAAAGTACTCAGTACAGTCCTTAGCACACAGTATGTGCTCAATAAATGCTTTCCCCCCTTTCCTTTCCTGATACCATTCTTATTTTTTTTTTCAGTTCCCACTTGAAACTTTCCAGTTTTAGGAAGTTCACACTCACATATTTACAAAAAAAAAAAGAAAAGAAAACAGTTGTTAGAAAGTTGTAATTATATTGAGTCATGGTCTGACTCCTTGTATGTTTAGTCTTCTTGTCTTAGCTTTGCCCTCTGGTGCTCCAGAGAACAAGCTTAATCCTTCTTCCACATGACAGCTCTTCAAATATTTGAAAGTAGTTATCTGTAACACTTGTTGTTATTGATGTTTGTCCTTCATTTTTTTTTCATGAGTCAACAACCTACGGGTCTTTTATTTTGTACATGTTATGTTCCAGTTTGCCAATCTGCTCTCCAAATTATGACATACAGAACTGAACATAATTCTGAATATGCACTCTGGCCAGAGATCAGTGTAATGGGAATATCAACTCCATTATTCTGGACACTGTACTTATTAGTGCAGCTGAAGAGCTTTCAATTTTGTTTTGGCAGCTGTGGCAAGTCACAGGGTCGATTTGAGCTTGTAGTCAAATATGAATCTTTTGAGAAGAACTATGAATTAGACAAATCTGTGCCACCTTCTGTGGATTAAGTTTTTCTAATCTAAGTTTGAGACATCTTACATTTCTTTTTTTCTCTTCCATTTCTATTTTAAATATACATTTTATTTGTTTCATTAAATATTTCTCAATTATACATATTTAGACTTTTAAACACTAATTTTTAAAAGTTTAAGTTCCTAATTCTTACTCTCTCTCCCCCTATGCCATGAGAAGGCAAACCATATTATATTGTTTACACATATGAAGCCATGTGAACTGTATTTCATATTAACCATGTTGTAAAAGAAAATACTTGAAGAAAAGGAAAATACAGAAAATGAAAAAAGTATGCTTCAATCTGTATTGAGTTCAAAAGTTCTCTCTCTGGAGGTGGATAGCATTTTTCATCTTGGGTCCTCTTGAATTGTCTTGGATCATTGTCTTGATCAGAGTAATTGAGTCTATCACAGTTAATCATCATTACAATATTGTTGTTATAGTGTACAGTGCTCTCCTGGTTCTGCTCATTTCACTCTGCCTGAGTTCATATAAATCTTCCCAAGTTTTTTTTTTTCTGAAACCATCTTGCTCATCATTTCTTGTAGCACAATAACATTCCATTAAAACCAAATGCCAAAATTCTTCAGTCATTACCCAATTAATAGATATAACCTCAACCTGCAATTCTTTGCCACTACAGAAAGAGCTGTTATAAATATTTTTCCACTAATAAATCATTTTCTTCCACTTCTATGATCTCTTTAGGATAGAGACCTAGTAGTGGTATTGCTGGATCAAAGAGTATGAATAGTCTGATGGACATTTGTGCGCAGTTTCAAATTATTTTGTAGAATAATTAGACCAGATCACAACTCCACAAATACTTCATTAGTGTCCCAATTTTTCCACATACCCTCAACATTTGTCATGTTCATTTTCTGTCATGTTAGTCAATCAGATAGTTGTGAAGTGGTATCAGAGTTGTTTGATTGTCCATTTTTTTAATAAATGGTGATTTAGAGCATTATTTCATGTAACTATTGAGAGCTTTCATTTCTTCTTCTAAAAACTACCTATTCATGTTTTTCAATTTATAAATTGAAGAATTTATTTATCAATTGGTGAATTAAAATCTTTTTTTTACAAATTTCGCTCCATTCCACATACATTTGAGAATAAAGCCATTATCAAGGAAACTTGCTGTAAAAATTTTATCCCAGTTATATGTACTTCTAATTTTGATTGCTTTGGTTTTGTTTGTGCAAAAAAAAAAATTTCCTGCAGGCAAAATTATCTATTCATTCCCTGTGACCCTCTCTATTACTTGTTTGGTCATAACATCTTTCCTTATCCATACATATGATGGGTACATTTTTCCACGCTATTCTGATTTACTTATGAAATCACCCTGTATGTCTAAATCATTTAACAAGTTCTGGGGTAGAGCCAAAATGGTGGAGTAGAGAAGCACTTAGCTGGGCTCTCCCAACATTCCTCTCCAACCAACTTATAACACAACACCTCAATTTAAATTCTGGTGTGTCAGAGTCAACGAAATGTCAGAATGAGACATTCTTCCAGCCCATGAGAATATGGGAAGTCAGAAAGAAATCTGGGACATGAAGGAGGAGACTGGTCCAGAGTCAGCCTGGATGAAACACCTGTTTTGGGACTAAGTGGTGGAAGTAGAAGCAGCTGCAATTTTAGGAACTCCCAAACCAGAGACAGTAAGAAGACCTGGTAACTGGTCAGAAAGAGATTAGAGGGTACCCTTTGACACTGGATACAGGACCAGATGTTGTTTTGCAAACTCATTGTCTAAATCCACTTCTCTTGACATCCTTGTCAAAAATAAATACATGTAGTCAAGCAAAAAACAAATTACCACACTACCACATCCAAAAATGTATATCTCATTCTGAGTATTGAGGACATCATGTCTCTGCCAAGAGTTGTATAGCATTCTTCATTGACAGTATTCTGGAATCCTGTTGGTGACTGAATTTACCATAGTTCTTAAGTCTTTAAATTCTCATGAGCTTTAGTGAAGGGATCATATGATATCTAAATTTTGGCTGCTCAGAAACATTGTGGTTGTTATTTTTAAAATTTGTCCAGCTTAGGTTCTTAAAATCTAGCCACTGCTCAGATGCTTATGATCTAGCCAATAGCTCACTTAAGAGTCTGTCCAATATGATGGATGTTCTAATAAACCTTGTCTTTGGCTAAAAAAAATCTTCTACCTGAGTGAAATTGCTATATAGTTGAGTTTTAGGGAGGTAAGGCATTACTATAAAAGAATATATTATATACATTTAAAATAGGATATGATTTCATTGAATGGCTATAGTATAATACATATGTTCTATCTTTTTGTTATAAATTGGATCTTTTTTTTTGGTGAGGAAGATAAGTTTTGTGATTATAGCATATGGTTTATTCACCATTTGCATCTAGTTAGAATAAAGAATAACTACAGGTTTCTCAGCTGTAATTAAGAACTAATGCCCAACTATTGTCTTTATTCAATCATTAAAATTATTTTAAAAAGCAAACTAAGATATAACTTAAATGACTAAACAAGCTCACGTAACTAACATTTAATGACTTTCTAGGGCTTGCAGGACAGGCAGTAGTATCTCACTGGGAAGTAAAATTTAATAGTTGTCCATTTGTTTTAGTGAAATCCAAAAGTTAGCTACTTATCTTCATTTCCATTGGATTCTTATTATAGCCAACAACTCAGAACAATCATAGTCTGGGGTGATGCTAGCAATATTATAAAATCATAAAATTCATTGGAAATTTTTTTTAAAAGAAAAAAATTTTTTTTATTATTATTCATGTGTTTCACAAGATGCGCTATAAAAGAAACAGGTCAGTCAACATTCCTGACATGCTGCAAGTCAGACGTTAACATGTATTTATAATTTCACTAGAATCATTTGTTTTTATTATTTTTACATTTTATCAGTGCGGTGTCTCTTTCCGTATTTATCTTCAGTAGAATGGTATATGAAATATTTGTTGTTGTTTAAGTGCAATTAAAAAGTCTTTGTGGGGCAGCTACATAGTGCAATGGATGGAGCTCTGGGCCTTGGAGTCAGGAAGACCTGTGTTCAAATCCCGCCTCAGACACTTGACAATTACTATCTGTGTGATCCCAGGCAAGTCACTTAACCTCAATTGCCTCACCGAAAAAGCAAAAAGAAAAAAAAAGTGTTTCTGTTTGCAAGTCCTTGGAATATTAAATGAGTGGACATCACATAGGAGCAGAGCCATGGATGAATATCTTCCAAATCTTTTAGGGAAAAACAGTAATTAAAACCTTTTTACAATCCTGAGAGATGGCATCTATTATGTATATGGTTGCCAAGAACATTTACTTCATGATTAACTTAGTTATTTATTTGCACATTTTCTTAAATGTAATTTACTTTTAAGATCCATGTACCTTTAGCATTGTCTGGCATAACAATATCTATTTTTAAAATAATGTTCAAATTTTTCCCTAATTACATATAAAAATAATTTGTAACTTTTTTTAAGTTTTGAGTTCCAAATTTACTTTTTTCTTTTTTCCCTCCCCTTTCCCTGAGAGTATAGATTCTGATATGTTATATATGTAAAATCATATAAAATATTTCCATATTAGTTATGTTGTTTAAGAAACTTCAAACAGAAAAGGAAACAAAATGAAAAATAGTATGCTTTGGTCTATATTCAGATGACATCATTTCTTTTTCTGGAGGCAGACAGCAGGTTTCATTGTGAATTCTTTGGGATTGTCTTGGATTGTTGTATTGCTAAGAATAATTGTCATTTACAGTCATTCATAATATTGCAGTTACTGTGTACAATGTTTTCCTAGTTTTGCTCACTTTACTTTGTATCAGTTCATGTTAGTCTTTCCAGGTTTTTCTGAAATCATCCCTCTTGTCATGATCAGGGCTCAGTTTCAGGTTTCTGAATAGTTAGTAATGCAACGCAATAAGCCTGTGAAGTAGTAAGGGTTCTCAGAGTTCACAGTGGGACCTTGAAATGCATAAAAGTACCCTAAAAGTACTATAAAATCAAATTTAAGTCATAGTGTGGACATGCTGTGAATGAGGCAAAATATCCATCTTCCTTCTAATACATTTGTGTTTCTCTATTTGATCTCCTTACATTGACTTTCTGCTCTAATCACTATTCCAGGGCTTTTGATAGTCTGATTCCTTTTCTCCTTTACAAATACTCACACAGGCAAAGTAGCAAGCTTTGGCTGGTTTCCTAATAATCGGTCTATAGAGAGTACATGATTTCATAACCATTTGCTGATAAAAACATTGAGGGATTTCTACCACAAATTAATTCTTAAGATCACACTCTAAACATAATGCATTATTGTCAACATTCTTTTGTCTCTAGAAAGATTGTTAAAACTCACAGAGTACATTTTAAGTTTTAAAAACTTCACTGGATGCTTTATTGTTCTGTGTGTATGTGTGTATATGTGTGCGTGTGATTCTGAAAATGGGACCCATGAATACTGTTAAAAATAAGAATTTGATATCTTTATTCACTTTTATTTTCAGCTTTTTGAACTTGAATCTCAAGCACTTAAAGCAAAAATGAGAATTTTAAATCATTGCCTGAGTTAACAGCCTCTTTAAAACTGAAGATATGTAAGCCAAAGTAATCATCCCTTTCTTCTCCATTAGATTTATGGAAAAGCCTATTTCAAACCATTCTTCAATGTAGTCATGTTCTGAAATTCAAAAATTTATCAGACAGTATTTAATGTTGGAAGTGCCTAATGGGATTAACCTTCAAAAACTAATTACTGAAAAGATCAGCAAACAACCCCTAATTACCACAGTATAACAATATGGTGGGACTGTGCAGGAGTGGAAAGGAGAAAAGAGAAATGAAATAGGTTTTGGCACTTACTGTTTCATCCATCTGTCAACTGACGTAGATATTAGGGGCTTGTGTTCTAATTTGTGGCCTTTGAGGAATATTATTAAATGGCAGAAAATGTGGTTTCTGAGAAGTGATAAATTTATGGAGGGATATAAAAAACAACAAACTCCTTTTCATGTATTATCACATTCTCTGACAAGAAGATGAGAAATTGATGCTTTTAAAGAAAGTTTTGCTAAGATTGTTCTGCATATTGAGATGGGTCTGAGCTGAGGAAGGTGTTTAAATTCCATATGTCTCACCTAAATTCAATTTGGTGCTGTTTTTTTTTTAATTTCAAAGTGTTTCTGTTACCTTTATGGACCAATAAGTGGACTCACCACTGACTAATTTGAAACCTGCAGATTTGACTCATTATAAGGAGAGGAATTGAATAACCTAGGTTGCTAAAAGGTCTTATCTTGGTTCAGAAGGCTCTAAAACATTTTTCAGTGGTTATCACTTCTGTGTTTTGGTGCTTTCACATTTTAAAATTTGAACAAAATGAATGAGAGTCAAAGGGATTTCTCATATCCTCTTCTATAGTTTTTGCTTCTCTGTATTGACATTAGTATGATGATTCCTATAGGTTACTATACCTGGAAAGACTGTGGAGGGAAAGTGAAAGGGAATATGAGATGGTTTGGGGTGAAAAGGGAAGGAGGAAGGCAAAAGGAAGAGAAGAGCAAAAGGTAGGAAAAAGGGGAAACAGAAGGAAAAAATGGAGGGATGCAGACAACATTTATCTTTCCTTCTTTAAAGCTGAGAAAACTGAGGCTATGAATGATTGACAGCAATCAAATGTAAGCATAAATTTGAAATTACAAGCTAGACCTCCTTAGTTTGAACCTTACGTTCTGCTATGGGATTGGAACAATGGCTATGGTCAAATATCCTAATAAAGATAATACAGGGCAGCTAGGTGACACATTGGATTCAGTGCCAGACCTGGAGTCAGTAATACTCATCTTCCTGAGTTCAAATCTGGCCTTAGACATTTCCTGACTGTGTGACCTTGGGCAAGTCCCTTAACCATGTTTGCCTCAGATTCCTCATCCTTGAAATGAGCTGTAGAAGGAAGTAGCAAAACACTCCAGTATTTGACAAGAAAACCCATAAAAGGATCACAAAGAGTTGGACATGACTGAAAAACAACTGAATAACAAAAAGACTGCAGATTAGTGAGTTTGATTTGATTTTGATTCCTGGGAAAACCTTAGATTAGACTATTAAACAGATGGAATATTATCACATAGTAAAGGAAACTGTGATTACTTAGAGCTATTATGAGTTCATTAACAACAAATCACATCAGACTAAACTTTTGTTTGAAGGAAGCATCAGGATTGTTGGTTTGGTAAATCAGAACAATTTCAAAAATAGCACTTTGATTTTATCAAAGCATTTGTCTATCTCAAGAAAATATTGTGCAATAGAGACATGATATCTTCATTCTTGCCACAATAGGCAAAAATATAGGCTGGATAATTGCACAGTTGGTTTGATTGCAAAATGGTTGAATGAAGAAAATGCTGATCATTCCTTATTTACTGATGTTTATATGGAAAATGTCTAATGGTATTTGTTAGAACATTGACTTTAGCCCTGTCCTGTTAAACATTTATCCATTACTTAAGTTAATACATAAGTGTATGATTATCAGATCTGGAGAAAAAGTGGCCCACATGCAAAGAATGTCTTTCAAAGTTCCTCACCCTTGGTTTAATGAAAATAAGTTCTAGTTGTCTAGTTTTAACCTTCACTTAAATGCTCAAGATATGACAAATTAATTAACAATTAATGGAACAGAAATTCATTGAACAGTTAACCTCTCTGTGATTCAGTTCCTGTTATGCAAAATGAGGATAACAGTATTTGTGCTACCTACCCCTAAATTGTGATGATGAAAAAGGTTATTTATAGGTCTTAAAGCTCTACATTGGTGAGTTATCAATAAAAAGATAAAGATAAGTAAGAACAAATGTAATAGGCACACAGATTAATAAAAATCAAAGGGACAACTAAGAGGTAGAGAAAAATTCAAATTTAAAGCAGATTATGTAGAAGACATAGGGATCTTGCAACAATATGATACAGTCACTAAAAATCTGACATCGTAAGCTGCATTACAATATAGTCCAAAGCAGAGACATAACAGCTCCAACATGCTATACATTAGTCAGATCATACCTGTGGTCTGTGAACTGTGTTCAATTCTGGTCACCACATTTTAAGAGGAAAGTTGATAACTGGTGTGTAATCCAGATTTCATAATCACAAAAATGCTAAAAGGTGAAAGGATCTGAGAGTACTTAGCTTGGAACTAAGACTTAGAAAAGACTTGATAGCTGTTTCCAAATATTTTAATGGCAATCAGATGACAAAAGAATTAGATTGATTTCTTGGTACTTCAGAGAGTAAAATTATGATAAATAGGTGAAAAATACAGGTAGGTACATTTGGGTTCACTATTAAGAAGAACTTCCTAGCAATGAACGCTGTCCAAAAAAGAAAAAGGGTAATGAGATGAGTTTCTTGGAGTTATCATAAAATATTATCAGTCAGATAACTTCCTTTTCCTAATTTCCCTGTTTCCATTGAGGGAATTGACAGTTTTTCAGTCATACAAGTTTGTGACTTCAATGTCACCCTTGACTCTTCCCCCTTCCTTCCCTATATTAACCAATCAGTTGCCAAGACTTCTGGATGCCACCAACACATTATCTATCCTATCTATTCCCTTCTCTCCATTCTGATGGGTGTAAACCTAATTCAGGCACTTAACACTTCATTACTGCTCTAATTCTATGGTCCCTTAACTGTTCTGCATTGTCTAATTTACTTTTCACATATTTCACACAATTTTTCACAATTTAATTTACTTCTAAAATATACCACTAAAAATGTTACTTTGCTACTCAAGAAGCTTCAGAGTTCTGTATCGCCTCTAGCATTAAAATATAAGTGCTTTTACCTGACATTTAAATTCTTTGCAATCTGACTACAACTTCTCTTTCCACACTGATTTAAAATTACTTTATCTTATCCTATGCTCCAATCAAACTGGCTGACTTTCTGTGCACCACACATGATATTATAACCCCTACCTTTTCACTGGCTTCCCTGGAAGCTTTGAATGTTCTCTTTCCCCAGCTTCATCTCTTTCCCCACCTTTATTACTAGAGCTCTGAAATTATCCTTTCATGGAAATTACTTTGTATTCATTCTGCATGTATTTTTATATTCTCATTTATATCTGTGTTTACACAGTAGAAAGTAAGCTCCTTGAGGTCATGGACTGTTTTATCTTTGTATTCCTAGCACCTACCACCGCATAGATTCTCAGTAAATGTGTGTTGAATTCAGGTGAATTGAAAGATGCCAACTAATGCAATCCCATTTTGCTTCCATTGGAAGTATTCAAGCAGAGCCTGTGTGGACATCTCTCATAGTCACCCCAAATTCAAGTACAGGGGATTGGATTAGGTGACCTCTAACTTCCTTTCTAATGCTATGGTTCTGTGAAAAAAAAAAGAGAGATCTTGGACAAAGTGAGTTTTGCACCATGTCTTGTAGAAAGGGATTATGGTCCTAGCTAGGTGATCTGAACCCAGGTGGTGAACCAGCATGAATAAATGTCTTGGAGATATGCTACTTAATAATCCTATAATGGGAAACAACAAATATTATTCTGCTGAAAGAATTCTGCCACCAATAGCCCTGATATTTGTGATCGGGAAGCCTAACATTGTCCTTTGTCTGGGTTTATTCTCAGAACACACATCCCTCCAGGGAATAAATGGATATCCTCCTCATGGATCTTGAAACAGTTCTTGCCTGAAGGCTACCCAGGCCTTCTCACTATCTTTTTAGTTTAGTTTAGTTTAATTGCCATTGATTAGTATCTAGACTTAGAGGTAAAATGGTATAAGCTGAAAATTAATTGCAATGCAAATAATTTTGTTAGAGTATCTGGTATTCCCTGAGAATCGCTAACAACAAAGTAGAATTACAATATACAGGCATTTCCTTTAAACTAAATAATTAAAATTCAAAAGGCAAGCAGCAAAATCAAGTGTAAGCATGTTTAATAGCTGAAATGCATATAGTATTTTATAGTTTACAAAGTGTTTAACATATATTCTTACTTAATCCTTACCCCTGTAGAAAAGATATAGCCCACATTTTATAAAAGACTTAACCCAAGACTCTAATTCTAGACCAGTCCTGTATCCATATCACAATGTTGCTCCTCTGTTCTGCCTTAGTCTTTACTTGGGAGAAATGTGAAGACTTGATGACAATGAAATCCATTTAGCAGGAGGTCTGATATAGTAATTATAGGAATAACTGACATTTATATACTACTTCAACCATTTTTTTATTTAGAATTTAAAACAACCCTATGAGGTAGGTACTAAAGCTTTTATTATCCCCATTATGTGGATGAGTAATTTGAGGATCAGAGTGACTTTTCCATGGTCACACAGCTAGTAATTATCAAATGTAGGATTTAACATATGATTTTTGCAATCCAAATCTAGCACTCCATTTTCATATACTCTTTGTAAACATCCTAAAATAGAAATTGTCAACATTCCTATTCTAACACAGCTACGAACCTCAGTTTTATCTCATTGGAATTATATATGTGAATATATACACCCAAATATACACATCATATTTCATATATATACATATATACACATACACACATATATATGCATGAATGAACATAGGTATGCATATATACACTGTATTTAACATTTCTTAGTACTTTTAAACTTTAATAGTTTAAAACTTAAAACTATACTTTTCGACCACCATGTTTATATATGTGTGTGTTTGAATGTATATCCATATGTATCTGCCTACTTTCATTGATGAGATGGTACTTAAGAGTTTCTTTTCCACCTACACGTATATGAAGTCTTCAGTTTATGAAATAATTTTATATTAGCCTATATTTTATTTTATCTCATATATGCATCTTTGTCAATAATATTCTAGGAAATATGAACTGTTACATATATGACTCATGCAGCTCAGTCTCTACTCCTGACCTCTCTCCAATCACCACCACATCTATCATTACTATAGTTCCATGTCAAACTTAACATATAAACAGTATTACTTGTCATCTTCCCTTTGGCCAACACAGCTTAATATCCAAGTTTGCCTGTTTCTACTTGTGATGTCTTCATATTCACTGTCTTTCAGGCTCAGGGACTCAGACTCATCTGTAAATTTTCATTTCTTTCCATCTTGCCATATTACACCTTTTCTATCTATTCTTCCTTAATGATATCTCTTACATTTTTATATTATTCCCACAGTGGCTATTCTCATCCAAGCATTTATCAACATATGTCTAAGCAAGTGCTGACCTCTTTCTTTGTGAATTTAGATAGCATACTGCCATCTGATTAGTCTTACTAGAATGTTACCTTTATCATCTCAGTCTCCTATTCAGAAAGATTTTCTACCTTTTATATCTCTAGTTTATCATTCAGGATATAGCATGGAATGACCTAATTTGCTTTTCTCATCTCACTAATTCTCTATACACAAATACTCATAGTCAGATTGGCTTCTTCAATCCAAAAATACTGTGCACACCCATCTCTTTGGCTCTTCATTCTCCCATTCTTTTTACCTGGAATGCCCTTCCTTCTCCACATATCAATTGAATTAAGATAGTAGATTTAGAGCTACAAAAGGGTTAGAAATTCCCTAGCTCTAGAAATGTACATTCAAACAACTCTGAGGTACCACCTCACACCTATCAGATTGGCTAATGTGACAAAAAAGGAAAATGATAAGTGCTGGAGAAGATGTGGGAAAATTGGAACACTAATGCATTGTTGGTGGAGTTGTGAACTCATCCAACCATTCTGGAGAGCAATTTGGAACTATGCAAAAAGGTCTATAATACTGTGCATATCCTTTGATTCATCAATATCACTTACTAGGTCTTTGTCCAGAAGAGATCTTTAAAAAGGGGAAATGAGGGGCACAGCCAAGATGATGGAGTAAAAGCAGTGACTTGCTTGAGCTCTGCCCAAAACCCCTTCAAACACCTGTAAAAAATTGCTCTAAACAAATTTAAAGCAGCAGAATCCATGAAAAGACAGAGTGAAACAAAGTTCCAACCCAGGACAACCTGAATGATTGATTAGAAAGCTCTATTGTTCTGGGCAGGGAAAGGAACACAGTTTGACATTAGTGTGCACTCAAAACAGGCCTCAGCAAACCTGGAGCAGACCTGAGATGACTGAATCATGGGTAGCCAAGGCAGTTTACAGACTTCTCAACCAAAGGATGCCAAAGTCAACTTAGAAGGTCAGTAGGAAAAGGCTGTGACCATGGTGAGAGAGAAGCTTGGTCCCAGCCCCAGTCCCTACACATGGCCCTGGGGAGGCAGTTGCTGCCTGAGCTTCTAACTCACTGACTGAGGGGGAATTGAGTGGCTGATCAGAGGGGGATTACAAGGATCTCTTCACTGGTGCTGTAGCAGGATTCTCTTGCTTTACCTGTGCTTGGATCTGGGTCACAGTTCTGGGTGGAAGTCCTGGGGCAAGGAGGAGTGATGGCAAGGTGGAGCTTGTAGTGGTTGTGAAGAGAAAATCCTCCTCACAGTTCCAAGACAGAAAAGAGTGCTTGTGATCACTCATAGAACAGAGCACAGGCCAGGAAAGGCATAAACACCTCACCACTTATGCCACCTTGGAAGAACAGAAAATGTACAGGTTCCTAGAAGTATCTCTGAAAAAAGGTGTACAAACCCTCAAAGCCTGGAACAGTACATTCTCCACACTGGAAGAATACTCCTACCTTAACAAAGAGTTTATAACTCAAGTAACTGGCTGAGATCATGAGCAAACCTCGCAAAAAAGTCAGACCATAGAATCTTACTTTGGTGACAAAGAAGATCAAAACATCAAAACATATAAACAGAAGAAGACAAAAAATTCAAAGCTGCTACATTCAAAGCCTCCAAGAAAAATATGAATCAGTCCCAGGCCATGGAAGAGCTCAAAAAGGATTTTGAGAAGCAAGTAAGAGAAGTAGAGGAAAAACTTGGAAGAGAAATGAGAGTGATATAAGAAAATCATGAAAAACAAGTCAGCAGCTTGCCAAAACAGACACAAAAAATATTGAAGAAAATAACACCTTAAAAAATAGCCTAAACCAAATGGCAAAAGAGGTCCAAAAAGCCAATGAGGAGCAGAATGCCAAAATTGGCCAAATGAAAAAGAAAATTCAAAAGCTTTCTGAAGAAAACACTTCCTTAAAAATTAGAATGGAGGGAGCAGCTAGGTTGTGCAGTGGATAGAGCACTGGCCCTGAAGTCAGGAGGATCTGACTTTAAATCTGGCCTCAGACCAAACACTTGACACTTACTGGCTGTGTGACCCTGAGCAATTCACTTAACCCCAGTTGCCTAAAAAATTTTAAAAAAAAGAAAGAAAAAAAGGGGGAAAAAATAGAACACAGTGATTGGAAGCTAGTGAAGTTATGAGAAATCAAGACACATTGAAACAAAACCAAAAGAAAGAAAAAATAGAAAATAATATGAAATATCTCATTGAAAAAACAACTGAACTGGAAAATAGATCAAGGAGAGAGAATTTTAAAATTAATGAACTATCTCAAAGCCATGATAAACAACAAAAACAACAACAAAAAACAACAACAACAACAACAACAGCCTAGACATCATCTTTCAAGAAATTATCAAGGAAGATTACCCTGATATTTTAGGACCAGAGAGCAAAATAGAAATTGAAAGAATCCAGCAAATCCCTCCTAAAACATCAAAGACAAAATATTGCAAGCAGCCAGAAAGAAACACTGCAAGTATGATGGAAACACAATCAGGATAACACAAGATTTAGCAGCTTCTACATTAAGGGACCACAGGTCTTGGTATATGATATTCCAGAGGGCAAAGGAGATCGGATTACAACCAAGAATCATCTACCTAGCAAAACTCAGTATAATCCTTCAGGAGAAAAATGGACATTCAGTGAAATAGATGACTTTCAAGAATAGAAATTTTGTCTTTCAAATACAAGACTCAAGAGAAACATAAAGAGGTAAACAGGAAAGAGAAATCACAAGGGATTTATTAAAGTTGAACTGTTCACATTCCTGCATAGAAAGATGATATTTGTAACTCATAAGAAGAAATTTTTCAGTATTAGGGTAGTTGGGGGGGGAATTATATGTATGTATGTATGTATGTATGTATGTATGTATGTATGGAGATAGAAAGACAGATAGATAGATACATAGATACATAGGTAGATAGATACAGGGCACAGGGTGAGTTGAAGATGAAGGGGTGATACGATATCTGGAGAATAAAATTAAGAGATGAGAGGATTATACAGGGAGAAGGAGAAAGGGAGAAGTAGAATGGAGTAAATTATCTCACATTAAACAGGCAAGGAAAAGCTTTTATAGTGAAGGGGGAGTTGGGGAAGTTGAAAAGGAATGAGTGAATCTTATTCTCATAGGATTTGACTTAAGGAGGGAATAACATACACACTCAATTGGGTATGGAAATCTGTCTTGCCCTACAGGAAAATAGGAGGGGAAGGGGACAATAGAGCAGGGAGATGATAGAGGGGAGGGCATATTGGGGGAAGGGGTAAGCAGAAGTAAACACTTCTAAGGAGGGATAGAGCTAAAAGAAAGAATAGAATAAATGGGGGGCAGGATAGGATGAAGGGAAGTATACTCAGTTTTTTACAACATGACTACTATGGAAGTGTTTTGCATGACTACACATGTATAATCTGTATCAGGTCACTTGCCTTCTCAATGAGGGTGGGTGGGGAGAGAGAAAGGGAGAAAATTTAGAACCCAAAGTTTTAAAAACAAATGTTAAAAAATGTTTTCAGTATTGAGATATAAGAAATATAGGCAATGGGGTATAGAAATCTATCAAAATTGAAGGGGAAGGGGATAAGAGAAGCGGGGGAAAAGATAGAAGGGAGGCGAGATTAGGGGAAGGGGTATTCAGAATGCATGCCATCTTGGGATGGGGGGAAGGACAAGATGGTGCAAGATCCATGTGGAGAAACATAGTTATAGAAGCTTTTTTGTGGCGGCAAAAAAATTGGAAATTGAGGGGATACCCATATATTGGGGAAAGACTGAATAATTTGTGACATATGTACGTAGTGGAATACTATTGTGCCATAAGAAATGATGAGCAAGCTGATATTAGAAAAAGCTAAAAAGGCTTACATGAACTGATGCTGAGTGAAGTGAGCAGAACCAGGAGAACATTATATACAGCAATAGCAACACTGTAAGAGGATCAAATTGGATAGACTTTGCTTTTCTCATCAATACAATGTTGCAAGGCGATTACAACAAATCATGATGGAAAATGCTAACAACATCCGGAGAAAGAACTTAGGGAGTCTGAATGAAGAATGAAGCATACTGTTCTTTCTTTAGTTTTTTTTTTTCTTTCTGGTGGTTTATCTCTTTTATTCTGATTCTTCTTTCACAACATGACTAATGTGGAAACAGGTTTAACATGATAGTACATACATAACCTATATCAAATTACTTAATGTCTTCGGGAGCGGGGAGAAGAGGGAGGGGAAAAATTCGAACCTCAGAATTGTAGAAAACTGAATGACAAAAATTATCTTTACGTGTAATTGGAAAAAATAAAATACTATTGAGGAAGAAAAATTGCCTAGTTATTCCCTCTAATTTCACAATTAAGGGTAAGTTTAAATAAATTTAATGACTTAACATAGATTAAATAGACAATACATGAAAAAAGCTGGAATTCAAACCTCATGACTTCAAATTCAGTGTTCATTCTACCCTATTGTGCTGTTTTTACCACTAAATTCAATATTTTTTAAATTTTGTTAATTTATTTTGATTTATCAACAATCACTTCCATATGCTTTTGAGTTGAAAATATTTCTCCCACTTCCTCCCCCTTCCCCTCCCCAAGACGGTGCACAATTTGATACAGGCTTTACATTTACACACCCATTAAACATATTTTCACATTAGTGAAGTTGTAAGTAAAAATTAAAACCAATAGGAGGAACGATCAGAAAGATGAAACAAAACTCAACAGAAGGTAAAAATAAGTGATAGCGATTAGATTTCCATAGTTCTTTCTTTGGATGTGGACAGCATTTTCCATCCCGAGGCCTCTGGAGATGTCTTAGATCCTCTGTAATGCTGAGAAGGGTTCAGTTTAACATCTTAGTCATTGTATAACGTGGCTGTTATTGTGTACAAAGTCCTCTTGGTTCTGCTCACTTCACTCAGCATCAGACCATATGAGTCTTTCCAGGTTGTTCTGAAGTCAGCCACTTCATCATTTCTTATAGCACAATAGTATTCCATTACATTCATATACCACAACTTGCTCAGCCATTCCCCAATTGATGGGCATCCTCTCAATTTCCAATTCTTTGCCACCACAAAAAGAGCTGCTATGAATATTTTTGTACATGTGGGTCCTTTTCCCATTTGTTTGATCTCTTTGGGATATAGCCCTAGAAGTGCTATTGCTGGATCAAAGGGTATGCACATTTTTGTAGCCCTTTGGGCATAGTTCCAAATTGTTCTCCAAAATGGTTGGATCATTTCACAACTCCACCAACAATGTATTAGTGTTCCAATTTTCCCACATCTTCTCCAACATTTATCATTTTCCTGTTTTGTCATGTTGGCCAATCTGATAGGTGTGATGTGGTACCTCAGAGTTGTTTTGATTTGCATTTCTCTAATCAATAATGATTTAGAGCATTTTTTCATATGACTATAGATGGCTTTAATTTCTTCATCTGAGAACTGTCTGTTCATATCCTTTGACCATTTATCAATTGGGGAATGGCTTGTGTTCTTATAAATTTGTCTTAATTCTCTATATATTTTAGAAATGAGGCCTTTATCAGAGAGACTGGTTGTAAAAATTCTTTCCCAATTTTCTACCTTCCTTCTAATCTTAGTTGCATTGGCTTTGTTTGTGCAAAAACTTTTCAATTTAATGTAATCAAAATTATCCATTTTGCTTTTCATAATGTTCTCTATCTCCTGTTTGGTCATGAATTCTTCTGTTCTCCATAGATCTGATAGGTAAACTATTCCTTGTTCTCCCAGTTTACTTATGGTATCAGCCTTTATATCTAAGTCTGAACCCATTTTGACTTTATTTTGGTATATGGTGTGAGATTTGGGTCTATGCCTAGTTTCTGCCATACTCTTTTCCAGTTTTCCCAGCAGTTTTTTTCAAAGAGTGGGTTCTTATCCCAGAAGCTGGGGTCTTTGGGTTTATCAAATAATAGATTACTATAGTCATTGACTACTGTGTCTTCCATATTTAACCTATTCCATGGATCCACCTCCCTATTTTATTGCCAGTACCAAGCAGTTTTGATGATTGCTGCTTTATAATACAATTTAAGATCTGGAATTGCTAGGCCACCTTCCCCTGCATTTCTTTTCATTAGTTCCTTTGATATTCTGGACCTTTTGTTTTTCCAAATGAATCTTGTTATTATTTTTTCTAACTCTATAAAATAATTTTTGGTAGTTTGATTGGTATGGCACTGAATAAGTAAATTAGCTTAGGTAGGATTGTCATTTTTATTATATTAGCTCGGCCTACCCATGAGCAACTGATGTTTTTCCAATTATTTAGATCTGATTTTATTTGTGTGAAAAGTGTTTTGTAATTGTGTTCATAGAGTTCCTGGGTTTGTTTCAGGAGGTAGACTCCTAAATATTTTATAATGTCTACAGTAAGTTTAAATGGGATTTCTCTTTCTATCTCTGCTGCTGTTGTGTTGGTAATATATAGAAATGCTGATGATTTATGTGGGTTTATTTTATAGCCTGCAACTTTGCTAAAGTTGTTTATTATTTCAAGTAGTTTTTTACTTGATTCTCTAGGATTCTCTAAGTATATCATCATGTCATCTGCAAAGAGTGATAGCTTTGTTTCTTCTTTGCCTATTCTAATGCCTTCAATTTCTTTTTCTTCTCTTATTGCTAAAGCTAAGGTTTCCAGTACAATATTGAATAACAGTGGTGATAATGGACATCCTTGTTTCACCCCGATCTTATTGGAAATGCTTCTAGCCTGTCCCCATTACATATAATGCTTGCTGAAGGTTTTAGATAATGCTATTTATTATTTTAAGGAAGACTCCATTTATACCTATGCTTTCTAGTGTTTTTAATAGGAATGGGTGTTGTTTTTAAAAGCTTTTTCTGCATCTATTGAGATGATCATGTGGTTTCTGTTGGTTTTTTGTTGATATGCTCAATGATGCTGATAGTTTTCCTAATATTGAACCAACCCTGCATTCCTGGTATAAATCCTACCTGGTCATAGTGTATTATTCTTGTGATAAGTTGCTGCAATCTACTTGCTAGTATTTTGTTTAAAATTTTTGCATCTATATTCATTAGAGAAATTGGTCTATAATTTTCTTTCTCTATTTTGACTCTTCCTGGTTTAGGTATCAACACCATATTTGTATCATAAAAAGAATTTGGTAAGACTCCTTCTTCACCTATTTTCCCAAATAGTCTATATAGTATTGGAATTAATTGTTCTTTAAATGTTTGATAGAATTCGCATGTAAATCCATCTGGCCCTGGAGATTTTTTCCTAGGGAGTTCATCAATGGCTTGTTCAATTTCTTTTTCTGAGATGGGGTTATTTAAGTATTTTACTTCCTCTTCGGTTAATCTGGGCAATTTATATTTTTGTAAATATGTATCCATTTCACTAAGATTGTCAAATTTGTTGGCATATAGTTGGGCAAAATAATTCCTAATTATTGTTTTAATTTCCTCTTCCTTGGTGGTAGCTTCCCTTTTCATTCTTGATACTAGTAATTTGGTTTTCTTCTTTCTTTTTTTAATTAAATTAACCAAAGGCTTATCTATTTTATTGGTTTTTTCATAAAACCAGCTCTTAGTTTTATTTATTAGTTCAATAGTTTTCTTAATTTCAATTTTATTAATTTTTCCTTTGGTTTTCAATATTTCTAATTTGGTGTTTAGTTGAGGATTTTTAATTTGTTCTTTTTCTAGTTTTTTTAGTTGTATGCCCAATTCATTAATCTCCTCTTTTTCTATTTTATTTATGTAAGCATTTAGAGATATAAAACTTCCCCTAAGAACTGCTTTGCTGCATCCCATAGGTTTTGGTATGTTGTCTCATTATTGTCATTCTCTTGAATGAAATTATTGATTGTTTCTATGATTTGTTGTTTGACCCAATCATTTTTTAGGATTAGATTATTTAGTTTCCAATTATTTTTTAGTCTATCTTTCCATGGCCCTTTATTACATATAATTTTTATTTGCATGATCTGAAAAGGATGCATTTAATATTTCTGCCTTTCTGCATTGGATTGTGAGGTTTTTATGCCCTAGTACATGGTCAATTTTTGTGTATGTGCCATGTACTGCTGAGAAAAAAGTATATTCCTTTCTATCCCCATTCAGTTTTCTCCAGAGGTCTATCATACCTAACTTTTCTAATGTTCTATTCACCTCCTTAACTTCTTTCTTGTTTTTTTGTGGTTAGACTTATCTAGTGCAGAGGGGAGGTTCAGGTCCCCACTAGTATAGTTTTGCTGTCTATTTCTTCCTGTAACTCCCTGAACTTCTCCTGTAAGAATTTGGATGCTATACCATTTGGTGCATATATGTTTAGTAATGATATTACTTCATTGTCTATGGTGCCTTTTAGCAGGATGTAGTTTCCTTCCTTATCTCTTTTGATTAGATCTATTTTTGCTTTTGCTTTGTCTGAGATCAGGATTGCTACCCCTGCTTTTTTTCACTTCAGCTGAGCATAATATATTCTGCTCCAGCCTTTTACCTTTACCCTGTATGTGTCACTTTTTTCAAATGTGTTTCCTGTAAACAACATATTGTAGGATTATGGTTTTTAATCCATTCTGCAATCCATTTCCGTTTTATGGGAGAGTTCATCCCATTCACATTCACAGTTATGATTACTATCTGTGTCTTTTTCTCCATCCTTTCCCCCATTTATGCTTTTCTTTCTCCTTTTTCCTTTCCCCCTTCACTAGTGTTTTGCTTTTGACCACGCCTCCTTCAGTCCCTTCCCCTTTTATTATCCCTTTCCCTTTTCTTCCCCTTTAGTCTTACTGCTTCTTCCTCCCTTCTTTCCCCTCCCTTCTTTCCCCCTCCCTTTTCTTTCCCCTTTTCCCTCCTACTGCCTATAGGGCAAGTTAGATTTCTATACCTAACTGATTATATTATGCCCTTCTTGAGCCAAATCTGATGAGAGTAAGGTTCAAACAATGCTCCCCCCCTTCTTTCCCTCTGCTGTAATAGGATTTTGTGTCTTTTCCTGTAATGTAATTTACCCTTGTCTGCCTCCTCCTTTCTCAGTACTTTTCTAAGATCAGATTGATCCACTTATTTGGATCCATTTAACCCACTTGATTAGATTTTTTTTTATCATTACATCAAAGTCAACTAATATCCACCCTCTTTATGTATACTCCTTTAACAAGGTGTAATAACAATACAGTTCTCAAGGGTTGCAAGTCTCATATTCCCTTGTAGGGGTTTAAACAGCCCCCCCTTATTAACAACATATTGTATCCTTCTGTCCCATTTACCTTTTTAAGTCCTTCTTGAGTCCTGTACTTGAAGATCAAATTTTTTGTTGAGCTCTGGTCTTTTTATCAGGAAAGTTTGGAAGTCTCCTATTTGTTGAATATCCACCTCCTCCCTTGAAAAATGATGCTCATTTTTGCTGGGTAATTGATCCTTGGCTGCATTCCAAGCTCCTTTGCCTTAGGAATATCATGTTCCATGCCCTGGTCTTTTAATGTAGAAGCTGCAAGGTCCTGTGTAATCCTGACTGTGGTTCCATGATATTTAAATTGTTTCTTTCTGGCTGCTTGCAGCACCTTCTCTTTCATCTGGTAATTTTGGAATTTTGCTATTATATTCTTGGCATTGTCAATTTGGGATCTCTTTCAGGTGGTGATCGGTGGATTCTTTCTATGGTTATTTTCCCTTCTGGTTCTAGGACTTCGGGCAGTTTTCCTTTATGATTTCCTGAAAGATACTGTCCAGGCTCTTTTTTTCATCATGATTTTCAGGTAGTCCAATAATTTTTAAATTGTCTCTCCTGAGTCGATTTTCCAGGTCGGTTGTTTTACTGATGAGGTATTTTACATTTTCATCTATTTTTTTCATTTTTTGTTTCTGTTTGACTGATTCTTGCTCTCTCATAGAGACATTAGTTTCCATTTGTCCAATTCTAGTTTTTAACAGATTGTTTTCTTCTGTTAGTTTTTGTACTTCCTTCTTCAACTGGCCAATTGTGTTTTTTAGGGACTTTTTCTTCAGTATACTCTTCTGTTAGTTTTTGTCCTTCCTTCTTCAATTGGCCAATTGTGTTTTTTAGGGACTTGTTTTCTTCAGTGTATTTTTTTTCCAATTGGCCAATTGTATTTTTGAAGGACTCTTCTACCTCTCTCATTTGACTATTAAAATCCTTCTTGAGCTCTTCTAAGAAGGCTTTTTGGGCTTCAGACCAGTTCATATTCCCTTTTGTTGTTGCAGATGTGGGTTTGTTGACAATGTTGTCCTCTTCAGAATTTCTGTCTTGATCTTCACTCTTCTCATAATATGAATCTATGGTACGTTTCTTTTTACTCATGGTGTTTCTTTATTCCCTGGCCTTTAAAGAGATTGAGCTCTCCTGCTGGGGAACAGAGGGTACTGACCCAAGCTTCTTGTGTTGGGAGCCTAGGTCTTGGTCACTGGCTTTGTGTGCTGGGGCCTCTTATGCTGGCAATTGGAGGCTGTAGGTTTCTGGCAGCTTACCTCATGTTGGGCTGGAATCAGCAAGGCTGGAACTTTCAGGCAATTCTAGGTTGCCTGCTTTTCCTTTCCTTTAGCTTTCTTCAGCTCCTTTTAGATGGGTGCTGCAGGGTGTTTATCTACTTGGGGCGCCCTGCAGTGTTGTTTCCCTGGTTTCTGCTAATGCACAGGGAGATTCCTTTGCAGTGGACTGCCGAGGCACCTGGTGGTTTTCTGAGCTGGTTTCCACCCGTCCCCCGTTCTCACTGAGGCACTCGGAAGTCCAGGTGTTGGTGTTTGCCTGCTCTACCACCTGGGCTTCAGGATTTCTTCACAATTGGAGGCTTCAGGGCTCCTACAGCTCACCTGGTGTTGGGTTGGAATCAGCAAGGCTGGGGCTTTAGGAAGCCTTTAGGTTGTTTTCTTCACCTCCTTTCAGATGAATGCTGCAGGGTACTTATCCACCTAAGGCCCCTTGTAGTTCTGCCTCCCTTATTTTTGCTGAGGCACTGGGAGACCCTTTGCTGGGCTGCTGCACTGCTGCTCCTGTCTTTCTTCTAGTTCAGGTGTTCCAGGGTTTTTCTTTCTGGGGTGATATTTTCTGGGTTTTCAGAGGTTGATAGGGGAGAGTGAGAGCGACTACCTTTTCACTCCACCATCTTGGCTTCCGGAAGCCGAAGCTTCAAGAAATACTTTTTAAGTGTACACTGTATGCCAACCTTTGTAGTCTCTCTAATTATGTGAATCCTCACTATTTTTCAAAGATAAGGAAAAGGACAAATGCAAGTCCTAACAGTTATTTGTCTTTGTGGAACAAGAAAATAAGATTTAAAACTACAAAAATACCATTAGAAATCTTCTAGGGTTCTTTTCAATAATGAAATATTGATTTTCACATAATGGTCTATATTTAAGTTAGAAAAATAGTGAAGACCCATCATATGGGTCTTCATATGACAGGGTCTGGAGTCAGCAAATCTGGGTTTAAATCACAACTCCAATGCTTATTAGTTTTTAATTATGAGAAATAAAAGAGTGACAGATCATTCAACCAAAAAAATTTATTCACCACACCCTACTTGTAAGGTACTATTAATTCCCTCCCACATACACACACACACACACACACACACACACACATATACATAAAAACTTATAATCCTAAGGGTCAGTACATTTGGCTAGTTAGCGGTTTGATGAGGCAGATTTAAAAGGCTTCAAATCTGTAGTACTTTGGAAGTTCAGATATAAAACAAAAGAATGACTCAAAATGAAGCTACCACTTAGAGACCAAAACCTTAAACAATGGGCTGGGGATTGACTTCCCTGTCTTGGGTCAGGAAACATTACTCTCTCCTGTGTAGCTTTCAGAACTATTCCAAATGCTTATGCCACTGATGAAAAGAGGTGAGAAATGTAAAGGACAGGGTTGACCATAGGTGTTTTTGAGCTATAAGATTTGACCAATCATGTTGTCTTAAAGAGAAGAATAAATGGTCATGGTTAAAAATGGATGTCAATTATACCCACTTGAAGTAATAAAGGGGGCAGGGGCAAGAATTGTCTAGTTCTCTCAGTCTCTTTCTTCTTTAGCACTACAATTACCTGAGCAAGTACCAGACATTAACACTCTTCCATATACAACACACACACACACACACACACACACACACACACACACACACACACACTATACACACATAGAGTCCCACTACTCTCCAATAAGTTGGAAAAGTTTCATCACTTTCTGCCTTTCCCAGTATCCTCTCTCCTTACCCTATTTAGTGAGCCTTCAGAATTCCTACTAGGGGAGAAAACCTGGTACTCCAGTCCTGATCTTTCATTAGCATCCTTTCTTTCTACTCTGGGAAGAAATACAACTCCCAGTCCTTTGCAGCTTAGGCACCCTTTCAAGGCAACTAGCCAAAGTCTTACCAGAACAACTGCTATACTACACTTGCAGTATGGGAAATAGAAAGATGAGCTGGTTTCCATTTTTGAAAAGGATGTAATCTAGTTGGAGACACAAGGCATATATGTGGAAAGAGAAATGTTAAGGTAATATATGAAGAAGTGCCAAGTAAGTCATACAGAAAGCAAATGTTCAAAGGATCATTGTTGAAGAGCTGATCAGGAAAATCTTTGCAGAGGACCAAGGAATTACACTGGATATTGAAGGATGGATAGGATGGGGATAGTCAGAAAGGAACTGGGAGGACATTCCAGGTGAAGAAAACAAGAACTGTTCCTTTCAATTATGCAAACACTTTCTAAACTTTCTCTGGTTTTTGTAGTATTCAGTAATACCTATCTCACAGGAATTTCATAAAGTTCAAATGCTTTAATATATGTTGTTCTGAGAGGCATAAAGGCAGGACATTTTAATAGGATACTTGACTTAATTTCAAGCAGGTTCAAATTCTACCTTTGAAACTTTTTAACCTGTGTAACTTCTGGTAAGTCATTTCACACCTCTGGGCTTCAGTTTCCTCATTTGTCAAAGATTTGGGTTGAACTGAATGGATTTTAATGTCCTTTATATCCTTAAGCCCATGATCCTATTATCCCTTTGACCAAAGCTTAGTATAATTTATGTCTGCAATCATGATTAAGAAAATCAGAAGAATACATCTATTTACTTATACTGGTTCTTCCCCACAGGGCCAGATATATCGCAAATGTTTGGTAGTCATAAGCTTACACGTTTTAATTTGATCTTTATCAAGTTTCACTGAATGATCTTGGGACAATAATTTTACATTTATGTAGCTCAGATTTATTGATTACATTGAGATACCCCTTTAATTGAAAGCACCAGAAAATGATAATCAAAATTATTTTCTACCTAAAAATAATATGTAGCACCTAAGGGCTAATGTTGAATGGAATATGAATCAGTTTCTTTTTCTTTTTACTTTCAATATTAATCATTTTTGTAGTGAGTGAAGTATTTTTGGCTTGTTATACATGTATAAAAGACAAAGTCCTTGCCCTCCAGCATTTTACCATCTAAATCTAAAGAATAGGACAATGAAGGAAAAATGGAAAAGCAGAGAAAGGAGACATTCTATTTATGAGAAGAATAAAAGGAATATAATTCTTCTTTAATACACAAGGCTGAAGAGCATTTTAGAAGTTATCAGTCTGCAACCTATAGGTTTCCCACTTCTTGCCAACCTCCTGCCCCATATCCATGACACTGGGTAAAAATCCCTACATGACAGTAGTTCTGAAAATATACACTTTAAGTCTATCTCAAAAAAATGTATACAGAATTCTTAGTGAAATGTCAAGGAAAACATAATCACATTCCTACAAATATTTTTGCATGACAGAAATATTTCTAAAAACAATTTAGAAGAACACTAAAGAATTTGAAGATATACATACACATACATCAAACATACATATAGATATGTATACTTATATATGCACATGTCCAAATTTGAACCTGCTTGAAATTAAGCAAGTATCCTATTATAATGTCCTGCCTTTATGCCTCTCATAACAACTTTATGAAATTCCTGTGAGACAGGTATTACTGAATACTACAAAATCCAGAGAAAGTTTAGAAAGTGTTTGCATAATTGAAAGGAACAGTTCTTGTTTTCTTCACCTGGAATGTCCTCCCACTTTCTTTCTGACTATCCCCATCCTATCCATCCTTCAATATCCAGTGTAATTCCTTAGTCCTCTGCAAAGATTTTCCTGATTACCTCTTCAACAATGTTCCTTTGAACATTTGCTTTCTGTATGACTTACTTGGCACTTCTTCATATATTACCTTAACATTTCTCTTTCCACATATATGCCTTGTGTCTCCAACTGGATTATATCCTTTTCGAAAATGGAAACCAGCTCATCTTTCTATTTCCCATACTGCAAGTGTAGTATAGCAGTTGTTCTGGTAAGACTTTGGCTAGTTGCCTTGAAAGGGTGCCTAAGCTGTTAAGGACTGGGAATTGTATATGCACAATAGATACAATAATTGGTCTACATGTACTCTTCATTTTAGGTTCTAAGAATAGATTATTGGTTTATCATTTTTTTCAGAGAATCTCAGGGTTTTATAGCCTGTTCCTGCCATCATGTCATTTTCTACTTTTCCTTTCCTCTGTCCCTCAGTTAAACCATACCTATATCCTATGGATTCTGCCATTTACTGCCTTAGTGACCTTGAACAAATAACTTCCACCCTCTGGGTTTCACTTTCCTCATTGTTTGGATTACCTCTAGGAACACTTCCAAGTCCAAGATCATAGAATCCCATGATATTTTTACCCAACCAAAAGCTACAGATTTCTTTTATGTGGATAACATCTTAGAGTTTTATTGGCTATTCCTGCCAAAAATTATTTTCCATTTCTCACCCTCAATTCATCTAATTCTACCTATGCTAATTTTACCCAGCCAGAATCTCATCCTGTTAGAATAGCCAAATTTTCCCTAGCATAAGAAGCCTCCCTTCCATAATATAAGTCCTCTCAATCTGATCTAAAACAATTCTAAAAAGTCCAAGTAAAAATGCTTTGACTTGATTGCTAGGGAATTGTTGCTGAGAAATAAAGACTTTAATTTGCATTTATGAAAAGTTATCTCTTTCTCAAGAGTTTCAGTCCTGTTTTCAAAGTTTAATGATGGGGGTGGGGAGTGGATATTGAATGTTACATATGTATAACTCACAAAACCAGTACTGAGGATAAAAGTTGGTTGACAAGAAATAAAATCAATGGCATGACTCAATTATTTGTATTCTGATAAATATTTAGCAATCTATTGTTGTAAAAATGTTATATGCCAAATAAAGCTTTCTTTACAAAAGCTAATTATCGTATTTTATTTTATGTGCACATATGTGATAAAACTAAGAATTAATTTTCTTTCAAATTGAATATTATATATGGAAAGATTTACCAAAATCAAGGGATACAGTGTACAACACTTATATTTTGTAGAAAATGAGGACCTGGAGAAAGGAAGTGCCTAGCCCAACATCATAGAAAAAGGCTGACTCAATTCTTTAAAAAAATGTTTTTTAGGTTGACTAGCATTTGTTTTCTTTTCTTCCTAATCCATTTCCCTAACCAAAAAAAGAAAATACTTTTAACAAATATGTATTGTGAAGCAAAACAAATCCCCATATTTGCATTAGACAAAAAAGTGTTGCTCATTCTGAATTTAGTCCATTACCTAGGCTTCTTGGTTGGTCTTTTAACCCACTACTAGGCCTATATTTCATAAAAATTAAAGAAAAAATAAAATAACCCATATGTAGAAAAATAGTTATAGTAGCTTTTCTTGTAGTATCATAGAACTGGAAACTAAGGGGATGACCATCAAATGAGAAATGAATAATTCAATTCTTACTGAAGTTAAGACTCATTTGAGGTGAAATAAAGTCAAAGGGAGTCTAAGCCTACCCTTTTCCATGACCTCATTGTCTGTCTTTTTACTATGCTCCACTCTAGGTTCAATTCTTACAATCATATTAACTTTTCATTCTTTTCCCCATCACTACATTTTTTTTCATGAAAATTACTAAATCTTAATTTTTAAATTAAAAAAAAACAAGGCAATTAAATTTAAATAGTTTTGTTCATGCAATTGTGTCCATAAAGAGCTGTTTGCTTGTTATGTCCCTCATTAGACTGTGAGTTTTTTTCAGGAGAGGTCACAAGCTAATATTTTACCTTTCTTTGTATCCCATTGCTAAGCATAGTAACTGGCACATGGTAGGCATTTAAATACTGTGTGTGTGTGTAAGAGTGTATGTATGTATGTATATATATGCACGATATTTTTTCCCATGCAACAATTTTTTTTCCCCCAGAAACAATCCCCTATCAATCAAGTCAAAGTTCTTACTTGGACCTTTTAGAATTGTCTCAGATCAGATTGAGATACACACCATATTTTTCCCATTTTTTTAGAGGGGGTGAGGCAGTTGGGGTTAAGTGACTTGTCCAATGTCACACAGCTAGTGAGTATTGTGTCTGAGGCCAGATTTGAACTCAGGTCTTCCTGACTCCAAGGTCAGTGCTTTATCCACTGTACCACCTAGCTGCCCCAAGTTGAAGTAATCCTGGGCTACTGAATTTGTTGTTTTTATTTTTTTTGTTCATATGCATATATGTATGTGTATATACGTGTGCATGTGCATATGTACATGCATATACACATACATGCATGTATACATGCACACCTGTACACACATATTAGTGCACATGTTTGTGTATATACGTGTATGTACTGTGCATTTCTATATCTCTATGTCTCTATCTCTATATCTCTATCAGTATATCTATATCTGTCTGTCTATCTATCTATCTATCTATCTATCTATCTATCTATCTATCCATCTATCTATCTATCACTCTCTCCTTGAAATCCATCTGGGTACAGTGGAAAGACATAGATCAGATACAGTTCAAAATAAAAATAAAAAAGATATAGATCAAAATCAATATGTGTGTGGAAGACCCTCAAGATTTCTGGCTAAAACAGAAACAACTGTTATTTACACTCACTGTAAGTCATCAAGGCCCAAACAATGACTAAGTGAGGCTTGGGCTGGGACCTATTGGCCAATCAATGAGAGCCAGAGGGATTTGGGTTATTTAGAAATGTAAACAGTAAGGGAAGCAATCTTTTGATCTGAAGATTTTCATATTTATGATGCAATCCATTTTAGTGAAAAACTATTGTAGCAAAAGGAGAAAGAACACCTGTATTATAGCTTCAACTCTTGGGCTTGATATTTCTAGACAACAGTTTCCACATTTGTGAAATGAGGAGTGTGGGTTTTATAAGCTCTAAAGTTGCTTTAAGTTCTAACATTATCTGATTCTTAGCAGATTCTAATTCATCAGAGTGCCCACTATCAAGTAAATTGCTTCCCAGTCCAATATAGACAAGCATAATTCCTTCTTATTGATTTCTATTGTTGGCAGAGTGCCACCACCAGCCATTTTCCAGGACTAACTGTGTAATTTCAGTTTCTGCTAGGACCAAAGTAGAATTTAACAAAGAAAAGGAATGTTGAGCATCTGGTAAGAATAGCTTTGAAATATCTCCACCTCTAGTCTTTCAAGGGACTCTGAGCATTTTGGAGACATTATTTTATTCTTTCCTCATAGGCGATTTTTATTTCAATTATAAAATGGTGATTCCAGTAAAAGTTGCAAACAGTAGAAACAAACTGCTTTTCATCCAGTAACAACCCATGTACTGAATTGTATTTACTCAGTTCATACCAAATATGCTGACACTACTACTTAATATTGCACTATCTAGGTGACATAAGCTATAGATAATTGTTATAGCAATTAATAAAACACACAGAACAGCTCAGTAATAGCTTCTCTCAATTTTCCTAGCCTTCTGTAACCTGGAATAACTTTCCTCCTTGCTTTCTCTCAGATTTTTGTTACAAAGTGAAATACTTTGTTGGATGAGTCCTGGATTTCCTTCTAAGTACATTTGGTAGCTACTGTAATGTTTGGGTTTAGCTTTTAGAATGCTCCTTATGAATCATTTGATCTCATTATACTTGTAATGTCAGAAGTCACTTACTGTTCTCAAGATAACTATGTATGTTACTTCTTTCTTAATGTGCAAAATACTTCTTTGCAAACTAAAGCCTCTAACATGGTACATATTAATTATTAGTGTATTTTATGAAGTTTTTGGTCAGGAGATATTGACAGGCTAAATGTTATCTCATGTCTTTCATTACTTAGCAAGAAGAACTGCCCTTGAAACTTTGTGAATTAATATTTATGTATATTTTTCACAGGCAGTCATTCAAGCTAAGTCACAGAGACTAAGTACCCATTTGTAAATTTTCAACAAGCTCCATTTCCTGCTTTGTTGCCAGTAGATACCAGTCATGTTCTCTTATTGCCATTCCACTAGAATATGGCATTGTTTGGGCCTTTAGTCATTATCATTTCAAAATCAATCTATAACTGTCTCCAGGAGAGATTCAGTAACAACTAGGCAGCCAGCTGAAGGGAATGTCATGATAAAATATAATGGGATGAGGATGATTTTTTGGGTGATCTATTCAGTCTCATTGGAGATCATACCAAATGAGATGTTTAGTCTCTTATTTTGAGCAATGGTAATAGAGATACATAAGTGTAATCCTTTTGAGAAGACTTCTTTGATAAATAATGTTCATTTGGGTACATACGCTTTGGTGTGTTTGTCTAAAAGCCATTTGGTTTACAATAAAATCTTTTTTTATTATATTATTAATTTATTTATTTTTAGTTTTCAACATTCACTTCCACAAGATTTTGTGTTCCAAATTTCCTCCCCATCTCATCCTTCCCCCCACCCCAAGACGGCTTGCATTCTGAATACACCTTCTCCTAATCTGCTCTCCCTTTTATCTCTTTGCCCCTTCTCTTATCCTCTTCCTCTTCAATTATCCTATAGGGGAGGATAGATTTCTATACCCCATTTCCTGTATAACTTATTTCCCAGTTGCATGTGAAAACATTTTTCTTAATTTTTGTTTTTAAAACTTTGAGTTCCAAATTTTCTCCCTTCCTCCTTTCCCACCCACCTTCAGTGAGAAGGTAAGCAACTTGATAAAAGTTATACGTGTGCAGTCATGTAAGACACTTCCATAGTAGTGATGTTGTGAAAAACTAAATATATTTCCCTTCATTCTATCCTGCCCGCCATTTTTCCTATTCTCTCTTTTGACCCTGTCCCTCCTCAGAAGTGTTTGCTTCTGATTATCCCCTCCCCCAATTTGCCCTCCCCTCTATCATCCTCCTGCTTTCTTGTACCCATCCCCATCCTCTCTCACCCCTTAATTTTATTCTCCATATATCATCACTTCATCTTCAACTCACCCTGTGCCCTCTATCTATTTATCTATGTATATATATATATATATATATATATATAAAATTTTTACCCTCCAACTACCCTAATACTGACAAAGGTCTCATGAGTTATAAATATCATTTTTCCATTCAGGAGTGTAAACAGTTCCACCTTAATAAGTCTCTTATGATTTCTCTTCCCTGTTTACCTCTTCATGTTCCCCTTGAGTCTTGTATTTGAACGTAAAATTTTCTATTTACCTCTGATCTTTTCATCAAGAATGCTTGAAAGTCCTCCATTTCACTGAATGACCTTTTTTTCCTCCCTGAAGATGATTCTTGGTTGTAATCCTATCTCCTCTGACCTCCAGAATATCATAGCACAAGTTCTGAGGTGCCTTAATATAGAAGCCGCTAAATCTTGTGTTATCCAGATTGTGTTTCCACTATACTTGAATTGTTTCTTTCTGGCTCCTTGCAATATTTTCTCCTTGACCTGGGAACTCTGGAATTTAGCTACAATACGTAGGAGCAGGCCTCGGGGTGATTGAATTACTAGCAGCAATGGCAATTTCCATAATCCTTAGCCTATAGATGGCAAACATAAGTTAGAGATCAGCAGGAAAGGTCTGTAGCACCTGGGTGAGAGTGGAGTTCAGTCCAGCTCAGTCTGTACCAGCCCAGCTCTAGGAAACCAGGAGCAGACTTTCAGAGTGACTGAATCAGCAGTGATAGCAGCAGCTTCCAGAGCTCTCAGTCCATAGATGGTAAAGGAGTCAAATAACTGCTCAGAAGGAGATTTATGGGGTCTCTTTGCTAGCACTGAGGCAAGACTCTGTTGCTTCGTCCATGATTTAATCTGGATGGCAGCTCTGGGTGGCAGTCTCCATGCAAGGAGGAGCATTAGCACACCTGAGCCTGTGTCCACAGGGGAGTGGGGACACTTCTCACAGTTACAGGTTGGAAAACAATACTTGTGATCACTCACAGACTAGACTAGAGCACAGTCCAGAACAGTCCACCTTGGAAGAACTGACAACTTACAGGTCCCTAGAAGTATTTCTGAAAACAGCTGCACAAAAGCCCTGAAACTTGAGACAGTGTATCCTCCACCCTGGAAATAGAGCCCTACTATAAGAAAGACTTAAAAGTCAACTAATAGGCTGGGAAAATGAGCAAACAACAGAAAAAAACCTCGAACTATAGAAAGTTACCATGGTGATAAGGAAGATCAAAACACAAACTCAGAAGAAGACAAAGTCAAAGTTCCTACATCCAAAGCCTTCAAGAAAAATATGAATTGGTCGCAGGCCTTGGAGAACTCAAAAAGGATTTTGAAAATCAAGTGAGAGAGGTAGAGGGAAAATTGGGAAGAAAAATGAGAGTGATACAAGAAAATAATGAAAAACGAGCCAACAGCTTGGTAAAGAATACACAAAAGGAAAATACTGAAGAAAATAACACCTTAAAAATCAGACTAGTGCAAATGGTAAAAGGGTTATAAAAAGGCAACAAAAAGAAAAATGCCTTTAAAAGCAGAACTGTCAATTGTAAAAGGAGGTACAAAAGCTCACTGAATAAAAAAAAATCATTGAAAATTAGAATTGAGCAAAAGGAAACTAATGACTTTATGAGAAACCAAGAAACAGCAAGACAAAACCAAAAGAATGGGAAAAAATAGAAGTCAATGTGAAATATCTCATCGGAAAATCAAATGACCTGGAAAATAGATCCAGGAGAGAAAATTTAAAAAAAACTATTGAACTACCTGAAAGCTGTTAACAGGATTTTTACTCAGCCAGTCTCTAACCTGAGAATGAAGAAATAGCAGGCCAGAGACAAAGTGCCAGTAATCAGGTAGCTATTTGATTAATTAGTTTCATTATGAAGAACAGATTTGCAAATGGGGAATTCTCCTGATCAGAATTCCACCTTCCTGAAGTGAAGACAGAAACTTATACACACATGCATGCACTCGCGCGCGCGCACACACACACACACACACACACACACACACACACACATATAATGGGAAAGGAGAGGGCAAGGTGGACTACAAACAAAACAATTGTTTTTAGGGCCACAGTGGTTTCCCTAACCAGGTATAGATCTCACTATACCAAGTTACATGTGTCCTGAAGTTCTGTGAGAATAGAATTGTTCAAGTCTTTGGCAGTTGTTACTTGATAAGTCATAGGACCAGAGTTCTGTGGTGGGAATAGGTTCTTCAGTCTTTCATTCACTTCAATTAAGGCACACCAACACAAGGATGCCAGTGATTGTAAGCATTGTCAAAGTTTGATTGATCATTTCAAGCTGCATTGTAAGTCTAACTCACAGTGTAGAAGAGGCAAGTCAGAGAATCAAATCTATTAGTATATTAATTAGATAATTCATATCAATTATTATGAAAATAATAATTTCACAAAGCCATGGTTGAAAAAAAGAGGCCTATATGTAATTTTTCAATAAATTATCAAGGAAAGCTACCCTTATATTCTAGAACCAGAGGGTAAAATAGAAATTAAAAGATTCCACCAATCATGTCCTAAAAGAGATCTCAAAAGGAGAAAACTGCCAGGAATATCGTAGTCGAATTCCAGAGTTCTCAGGTCAAGGAGAAAATTTTACAATTACCTTGAAAGAAGCAAATCAGTTATCATGGAGCCACATTCAGGATGATACAAGTTTTATCAGTTTTTACATTAATGGATTGGAAGGCTTGGAATATGATTTTTTCAGAGGGCAAAGGAGCTAGGATTACAACCAAGAAGCACCTACCCGGAAAAACTGAACATATTTCTTCAAGGGAAAAAAAATGGACATTTAATGAGAGAGAGGACTTTCAAGCATTCTTGATGAGAAGACCAGACCTTCATAGAAAATGTGACAAGACTCAAAAGAAGCCTAAAAAGTTAAACAAGAAAGGGGGAATCATAAGGGACTTAATAAAGTTAAACTGTTTATATTTCTACACAGGAAGATGATATTTGTAATTCATAAGATATTTCTCATCATTAGGGTAGTTAGAAAGAGTATATATAGACAGAGGACACAAATATGAGTTGAATATAAAGGGATGATATCTAAGAATTAAAATTAAAGGATGAGAGAGGAATGTACTAGTGGAAAGAGAAAGGGAGAGGTAGAATGGGGTAATTATTTCACATAAGAGTGGCAAGAAAAAGATTTTACTGTGAAAAGAAAGAGGGAGAAGGTCAGTGGGAGTGAGCGAACCTTACTCTCATCAGAATTGGCTCCAAAAGGGAATAACATATGCACTCAGTTGGCTATAGAAATCTATCCTACCCTACAGGAAAGTAGGATGGGAAAGGTATAAGGGAAGGGGAAAGGGTGATAGAAGAGAGGGCAGATTGGGGGAGATGTTAGTCAGAAACAAAACATTTTTGAGGAGGGACAGGGTGAAAGTAGAAAAAGAATAGAATAAGCAGGGGGGTGGAGGAATAGGATTGAGGGAAATATAGTTAGGAATAGTAACTGCCAAAAATATTTTGAAGCAAGTTTCTCTGGTAAAGACCTTGTTTCTCAAACATGTAGAGAATTGAGTCAAATTTATAAAAAATGATAGCCATTCCCCACTTGACAAATGATCAAAAAATATGATCAGTTTTCAGATGAAGTAATCAAAGTTATCTATAACCATATGAAAAAATACTCTCACTATTGATTGGAGAAATACAAATTAAAACAATTCTGAGGGACTACCTCATACCTATTAGATTGGATAATGGGCCAGCAAAAGAAAATAAGAAAACACGGAGGGGATGTGGGAAAAATGAGACATTAATGCAGTGTTAGTAGAGTGGTGAACTGATTCAACCATTTTGTAGACCAATTTGGAATTATGCCCAAAGTGCTATAAAACCAGGCATAACCCTTTGACCTAACAATACTGCTACTAGGTCTGTACCACAAAAGAGAAAAAAACAAAAAGGAAAATGACGTATATGTATAAAAATATTTGTAGTAGCTCTTTTCTGGGGGTAAAGCATTAGAAGTTGAGGGGATGTCCATCAATTGGGGAATGGCTGAACAAGCTGTTGTGTGTGATTGATGGAATACTATTGTACTATGAGGAATAATGAGCAGGATGCTTTCAGAAAAACCTGGAAAGATTTGCATGAGCTGATGCAAAGTGAAATGTACTGTGTACAAAGTTACAGCAATATTGTAGGATGATCAGCTATGAATGACTTCGCTATTCTCAGCAATACAATCATGCAAGATAACTCTGAATGACTTAGGATGAAATATGCCATCTATCCCCAGAGAACTGATGATGTCTGAACACAGATTGAAGCATTTTTACTTTTTTTTTTACTTTATTTGTCTTCAGTTTTTTTGTCTGTTTTCTTTCACAATATGACTATTACGGAAATGTTTTGTATGACTACACTTGTATAACCTATATAGAATTGCTTAACTTCTCAATTGGGTGAGGCAGTAGAGAAGGGAGGAAGGGAGAGAATTTGAAACTCAAAGTTTTAAAAATGAGTGTTAATAACTGTTTTTACATGTAACTGGGGAAAAATAAAATACTTAAATAAATAAAATAAATAAATTAGACTTAGCAAATAAAAAACCTCATGCCCTTAGGGAATTTACATTTTATTATAGGAAAAATATTAAAATGAAAAAATAAATACAACTTGGAAATTTCACATTGAACCACAGAATATGATAACCTCTATCATAGCTACCTTACAGCATTGTTATGAGGCTCAAATGATAGATGAGAGATAGATAGATAGATAGATAGATAGATAGATAGATAGATAGATAGATAAATCTGCAATCTATTGTATGGCAATTTTTAGTATTTTAATACTAAAACTATTTTTAACATGTGTTCTATCTCTTCTCTCTTCCAAAGTTCATTTTTTTCCACAGAAAAAAAGGCAAAACAAAAATTTTGTATTTTTTTTCCATTTTCTCTGTGGTCAGTTATCAAGTCCTGATGCACTCACAACAGCAGTCCTATCTTTTATTTTGTGCTGTATTTTCTCCAAAATAGCTTAATAGCCCTATTTTTGTTGTTCTATTTTCCTTTCTAGTCTCAGCTCATTCTGAATTTTAGTATTCCCAACACTATTCTTACCTGACTTGCAACATTATTGTATTCATCATCTGTTGTCGGCCCTTATTTCTTTTGTTTACTATGTCTTTTAAAATATAGATTAATGAGCTCCCTGTGTATCCACATCACTCCATTTAGAACCCCCCCAAAAAAACCTCATTTTTCTCTGCATACTTGCAAATTTTTTACATTTTACGAATTCCATTCTTAAGGACTTCCCATCTGTCCTACACTAACAGGGTTTTTTTTTTCAACACTTTGGACCCTTGGTATCTTATCCTCCCTAATTTTGTGAAATCTAGGCACCAGAGGAAAGAAACATTTGGGTAAAGATCAATGAAGAAAGAAACTGAAATTATATTTCTAACAAAATATACTAACAATCACATAGACAGAAAAAGGAAATACGAGTAGCTCAGAAAAAAATTACTTGGCCTTAATTACACAGGAGGAAACTGAGATATAAAAAGATTGAGAGACTGGTCCAGGGTCATAGTGGTAACATAAGGTTAATGGATTATCATCTTCATTTGATAGATGAAGAGTCAGCATGCCACAGCAGCTAATCAGGAAGACCTGTATTTAAGGACTGTCTGACTTAATTATACTACCTTTGTGACCTTGGGCAAATCACATAAATTTTCAGTGCTTCCAGGCCGCTAAAACCTACGCTAAAGGTGGGTGTCTTACCTTCGCTGGACAAAGGAGTTTTCTTAACTGGACTACTTACACCATGGAAATCATAGGTCAAACCCATAAAATGGAAAAATGAGACTCAGAGTAAGTTATTTTCTCAACATCACAGAGCTAGTTAGCCTGAGAGCCAAGACTTGAAAGCAGGTCTCCAGTTCTTCTTAGATTCCCCATCAGCATTCGCTCTGTTCTCTACTATGAACGTAGGGTTGCTTTACAGGGCCAAAAGAAAGCTCTCTTTCTAAAGATGCAGAAGAAAAGTCAGTTGGCCTTATTGGTCAAAATTCAAATCACATCAACTGTAAAAGGAAAGAATAAGGATATCAAGAGTGTCCTAAGAGACAAAGACCATCCTGTAGCCTACATCCTATAGTTCATTTAGAAAATGCGAGAAAAGAACAGAGGATACCTCAGGGTGGACATGGTATTAGATAAAGGAGGAGGCTTATATTAAGCCTCTTGATTTTTCCGATAATGTTATCATCCTTTCTATTTTTTGAATTACAGTAGTGTTTCTGCTGGGCACATGCATTTTTAATCTTGTTTTGGTTGTGCTATTTTTTGCTCACTCTAAATTATCATATGTACACAACCCACAGCTGTTTTTTTTTTCCCTTTATGTCAGTTTGAGGGCATAAAGCCTCCTGGCCTAGGTCTTTCACCTGGTGCCAAGTCTTGTACCATCTGTGCAGCCCTCACTATTATCGACCACTCACACAGAGGTCCCAAAGTCAACATTTCCATTCTTGGGCATGTGGCATTGTTATTAGAGAAGAGCTGGGAGCAAGATGCTGCATACAGCATTAGCATATATTTTCCTGGCTTGTGGCCACTGAAATCCCAGCTACATTTTCTTCCTCTGGCATTAGCTAGTGCTCCAGTTGTTAATGGTTTTTAAATGGAGGATTTGAATATTTCAGGGGGATAAGCCAAGGAGACAATGAAACTGCTATAACTGCTATGCGAAGACCATTACCTGGCATCCCAATAGTTAAATGCATGTTACTGCAATGAGAAGAAAGAAAGAAAATTCACTGTTGGCTTGTGTGGATTACTACATCTTTCCAATAATGTTAAAGGGTTTCATCTTCTTAAGCTCATCTAACTAAAAACAATAAAAGCTTAAAAATATTTTGTTTTTAAATTGCACCACATTGCAGGTTTCTAAAGAAGGAAAGAAAATGATAAATGCCACAGAGAGCAGATATTTCAAGACTTAATCTAAAATTCTTTCTGAAAACAATTAAGAGGGGAATTTTGATAAAATAATAGTTCATCTTTATTTAGCACATTCCATTTATTAACCATATTCTTTTACTCTTTTCCTTCTATCTTTTGTTCTTTTTTTTTCCTCCATGAAAACACATATATTTAAACACAATTCAAGCAATGTTGTGTGACTAAGTGAGAGCTAGCTACCAAGGCACGAAGACTTGTGTTTAAGCCCTATTGTTTTTGAGGTCACCTTTAAGTGTGGAGGGAAAGAATCTCATATTACGTGTATTTCAAAGATATATTATTTCATATATATTTATATATGGCAGACATACAACATATACGTGGATAATACAATTATATTTATTCATACATATTTATTTACAATTACATATACTTACATGCATACACACATGCCTATTAAAGGTGAAAACTACACTAAAACTTCCACCTGAATATATGAATTTGAATGGCTCATATGGATTATCTAAATTAACCATTTATAGATGAGGAAATTGAGGTTAAGTGACTTGCCCCAGGTCCCAAAGCTTGTCAGTTGGAGAGCTGAAACAAATCCAGATCTTCTGACTTCCCAGTCCTACATTCTGTCTCATACGCTGCACTGCACAATTTCTTAAATTTAATATTTAATTTGTAATGAAATTATTTAGTTATCCAGATTTCCTTGTGAAATGGTTAGACACTCAGTGATATTACTGAAAATAAAATGTTCTTCTTGTTAAAAGTTATACTCCCCCATTCACTAAACTCAGGATTTATAACATTATGCTGGTCCTGCTTGATTCTTTCCCTCTATTCTTGGAGGTGGTCTCAAAAACAACTATGCTTCTCTGTGTTTATTCTATTTACTGATTAAACATACTGACAGTGTCCACTACAAATTTGTGTTACCTAATTTCAACTGGGTCCTCATTGCATGAGCATCATCCTTCTATTCTTCCTTAATAAAGTATCTACCAGGCACATTCCAAACTTTCTCTCAGGTTTCCCATGGTACCATGTTCCACCATACTCTTAACTGAGACTCTCTCTTCACCAAACAAGGTCTTTTTTTCTGAGAACCCCATTTTCTTCTCCTGTCATCTCACATTCTTTGGACATCATCTCCCACCATGTCTTCCTTCACTCAAGTCTCTGAGAAAAGATAGGCCTGCTCTTTACCAATGTTAATCCCTCTGTATTTACCTTGATTCCATCCCTTTCTGTCTTATCCAGTAGATTGCTCTTATTATCACCTTCACTCAATCACTGAATTCCAATCTCTTTCAATCTAATGATTCCTATCTAATGGTGTCTATAAAGATACTTATGTGCACCCCATCCTTCCCTCGCTAGAGCTTATTATCCTCACTAGTGGATATCCTAAAGGAAGTATAAAACTTTTGTATGAGCAGTGGACCCTCAGCCTTGTAAACCTCAGCTGGAATAGAATCACTACCAGGTGTTTTGCCACACAAGAGGAGCCTAATGGCATTCAAAACCTCTTCTTCATTTGGAAGTTTGGCTTGAGAGGCAATGACTTTGACCTGAGGTATATTATCAATGGCTTTAACATCGATTGCTGATGATCTGTTAAGAACACTATGAGAGTATTCAGCCCATCTCTCCACAGTCATGTCCTAATTACTGATCAGTGTGACTCCACCAGTACTGAGCAGTTGAGATGCACCATAGGTCTTTGGTCCATAAATTGTTGAAAACATCATAGAAGTGTTTTGGGTTGTTATTATCGTGTAAAAATTGAATTTCATCTGCCCTCTTACTAAGCCAATAATCTTACATCTCTCTAAACTTTTGCTTTCGCTTTACTTTTGAAGGAGTTAAATGCTTCCTTCTTAAATAAAAAATAAACTGCTGTTAAATTCTATGAGGTTCTCACTTTTCATTTGGCAGCTTCTGAATTTTCTCATCATATTCTTGATGTTTGTGAATGTTCTGACCCAGATGAGCAAATGTAATGCTGTTCACCAAATCTATGAAAGCTGCCCACTCCTTTTCTGTTTCACTATGGCAGACCATATATATGTTAGCTCAGATTTTCCTCAAACTAATGAACTTCTCATGCTGGAGGAAGTGTTCTAATCTGCTGACATTGTCTTCTAATAATCATCTTGCCTTGGGGCTGCAGCTTTTGTTGAATGCAAATAATTAGCTTACAGAAGATAAGTCTATAATTGGTCCAGCACTCTGTGTCAAACTTCACCTTAATCACACTCACTTCCTGTCTTCTTGTCTTTCTTTTCTCCTTACAATGACATAGTCTATTAAATGTCAGTGTTTGTTGTGAGAGTACATCCACAAAGTTTTATTATATTTAGATAAACAGAAGACTTTGCTGTTCATGAGAAGGTCATGAAATACATAAATCTTCAGTAAGTCACTATTGCTGTTGCTTTTTTCAATTCCAGTTCCCCAAAGGCTCCTTGCCTTGTCTGGTAGTCTGTGACTACTCTGGCATTAAAGTCCCCCAGAATTGTAAACTTGTTCACTTTTGGCACAATGATGATGAGGGTCTCCAGGTCTTCATAACATTTTTATTTGATCTCATCAGGGTTTGTCATGGTGGAAGCATAGACACTGATGATGGCATATGGCACTTTCCTAAAAGGAGCAATCACATTGACATTAATCTGTTATTCACTTCCTTTTCATAGGCATACAAGCATGTTGACTGGATTAGTTTTTATTTCAAAACCTAGGCCAGCTTCATGTCACTTCTCATCACTATGGCCACTCCAGAAAAACAAGTATATAGCTGTGACTTTGATAAGCTGGTCTTCATTTGCCAGCCTTGTTTCATTCAGGAATGCTATTTGTATGTAATACCTACTGAATTCATCTTTCAGGTGTACTGGATTTCCTGCATCCACAAGCGTACGCACATTTCATGTACTGATGGTAAGCAGAATCATCTTCACAAAAACTTTTGCACATTGTGTGTGCGTGTGTGTGTGTGTGTGTGTGTGTGTGCACAAGTATGTATGTTTTGACTGAAGGATGGGGTCCCCACCTGCCATGACAAGCAGGCCAGGGTTGGTTGAAGCAGACAATTTTTAGGACATCTTTTCTAACCCTTTCCTCACAGTAGGACATGAGCAGTGCAGTCCTTAAAAAAGGCTACCCAGATACTCAGGGAATTGCTGAGTCCCACTGCTGCTTCAGTCAAGTGAGAAAACTATGGCCTAGGCAGCCTATGTGAAGAGTTGTGATTACAGCTCCCAGTGTATCTATACTTGATTCTTCGTTACCTATTCTTCTTGCCCATTTCACCAGAAGATGCCATGGATGGCCTTTCTATCTTGGATGTCTAACTAAGCTCCAAGGGTTCCACAACGACTGCTTTAGCCACTTTTATCACCATCAAAACAAATTATTCTCACCTGCCATTCCACAGGGGGATGTCTTCACATGCTTGCAGTAGACACCCTCTTAACTCACCAATGTGTCTGAGACCCCTTGGTTACTCTCAACTGGTTTAGCCTGTCTGATGAAAAGCTTTCCCAGGGTGTGGCTGCTGCACATGCTACAGCTTCTTGGAGCCACTAGTGAGAGCTGCGTGAAACAGGTGGACACCAAAGGTGGAAAGCAGCCCTTAAAAGGGATCAGCAGTCATCAAACCAGAAGAACTAGTCTTCCCTGAACAACTCTACACCCTAGTGTAGGAATTAACCCACTCATAAAACAGAAACAGATGGCAGAATGTGTTAGAAACAAGAATCAAACAATATCGTTTACAAGAAAGACACTTGGAACAGAAAGACACAGACAGAGTTAAAATAAAGGGTTGGAGCAGAATCTACAATGATTCACTGGATTTAAAAAAGATAGGGGTAGCAATCCTGATCTTAGACAAAGCAGAGGCAAAAATAGACCTAAGAAAAAGAGATAGGCAACGAAACTACATTTTGCTAAAAGGTCTCAAAGATAATAAAGCAATATCAATACTAAATATATAAATGGCTTAAAATCCACACTCTTCAGTATTTTTTTGCCTCCTTTGCCAAGCTATTGACTCATTTTTCATGATTTTCTTGCATCAATCTCATTTCTTTTCCCAATTTCTCCTCTACCTCTCTTACTTGATTTTCAAAATCCTTTTTCAGCTCTACCATGGCCTGAGACCAATTTATATTTTTCTTGAAGACTTTAGATATAGGAGCTTTGACTTTGTTGTCTTCTTCTGAATGTATGTTTTGATCTTCCTTGTCAATGTAATAACTTTCCAGAGTCAGAGGGATTTTTTTCTGGGTTTTTTTTTGCTCATTTTCCCAGCCTATTAGTTACTTTCAAGTCTTTGTTAAAGTACAGCTCTGCGGGCAGAGCCAAGATGGTAGAGGGAAAGCAGTGACTTGCTTGAGCTCTCCCCCAAATCCCTCCAAATACTCATAAAAAATGGCTCTAAACAAATTCTGAAGCAGCAGAACACACAAAAAGACAGAGTGAAAAAAATTTCCAGTCCAAGACAACCTGGAAGATTGATTAGAAAGGTGTATCACACTGGGCTGGGAGCACAGTGCAGCGGGGTGTGGGTGCACAGGCTGCAGCAAACCTGGAGCAGGCCTCAGAGGACTGAATCACAGGCAGACTCCTCAATCCATGAATGGCAAAGACAACTTAGGAGGTCAGTGGGAAAAGTCTGTTTCTGCAGTGCTGAGAGAGGAAAGCAGGCTCTCAGCTCCATTCTCCAAGAACGTGGCCCTGGCAGTGGAGTGGGGGGAACAGAGCTTTTGGTCCACAGACTGAGGGGGAATCCAGCAGCTGATCAGAGAAGGATTGCAGGGATCTCTTTGCCAGTGCTGAGGCAGGAATCTCTTGTTTTCCCCATGTTTAGATCTGGGTCAAAGTTCTGGGTGACAGTGCTGGGGTGAGGAGGAGCACTGGCTGGCCTGGTGAAGCTTGTAATGGCTGGGGATAGGAACCCGTCCTCACAGTTACAGGACAGAAAGGAGTACTTGTGGTCACAGGCCAGGAAAGGAGTAAACACCTCACCTTATCATACTACCTTGGAGGAACTGAAAATTTACAGGTCCCTACAAGTATCTCTGAAAACAGCTGTACAAACCGCTGAACCTTGGGACAGTACATTCTCCACATTGGAAGCAGACTCTTACCTTAGCAAAGAGTTTAAAACTCAAATAATTTGCCAGGATCATGAGCAAGCAGCTCAAAAGGAGTCAGACTATATTAACCTATTTTGTTTAAAAAGAAAATCAAAATACACAACCAGAAGAAGAAAACAAATACAAAGCTACCACATCCAAAGCCTCCAAGAAAAATATGAATTGGTCCCAGGCCTTGGAAGAGCTCAAAAGGGATTTTGAGAAGCAAGTAAGGGAAGTAGAGGAAAAACTGGGAAGACAAATGAGAGTGATGCAAGAAAATCATGAAAAACAAGTCAACAGCTTGCTAAAAGAGACCCAAAAACATACTGAAGAAAATAACACCTTAAAAAATAGCCTAACTCAAATGGCAAAAGAGGTCCAAAAAGCCAATGAGGAGAAAAATGCCCTAAAAAGAAAAATTGGCCAAATGCAAAAGGAAATCCAAAAGATTACTGAAGAAAATGCTTCCTTAAAAGTTAGAATAGAGCGCTTGGAAGCCAGTGACTTCATGAGAAATCAAGACACTCTAAAACAAATCCAAAAGAATGAAAAAGTAGAAAACAATGTGAAATATCTCATTGGAAAAACAACTGACCTGGAAAATAGATCCAGGAGAGAGAATTTAAAAATTATTGGGCTGTCTGAAAGCCATGATCAAAAAAAGAGGCTAGACATCATCTTTCAAGAATTATCAAGGAAAAGTAACCTGATATAGTAGAACCAGAGGGCAAAATAGAAATCGAAAGAATCCACAGATATCCTCCTGAAAGAGATCCCCAAAGGAAAACTCCTAGGAATATTATAGCCAAATTCCAGAGTTCCCAGGTCAAGGAGAAAATATTACAAGCTGCCAGAAGGAAACAATTCAAGTATGGTAGAAACACAATCAGGATAACACAAGACTTAGCAGCTTCTACATTAAAGGACCACAGGCCATGGAATATAATATTCCAGAGGGCAAAGGAGATAGGATTACAACCAAGAATCACCTACCCAGCAAAACTGAGTATAATCCTTCAGGGGAAAAAGTGGTCATTCAGTGAAATAGAGGACTTTCAAGCATTCTTGATGAAAAGACCAGAGGTAAAATAGAAAATTTGACTTTCAAATACAGGACTCAAGTGAAACATGAAGAGGTAAAGAGGAAAGAGAAATCATAAGAGACTTATTAAGGTTGAACTGTTTACATTCCTGCATGGAAAGATGATATTTATAACTTGTGAAACCTTTGTCAGTATTAGTGCAGTTGGAGGAAAAAAATTATATGTATGTAGATAGATAGAGGGTACAGGGTGAGTTGAAGATTAAGGGGTCATATCTGGAGAATAAAATTAAGGGATGAGAAAGGATTATACTCGGTGAAGACGAAAGGGAGAGGTAGAATGGGGTAAGTTATCTCGCACAAAAAAAAAAGAAAAGTCTCTTACAGTGAAGGGGAAGTAGGGGAAGGCGAGAGAGAATGAGTGAATCTTATTCTCATAGGATTTGGCTTAAGGAGGGAATAACATACACATTCAATTGTGTATGGAAATCTGTCTTACCCTACAGGAAAATAGGGAGAGAAGGGGACAAGAGAGCAGGGGGATGATAGACCGGAGGGCAGACTGGGAAAGGGGGTAATCAGAAGTAAATACTTCTGAGGAGGGACATCCTCAAAGAAGGAATAGAATAAATGGCAGGGCAGAATAGGATTAAGGGAAATAGAGTTAGTTTTTTTCACAACAGGACTACTATGAAAGTGTTTTGCATAACTGCACTTGTACAACCTATATTGAGTTGCTTGCCTTTTCAATGAGGGTGGGTGGGGAGGGAGGAAGAGAGAAAATTTGAAACCTAAAGTTTTAAAAACATGTTAAAAAATGTTTTCACATGCTACTGGGAAATAAGAAATACAGGAAATGGGGTACAGAAGTTTATCCTGCCTCACAGGAAAATGGAAGGGGAAGGGAATAAGAGAAGGTGGGGAGAGACAGAAGAGAGGACAGACTAGGGGAAGAGATATTCAGAATGTATGCCATCTTGGGGTGGGGGGAGGGGTGAGATGGGGTGAAAATTTGGAGCTCAAAAACTTGTGGAAGTGAATGTTGAAAACTAAAAATAAATAAATTTATATTTTAAAAAATTTTTAAAAATAAAATAAAATAGAATAAAATAAATAAAGGAGGGCTCTGCTTCCGGGGTGGAGAGTGTACTGTCCCAAGTTTCAGGAATTTTGTGCAGCTGTTGTCAGAGATACTTCTAGGTACCTGTAGGTTGTCAGTTCTTCCAAGCTGGACTCTCCTGCTCTGTGGTCTAGTCTGTAAGTGACCGCAAGTACTTTTTTCTGCTCTGTAACTGAGAAGTGTATCCACTCCACTCTGGCTGCAGGATCAGGTTTGCTAGTGCTCCTCCTTGCATGGGAACTACACCAAGGACTACTATCCAGATCCAAAAATAGGCAAAGCAACAGAGTCCTGTCTCAGTGCTATCATAAGGAACCCTGTAAGCTCCTTCTGACAAACTGTAAGAGCCCATTATCATCTGTGTTCTGAGAGCTCCTGGAGCAGCCATTACTATTGCCATTTCTAATTCAATCATTCCCAAGGCTTGCTCCTGGTTGCCTGGGACAAGGGATATTTTGGCATGTCCTGTACTGGACTGAAGTCCACTCTCACCCAGGTGCAACAGACCTTTCCTGCTGACCTTCTAAGTTGTCTTTGGCCTCTGTTGGCTGAGAGGTCTATAAACTGCCACTGCTTCCAGTGATTGAGTGGCCTAGAGGTATGCCCCAGGTTTGCTGGTGCCCAGTCTGCACTGGCACAGCCTACAGTGGACTATGCTTCTCTCTCACCCTGGTGCAAGAGACCTTTCCTGCTAACTTTTCAAGTTGTCAGGTTAGAAATTTGTTTCACTCCATTTTTTTGTGGGTTCTGCTGCCCTAGAATTTGTTTTGCCATTTTTAAAAAGTATTTGGAAGGATTTGAGGGAGAGCTCAGGCAAGTCTTTGCCATTGTTCTACCACTTTAGCTCCACCTCCCAGCATCCACACTCTTAAAGGAAAAGATAAATGAATTATATGAAGAAATAGACAATAAATGGTAGTAGCAAACAACCTCAGTTTTCTTTTCTGAGAACTAGATAAATTTAACCACAAAATAAAAAAGAAGGAAGTTATGGAGATAAATAGAATTTTTAAAAAGTTAGATATAATTGAACTTGGGAGAAAATTGAACAGGAATAGAAATGAGTATACATTTTTCTAACTTGGACATGACACCTTTGCAAACATTAGTAGTGTATTAGGGCATCTAACATCTCACAAACAAATGTAAAAAGGCAAAAATGTAGAATGAACCTTTTTCAGACCATCAGGGAAAGAAATACATTTAATAAAAGGACATGGAAACATAGATTCAAAATTAATTAGAGACTAAATAATCAAATCCTAAAAAGGGACAGAGTAAAAGAACAAATCAGAGAAGCAATCAATAATTTCACTAAACAGAATGACAAAATGAGACAACATTCCAAAATTTGTGTGATGCCATCTTTCTCTAAATGCTTACTTCTGTAAAAAAGAGAAACAGTGGATCAATGAATTGGCATGCAATTAAAAAATGGAAAACTAACAAATAAAAATTTTAATTAAAATAAAATTGAAATCTAGAAAATCAAATGGAAATGGAAACTTAAAAATGAACTAAGAGCTGATTGTATGAAAAAGAAATGAAATAGATAAATAAATGGTTAATTTGATTTCAAAAGAAAAAGAAAACCAAACCGAAGCACCACTATTGAAAACAGAAAGACTATACCACCAAAGAAGATGAAATTAAATTAATTTAAATTAAAATTACATGGAGCTATTTTGCCCAATTATATGCCAATAAATCTGACCATCTAAGAAGTTAAATGAGTTAATATTTATCAAAATAAACTGCCCAGATTTATAAAAAAGGAAATAAAAAAACCTGAGAAGAAGAAATTAGACGAGCAATAAATTAAACCGTAAAAAAAAAAAATCCCCAGTATCAGAGGGATTTAAAAGTGTTTTCCACCAAACATTTAAAGAACAATTAATTCCAATACAACATAAACTATTTGGAAAAATAGGCAGAAGAGTCCTACTACATTCCTTTTATGACACATTCCAAAACACTTTTCACACAAGTAAAGGGAGATCTAAATAAGTGGAGAAAAATGTATGGCTCATGTGTAAGCCAAGACAATACAATAAAATGACAATTCTATCGAAACTAATTTACTTATTTAGTGCTGTATGAACCAAACTATAGCACACAAACGATAGCACACTAGGCCCTTTGGTGCTCCACAGCCTCCCAAAATCTGCCCAAGCTCATCTTCACCTGTATCCGTGACACTATCTATGCATCTCATCCTCTGCTATCCTCTTCTCTTTTTGTTCTCAATGTTTCTTTTCCAATGAATTCCATCTTGTCATCATCTGGACAAAGTATGTAAGCTTCAGCTTTAGCATTTGTCCTTCCAATGAATATTTGGAATTAAGTTAAGTATTGACTGATTTTATCTCCTTGCTGTCCAAAGGATTCTTAAAAGTCTTCTCAAGCACCACAATTGGAAAGCATCAATTCTGTGGCACTCAGCTTTCTTTATAGTACTACTCGTAAAGCCATACATTAAAACCATAGTTTTAACTGCACAGACCTTTATTGGCAAGGTGATATCTTTTTTTTTTTTGGTATGTTATACAGATTTGCCATAGCTTTCCTCCAAAGAAGAAAGTGTCTTTTAATTTCATGGCTGCAATGGCCTTCTGCAGTGATCATTGAATCCAAAAATAAAATTTGACATGCCTTCTATTTCTTCTCTATTTGCCAAGGAAGTGATGGGACCATATTCTGGTTCTTTTTTGTTTTTTAATGTTAACCTGCAAAGTAGCTTTTACAATCTCTTTGTTTTTTCACCCAGATGAAGAGGCTTCTTCATTCTTCTTTATTTTCTGCCATCAGAGTGGTATCATCTGCATATCTGAGATTGTTAATATTTCTCCTTACAACCTTGATTCTAGCTTTTAATTCATACAACCAGGAATTTTGCATGATGTACTTTGCATATAAGTTAAATAAATAAGATATAATATACAGCCTTGTTGTACTCCTTTCCCAGTCTTCAACCAATGAATTGTTCCATGTTTGGTTTTACCTGTTGTTTCTTGACCTATATACATGTTCCTCAGGAGAAAAGTAGGATGATCTAGTGCTCCCATTTCTCTAAGTACTTGCCACATTTTATTGAGATTCACACAGTCAAAATCAAGATATACAAATGATAAATTAGAGAACAAAAGAAGGAAGGTGTTAGCAATAATGGGAATAAAGAAGGTCTTTCCACAGAAGTTGGGATCTTAGCTGAAACTTGAAGGAATCCATGGAAGTTAAGAGAATGTGATGAGCAGAGAGATAATTCCAGGTATGGGAGACAGCCAGTGAAAATGATTGGAATCATGAGACTTTATGGCCTGTTACAGGAACAGCAATGTGGCCAGTGTGACTGGATAACAACATGGAGGAGGGTGGGAAGTAAAATTCTGAGAAGACTTTAAAGGGGGCCAGGACTTAAAAAGCTTTGAATATCAAACAGAGGATTTTATATTTGAGCCCGGAAGTGATAGGAAGTAACTGGAGTTTGCTGACATGATCAAACCTATGTTTATGAAAATCAATTTGGTAACTGAATGGAGGATAGACTGGAATTGGGAGAGATTTGTACCAGGCAGACTAACCATCAGGCTATTGCATATTTCAGATGTGAGGTGATGAGGCCCTCTACTAGAGTAGTGGCAATGTCGCAGAAGAGAAAGGGACATATTCCAGAGTTCTTTCAAAGGTGCAATTGAGAAGCCTTTGAAACACAATGGATATAGAAAGTGAGACATAGTTAAGAGTCAAGGATGGCTCCTAGATCTTAAGTCTGAGGGACTGAGAGGATAGTGTTACCTTCTTTAATAATAGGGAAGGTCAGGGTGGAGGTTTTAGGGGGGAAGATAATGAGTGCCATTTGAAATTTGTTAAGTTAAAGATGTCTACTTAAAATCCAATTTCAGATGTCTAATAAGCAATTAGAGATGGGAATCTGAGGTTAAAAGATAGTTGAGGGCTGGATTGTTAGATTTGAGAATCACCATTATAGATATGATAATTCAATTCAGGAAAACTGAATATAGAGAAAGACAAGAAAAGTGTTGAGGACAAAACCCTGGGGGCCACCTTTAGTAGATGTAACCTGCATAAAGATTCAGTGGAGGGGACTAAGGAATGATCAGAAAGGTAGAAGGAGATATAATAAAGTAGTATTAAGGAAATCTCCAGAAAGGATGGTATCAAGGAGAAAGGAAAAAGAATAAGCATTTAAGAACCTACTATATGCCAGACACTGAACTAAGACTGTCATAAATATTATTTCATTTGAGGAGTCAGGTGCTATAATTATCCCCACTTTATAAAAAAAGAAAATGAGGCGAATTAAGATTCAGTGACTTGCCCCAGGTCAAACAGTTAATAAGTATCTGAGATTAGATTTAAAATCAAGTAGTCCTGACTCCAGGCCCAGTGCTCTTTCCATTGCCACCTAGGTGACAACAGTGTCAAAGGCTACGGAGAAGTCAAAAGGGATTAGGAATGAAAAGATAGTCATTACATTTGGCAATGAGGAAATTGTTGGTAATTTTTGGAGAGAGCAGTTTTAGTTGAATGATGAGGTTGAAAAGCAGACTGCAGAAAGTAATAGAATGAGAGAAAAAGGAAATACTGTAGAAATCCTTCTCAAGAAATTTAGTAACAAAAGGTAGGAGACAAATGGAATGATAGCTAATGAGGGTGTGTGGATCAGATGAAAGTTGTCTGAAGATAAGGGGGGAAATGACATGTTTGTAGGCAGTAGAGAAATAGCCAACAAATAAGGAAAAATTGAAGGTAAAAGAGTGGAGGGTGGGAGAGTGGGGAAAATAAAAGGACAATCTGCAAAAAAGAGATGAGATGGAATGAGACGACATGTACATGTAGAGGGGATTGCTATGACAAGGACAAGGACCATCTCTACATATAAGTCAAGAATGAAGGAGGATATAGTGTCAGGCAGCACTTATCTCAATGGTGTGAGATGAGGAGGAAAAGAGGAAGCTCTTGGAATTGCATTTATTTTTCAGTAAAATACGCAATACATGGGCAGGGCCAAGATGGCAGAGTGAAAGCAGTGACTTACTTTACCTCTCCTCCAAATACTCATAAAAAATGGCTCTAAACAAATTCTAAAGCATCAGAACCCACAAAAAGACAGAGTGAAACAAATTTTCAGACCAAGACAACCTGGATGGTTGATCAGAAAGGTATATCACGCCGGGCTGGGAGCACAGTGCAGTGTGACATAGGCACCCAGGCCACAGCTAATATGGACAACTTAGGAGGTCAGTGGGAAAACTCTGTTTCTGCAGTGCTGAGAGAGGAACTCAGGCTCTCAGATCCATTCCCCAGGAATGTGGCCCTGGGGGGGCAGCTGCTTCCCCAGCTTCTGGCACATAGACTGAGAGGGAATTGAGTGGCTGATCAGAGAGATTGCAGGGGTCTCTTTACCAGTGCTGAGGCAGGAGTCTCTTGCTTTGCCCATGTTTAGATTTGGGTCACACTTCTGGGTGGCGGTGCTGGGGTGAGGAGGAGCACTGGCGAGGTGGAGGTTGAAATGGCTGGGGAGAGGAACCCTCCTCACAGTTACAGGACAGAAAGGAGTACTTAAGGTCACAGCTCAGGTCACACCTTGCCCCTTATCATGCCACCTTGGAAACTGAAAATTTACAGGTCCCTACAAGTACCTCTGAAAATAGCTGTACAAACCCCCAAACCTCGGGACAGTACATTCTCCACATTGGAAGCAGACTCTTACCTTAGCAATGAGTTCAAAACTCAAATAATTGGCTGGGATCATGAGCAAGCAGCAAAAAAGTCAGACTAATTATCTTACTTTGGTGAAAAAGAAGATCAAAATATACAACCAGAAGACAACAAAGTCAAAGCTCATACATCCGAAGCCTCCAAGAAAAATCTGAATCAGTCCCAGGCCTTGGAAGAGCTCAAAAGAGATTTTGAGAAGCAAGTAAGAGAAGAAGAGGAAAAACTGGGAAAAGATATGGGAATGATACAAGAAAATCATGAAAAAAAGTCAACAGCTTGCTAAAGGAGACCCAAAAAAATACTGAAGAAAATAACACCTTAAAAAATAGCCTAACCCAAATGGCAAAAGAGGTCCAAAAAGCCAATGAGGAGAAAAATGCCCTAAAAAGAAATTGGCCAAATGGAAAAGGAAGTCCAAAAGATTACTGAAGAAAATACTTCCTTAAAAATTAGAATAGAGCAATTGGAAGAGTGACTTTATGAGAAATCAAGACACTGTAAAACAAATCCAAAAGAATGAAAAATTAGAAAACAATGTGAAATATCTCATTGGAAAAACAACTGACCTGGAAAATAGATCCAGGAGAGAGAATTTAAAAATTATTGGACTATCTGAAAGCCATGATCAAAAAAAGAGCCTAGACATCATCTTTCAAGAAATTATCAAGGAAAATGCCCTGATATATTAGAACCAGAGGGCAAAATAGAAATTGAAAGAATCCACAGATCTCCTCCTGAAAGAGATCCCCAAAGGAAAACTCCTAGGAATATTGTAGCCAAATTCCAGAGTTCCCAGGTCAAGGAGAAAATATTACAAGCTGCCAGAAGGAAACAATTCAAGTACTGTGGAAACACAATCAGGATAACACAAGATTTAGCAGCTTCTACATTAAAGGACGCAGGGCATGGAATATAATATTCCAGAGGGCAAAGGAGATAGGATTACAACCAAGAATCACCTACCCAGCAAAACTGAGTATAATCCTTCAGGGGAAAAAATGGTCATTCAGTGAAATAGAGGACTTTCAATCATTCCTAATGAAAAGACCAGAGCTGAATAGAAAATTTGACTTTCAAATACAGGACTCAGTGGAACATGAAGAGGTAAACAGGAAAGAGAAATCATAAGAGACTTATTAAGATTGAACTGTTTACATTCCTGCATGGAAAGATGATATTTATAACTCATGAGACTTTGTCAGTATTAGGGTAGTTGAGGAAAAAATTATATGTATGTATATATAGATAGATAGATAGAGGGCACAGGGTGAGTTGAAGATTAAGGGGTCATATCTGGAGAATAAAATTAAGGGATGAGAGAGAATTATACTCATAGAAGAAGAAAGGGAGAGGTAGAATAGGGTAAATTATCTCACAAAAAAACAGAAAAGAAAATCTTACAGTGGAGGGGAAACAGGGGAAGGTGAGAGGGAATGAGTGAATCTTATTCTCATAGGATTTGGCTTCAGGAGGCAATAACATGCACATTCCATTGGGTATGGAAATCTGTCTTGAGCTACAGGAAAAAAGGGAGAGAAGGGGACAAAAGAGCAGGGGGATGATAGACAGGAGGGCAGACTGGGAAAGGGGGTAATCAGAATTAAATAATTCTGAGGAGGGACAGGGTCAAAAAAAGAATGAATAAATGGCCGGGCAGGATAGGATTAAGGGAAATAGAGTTAGTTTTTCACAACATGTCTACTATGGAGGTGTTTTGCATAATTGAACATGTACAACCTATATTGAGTTGCTTGCCTTTTCAAAGAGGGTGGGTGGGGAGGGAGGAAGAAAAAAAGTTTGAAATCCAAAGTTTTAAAAACATGTTTAAAAAAAATATTTTCACATGCTACTGGGAAATAAGAAATACAGGAAATGGGGTACCAAAGTCTATCTTGCCCTACAGGAAAATAGAAGGGAAAGGGGATGAGACAAGAGGGGAGAGATAGAAGAGAGGACAGACTAGGGGAAGGGATATTCAGAATGCATGTCATATTGGTGTGGGGGAAGGGGTGAGATGGGGTGAAAATTTGGAATTCAAAATCTTGTGGAAGTAAATATTGAAAATTAAAAATAAATTTTAAAAAAATATGAAATAAACTTCTTAGCTGAGTGGGAAGGGAGTCATTAGAGATTTGAAGAGGGTTGAACAGGTTAGGAAGAGCTTCTGTGTATTTAGAGGGATGGTGAATTAAGCTGGGTGCTATAAAATAATTTTCCTTAGTGAGTATCTATTTGAAGTTTTGTAAAATATATTCATAAGAAATAGTTTACCTATAAGATTTATGGAGAACAGAAGAATTCATGACCAAACAGGAGATAGAGAACATTACATTTGCAAAATGGATAACTTTGGTTACATTAAATTGAAGAGTTTTTGCACAAACAAAGCCAATGCAACGAAGATTAGAAGGAAAGTAGAAAACTGAGAAAGAATATTTACAGTCTCTCTGATAAGGGCCTCATTTCTTAAATATATAGAGAATTAAGACAAATTTATGAGAATACAAGTCATTCCCCAATTGATAAATGGTCAAAGGATATGAACAGGCGGTTCTCAGATGAAGAAATTAAAGCTATCTATAGTCATATGAAAAAAATGCTCTAAATCAGTATTGATTAGAGAAATGGAAATCAAAACAACTCTGAGGTACAACATCACACCTATTAGATTGGCCAACATGACAAAATAGGAAAATGATAAATGTTGGAGAATATGGGGGGGAATTGGGACACTAATACATTGTTGGTGGAGTTGTGAAGTGATCCAACCATTTTGGAAAGCAATTTGGAACTTTGTCGAAAGGGCTGTAAAATGTGCATACCTTTTGATCCAGCAATAACACTTCAAGGGCTATATCCCAAAGAGATCACACAAATGGGAAAAGGACCCAAGTGTACAAACATATTTATAGCAGCTCTTTTTGTGGTGGCAAAGAACTGGAAATTGAGAGGATGCCCATCAATTTGTAAATGGCTGAAGAAGTTGTGGCATATGAATGTAATGGAATACTATTGTGCTATAAGAAATGATGAGCAGGCTGACTTCAGAAAAACCTGGACTTCTATGGTCTGATGCTGAGTGAAGTGAACAGAACCAGTAGAACTTTGTACATAGTTACAGCCACATCGTGTGATAACTAATATGGATAGACTTACCGTTCTTGGCAATACAAGGGTCTAAGACATCTCCAAAGGCCTCATGATGGAAAATGCTATCCACATCCAAAGAAAATACCATGAAGTTTGAATGCACATTGAAGCATACTATTTGCTATTTTTCTCCTTCTGTTGTGTTGTGTTTCCTCTTTCTTGTGGTTCCTCCTATTGGTTCTAATTCCTACTAACAACATCACTAATGTGAAAATATATTTAATAGGGATGTATGTGTATAGACTATATCAGATTGCACGCTGTCTTGGGGAGGTAGGGGGAAAAATTAAAACTCAAAAACTAATGGAAGTGATGGTTGATAAATAAAAATAAATTAATTTTAACATGGCTTCATAATGTACCTAATTAGTATAGTTTTATAATGTTCTCAAGTTTACTAGGATGGAAATGCTTAGAGTATATCTAGTCAATGAATTGTATGCTGCCACACAAGAAGCAACCTAAGAAGATGTAGACAGGTCCATTACCAGATGATTGGCCACTGGGAAATGAATGTTTTTTAGCCAAGTTTATAAGGGGAATCTACTAATACATAGAGTAAATAGGATCTGCATTGGTATAAGGAATGTCTACAATAATGGTTGTTTAATGTAGCTACTAAATCAATATGAAAAATGTTTTTACATCAAATTATTGTTGAAAGATGCTAATGGTTTCATTAGATTACATAAAAGTAGATAAGAAGTTATATCATATACATAGCAATATTATATTTTTATTGTTAGGTCCAAAACTTATCTTCTATAGATGAGCAGAAGGAATTATATTATCATTGGAACCTCTGCCTCTCCTTTCTACCTCATTTGCTGACCTTCCTTCCTACCTTTTCTGTTAAGCACTAGCATTTCTTAGCCCACCCCAGTCCAACTTTCACCAAGCTTCCACTGGTATAAAAGAATTTGTAGCATGCACTAGTGGAACAGGAGAGCTATAACCTGGGGAATAGGGCCTTTCTTCCAGAATTCACTCTTGAGAAAATATTATGTATGGTAGTAACATAATTCTAAGAGTCAGAAGCTCCAGATTCTGGTCATAGTGCTTTTAGTAGGTAGTCTTAATGATGTTATTTAATTTTGCTGTGTCTCAGTTGTCTCATCAATAAAATGAAGAGTTAAGGTTACTTGTTCTCCAAGGTGCCTTCCAAATCCAAAATTCTATACATCACTTTGTATGGCTTTGAATGTGTCAGCATGATCCATGATTAGGGCCTTCTGTTGTACAAGCTCTCAGAAAATTTTTCAGTATAATTTCTTCCTGACCTAAGTTTATATCCTAAGAACAAAGATCTCATTTATCTTTGACCCTATTAAACAAATCTTTGGTCTTATCATAAAACTCTGCAGATAATTTGACAAGTTGAAAAAATATTAGCTTTTTTTAAACCATTAATTCTCCAAACCCAAACTGAATGAACATTCAAAGAATATAGTATTGTTTTCTAGTCACTCTGAATATACTTACCAGTATTTTCATATAATTCCCATCCTCTTATTTTATATGACACAGTGTAAAAGTGGAAAATGAGCAACTTTTCGAAGGTCCCTTCAGGGTCATAAACATCTCATTCATAGCTTTAAAAAATGAAATCACTCTTCATACTTTTTAAATGTACTTCTAATAATAAATGTTTATTGACCAGTACTCCAGCCAATTTTGTCTATATCACCCATCATTTTACTTGAAGTTAATATATTGTAAATTTTGAAGCAAACTGCTAAAAGTCTAAGTGAAATGCCCTGTCAAGGTCAAGTAGCATACACTATTTCCAGGAAGATAATTTTGTCTCTTCTCTAGGATAAAGGTGACCATGTGAAGGAATAACTAATGTGATCTAGAACAGGACACAAAACAGGTGTTTGATATATAAGTAATTAAAACTAGGCCTGTTCCTTTATGTATTCTTTTGGTCTGTGCTTTGTAGAGATTCTGGGTATGTTACTATTTATATAAGGAATCATTATATGTAATTAACCAATGTTGCTACCTCACCATGGTATGTAGGAGACTCTGTTTCTTGAAAATTATGCCAGTGGAATAAAATTTCTGCTAGGCACTACTATATGAAAAGAGGCCAAGAACGTTTCCAATAAGGGAAAAAGTCTTTTCCCCTTTCTTCAAGATCAGCTCAGTCATGCTGCTATAAATATTTTTGTACATATGGGTCCTTCTCCTTTTTCTTTGATCTTTTTGGGATACAGACCTAGTTAGTGATATTGCTGGGTCAAAGGGTATGCTCTTTGGACATAGTTCTAAATTGTTCTCCAGAATGGCTGGACCAGTTCAAAACTCCATCAATGCATTAGTACCCCTATATTTCCACATCCCCTCAGCATTTGTCATTATCCTTTTCTATCACATTAGACAATCCAATAACTGTGAAGGGCTACCTCAGAATTGTCTTAATTTGCATTTATGTAATCAGTAGTGATTTAGAGCATTTTTTCATCTGACTATTGATAGCTTTGATTTCTTCCAAAAACTGCCTGTTTCCTTCGACCATTGGGAATGGAGGGATTAATTTAAGGGTGAAGAGAACCTATGGAAATAGGTTTCCTTAAAATAACTTAAACAAAAAGAAAGTCATATTAGTGACAAGGATAAAAATATTAACCTAACTCAACTTTACATATGAATTGATTAAATAATCCAATAAAACAAGAGATACAAATTGAATAAGAAAACAAAACCCCAAAATCTCTTATCAGTTTTGTTAAGAGTTTTTCCCCTCTTCATTTTTTTTTCTTTCTTTAAAAAATAGTCTTTGTTATATGGAGTGACTCCTGGTGAAAGGAGAGGGGTACTAGAAGAAATAAGTCAATGTAACAACAAATTATATCAATAAAAATTTTAAAAGAAAAAAAAAGATCAGCTCAGTCATGAGAGGAGAGAACCATATCCAATATACAATCGTGTATGATGGATCAAATAGACCTAGCAGCATGTGATATGAAGACAAATACAAAATGGCCTTTATGCTGTGTATCTCCCTTCTACCCCATCAGTGACAGTGGCAGAGTAGTAGAAAAAGGGTCAACACATCCTAGAAATCACACAAGTTACTTTTTAAAATAATATTTGTAATGTACTATCTCTTTGAATTTTGTTGATGAGTTAAATGGGTTCAGACTTCTAAGTTACATTTACTGAATTTCTTGCAGTATTAGAGTTCTAAACAAATTATTGGTGGTGAATTTAAGTATAAGCTTTAGTAACCTGAGGAGATAAAGAAATCAGAATTTTTGCACGAGTTAGGGGGAAGTATAATTTATCTCACTGTGATCACAAGATGAGGATTTTATTATTTACCATACCAAAGTGAATCATTTACACAGAGAATCCAGAATCTGAATTCAGAAAGCTGAGAAGACAGAGATAGACAGACAGAGAGAGATAGAGACAGAGACAGAGATAAAGAGAGAAAGAGAGAGAGAGAGAGAGAGAGAGAGAGAGAGAGAGAGAGAGAGAGAGAGGAGATTTCAGAACTACATTATTTAAATTTTAAGGAGAATGATGGATACTAAAATTGCTGTTGATGAGAAAGTCCAGCTGAGCAGTGGGATAATTTATAGATAGAAAATCAGAGAACAGCACATCTGCTAGGTTGGCTGAAATGATATGCCTAATGAGATATTAAACTGTTATAGCATGAAACAACAGCCTAGCAGTAGCAGCATCAATTCAACAGAAAGGTTATATCCATAAAACAACATTTATAGAAAACTTCTTAGACAGAAAGGTGGGCACTGAAGTATAGAATTTCAGGTTTGTGAATTCCTTTGAGCTCATAAGTTTTCCTGACTCATGTAAAGAAGTCAACATATGCCTCCTTGTTAGATTTCAGCACACTCTTCCTGACATATGCAGATTGCCTTAGTTAAAAATTGTGATCCAAGTCTTTTTTCAGATCATAATGAATTTTTATTTATATATTTCTTTTAATATATGAGTGCTTATGATGTTATTATTTTCTTTGCCTTATTGTTAAGGAAAAATTTATCTACATCTGTCTGGTTGTATAAATAGAATACATCACTGGGGGCTCAAGTGATATAGTAGTAAAAAGGGGAAATATATTCTCTTTTAAAATTATCATCTGCAGAGATGGTGGAGCCAAGATAGCACAGTACTGGCAGCAACCCAACTGAACTCTCTTAATATTCCCTTCCAAACAATTTTAAAACAATGTCTCAAATAAAATTTGGAGTGGCAAAGCCAAAAGACAAATACCTGAGTGAGACATTTTTTCCAATGTAAGACAACTTAGAAGGTCAGCAGGAAAGGTCTGTGACATCAGAGTTGTAGCTGACACAAAGTCCACACAGCAGCAGCACCTGCTATAGGTCATCAAGGTGGCTGCAACAACAGCAGTGGTTTTGGGAGCTCTCAGCCTGGAGATGGTAAGGGTGTCAGAAAACTGAGCAAAATGAGAATATAGGGGACTCTTTGCTGGCACTGGGAGCTGTTGGCACTGATTAGCTACTACTGCCCAAATGAAGTTCTAGGTTGCAGTTCTAGGAAGAGTAGAATGCTTATGGTCAGTCACAAGGTTGCAGAGGCCTGGGTCACAGTTCCCAGGCAAAGAAGTGTACTTGTGGGTTTAGGAGAGCAAGTAACAGGTCACAGTTCCAGGGCCAAGAAGAGCACAGGTACTGACAGCTGCAGAAGAACTTGGGCCCTTCCTGGGTAAAGACCAGAATTCAGAACAGAAGAGCAGTGACCACAACTCTCCCAAGATTGTATCACATGGGAAGCACAGAAAACTTGCAGGCACCCAGAAATGACTCTGAAAAGATCAGCATGAAAAAGACTGAATGTTGGCACGCCCTACCCCAGAATAGCAAATCTCAACTTTAATATAAAGTTCAAAGTCAAGGAATAGGCTGGAAAAAATAAGCAAACCCCCAGACTACTTGACCACTCCTAGATCCCTCCCCCAGTCTTTCTATATATAAGGTCCATTTTATCTCCATTAAGGTGCTCAGATTCTTACAATCTAGCCACTCCTCAGATTTTTACAACCTAGCCAATAGCTCACACTGCTCAGATTCCTTAAGAGTCTAGCCAATATGGCAGATCTTTAATAAACATTGTCTTTGACTGGAAAAGAAAAAAAGCAAACAACAACTAAAAGAACTTGACCATAAAAAGCTATGGTGACAAGGAAGAACAAGACAAAATCTCGGAAGGCAACAATGTGAAAACACCTAGGAAGCCTCAACAAATAATACTAATTGGATGCAAGCCAAATGAAAATTCCTGAATGAGTTAAAGAAAGAGAAAACAGTGATAGAGGAAAAATTTTAAAAGAAATGAGAATGATGCAAGAAAATTATGAAAAGAAAATTGAGAGCTTGACAAAAGAGGCAAAAAATTCATTGAAGAAATAATTCCTTAAAAAGTAAAATAGACAAGATGGAACAGCAGGTGAAAACATTCACTAGAGAAAGAACTCTTTAAAAAGCAGAATTGGTCAAATGGAAAAACAGGTACAAAAGCTCACTGAAGAAAATAATTCCTTAAAATGGGATAGAGGAAAACACACAGTTAATTATCACAACTATAAATGTGCATGGGATGAACTTAATCATAAAATGGAAGTGGATAGCAGAATGGAATAAAACCCACAATCCTACAATATATTGTTTATAAGAAACATATTTGAAGCACAGAGGCAGACTCAGAGTAAAGGTAAGAGACTGGAGCAGAATTTACTGCTTCAGCTGACGCAAAAAACAAAACAAAACAAAACAAAACAAGGGTAATAACCATGATCTCAGACAAAACAAAAGCAAAAAATCTAGAAAAATACTGCTTTTTCTCAGCAGTACATAGCTCCTACACAAAAACTGACAGTATATTAAGGCATAAAAACCTCACAACCAAATTCAGAAAAGCAGAAATACTGAATGTATTCTTTTAGACCATATCGTAGTAAAAATTACATGCAATAATAGGAAATGGAAAGATAGATTAAATTAATTGCCAGCTACATAATGTCATCCTAATAAATGTTAAAGAACAAATTACAGAAATAATCTATCATTTCCTCAAAGACAATGAGAAACATGAGACAACATATTAAAATATGTTGGATGCAGTCAATGCAGTACTTGAGGAAAATGTATATCTTGCTTACAACAATAGAGAAAAAGCAGATTAATGAAGTTGGCATACAACCAAAAAATTAGAAAAAGAAAAAATAAAAATCCTAATTAACACCAAATTAGAAATCATGAAAATCAGAGGAGAGATTAATAAAATCAAAAGTAAGAAAATAATTGAACTAATAAATAAAACTAGGTACTGATTTTATAAAAAATGTATAAATCATTAATAAACCATAAAGATAGATAAACTTTTAAAAAGGAAAGAAAAAAAACAAATTGTAAGTATCAAAAATGAAAAGGATGAATTTGCCACCAATGAAGAGGAATTTGAAACAGTTATTAGGAGCTATTTTGAAATGGATGAATATTTATAAAAAAATAAATTACTCAGACTCATAGAAGAAATATAATACTTAAATAACACAATCTCAGCAAAAGAAAATGGACATTAACCAATCATTGGAATTTGTTCAAAGAGCAAACAATAGATAGACAGACAGACAGATAGATAGATAGATAGATAGATAGATAGATAGATAGATAGATAGATAGATACACAAATATGATACACTCAGTTGAGTATAGAAATCTACTTTCCTCAACTGGGAAATAAGAGAGGAAGGGGAAAAGAAATATTGGGAGAGATTAAAAAAAGTAGGCCATATTATGAGACGCAGGGGTCAGAAGCAAAACAGACATTTAAGGAGTGACTGGATAAAAAGGAAGAGAGAAGAATAACCAGAAAACAAGATGGAGAGAAATCCACAGTTGATAATCATAATGGTAGATGTGAATGTGATGAGCTTACCCATAAAACAGAAATAGATAGCAGAATGGATTAGGAACCAGAATCCTACCACATTTTTTACAATGTTGCTTATAAGTGACACACCTGAAATAGAAATATATACACAGAGTTACAAAAAAAGGGGGCAGCAGAATCTGTTGTTCTTCAACTGAAGTTTTTTTTTTTTAAAAAGGCGGATATACCAATCATGATATCAGAAAAAGAAAAAGGAAAAATGGACTTAATTAAAAGAGATGATAAGTAGAGAAACTGTATTTTGCTAAAAGTTAACACAATGAAATAATGCAAAAAATTACAGTGGTTTTCTCTGATAAAGACCTCATTTTTCAATTATATAGAGAACTGAATCCAATTAATAAAATATGAGCCGTTCTACAATTGATAAATGGTCAAAAGATACAGGAAGGTAAATTTGAAAAAAAATAAACCAAAACTATCTATAGTCATATGAAAAATGCTCTAAATCACTATTGATTAGAGAAATGAAAATTAAAGAACTCTGAAGTACCACCCATGCCCCTTAGAAATGGCAAATGCTGGTGAGGATGAGGAAAAATAAGTACCCTAATAAACTGTTGGTGGCATTATAAACTGGTCCAACCATTCTGAAGAATAATTTGGAACTATGCCCAGAGGACTATGAAACTGTGCATATGCAGCAATACTGCTACTAAGTCTGTTTCCCAAAGAGATCAAAGAAAAAGGAAAAGGACCTAATTGTATAAAAATATTTATAACAGCTCTTTTTGTAATGGCAAAGAATTGGAAACCAATGGGATAACCATATATTGGAGAATGGCTGGAGAAGTATTGGCATATGATTGCAATGAAGTACAGTTATACTATAAGAAATGATGAGGGGTGTGATTTCAGGAAAAAAAATAACATGGAAATACCTATATGAACTGATGTAAAGTGAAGTGAAAAGAACTGAAAGTCATTGTGTAAAGTAACAGCAATATTGTAATGGTGATCAAATGTGAAAGACTTGGCTACTTGGATCAATACAATGATTAAAGACAATTCCAAAGGAATCATAATGAAAAAAATGCTATCCACCTTCAAACAAAGAACTAATGAATTTTAAGTGCAAATGGAAATACAATTTTCTATCTTCCTTTATTTTTGTGACATAACTAATATGAAAATATTTAGTGCAATTTCAAATGTATAAGTGATATTTTATTTGAAAATGATGGATAGTAAGGGAGAATTTGGAACTCAAAATTTAAAAAAATAACATTAAAGATAAATTACAATTAAAAATAAAAATTAGAAGCACGGAAAAAGTGTTACCCACAGAACTGTGGGATGTCTTGAGTGTAACCATGTAATGTTAGTTCTATTCTGGGATTTTTGCCATGTTATGTGAGGGCAAGTTCATAAAAATAAGCCTACTCAGAGAGGAGGAGGTGTCTCTATGCTCATTTGAGAGGTGTGAAGCAATAGATATTAAGAGATATACCCCTCCGTACTTATTACACATTTGTATATTTTAACATGATTCTTGGTGCTCAGAAGGTAAGAAATGCATCCAATGTCAATGAGTGGTTGAGCTCTGTTGGATATATTTTGACATTATTGCATAAATGAAGCCATAAGACAAAAGGAAATTGCAGCTAAATAGAAGGATGTATGAAGGCTCTCCTTGGAGAAGCAAATGAATGTATTGGTGAAGTTGAATTGCTTTGTCTTGTGGCCAAAGACAATAAGAAAAATTATTTCATGGCACATTGAGTCATCTCTTATTGCTGTGCTTTAGAGGTAGAGAAATCCTACAAAAAGCTCAATAGGACTCTCAAATCAATATGTATTTTGGTACTTGGTAACTTCTGTGTAAAGTAGAAATAAGTGAGGATGATGACAAACATTATAAAATGTGAATGAATTGAAAAAAGAAATGGGAGAGGCAAAAGACTCATAGATAACACAGAAATTTCAGCCATATACTGATGAATACTTTCTTCAAGTAAATAATTGGTAGGATTTGGTTATGGGAAGCACCAAGTACTATCATAAAAATGAAATGGATAATATTTAAACAGAAATTATTTGATAGTAGTGTGGGAACTATTTCTGAATTATCTGACTGTGTACAGGAAAGAAGAAGAAAGATCAAGATTAGTAGAAAGCTAGAAAATTTTTTAAAGTATATAATTGAAACAACTCAATCCTAACAAATGTAAACCAATTAGATGATGATCATCCATGCTTATGTCTTTATATTCATATATATGGAATATATACACATGCATATATATGTACTACATACATATGCACATATACATATACATATTGTATGTGTAAATGTGTGTATGCATTACTAAATTCTTGTATATATGCATATATGTATACATATATAATTGTTATAAATCAATTGTCAAGAGAAAAAGAGACAGAAAGTGACATACTAACAAAACAAAGAAATGAAACAACCAAGGGCAATACTGGTTTAGAATGTAAATTCAATCATAAGACTTCATGTGGTAGGATAATTGAAAACTATGAGCAAGAGTGGAGTAAAATGTGTTATCAGAGAATGATATGAGGGGAAAAAAGGAGGATAGGTTGGCCATACAATGAGAGAAAGGCATACTAATTGGATTGTACATCTGTTCCACCGCTAGCCTCAAGATGCTAGAAGGAACTACAGAAGGCCCTAAATACATAAACTGCTTGACCCTTTATAGTGAATTTATAGAACAAGGAAGAAAATCACACAGATGGTTATATATGCCTGATCTGCATGGGTTTTAGTCTGCAGTCATTTGGGTGAAAAAAATCCAAAACACTGATATCATATATCCATTTGAATATTAATCCTACATTAATTTAAATAATTTGAAATTGAATAATTTGTTCCACAAAGTAATTTCCTTATATCTGAATCTATGGATACAAAATATTTCCTGAAAATGCAGAATTTTCATTGCCATCACTGAAAGAGGGAAAACAAAACAAAGAAATAGAAAAGAACAATTTCTGTTTATCTTTTTTTAACCAGCAGCTACAGAATATAAACTGAATGAGCCATCACATTTGCCTTTTTGCAAAAGCTAACACATCTTATTCGATTGATTCAATATTGGATCTTTAATAGGCAAAGTTTATTTTGCTGCAAGGACTGTTTTTTGTTTGTTTGTTTTTTAAATAACCAGAGTGACAGGAATGGTTTTTCACCAGTCATATAAACTTTATTTTTAACATTTACATTTCATTTAATTTTGTTGTTAAATGACAAGGAGCTCTCTAGAAATATTCAACTCTCTAACGAATGTCCCTGGGATCTCTCATCATGCAAAACTTATTTCATCAGAGAAAGATAGCAAAAAAAAAAAAACCTAGATGATTAGAGGAAGCCAGGTAGTCAGATTATGAAGGAGTGAATTTGATCTGTTTGTTGTTTTTTACTAACATTATAGTTTCCTTTTACTTAATGTTCTACATACACAAGTAGCATCAGAGATTTGGCAATTCCAAGAATGGTACTCTCAGAGGCAAAGTTTCTAGCAGTAGAAGGCTACTGGCTGATACCTCTGTGAAAAATAGTCAAGTTCCCCTCTAATGACTTAGGGCAAATGGGTGATTGCCCTCTGAGGCCTTTCCATTCTGGGCCCAGGAGATGACAGCAATGTCTATGAGGATATTTCTGAAAGTAACTAAATTACAAATATTAATCCCACGAGAATTCTGATGTGCTCAAACGAATATTGCTAATATGATGTACAAGGCTTATTTTGAAAGAAACAATTTCTTGAAGGAGGTAAAATTTGGATTATATTCCAATTTCCTCTTTATTCCTGTCACCTGGTTTTATTCTGTTAAATTGGCCACTTTCTCTTATCATAATGAAATACTTCATAATATAGACTTTCCTCACACATTACCATTTTTCTAAAAATCATAGAATGTTAGAGGTAAGGGACCCTGAGGTCATTTACTCCAAGCCCCTTTTATAGATGAAGACATTGAGACCCAAAGAAGGGACTATAGGATAAAAAAGACCAGTCTTAGAGCTGGAAGGTACCTCAGAGTCCATATACTACAACTTCCTCAATTGACAAATGAGGAGACTAAGACCAGAAAGATTAAATAATATATCTATGGTCAAACAGTCAGTGGCAGAGATAGGACTAGAAGTAAAATCTCCCAATTACCAATCCAATATTTTTTCCATTACAACATGTTGTACTCATTATTATTTTCTACAGCCTAATCTAAGAAACTAAAATATGTTTATGTATTCATAGGGAAAAAAAGAAAATCCATTTCTCTCACCATTCATTCATTGATTTCTTTCAATAAGTATTTCATAAGTTGTCCATGGTCAAACAAACAACCAGTTAGCCAAATTTCTGTTGGTAACTCACTCCAATCTTTAAGAATAGTAAAGAGGAATGCAGGGTTTGTTCAATGTTAGGAAAACTATCAGCATAATTGAGCATATCAGCCCCAAAACCAACAGAAAACACATGATCATCTCAATAGATACAGAAAAAGCTTTTGATAAAATACAGCACCTGTTCCTATTAAAAACACCAGAAAGCATAGGTGTAAATGGAGTCTTCCTTAAAATAATAAGTAACATTTATCTAAAATCTTCAGCAAGCATTATATGTAATGGGGACAGGCTAGAAGCATTTCCAATAAGATAGGGGGTGAAACAAGGATGTCCATTATCACCACTGTTATTCAATATTGTACTGGAAACGTTAGCTTTACCAATAAGAGAAGAAAAGGAAATTGAATGCATTAGAATGGGGCAAAGAAGAAACAAAGCTATCACTCTTTGCAGATGACATGATGATATACTTATAGAATCCTAGAGAATCAAGTAAAAAACTAATTGAAATAATAAACAACTTAAGCAAAGTTGCAGGCTATAAAATAAACCCACATAAATTACCAGCATTTCTATATGTTACCAAGAAAGCCCAACAGCAAGATAGAAAGAAATCCATTTAAACTTACTGTAGACATTATAAAATATTTAGGAGTCTACCTCCTGAAACAAACCCAGGAACTCTATGAACACAATTACAAAACACTTTTCACACAAATAAAATCAGATCTAAATAATTGGAAAAACATCAGTTGCTCATGGGTAGGCCAGCTAATTAATAAAAATGACAATCCTACCTAAGCTAATTTACTTATTCAGTGCCATACCAATCAAACTACAAAAAATTATTTTATAGAGTTAGAAAAAATAATAACAAGATTCATTTGGAAAAAAAAGGTCCAGAATATCAAAGGAACTAATGAAAAGAAATGCAGGGGAAGGTGGCCTAGCAATTCCAGATCTTAAATTGTATTATAAAGCAGCAATCATCAAAACTGCTTGGTACTGGCTAAGAAATAGGGAGGTGGATCAGTGGAATAAGTTAAATATGCAAGACACAGTAGTCAATGACTATAATAACATATTATTTGATAAACCCAAAGACCCAGCTTCTGGGATAAGAACCCACTCTTTGAAAAAAATGCTGGGAAAACTGGAAAAGTAGTAGGCAGAAACTAGGCATAGACCCAAATCTCACACTATACCAAAATAAAGTCAAAATGGGTTCATGACTTAGATATAAAGGCTGATACCATAAATAAACTGGGAGAAAAGGAATAGTTTACCTATCAGATCTATGGAGAACAGAAGAATTCATGACCAAACAGGAGATAGAGAACATTATGAAAAGCAAAATGGATAATTTTGATTACATTAAATTGAAAAGTTTTTGCACAAAGCCAATGCAACTAAGATTAGAAGGAAGGTACAAAATTGGGAAAGAATTTTTACAACCAGTCTCTCTGATAAAGGCCTCATTTCTAATATATAGAGAATTAAGACAAATTTATAAGAACACAAGCCATTCCCCAATTGATAAATGGTCAAAGGATATGAACAGACAGTTCTCAGATGAAGAAATTAAAGCCATCTATAGTCATATGAAAAAATGCTCTAAATCATTATTGATTAGAGAAATGCAAATCAAAACAACTCTGAGGTACCACATCACACCTATCAGATTGGCCAACATGACAAAACAGGAAAATGATAAATGTTGGAGAAGATGTGGGAAAATTGGAACATAATACATTGTTGGTGGAGTTGTGAAATGATCCAACCATTTTGGAGAACAATTTGGAACTATGCCCAAAGGGCTACAAAATGTGCATACCCTTTGATCCAGCAATAGCACTTCTAGGGCTATATCCCAAAGAGATCAAACAAATGGGAAAAGGACCCACATGTACAAAAATATTCATAGCAGCTCTTTTTGTGGTGGCAAAGAATTGGAAATTGAGAGGATGTCCATCAATTGGGGAATGGCTGAGCAAGTTGTGGTACATGAATGTAATGGAATACTATTGCGCTATAAGAAATGATGAAGAGGCTGACTTCAGAAAAACCTTGAAAGACTTACATGGTCTGATGCTGAGTGAAATGAGCAGAACCAAGAGGACTTTGTACACAATAACAGCCATGTTATGCAATGACTAAGATTGTTAAACTGAACCCTTCTCAGCATTACGAGGATCTAAGACATCTCCAGAGGCCTCGGGATGGAAAATGCTGTCCACATCCAAAGAAAGAACTATGGAAGTCAAATCGCTATCACTTATTTTTACCTTCTGTTGAGTTCTGTTTCATCTTTCTGATGGTTCCTCTTATTGGTTTTAATTTTTACTTACAACTTCACTAATGTGAAAATATGTTATCATGGGTATGTAAATGTAAAGGCTATATCAGATTGTGCACCGTCTTGGGGAGGGTGAAGGGGGAGGAAGGGGGAGAAATATTTTCAACTCAAAATCATATGGAAGTGACTGTTAATAAATCAAAATAAATTAATAAAAATTTTAAAAAAGAAGAAAAGAAAAGAAAAAAGAACAATAAAGAGGGAAGAAAAGAAGGGGACGGGTGGAAGGAGGAGATAATAGAATGATACAGATTATTTTTTTAAATCATTTGAAATTTTGCAATATTTCTTAATTTACAACATATAATTGTAACCATCTTACAATTTTGGAGCAAGTGCTTTGCAAACCCAATTGAAATGGTGGTAATAGTGATGAGATTGGTAGTCTGAATACGAGTATGAGTAGTAGTAGAAGGATGGGGTATCTTCACAGATGCTAGATTATAGATATGTTTAAGAGTTACTGTTAATCCATACACCTCTGCCTTTTGGAAACTTCATATCTCTTCAAGGCTCAAATCCAGATGCCACTTCCTACAAGATGTGTCTCCTAGTCACCCTAGCTGTTAATAATACAGAGAAAATTTGTTGACTAATTCCAATCCTTATTGTTGCTTTTCTTACATTTCTAGAAAATATTTATTATTTAAACACTTTTATTTAAAAATTAGATTTCCAAATTCTTTCACTTCCTCACTTCCCTATCCTGTCCCCGAGATGATAAGCAATCAGATATTGGTTATACACATGAAATTAAGTAAAACAATTTCATGTGAATCATTTTGTAAAAGAAGACTTGAACAAAAGAAAAATGAATGAGTGAAAAATAGCATATTTCCATCTGTATTCTAACAATATCAATTCTTTCTTTGGAAGAAAATAGTATGCTTCATCATTAGTCCTTTGGGATTGTTTTAAATCATTGTATTGCTGAGAATAGCTAAGTCATTAATAGTTCTTCATCAAACAATATTGCTATTACTGCATACAACATTCTCCTGGTTCTGCTCATTTCAGTATGAATCGGTTCATGTAAGTCTTTCCATGTTTTTCTGAAATCATCCTGCTTGTCCTTTCTTATAGCACAATAATATTCCATTACAATCCTATATCACAGCTTGTTTAATCATTCCCCAATTGATCGCTATTCCTTTGATTTCCAATTCTTAGCCACCACAAAAAAGAAGAAAGAAACCTGCCTTAAATATCTTTTTACAAATAGGTCCTTTTCTCTTTTTGGGGGAAGTCTTTGGGATGTAGACCTAGCAGTGCTATTGCTATATCTAAGGATATGCACAGTTTTATAGCCAAATTACTGTCTAGCCTTTCCAGAAAATAAAAGCAATATCTAGCAATGTAGGAAGTATGTAAAAAGAGTAGCAAGGTCATATAACAATAGTATCAGAAATATTACATTTTAGACTGAGCTAAATCTGGCAATAAAAATGGTTATTTAGCTATGTTGATGGAATGAGGAAGATTGAAGAAGTTATAAGACCATTGTTTGCAGTAGAGGGGAAAATTATAACATGCGACACAAAGAAGGAACATTTATTTGACTTTTAATTTGTTTCTATTTTCTCTGCCAAGAAGAATGGTCTTTCGATAGAATATGATAAAATGAACTGGATAATATGGACTTTATAACCAAATTAAAAATTTGCAAGAGAGTCCTGACATGCACCCTATGGCTTAAATTCACGGTCTGCAAAATTTCATCCCAAGATATTTAAATAAAAGGTTATACAACTTTTGAATTTCTGACAATGATCTATTAAATATTTATGATAATGGGAGAAGTGATACAGAAGTAGAGATAGGAAGATGTTCTACTTTCCACAGTGGAAAAGGGTAGAAATTGCAAAATAGAAGTCAGTGAGATGACTTCAACTTATGACAAAATTTTAGAGCGTATTATTAAAAGTATGTATTCTGTGCATTCCAAAAGGGAAATAGTACTTACTAACAGCCATTGAGTTTTCATTTAAAAATGCAATGCCAATATGACTTAATTTTATTTCTTTTTTGACAGTTTTTGAACTGGTAGATAATGGGAACATGGTAGACAGAGTGAACCTAGATTTCAGCAAAATGCTGAGCAAAATTTCCAGAGTAGACATCTATGTGCCATCCATGTAAACAAGTTGAAGATATATAAGCTGAATGAGATTAAAATTAGATAGTTTTGGATAAGATTGAATGACCAGACCTGAAGAATAGACTAATGAAATGATGACAATTTAGCCACACTTGTGGCTTACTCTAGAGAACTATCCTTAAATCCATGCTTTTGTTGTTGTTGTTGTTTTTAGCAATTTTCTTGGTGCCTTGGATGAATCAAATAACTAACAAAACAAACATTTATGCAGTCAATGCTATATATCAAGTATTGCTTTAGATGCTTGAGATACAACCAAATAAGTAGCAAGCTCTTCACTTGAGAGAATAAGATGTGTTCATAGATGAATCAATACAATATTTAAATGAAAATTTTTTTAAAGTTATTAACAGATGCTAAAATCTGTCATAATCAGGCAGCTTCTGGTATGTACTTCCCCAGTCTGCTGAACTATTTCCAAAGCTTAGCTATTTAAAATCCTCAGGGCCATTTTCAGCCTAAATAATTTGATTCTCTCAAAGAAAGGAGTTCAGGAGCCAAGACAGCAGAGTGAAAGCAGTGACTTTCTTGAGCTCTCCCCCAAACCCTTCCAAATACCTGTAAAAAATGGCTCTAAAGAAATTCTAAAGCAGCAGAACCCACAAAAAGACAGAGAGAAACAAATTTACAGCCCAAGATAACCTGGGTGGTTGATCAGAAAGGTATATTGTGCCTGTCTTGGAGTGGAGCACAGTTTGGTGTGGACACACAGGCCTCAGTGAAACTGGAGCAGGCCTCAGAGGACTGAATCATGGGCAGCTCTGGTGGTTTCCAGACTTCTCAATCCATGAACCCTAAAGACAACTTAGAAGGCCAGTAGGAAAATTCTGTATCTGTGGTGGTGAGAGAGACAGCTCCAGTCCCCAACACTGATCCCGGGGCAGAGGCTGCCTCTGGGGCTTCAGGCCCATAGACTGAGGGGGAATCAAGTGGCTGATCAGAGGGGGATTGCGGGGATCTCTCTGCTGGTGCAGGATTCTCTTGATTTGCCCATGCTTGGATATGGATCACAGTTCTAGGTGGCAGTCTTGGGGTAAGGAGGAGTGCAAGTGTGGTGGAGCTTGTAGTGCCTATGAAGAGAAAATCCTCCTCACAGTTCCAAGACATAAAAGAGTGTGTGGCCAGGAAATGAGTAAACATCCCACCCTTGATCATAGCCCCTTGGAAGAACTGAAAATTTTGAGCTCCTTAGAAGAATCTCTGAAAAGAGCTACACAAAACCCTGAAGCTTGGAACAGTACATTCTCCACAATGGAAGCAGACCCTTACCTTAACAAAGAGTTTATAACTCATGTAATTGACTGAGATCATGAGCAAGCAGCACGAAAAGAATCAGACCATAGAATCTTTCTTTAGCAACAAATAAGATCAAAACATACAACCTGAAGAAGACAACAAAGTCAAAGCTCCTATATCCAAAGACTCCAAGAAAAAATATGAATCAGTTCCAGGCCACGGAAAGTTCATAAAGGTTTTTGAGAAACAAGTAAGAGAAGTAGAGGAAAAACTGAGAGTGTTGCAAGAAAATCTTGAAAAACAAGTAAACAGCTTGCTAAAAGAAACCCCCCCAAAAAATACTGAAGAAACTAACACCTTAAAAAATAGCCTAACCCAAATGGCAAAAGAGGTCCAAAAAGCTAATGAGGAAAAGAATGCTCTAAAAAGCAGAATTGGCCAAATGGAAAAGGAAGTCTAAAAGTTTACTGAAGAAAATACTTCCTTAAAAATTAGCATGGAGCAATTGGAATCTAGTGACTTTATAAGAAATCAAGACACTGTAAAACAAATTCAAAAGAATGAAAAAATAGAAAACAATGTGAAATATCTCATTGGAAAAACAACAGAACTGGAAAATAGATCCAGGAGAAAGAATTCAAAAATTCTTGGACTATCTGAAAGTCATGATAAAAAAAAAAAAGAGCCTAGACATCAACTTTCAAGAAGTTATCAAGAATAATTGCCATTATATTTTAGAACCAGAGGGCAAAATGGGAATTGAAAGAATTCACCAATTTCATCTGGAAAGAGATCCCCAAAGCAAAACTCCTAGGAATATTGTAGCCAAATTCCAGAGTTTCCAGGTCATGAAGAAAATATTGCAAGCAGCCAGAAAGAAATAATTCAAGTATTGTCAAAACACAATCAGGACAACACAAGATTTAGCAGCTTGTACATTAAGGGACTGAAGGGCTTGGAATATAATATTCCTGGAGGGCAAAAGAGATAGGATTACAACCAAGAATCACCTACCCAGCAAAACTGAATATAATCCTTCAGGGGGAAAAAATGGAAATTCAGTGAAATAGAGGACTTTCAAGCATTCTTGATGAAAAGACCAGAGCTGAACAGAAAATTTGACTTTCAGACACAAGACTCAAGAGAAACATGAAGAGGTAAACAGGAAAGAGAAATCATAAGGGACTTATTAAGGTTGAACTGCTTGCTTTCTACATGTGAAGATATTTGTAACTCATGAGTCCTTTGTCAGTATTAGAGTGGTTGGAGGGAAAACAATTATACGTATGGATAGATAGATAGATAGATAGATAGATAGATAGATAGATAGATAGACAGACAGACAGATTGATAGATAAATAGAGGGCACAGAGTGAGTTGGAGATGAATGGGTGGTACCTGAAGAATAAAATTAAAGAGTGAGAGAGGATTATACTGGGAGAAGGAAAAAGGGAGAGGTACAATGGGGTAAAATATCTCACATAAAACATAGGATTTGGCTTAAGGAGAGAATAATATACACACTCAATTAGGTATGGAAATTTATCTTACCCTACAGAAAATGGGGAAGGGAAGGGGACAAGAGAGCAGGAGGATGATAGAGGGGAGAGCAGATTGGGGGAGGGGGTAATCAGAAGCAAACACTTCTAAAGAGGGACAGGGTCAAAAGAGAGAATAGAATAAATTGGGGGGGCAGGATAGGATGAAGTGAAATATATTTAATTTTTCACATGACTACTATGGAAGTGTTTTGCATGACTACACATGTATGACCTGTATCAAGTTGCTTGCCTTCTCAATGAGAGTGGGTGGGGAGGGAGGAAGGGAGAAAATTTGGAATCTAAAATTTTAAAAATAAAAGTTAAAAAATTGTTTTCACATGCAGCTGGGAAATAAGAAATATGGGAAACAGGGTATAGAAATCTATCCTGCCATACAGAAAAATTGAAGGGGAAGGAATTAAGGGAAGAGTGGGGAGAGATATAAGGGAGGGTAGATTAGGGGTATTCAGAACACATGCCATTTTGGGGTAGAGTGAGGGACAAAATGGGGAGAAAATTTGGAACTCAAAATCTTGTGGAAGTGAATGTTGAAAACCAAAAATAAATAAATAAATATTTTTAAAAGTAAAAAAAAAAAGGGTTCATACTTGTAAAAAAGGATCCCTGGATATTAACACTTTGTTAACACATTAACACTTCATGGCTTTAGTTACTGACCTATTGCCTTTTGTGACAGCACCAGCCCATGGGCCACTTGAAGCATGCCAAAGGATTTCAAGTGGCCCATGAAAAATGTAGATGAAAACATCCTTTGTGTGTAAAGGAAATCCTTTGGTGGGCCACAGGTTGTGCAAGCCTATCCTAAAGCATACACCTGACCATATCATCCCTTCCCCTACTCAGTAAGCTCTGTTGGCTCATTATTTCATCCAGGATCAAATATAAGCTTATATTTTGGTACTCAGAGTCCTTTACAAGCAATATGACTCCTGACTATCTTTCCATTTGTTATACTTTATTCCCCTCCATATACTCTCCAATCTAGTAAAACTGACTTCTTGTTCTTTCTTGAACATGATACTTCAATTCCCAAATCTATCTTTGTACTAGCTGCCCCAGTGTCTCAAATACTCTAATGAACTCTGCCTTCTGTCTTCTCTGGTTATGTTGAAGACTCAGCTCAAATCCTATTTCCATACAAAGCCTTTCATGGTTCTCACATCCACTCCACTCCCTGCTAGTCAGTACCTTCCTTGTCTGAAATTGCCTTCCATTTACTCCATATATGTCTTGTGACTGTATGTATGTTTTTATGCTGTCTTCCTCATTAGAATATGAGCTCTTTCAGAACAGAAACCATGTATTTGTCTTATTCGTTGTCCTTGGTACTTAGCACAATAACTGACATATAGTGATCACTTAATAAATGCTTGTTAAGTGAATGACTCTTATAATAGTGAAAATTTCAAACCATATAGGAAGGTAGGAATGTATTATATAGCAAATTAAAAGGCAAATTTGGGGTCCAGGTTAGAGAAGGGGGATGGAAGCGAGCATCCCTGTTATGTTGCCATGGAAGTTGCATTGTTACTTCTGGTTTTTTTTTTGTTTGTTTTCAGAATCCAATGAAAAGGACTATCTTGTGAACTCTGAGGTAAACAGGAAGAGGAGTGTAGTTATTCCCAGGTAAAGGGAAAATCTTCCATTGAATTTGAAGGGAATTTTTGTTCTCACCTCTCTTCATGGAGAGGAAGGAAACATCCAGTTAACTAAGTGATTATGCACGACTTTTCTCAGAACACCATATGTTCTCCACTGACTAGGAATAGGAAATGTCCTGATTGGCTCATTGGTTGAGAGCAAATTCAGAATTAAAAGTAGATGAATGAACTTGGCTGAGAAGGCTTACATAGACAAATACCAGGTCAGTAAAATATGTTGTGGGATAAAAATTTTCATTCCTATCTTGGAATAATGACAGAGTATCATGCTTTTTTTTTTGGTAGTTTGGGTGTAGAGAGAATTATGGAGGCAAAGATCAGTCTTGGGAAATTTTGTTAGAGAGAATATATTTAGAGCTAGAAGTGACCTCAGAGAGTATTTAATCTAACCCCTTAATTTTAGAGATAAGAGATCTAGAGAGGTTAAGTGGCTTGCCCATAGGTAGTAAATGGCAAGTAGTAGAGTTGGATTTGAACTCATTTCCTGTGTCTTTAAATCTAGTACCTTGAATTAAGCCATTAGCTAAGAGATTGAACTAATATTAAATTAAGTCTGGGTAGATTCTTATACATACCTTTGATTAACTGCATTATATTCTTGTTATTGCTTTATAAAGGTAATATTATTTATTCATTCATTTATTTATTTATTGTTTACTAGATCTGATTTAATGTTTACTAGATCTGATTGTTTACTAGATCTGAGGTTTCATTGGTATATAGAATGCACAGTGTGGATTTTTTCCCTTTGTTAATGCATATCAGTAGCTGTTGCTCAACTACTAGCCTTAGAGAGTTACATAGGACCCTGAGAGGTTAAGCCACTTTCCATAGAGCAAATGGACAACATGTCACAAGTGTGACTTGGAACCAGATTTTCCATATTTTAAGAACAGCTCTCTTGATATGGAGCTTGTAGCACTATGAGTAAAATGGTAAAGAAAAACTGGGTGCTAGTATCAGTTACCAAGATATAATGGCAGTAATAGAAGGAGAAAAAGTAATAAGGGATCAGCTCTAGAGAAATGTGAAACTAAACTCTGGGGAGCAAATGTTGTCAACCTAGAAGAAGTAAGTGAAATGTCCTATTGCTTTTGTAGAGAAAAAAGAGGAAATCTGGGCTTTATCTGACGTGTAGCCTAGATTTTGCAGAAAACAGTTAAAAACTAAAGGATGCAGAGGAAAGATTCTTAGGATCACATACAACTAAAAAGTAATTTTAGAAGAATTCAGCCAAGGACAAGTAGAAAATGCCTAAAAACGGAAAGTCATTCCAATGAAGAAGGAAAATAGGATTTGTCTTAAAAGTTCTATCTGGATGTACCAGTAATTGACCAACTAGCCAACTCTGCTAATAAAAAAAAATAAATAAATGGATAGAAAGAAGACAAGGTCATGTGATGGAAAATAATGTGAGTATAGTAAGGATATGTTAAAAAAAAAAGTCAGGAATTCTAATATTCAGAAAAAGCTAAGCCTGGCAAGGGAAGGTAAGAAAAGCAAAAAAAAAAAATGTTTCAGAAAAAAATATGTTGGTGGGAAAAAGGAGGATTGGAGAAGGGATAAGATATTTTCTTGGGGTGGATGGGATGATGATAATTAGCCACAGAGATAAGGCAAAAGGGTTTGTTTCTTTTTGTTGTTGGTATTTCTAGTTTCTTTTCAAAGTAGAATGAATGACCTATTTGTAGATGACAGAATAAAAATGATTCATAGGACATTGATAATGAGATAGTAAGAGCACACCTAGTTTCTCTTGATGAACTTATATCACCCAATCCAACTGAAGAATATATCTTATGAAAGAGCTATCAGATTTGATTTTTAAGTCACTGTCACTGACATTTTGAAAAGTCAGAAAATGGAAAAGTTACCACCAGATCAGAAAAAAAAAAAAAAGATAATGGCGGCAGCGAGGTGGTGTAGAAGATAGAGCACCAGCCCTGGAATCAAGAAGACGTAAGTTCAAATATAGGCTCAGACACTTTGTGTCTGAGACAGCTGTGTGACAGTCATAAAGCAACTGCTTCCAAAAAATGTACTAATTTAAAAAAAAATAAAAAGGAAGAACAGAAGTAAACTTTTAGCCATTAAGGTTCCCTGTTATTTCTAGTGTTTTAGGGCAAATTGAGAAGTAGTGACACTCCATGATTTCAAAAATTCTGGAAAAGTGTACACTTCTAACTCTTTTAAATGAGATGATATTTGTAAAGTCTTTTGCAAACTTTAAAGTCCTAAGGAATTGCTATAAATTATTTTAAGGAAACATTAAGTAAATAGATGGTTTTTACTTCAGTAATATTACAAATATATGTTATACCTTGACTCACTCATAGGATTATTATATTTATTATATTCAATTTAAAATATGTTTTGTTGAAATGATAATTAAATTTTAGCAATTGATTTACTGTAATTTTTTCATGTTTGTAGCAAATTAAAATTATAGAGGAATCATACTAGCTAGGTAGCTAGATAGCATAGTGAATAGAGTGCTGAGACCAAAATCAGAAGACCTGAGTTCAAATTTGCCTTACACACTTACTAGATGTGTGACTCTCGACAAGTCACTTAATCTTTATTTGCCTTGGTTTCCTCATCTGTAAAATGAGAACAGAAATATCTTAACCTCCCAGGGTTGTAGCAAGGATCAAGTGATATAATAATTGTAAAACACTCAGCACAGTGCCTGATAAGTCATAAGCTTATTATTATTAGCTATTATATACCATAATACATATACAAGCTATGAACGTTAGCTATTTTTACTATTGTTGCTACTACTATTACTACTACTACTACACTAGGAATATAGTGTTTATTCCTATATCTCAGTTTATTCCAGTCTATGAGATGTAGGTGAAAAATTCATTTCACATGTACATACTCTAAATGTACATACACACATACTTATAAACATTATAATAAAACTAAGGAAATGTTTTTTTTTTCAATTTAAGTATGTAAAATGTATGTTTAAAAGAGACAGAGAGAATAAGACAGATGAAGAAAATAATAAGTACATTTTTGGAGTTGATTTAATCATTTGAAAATGTGCACTAATTTTTTTGTTTGTTTCCAAAATAAATGTATGCAATCCATTTATGTTTCTATTTGATAATTGTAGTTGTCACCAAAGAAAAATATAGTTTTGTGGACCCCTTGAAAAGAAACTTTAAAAACTACTAAGCTCCTGTGTGTATATATTTTGTAACAGAGTATTCTCAGAATTAATATTCACCAGGCAGCACTTACGGGTAAACATTTCTTCTAATGGATACTCTGGCAAGGCAGGAAGAAGTTGTCCAGCTGAAACTCATTTAAGGGAAATTGCAAGGTGGGACTTCACTAAACTCATCCACTTGGGTATAAAAATATACAATAGCCACAAGATAAGAGAGAAGAAAATTGTCTGAGGATTTTATTTAATACACAGTCTCATCAGTTCTATTTCCATATGGGCACTCAGACATCTCTCTATGACAGACATTTAATTTTTCTGATCCTCAAGTGCCAAGGTCCTCATCTGGATATCTCTTTGCCTCAGAGCCTTCTTCTTGGCATCCTATGTTCAGGTAATTGACCCAAATTCCTTTGGACTGAGCCCCTGCTTTCCAAAGTGGAGATGATACAGGCTTTGTCTGCTCTTTTGTCAACAAAGCTTCCATCTGCACCATATGGGATTTCCAGTCCTAGTCCAGGGTGAAATAAGAGGCAGACCTTACCTCACTGTAATGGTTTGCATAATCAAAATGTAAAAATTAAATCTTAAAGTCAGAGAAGCAGAAAGACCTAGGTGCCAACTTCCCTCCAACTCTTAAATATGTGCTGCTACCAAGGCATCAAATAATTTTATTTAATCAAGATAACTTTATTCTTCATCCAGCATTATTTTGTAGCAGAGAAGTAAAAGATAATTCATACACTTCTTTGTCTTCCCTTATCTTCTTATTCTCTGTACTGTCACTTTACTTACCCTGAAAGTCCTTATGTTTGACTTTATAGTAACTCCTGAAAGACTGATTATGGTGAGAGTTTTCCCAAGAAAGCATGTCCCAGTGTTTCCCAGCACCCGTCCATAAACCAGTTGATCTATAGCAATTTTTTTGTTTGTCTAGAAAACCTTTATTACCAGTTCCTTTCTCATTTGTTAAATTGATTTTTTTTCAATTAAGATCTTATTTCTTTCACTCCAAGTCCCTCCTTTGAAAAGAAAAAAGGAAAATAAAAGGCTTTTTATAAACATGTGGTCTAGCTTTGGAAATGTCCAAAAAATAGTCAATTCTGCAATAATGCTTATGTGAAAAGCAAATTTGTTCCAACATCCTTCTGCTGCTTTGGTGGGATATTTTGTCATCCAGGACCTCAGAGAAAGCTTAGCCTGGGTAACCTGCATGCTTTAGCATTCCCAAAGAACTCTGGTGGCTTATCACTACCCTCCTAGTATGAGCTCCACAAGTTCCTGATCTGGATTTTGGTGTGCGTAATACACCTATTGGCGTACTCCTGATGGAGTTCCTGTAGAGTGTTCTTAACTCACCCGCTATAAGCTAAGTAGACAGGTTTGCAAGTGCAGAGTGACAGAACTACAGGTTTCCTTTTGGTTTTGGGATTGTTGCCCTGGTTATTCCACTGCAGGATTCAAACTTACCATATATTGATTCAATGAAGGCGTTATGGTGTTGTTATACTCTCTCACTTACAGACCTCATCAGTTCACATAGGTTTAATCACCATCTCTTTACAAATGATTTCAAGATTCATATATCCAGTCTTTGTCTTTTTAGCCAATACCACATTGTCAGCTTCCTATTAGATATTACTATTTGATTGTCCCATAAGACTCTTCAGATTAATATAATTAAAACATAACTAATTATCCTTTCTCCAAAAATCTTTCCTTCTAAGCATCTCTATTTCCTTAAATCTTCTAGTCACCCAGCTTCACAACACTGAAGTGATCCTTGACTCCTCACTCTGAGGCCCCATGTCATTCAGTCAAGTAGCATTTATTAAGTACCTAGCATGTGCAACCATTGTGCTAAGCAGTGTCAATAAGCAAGCAAGTATCTAATTATTTATCAAATCTTTTTTCTACCTACAGGGCATCCCTTGAATTAAATCTTAAGAGATATCTCTACTTCAGTCCATCATCAACTTTCATTTGGACTAATTGGTTTTCCTATTTCAAATCTCTCCCCACTCCAATCCATTCTCCACACAGTGCCAAAGTAATTTCCCTAAAACATAGGTTTGACCATGTCACTTCATTACTCAGCAAACTCCAGTGCCTTCCTCTAACCTTTTGCCTCAGATATAAACCCCACTATGATTTAAAATCCTTGACACTCTTGGCCCAAACAATCTTCCCAGTCTTGTTACATATTTCCACTTTTACACTCCCTTCAGCCTAATACTATTCACCTTCCTAGTGTTCTTCAAGCCTAATACTCCACCTCCTCTCTGAGTGACTTTTCACAGGCTGTCCTTAATACCTGGAATGTAACACCTCTTAGAATTGCTAATTCCTTTCCAGAGTCTGCTCAAGCATGACCTTCTGCAAGAAACTCTTCCCAAAGTCCTGAACTGCTATTATTTTCCCCACAAAATCACTGTGCTTTTACTGTATATCTATTTTGTGTGTACTTGCAAATATACATGTGGTCTTTTCCATTTGATGTAAGCTCCTATAGGGCAGGTTCTATTCCATTTTTTTATTTGTATATCCAGTACCTAGCAAAGTTCCTGGTACAAAGAAGGCACTTAATGAATGGTTAATAAATCAAATTAATTTATTTATTTATCTTAAGACCTGAGGTTTTTTTATTAATTTATTTTGAATTAACAACCACTTCCATAAGCTTTTGAGTTTTAAACTTTTATCCCCTTCCCTCCCCATCTCCCTCCCCTAGACAGCATGCAATCTGATATAGGCTATAAATACATTTCTTATTAAAATTATTTTCACATTAGTTATGTTGCAAGTAAGAATTAGAACCAACAGGAGGAACCACCAGAAAGAGGAAACAAACCTCAACAGAAGGAAAAAAAAATAGAAAATAGTATGCTTCAATCTACATTCAAACTCCATAGTTCTCTCTTTGGCTGTGGATAGCATTTTCCATCATGAGGTCTTTGGAGATGTTTAAAATCCTTGTATTGCTGAGAAGGGTTAAGTCTATAAATATTCATCATCTCACAACGTGGCTATTACTGTGTACAATGTTCTCCTGGTTCTGCTCATTTCACTCAGCATCAGACCATGCAAGTCCAGTTTTTCTGAAGTCTGCCTTCTCATCATTTCTTATAGCACAATAGTATTCCATTACCTGCATATACCACAACTTGTTCAGCCATTTCCCAATTAATGGGTATCCTCTCAAGTTCCAATTCTTTGCCACCACAAGCAGAGCTGCTATAAATATTTTTGCGCATGTGGGTCTTTTCCCATTTGTATGATCTCTTTGGGATACAGCCCTAGAAGTGCTATTGCTGGGTCAAAGGGTATGAACATTTTTATAGCCCTTTGGGCATAGTTATAGATTGTTCTCTGAAATGCTTGGATAATAATTTCAGAGTTGAAAGGAATTACTGGAGGTAATGAAAAGAGGCATATGGCAATATCTGAGCTAAAATTAGAAGGGAAGTGAAGATTTTTAAGAGGGAGAGGTGAGGGGAAAATGCATTTTAGATCTGGAGAGAGCATGTGCAAAAGTACAAAGACAGAAAGTGGAATATAGGAAAGAAAATAGCTAGAGAGGCAGTTAGTTTGGCTAGACCATAGTTTCATTTATAACACTCCTACATGTGGAAGGTTCTGTTAGAAATGACTATAATTATAATATGGTTGTTCCATGCTACCAGCATGATGCAGAATGCCAAAAATTCACAGCCTGCTTCATTAACACCACAAGTCACGCCCAGCCATGCCTTTCCAGATGATGGATCTCAGGCTATTTTCATGTTAAGTGAGGAGCATATCAAATAAGATGAGAACATCTTGGAGCAGCAGTTTAGGCAGTCTTGATTTTGATGCTGGTTTACCATAAATGAACAGCTGGTTGAAATGTGAAAAAAAAAAGTTAAACAGTGATTTGACACACTGTAGGTGGGGAAAAATCAATTGTTTGAATTCAGTCAAATTAATCTGTATATAAAAGCACGGCTTCTCTTAATATCATACATATAGGGCAAGAGATAGAATATTATCCCAGATGTTTAGAACTGGAATGGGGAAGGCTGACAGCAAGATTGAGTACTATTGTTATTAACCAACTGTGCCTACACTTTAAAACGTGAGGCTTCTTAGACATGTGATACTCTTACTAATTAACTCCTAAAGCTGATAGGTAAAAGGTGTTTGTGTTAACTCTCTCACTAGAATTAGCTGACATAATAAGTACACATTTTAAACTTTCCATTTATGGGTTTTGAGTATTATGAGGTGCTTATTCATTGTGACATTACAAACTATAATACTTGAAATAGGGTGGTATTTTATGGGAATCATGTAGTCACAGTTCTCAGTAAATTACTTACATTATAACTTCTGACACTGGTTCTTAGGTCTTTAAAAAAAATAAGGTGATCAGGTGGCCAGAAAACCTTAGGACCAAGCATAGTGACTGGCATATAGTAGGTTATTAATAAACACTTACTGATTAATTATTGGTTGACATATGAGCGTTGAAGTTGCAGTCCTCACTGGTGAATCAGCTAGATATTCCAGCAAAGACACAATGTTTTCTTTTGACACCTTATTTTTCCCAGGGTGGTGAAAACAGGTAAGTTTCTACCAATAAACTGTATCTCTACTTCCCCAGAGATTTTAATTCTTAACTATCTCCTAATTCTACGAGCCTAAAAATACGGAAACTTAAAAAAAAAAACCTGAAAAATCTTGATAATTTTTCTCACTTTCCAGTCAAGGTATTTCTGATCCTTCTCCTTTGAATGGATTAAAACAAACTCAAGATTACACACAGTTACCACATAATTAAAGAGGGAAGTACAATAAAACAAAATAAGATAGTGACTTTAATGACTTTAAGATGACTACATTAGGGGCAGGTAGGTGGCGCAGTGGATAGATCACTGTCCCTGAAGTCAGGAGGACCTTAGTTAAAATCCTGCCTCAGACCAAACACTTGACACTTACTAGCTGTGTGACCCTCAGCAAGTCATTTCACCCCAATTTCCAAAAAAAAAAAAATGATTACATTCATACAGATAGAGAAATGCTTTCATTTCAAACTGCCTAAACCCATTTGAGAAAACTGCATCCCAAATTCTCTAATTTCAGCCATGAGTGGATGGTCCTCTCATATGTACTCATGCCCATACTCCAGACTTTTGGATACAGAGGAAAGTTCATAGCTATCTGTAAAGTTAGTTGATTCATTGAGTCAATGAGCTGGGAATGGATACAACTGATAGATCACTACTAGGCCACATGAATAATGTGGCCAACTCTAGTTGTCGAATTTCAGATAAGATATTGACTGGTTGATGAACATACAAACAGTAACAGCTAGAAAAGTGATATGGCTAGAAAACATGCCACATGCCACTAAAAGGAATTAAGCTGTTTGGCCTGGATAAATAAACTGTAGTGACTCCCTATTACTTCCAGCATTTAAAAAAAAAAGCTTTGGTTTTTAAAATACGACATTCCTGTTTTTTAAACATGAACTAGTTCCTTCTCATTTTCTTAGACCTTCCTCTTCTCCACTTATTGCCCGTTCTATAAACCTGCAACCCAGTGAAACTGGCCTTCTCACTATACTTTGCACATAATATTCTATCTCCTATATTTCATACATTTTTGTTAAGCATCCCCACCATACCTAGAATTTTCTCCCTCATCTCCATCTCTGGTTTCCTTTAAGTCTCAGCTAAAATCCTACCTCCACCAAGAAGCCTTTCCCAATTTCCATTAATGACAATGCTTTTACTTTGCGATGATTTCCTATTTATACTGTACATAACTTCTCTGTACATAGTTGTTTCTATGTTGTCTGCCTTGTTATGATGTGAGCTTATTGGGAGCTTGGACTATCCTTTGCCTTTCTTTGTATTCCAGGATTCAGCATTTTAGTGTTTAGCATTTTACTTCAGCAGTTTAGTTTGTGTATTAGTGCCAACAATAAATTCTTTTTGATTTTGTAAAAGAATACTGGTGTGTGTGTCTTTTTTGTCTACATACATGTTGCTCTCGCCCATAAAATGCAAGCTTTTTAAGTGCAAGAATAGTTTGATTTTTGTTTTTATACCATTGTCAAGTATAGTACCTGGCACATAGTAGGTGCTTAATAAATCCTTGTTAAAGGAAAACTTATACAACTATGCAACCATATACAGCCATGTTCAGAAACTTATGGAATCATGTCACCATGAATCCAAAGACTCATGCACAGAAAGGGACCATATAGGTCAAGGAACAACGTGGCTCCAGAGTTAGAAGATAAAACAATGGGAAAAATTAGATCCTAGATGATTCTTAAAACTAAAGCAATGAGAGGTGAAGCAAAGCACCAGTGGTAAAGTGATTAGGGAGTTTCTGCAAAAATCTACAGCCTCTGGACCAAGTTTCAGCTATATTAAAAAAAACTAGCAAAGACACAAATCTACCAGGTAGAGAAGCAGACCTGGACTTGAGCTTTGTTTGTGAGTTATACAGAATGGGCAAGTTCAAGGAATTGAGAGAACTACTCTGCCTGAATATTTTCCCATAGTGATGGAGTGTATTCAGTTCCATGGTAGGACTATAAATATCAAGGAATACATGTTATTGGGAAATGTTGGCTTGAATGGAGAGGGAAGGAGAGTTTTAATATTAAAATACTTTTTCTAGTACTCAGCAAGAAAAAATAAAGAACTTGAGAATTTTACACATGGAAACTGTCCTTAGGAATATCTGTATTTGTCATGAAGATATTTGGGGGAATCCTTTTTTTTTTTTCTCCAAGGCTGAAGAGAGTAAAATTAAATGTGAACTTTTTAAAAAAAATATAAGCCACCAAATAACAATTTATCTAAAGAAGTAATTGTTCTTTCCTGCCATATCTCCCTTCTCTACATCACTGTCAAATAATTGTTTCAAGATCCATCTTATGGAGAAATGCCACTTTACATTTCTATTACTCCTCTAGCAAGAATTCCTATGGCATTCTTTCAGTCAACACCATTACATGTGCATCAGACTGACAATCTGCATCTGGATTTATGGTCCATCGCTCAAATTAGAAGGGAAAATAAAAACATCACCACTGAGATTTCATTTTTTCAAAGTTTCTAATGATGCCCACCCCACCCCCTTTTATTATCTTGCATCTTCAGAAGGAACAGATGGTTAAGTAATTAACTAGGTGTGAAAATATGCAGCAACATCATTTCACACATTTAATGCAAAGAGAGGACTGTTTTGGGTGCCTAGAGAAGGAGAGAAATTAGGAGGATGGAGGGTTTTTGTTTGTGTTTTTGGTTTGTTTTTATAAGAACAGTTCAGGTTCAATTAACTAGATTAAAAGTTGTTACAAAATGAAGATACAAGATTTCTTGAACTTGATGAAATGAATATGTCATATGTTGTTTAAGGAACCAACAATGGAGTCACAAATTGAAGAGGCCTCAATTCCTTGACGCAAAACAGCAAATTAGAATAAGAAGAATCAGTTGCTTGGTGCTGTGGAAACACAAATCTTCCTGATTGACTCCTTTGTGGTTTTTGCTCCTCACATTTCCCCCTCCCTCCTTCTCCTCTTCCCCTATTATTCTTTTTCTTTATTTCCTAATCAAGAAGTTTCATTAGCTCTCTATTACCTATAAGATGAAATACAAATTCCTCTATTTGAAATTTTATGCCCTTCACATCTTGCTCCAGTCTAACTTTCCAGATTGGTTTCACATTAATCCCCTTATGCTCATTATATTGTGATCAAAATTACCTACCTGTTGTTCTGTAGGTCAGACAATGGATCTCCAACCTCCATGCCTTTGAACAGGCCATTCCTCCATACATGAACATTGTTTCTTCTAGCATCAGGCTTCTGGTTGGGGAAACTCCTACCAATACAACTCTACACTATCTCTGTGACTAAGTCTAAGAGAATTGTCTAGGATATCAAGAAGGTAAATAACTTGCGTAGGATCAGACAGCCAGAATGTGACAAAAGGGACTTGAACTCATCTACCTGTCTTCAAAATTATTCTCTCTTTCTATTACAGGCTATAATTGTATCCTTCTTTGCATGCATGCAAATATATACATATGCATACACATATGGAGAGAGAGAGAGAGAGAGAGAGAGAGAGAGAGAGAGAGTTATTATAAGGTGAACTAGCCTAAGGTTACTTTGATGATGCAATCCCTATTTTTACTGAACAAACACAGGCATTCTGTAAAAGGACCAAGTATGATAAGTACTTAGCAAAAAGAAGACTTTTCAATTGTCTATAGAGCCAGAATTGGGATACATTCAAAAAGCAATAGTCATTCAGGGCTTGGCTCTTGGTAAATCTTTCCTACTTAACTTCTGATCAGGTAAGAGACAAGAGAAGAGCCCTCCAGCCCTCCTCATCCAGCATATGGAATACGAATACAGGCATCTCTGATTTTCCTCTTTACATTTCTTCTTTCATATTTTAAGTGAAGGAAATTGGAGGTGGCAAGGACCATATGAACTTCAAAAGGTCAGGATAACTAGTAACCAGGAAATCCAGAAGTAAAGTCTTCTTTTGTTATCTGATAGCCCAACATCTAGGTCCCTAGGAACAACCATTAGGACTTAGTCTAGCAGTATAAGAGGTGTAGAATCCACCATCCATCAGCCATGCCAAATTTGGAAATGAGCTTCGAGTTGTGGAAGGGAGGAGTGGATTCTGTGATGAAACTACAGTAAGTCTAATGATAACATCTGTGGGCATGTTCTTCCCTATACCATTTTCCCAAGGGGAACAAGGTGATACAGAGGAGCGTGTCCCCCAGGTTTTAGAGGGAAATGTTTATTTCTATCCGTGCTATATTATCACAATGAATATCCTTTTTTTTGTTGTTGGAGCTAATTGATATTCATTAGTTAAATTGAAAGGAGGCATTCATTATTGTCAGTTAACAGTTGTGAGAACACCAGAATGTGAGCTTGAACTGATAGCGTTAGAAATGACTTCTGTGACCTTTAAGGGTACCTCTAGATCTCTAACTAGAAGATGTAACCTAAATAACTCTAAAAGAATGAGTCAGAGATTTGCTATATTATTATCATAGTAAATTTATGCCAAACAACTACTATATTACACATAGTGGATTATTATTCTAATATCAGATTTATACAGACTATGCACAGTTGAGCTCTCCTGAGGCTTTTATGAATTTTCAGAGTACCTGACAAAACCCTACTCTATTGCTGTTTAAATGAACTTGGTAATTATTCATTGATTGGGTTTTGGTGGCTGATGAATAGTTCTCTTTTTACTTCCTATTTATTACTTAAAATACCCACTCTTCAGGCACACTACTAACAATTCACCATGCCTTATTTTGTGGCTTTGATAGGATATGAGACTTTAGTGGCAAAGGGACCACGGAGATCACTTAATGAAAGCTCTTTGTTTTCAGAGAAGTTGTGTCCTACTTACAGTTATGTAGGCAGTAATAGTATTCAGTATGGTAAATTGGAGAGAGAATAGACATGGAGTCAGAGAAATGGGTTCAAATCTTAACCTGTGACAACTTAATGCCTATGTGATCTTAGTATAAACGCTGAACTTCCATGAACCTCAGTTTCTCCATTTGTAAAATGAAAGTGTTGGACTAGGTAAATAGCCTTTGTGGTCCTATCCAGCTCCAAATCTATGATCTTAGATTACCTTTAAGGACTCTTCTCATCCTAAATCTATGGCACTATAATTTGAACCCAGCTCCTTTGACTCTAAATCCAGAGACTTTTCTACCAAAACATGAGACCAAACTCTCCACTTGTATGTTTAGAAGTGCAGTATTATCTAATAGGTACATTAGTCTCCTAAGTACCAAGGAATACCAAGGGTAAGATAGCTTGGGAATCCACTTTTCCCTGGTTAAAAAAAGTCTCATATTTTGTTATAGATGGTAGAGAGAGAATTGGAGTGGAACTGGAAATCTTAGCACCTAGGACCCCTAGAGGATTTTAATCCATTACTGAATTACAGCATGTTTTTCTCCATATACTGCCTTACACCAAGAAAGAACAGGAAGCTGCCCGTAATAATATTACTAAATGTCGCTGGAAACAGCTCCTGGCTAAACACTTGACATCCTTGCCAAAGAATATTTGGCATTGAAGAATGACCAGCAGTGAGAGTTTTCTAAATCATATTATCATGGGGATTACAAATTCACAGGGCCTTAAGAGGAAAGAGAATGCTTTGCTTTCTCTACTTGGTCAAATTCCCATATTTGCTTTAATGCAGCTTCCCAGGATCCTATCAAGGTCTTCCAAAACATGGTTACTGGGGCAGCTAGGTGGTGCAGTGGATAGAGCACCCGCCCTGGATTCAGGAGGACCTGAGTTCAGATCCAGCCTCAGACACATAACACTTACTAGCTGTGTGATCCTGGGCAAGTCACTTAACCCCACTGCCTAACTGAAACCCAAAACAAAAACACAAGCAAACAAACAAAAAATAAAAAACATGGTTACTGTCCACATACCTCCTCATACTACTCCTCATCAGAGGTTCCATGATCCTGTCAAACTGGATTTTCTACTTCTGTTCACTATGCCCTGCATGTATTGCAATTTTCTTCCATCCCAATGCTTTTGCCCATGACATTCTTTATACCTGACAATTTCTCCCTTCTCCTTTTCCAGGTGAAGTCCTAGCCCTATTCCAGGCCTAGTTTGAATGAAATTTCTGTCAGGAAACCTCTTATCTCTCTGGGTAACAGTTATAAATCTCCCGCTTAAACAATTTCTGTGGCTTTTATTCATTTATTATATTGTATTTATATTATAATTATTAATGTACCTATGTCATCTTCCCTAGTAGACTAATTCTCCTGTCTCTTATTTCTCTTTCTGTCTCTCAACATATTCTGTGCATAGTTGGTACATAATTAATATTCATGAACTTGAGAAAGTAGTATGCTGCAGTTGTCACTGGTCATTCTTCATTTTCAAAGATATCTTGACTTCTGTGAACTGGATTTAAGTGAAACAGAGTTGCACGAAGTCATCCACCTCACTCTCTCTTCCAGAGTCATTGAAGTCCAGTGTCAAGACAAAAGTTAAGACGACTGGCAATGGCCTGGAATGAAGTGGATGACCTTGACATCTTCTATGTCTGACCAAACTCTAAGTGCTCCACAGCACCTGCATCAGCCAGCTTCATTGCTACTGGAACAAATATTTCTCATCTGCCCATTCCGCCAAGGGAAGTCTTCACATGTTTAGGGTAGACATCCCCCTAACTCATGATGGGTTTGAGACCAGTCAGTTGCCCTCAACCTGGTTTAACCTGTTTGCCAAGATGGTTTACTAAGGTGTGGCTTCAGTGCATTCTATAGCTTCTTGAAGCCACAGGTGAGAGTTGGATGACAGGTGGATACCAAAGGTGGATGAGCAACCCTGAAAAAGGCTTGCCACACCAGAGGTACTAGTCCAACCTGAACACTCCATGGAATTTGGAGTCAGAGGAGTTGAGTTCAAATATCACCTCAGTTACTTCCTACCTGTGACCTTGAATAACTTCAAAAATAAAATAAAGAGGTTGGACCAGAGGATCTTGAAAGTTCCTTCCATTTCTCAGTCTATATATAGCATTTATCTGTTAATAGTCTCTTAAATGCTTTCAAACACGGTATTTCCTTTGATCTTCACAACCCTATGAGGTAAGCAGAACAGATATTATCACTATTGTAAAAATAAAGAGGTTTAAGTTCATGAGGATTTAGATAAATTACTTTATAGGCCCCATTTTACAGATGAAGAAACTAAATTTCAAAGAATGAACTGAATTATCTAGGCTCACACAAGTGACAAAAGTAATACTGGAAGCCACTTCCTCTGACTTCAGAACCAGTGCTTTCTACCACTGTACCAGAGCAGTTATGACTTCTGGAAAATTACAAAACTAGTGGCAGCTTTTTAATTCTACATGAGGGGCGTAGTGTTAATACAAAATTGCTGAGGGAGCTAATTGTACAGTGGATAGAGTGCTATACTTGGAGTCAGGAGGACCTGATTTCAAATCCAGCCTCAAACAACCTCTACTTGCCTCAGTTTCCACAACTGTAAAATAAGGATAATTATGATACCTACCTCACATAGTGGTTGTGAGAATCTAATGAGAAAAACTTTTTAAAGTGCTTATCATAATGCCCGGCACAGAGTAAGTATTTATTCTTTCCTTCCTTAAGACAAATACTAGGGGAGGGAAGGGCACCTTTTTTTTTTTCATTTATTGGCCATTTACTCATCAATACTATATAATAAAATACTTTATTAGACATTTACCCAAAAGAAAGGGGAACAATCATCAGCAAACTAGAACTCTGAGAGAAGAAGGGAAGAAATAGGGAGAGAAGAAGAGGCAACAACTTCAGGAAAGAAGTGATACCAAAGATGTTGGAGTCATGAAAGACAAATTTTTCTCACTTTATATATTTTGATATAACCTATGCTACTTCATCCTTTTATAGTTTGGCATCACATAATTGTGAAGAGTAGTGTGTCTTATCCACATGAAAAGTGACAAGTAATAAAAAGAAATTCATATTATGGGGAAACTAATTATTCTTCCCTTTAGCATCCCTAAAAAATTCAGAAATATCCTAGAGCCTATGTTGGAGATGACCCAGGCAATCAATCAAAGTGACTTGGAGATTGCCATTTTGATACTTCCTGTAGGCAAGTAAAAATGTCTTCTGGTCAGGGGGGAAAATGCTGATGTCAAGAATTTTGCTACCAACATAGCTCCAGAAGTAATACAAATAGGTACAGGCTTGTCAGTTTTATCTATGCCTACACTAAAATCAGGGCTTTATGCAGGAATCGTGTACTAATGTGGTCCCAGAAATAGTTGTGAAACATATAAAAAGATGTACATATAGTCTGCATGATTTATGGGAAGGAAAGGCAGTATAGTACAATTAAGAATGCCAGCTTTAGAGACAAAAGACCTAGATGGCATTCCTTTTGTGACTTTACACAAATCACTTAACCTTTTTAGTCTTAAATTTCTTCACTGACAAAATGAGAGAGCAGGACCTTTGAGGTCCCTTCCATCTCCAAATCACTGATAACAGGATGAAAACATCCCTTTTTTTTCTATTAATATTGTTGTCTGATGGAGTTGTCAAGCAGAATGAAAAGAACTTGAGTTAATTTCAACTAGTTGGTTTTTTTTTTACTATTGTTTGCTGTGGTACTGATTAACAGCTTATCAAGCCAGTGACAGGTTTTTAAGTTGTTTCCTCTTCTTCTGACTAAGCTTTATATGCATACCTCAGAGACAAAATTTTATGGTCTTCTTGGGCTATAAAAGTTTAGAAGCCAAAGTAAATAAAGTCAAGCCAATAAGTATTCATTAAGTGCTAGCTATATGCCATACTGTGTTAAACATAGGAGATATAAGGAAAGGCAAAACAAAAACAAAAACAAACAATTCAGTCCTCGCTCAAGGAACTCACAGTCTAATGAGTGACACAACATGCAAAAACTATGTACAAGCAAGATATAAACAGGCTAAATCGGTCTTAGAAGGAAGGAACTTGTATTGAAGGAAGGAAATGGGAGGAAGGGGAAACACATAGTGTAAAAAAAAGGAGCAAAGAGAATTTCATTTTAAGTAAATGATCCAATCATCTCTCAATATGTCCTCTTTACCTTAGTTGGCATAGATACAAGGGTCATAGATACTGTTGTGGTTTCAGCAGTGTTGTGGGGGTCACCTCAAATGAATTCACAGACTCAGACCATCTCAATTCCAAGCAAAGGCATTTATTGAGTGATATGCCCCCTGGCAGGCTGAGCCCCTTAAAGGAACCTGAAACTTCAGTAAGACAAGACAGGCAGTTTTATAGTGTGATGATGCTTATTACACAACAGAAATTATAAATATTAAAAAGGCAGGAGGGGTTTCTCAAGGGATTAGGTAATAAGGGAGAGGTCCTAGCCTAGGTGGAATCGTGCATATGATTACCCACAATGCATACAGAGAAGTCCAAAGTGAGAGGATTAATATATGATGATAATAATATTATAATAAGCCTCTCTACATCATAAATTCATCTAAAAGCCAGCTTTTGCTATTACTGCGCAGGTGCCTACTAGGGAAATGCCCTTCTTTGTTTTGGTGTCCACATGCTGCTGAGGCATCCTGGTGGTGATGCTTTCTGATTGGCTGGCTATTGTGGTCGTCTCTTAGATTAGATTGATGTGGTTCTGGTTGAGTGCATGTACATACCTGTTGTTTCTGAGAAATATGAGGAATAGGTCTGGGGGCAGTTGCTAGCTAGAGGCAATAACTGGAATTCATCATATGGATACACCTGCTCTTGTAGTGAGGCATATATGAGAAAGTTAGGATATTGAGGTGGGATGGGGCAGTGGCTAAGTAGGGCAGTGGGCCTGCTGTTCAATGAGGACTATTATTGAATCTGGGGGTCTGTGGTATGGCCAGATTGTATGGTCAAATCAGGACATGCCTGCTGTTCAGTGAGGCCCAAAAGGAAGTGAGAATACTGGGACTGGGAGCAGCTTTATTAGGATCCCATCAATACCATACACAATTGAACCTTTAGTTCCATGCACTCAGGCATACAAAAGCTTTATTAAAAGACTGTGCTGCAGGGTGGAAAGCCAAGATGGTGAGATAAGCCAGGAAGTTGCCTGAGTTCTTCCCAGTTTCCCTGGGAAACAGCATTAAATGAAACCTCTAAATGGATTCTGGAGTGATAGAACCCACAAAAAGACAGAGTGGAACAATTTTCCAGCTTAAGATAACTTACAAGGACTTCATGAAAGGCTGTCTCACTTGGGTAAAAGGAAAGCATAGGCCCAAGGTAGACAGTGTCCAGGCAGTCAGTGGGAGGCTCTTAGCCATAGCACAGAGCAGCAACCTAGGCCCCTGTGTCCTGGCTCAGCAGACCAGCAACTAGGTCTCCATCCTCAGTGCAGAAGGCAGATTGTGACCCCTGGAACTCTGGCACAACAGGCAAAACTAGGCCAGGGAACCCCCAGGTCAGTGGGCAAGCCACAAGCACCTGATCCTCCAGAGTGAAAAACCAGTGATCAGGCCCCTGACTCTCAGCATAAGAAGCTTGGGATAGTGTCCCCTGTGTCTTAGTAGCAGAGTTCAGCTTTAAAAGTTACAAAATAGGCTACAAAATGAGTAAGAAACAGAAAAGAGCCCTAACCATAGGAATCTACAATGGTGACAGACAAGATCAAAAGACAAACTCAGAAGAGGACAGTGTCAAAATGCCTACATGTGAAGCCTCAAAGGAGATTATGAATTGTTCCCAAGCCCCAAAAGACCTCTTAGAAGATCACAAAAAGGATCTTAAAAATCAAATAAGAGAGGTAAAAAAAAATTGGGAAAAGAAATGAGAGCTCTACAGGAGTGTTATCAAAAAAGAATCAACAGCTTGGAAAAGGAAGCACAAAATAGACTGAATAAAATAACTCTTCAAAAAAAGAATTAATGAAATGGAAAAAGAGGTACAAAAACTGAAGAAAATAATTCCTTAAAAATTAGAATTGGGCAAATGGAAACTAATGATTCTATGAAACATCAAGAGTCAGTCAAATAAAATCAAAATAATGAAAACATAGAAAGAAAATGTAAAATATTTCATTGAAAATTTTAAAAAAAACTGACCTGGACATAGATCCAGAAGAGACAATTTAAGAATTATTGGACTGCCTGAAGCCATGATGAAAAAAAAAAGAGCCTAGACAGCACCTTTCAAGAAGTCATCTAGGAAAACTGCCCAGATATCCTAGAATCAGAGGTAACAATGGCCATTGAAAGAATCCACTGTTTACATCCTGAGAGAGATCCCAACATTTTGGGATCCAAAACTCCAAAGAATATTATGCCAAATTCCAGAATTCTCAAGTCAAGGGGGAAAGAAATACCACAAGGAGCCAGAAAGAAATAATTCAAATATCAAGGAGCCACAGTCAGGATTACAAAGCTGATTCAGCAGCTTCTACATTAAAGGATTGGTGGGCTTGGAATGTGATATTCTGGAAGACAAAGAAGCTTGAATTACAATCAAGAATCAACTACCCAGCAAAAATGAGCATAATTGTTCAGAGGAAAAATATGGACAGTCAGTGAAACAGAAAACTTTCAAAATTTCTAGTGGAAAGACCACAGCTGACAAGAAAATTTGATCTTCATATAAAAGACTCAAGGGAAGCATTAAAAAGGTAAACAGGAAAAAAAAACAAACATGCTATTCAATAAGATTTAAACTGTTTTCCCTACATGGGAAGATAATAATTGTAACTCTTGAGAACTGTATCCCTATGAGGGCAGTTAGAAGGATTACAGATAGACAGAGGTTATGCACATATGCTGACTCTGTTGTGATGATATTAAAAAAAAATAAGGGGTGACTAAAGGATTGTACTGGGAGAAGAGGGAAGGTTAGCATAATAGGTTAAATTACATTACATGAAGAAGTGAAAAAGACCTATTACAGCAAAGGGAAAGAATGGAGGGAGTGAGCATTGTTTGAACTTTACTCTCATCAGATTTGGCTCAAAGAGGGAATAACATATACACGCAGTTGAGTATGGAAATTTATGTTATCCTATAGGAAAGTAGGACAAAGGAGAAAGAAAAGGAAAAACAGGAGCTGGTAGAAGGCAGGGAAGATTGAGGGTGGGGGTGATCAGAAGCAAAAAATCAAGAACGAGGCTTGAAAATGAGCAAACAACATCAACAACAGATTAGAACCTGACCATAGCAAGTTACTGTGGTGAAAGGGAAAGTCAAGACACAAACTCAGAAGACAACAAAGTAAAAATACCCACACGCAAAGCCTCAAAGAAAAAGATGACTTGGTCTCAGGCCCCCAAAAATTACTAGAAGAGTTCAAAAATGAATTTAAAAGGATGAAGTAATGGATAGAGGAAAAAATTGAGAGAGCTGTGAAAGAAAATCATGAGAAAGGCAACAAGTTAGTAAATGAGGAGCAAAGAATATTGAATACAAGAATACACCTTAAAACAGAATAGGACAAATGTTAAAAACAAACATACAAATCCACTAATGTGAAGAACTCTTTAAAAGCAGAACTGGCTAAATGGAAAAAAAAAATTTTTACAGAAATTCACTGAAGAAAAGAGTTCCTTAAAAATTAGAACTAGACAAGTGGAAGCTGATTGATTTCATGAAACACAAGAAACAATGAAATAAAATCAAGAGAAAAAAAACCAGTGCAAGAAAATGTGAAATATCTCACTGGAAAAACAGCTGGCCTGGAAAACCAGACCAAGGGGGGATAACTTAATAATTATTGAACTACCCTGAAAGTCATGATTTTTTAAAAAAGCAAAGGCATCATATTTCAAGAAATTATCAAGGAAAACTGCCTTGAAATAAAAATTGAAATAATCTGCTGATCAGTTCTTGAAAGAGATCTCAAAATGAAAACTCTCAGGAATATTATAGCTAAATTTCAGAGCCCCCAGGTTAAGAAGAAACTATTGCAAGAAGCCAGAAAGAAACAATTCTAATGTCATGGAGTCACAGTACAGATAACAACAGATTTAGCAATTCTTACTTCAAAGTGCTTTGAATATGATATTCTAAAGGGTAAAGAAGCTAGGATCACGATCAAAAATCAACAACCCAGCAAAACTGAGTACAATCCATCAGGGGAGAAATGGATATTTAATATGGACATTTATTCAAGCATTCCTGATAAAAAGACCAGAGCTGATTAGAAATTTTGCTTTTAAATATGAGTCAGCAAAACATAAAAAATTAAACAGGAAAGAGAAATCATAAAAGGTTCAATAAGATTTAAACTATTTACATTCTTACATGGGAAGATATAATACTTGTAACTCCCAAGAACTTTCTCATTATTAGGGCACTTGGAACACATACATATATATACGTCTGTATATATATATATATATACACACACACACACACACACACACACACACACACACACACACATATACACACACAATATACACACACATACACACATACATATACATATACGTACATATACATGTGTATGTGGGGGGGGCAGAGATGTGCATCGCCTGTGATGGGGTGATATAAAAAATAAAATTAAAGGGTGAGAAAAAGATGCACTGGGAGAAGGAGGAAAGGAGAGATAATATGAGGTGAATTATTTAACATAAAAGAGGCATGAAAAAGTTTATACAGTGGAGGGAAAATAAGGGGTCATGGACAACGTTTGAACATTGTTCTCATCTGAATTGGCTCATGGAAGGAATAACATGCACTCTCAGTTGGATATAAAAATCTGTATTATCCTACAGGGAAGCAGGAGAGGAAGAGGAGTAGAGAAGTGGGGTGCTGATAGAATTGAGCATGAATTGGGGGAGGTGGTGGTCAGAAACAAAATATTTTTGAGGATGGGCAGGTTGATAGGAGAGAGTGAGTAGGATAAACAGAAGGAAAACAGGGTAGAAGTAAATACACGGGAATCATAACTTAAAATATTTTATAGCAAGTTCCTCTGATAAATGCTTCATTTCTCAAATACATAGAGAACTTAGTCCAATTGATAGGAATGCAAGCCATTATCCAATTGGTAAAATAAAATATATGAACAGGCAGTTTGCAGACAAAGAAATAAAAGTTACCTAGAGTAATGAAAACAAAATGCTCTAAGTATTGATTCAAGAATTAAAAAACTCTGCCTTATGCCTATCAGATTGGCTAATACAGCAGAAAAGGAAAATGGTAAATATTGGCAAGTATGTGGGAAAATTGAAACCTTAAAGGACTGTTGGTGGAGTTGTGAACTTTTATCCAGCCATTCAGGAGAGTTATTTGGAACTATGCCTAAAGGGCTATAAAACCATGCATACCATTTGGCCCAGCAACACCACTACTAGAACTGCATCCCAAAGAGATCAAAAAATTTTAAAAAAGGAAAAGGGCTATATGCACAAAAATATTATCAGCATCTCTATTTGTGGTGACAAATAATTGAAAATTGATGGGATGCCCTTCAATTGGGGAAAGGCTTAATAAGTTGTGGCATGTAATTGACTGTTATAAGGAATGACAGAAGAAAAAAAAACCTGGAAAGGCTTATATGAACTAAAACAAAATAAAGTGAGCTGAACCAGGAAAACATTGTAAAAAACAATATTGTATAATGATCAACTGTGAATTACTTAGCTATTCTCAGCAATACAATGATCCAAGATAATCAGAAGTACTTGTCATGAAAGAAGTTATGTATCTCCAGGGAAAGAACTGATGGAGTCTAAATGCACATCCAAGCAACTTTTTTCTTTATTTATTCTTATTGGCTTTTTGTTGTTCTGTGTTTTCTTTTACAACATGAGTAATATGGAAATATTTTGTGTCACTGCACATGTGTCACCTATATCAAATTATTCATCTTCTCAATTAGGGATTAGGAGAGGAGTGGAAGAATTTGAAACTCAAAAATTTCAATGATGAATATTTTTTTAAAAATGTATATGTAGTTGGAAAAAAAATTTAAATCTCATAGAACTTACTTTGTAAGAAGTTGAGAGAAGGACTTCTACTTCTGGGAGCCAAGATGGAGAAGTAAAAAGGTAGTCACTCTCACTCTCCCCTATCAACCTCTGAAAACCCAGAAAATATCACCCCAGAAAAAAAAATCCTGAAACAGCTGAACTAGAAGAAAGATGGGGAACAGCAATGCAACAGCCCAGCAAATGGGTCTCCCAGTGCCTCAGCAAATATAAGGGAAGTAGCACTACAAAGGACCCCAGGCAGATAAGTACCCTGTGGCATTCATCTGAAAGGAGCTGAAGAAAGCAACCTAGAGTCTTCCTAAAGGCTCAGCCTTGCTGATTCCTACACAACACCAGGTAAGCTGTCAGAACGCTACAGCCTCCAACTGTCAACCAGGAGGAGATCCTGAAGCCCAGGTACTACAGCAGGCAAACACCAACACCTGGACCTCTGAGTGCCTCAGTGATGGCAGGGTAACCAGTGGAAACCAGCTCAGAAAACCACCTGGTGCCTCAGCACTCTACCTCAAAGGAATCTCCCAGTGCATTAGCAGACACAAGGGAGGCAGCATTGCAAGGGGCCCCAGGCAGATAAATACCTTGCAGCATCTATCATTACATCAAAGTCAACTAATATCCGACCCCTTTGTGTATACTCCTTTAACATGGTGTAATAACAATACAGTTCTCAAGAACAGCTCTAAAACGGGCTGAAAAATCTAAAGGAAAGGAAAAGCAGGCAACCTAGAATTACCTGAAAGTTCCAGCCTTGCTGACCCCAGTCCAACACAAGGTAAGCTGCCAGAATCCTACAGCCTTCAATTGCCAACATAAGAGGCCCCAGCACACAAAGCCAGCGACCAAGACCTAGGCTCCCAACACAAGAAGCTTGGGTCAGTGCCCTCTGTTCCCCAGCAGGGGAGCTCAATCTCTTTGAAGGCCAGGGAATAAAGAAACCACGAGTAAAAAGAAGTGTACCATAGATTCATATTATGAGAAGAGTGAAGATCAAGACAGAAATTCTGAAGAGGACAACATTGTCAACAAACCCACATCTGCAACATCAAAAGGGAATATGAACTGGTCTAAAGCTCAAAAAGCCTTCTTAGAAGAGCTCAAGAAGGATTTTAAAAGCCTAATGAGAGAGGTAGAAGAGCCTTAAAAAATACAATTGGCCAATTGGAAAAAAAAGTACACAGAAGAAAACAATGCCCTAAAAAACACAATTGGCAAACTGGAAAAAAGTACACTGAAGAAAACAAATCCCTTAAAAATAAAATTGCCCAATTGAAGAAGGAAGTACAAAAACTAACAAAAGAAAACAATCTATCAAAAACTGGAGTTGGACAAATGGAAACTAATGACTCTATGAGAGAGCAAGAATCAGTCAAACAGAAACAAAAAAATGAAAAAAATGATAAAAATGAAAAATATTCCATTGGTAAAATAACCAACCTAGAAAACTGATTTGGGAGAGACAACTTAAAAATTATTGGACTACCTGAAAATCATGATAAAAAAAAGAGGCTGGACAGTATCTTTCAGGAAATCATAAAGGAAAACTGCCCTGAAGTCCTAGAACCAGAAGGTAAAATAAGTGTAAAAAAAAAACACCGCTCACCACCTTAAAGAGATCCCAAATTGACAACGCCAATGAATATAATAGCAAAATTCCCAAATTACCAGATGAAAGAGAAGATGCTGCCAGCAGCCAGAAAGAAACAATGTAAATATCATGGAACCACAGTCAGGATTACACAGGACCTTGCAGCTTCTATATTAAAAGACCCCAGGGCATGGAACATGATATTCCATAAGACAAAGGAGCTTGGATTGCAGCCAAGCATCAACTACCCTGCAAAAATGAGCTTGATTTTTCAAGGGAGGAGATGCATATTCAATGAGAAAGGAGACTTCCAAACCTTCCTGATAAAAAGACCAGAGCTCAACAAAAAGTTTGATATTCAAGTACGATATTCAAGAAAGATATAAAAAGGTAAATGGGACAGAAAGATACAAAATGTTGTTAATAATTGTGGACTGTTTACATCCCTACAGGGGAAGATGACATTTGCAACTCTTGAGAACTGTATTGTTATTACACCATGTTAAAGGAGTATACACAAAGGGGTCAGATATTAGTTGACTTTGATGTAATGATAAAAAAAAAAACTAATCAAGTGGGTTAAATGGATCCAAGTAAGTGGGTTAGTCTGATCTTAGAAAATGTACTGAGAAAGGAGGAGGCAGACAAGGGTAAATTACATTACAGGAAAAGACAGAAAATCCTATTACAGCAAAGGGAAAGAAGAGAGGGGGGTGAGCATTGTTTGAACCTTACTCTCATAAGATTTGGCTCAAGAAGGGAATAACATAATCAGTTGGTATAGAAATTTAACTTGCCCTATAGGCAGTAGGAGGGAAAAGGGGAAACAAAAGGGAGGGGGGATAGAAGGGAGGGAAGAAGCAGTAAGGGCAAAGGGGAAGAAAAAGGAAAGGGATAATAGAAGGGAAGAGAGACTGAAGGAGGCAGTGGTCAAAAGAAAATCACTAGTGGGGGGGGAAGGATAAGGGGGAAAGAAAAGCATAAATGGGGGAAAAAAGGATGGAGTAATCATAATTGTGAAAGTTGAATATCTTTTTTTTCTCTTCTGTTGAGTTTTGTTTCCTCTTTCTGATGGTTCCTCTTATTGGTTTTAATTTTTACTTACAACTTCACTAATGTGAGAATATTTTTAATAGGAATGATTGTGCGCCATGTCTGGCGGGTGGTGGGGAGGAAGGGAGAGAAAAATTTTAAACTCAAAAGCATGTGGAAGTGATTGTTGATATATCAAAATAAATTAATAAAGTAAATTTTTAAAAAGAAGTTGAGAAAATGATTATAAAATAGAGAACTTGGATATGGACTTTTTCAAGAAGTTAAGCAAAGAAAGGTAAAATAGCAAATAGAAATGAAATGGTATCAGAATATGGGATAGAAAAAGGAGTGTTTTTTCTTTTTTTAAGAATTAAGGAGGGGTAGCTAGGTGGTGCAGTGGATAGTGCACCAGCCCTGAAGGACCTGAGTTCAAATCTAGCTTCAGACCAAACACTTCACACTTACTAGCTATGTGACACTGGGCAAGTCACTTAACTCCACTTGCCTCAAAAAAAAAAAAAAAGAATTAAGGAGACCTGGATATTTTGCCCTTTCTTAACCACTGCTAACATCGGAAAATGAACTTTGTACTACCATAGAAAATAATCACATTTTCTCATATTTTGTTGAGTTAGCTCATAAAAATAGTTGAATTTTTGTTGTTGCTTTATTTCTTAGATGTAAATTATATTTCTATGTTTCCTCATTTATCATCATAGAAACTAAAGAATATCACAATTCCCAGAATTTTATCAACAGCAGAAAGTAATTTCTGTTTTTATATTAAAGGACTGCCTCCTTTCTGGCCTTATTTACAGTCTCCTTCCCAAAGATCAGACTGCCCATACCAGAGACTGGCCAGGAGGAACTTAAATTTTGGGTCCCCACTTTCTTAATTAGTGAATACTTCCTCTAGGCACTATTTCTGTGAAGCCCCAGCCATGCTTTACTTTCTTCCAACCTCTTTCAGCCTCTTCCTCCTCCAAACTCTCCTTTCTCTTTTTGGAACCAAGAACTATGATCAAATTAACTTTGTCATTGCTTCTGAATGGGGTCTATCATACTCTCTCATGACTTTACTCACCATTCTTGTCTACAATTCCTTCTGTGAGTGTTATTTCCCTAATTAGAATGTAAGCAATTTGAGGGCACACAAAGTCTTTGCTTTTGTATTTGTATCCCTAGCACTTAGCACAGTGGTAGAGCAAGAGATGGAGGGCCAGTTATATAACAAGACTGAGGGATAACAGGGAAAAAGAGTTTTTCATTTTAATTATGACAGTTTTGGGAGAGAGAGAAGAAAGAAGCCTTCAACATGTTGAGTTCAGAATGAATCCCCACATGAGAATTTTGTGGAGGACACAGATAGAAAGGCATGGACAAGAGTCAATGAACAGGCATGGATAGGTTATGATCTGTATCATCATATAGCACAATGACTTAATTAGTATTAATTAATTTATTTATTCAATGATTAGTGAAAATAAGGGAATTATGAGAGAGTTTTGAGAATAAAATGAGATTATGTATGTAAATCACTTTGCAAACCTTAATGCTAGGCTATTCATGCTACTATTGCTGATGTTGATGTTGTTGGATTACTGTTACTCTGCTTTATTGCTACTAAGACCACTTGTTGGGAACAGATGAAGCTGTGTTCTAGGTCATTTTATGCCTCAAACTATTTTGTGAACACTAAAGATTTGACAAAACATAAAGCACATTTTGCCCCAGTACCTTTTCTATTTATTATAAAAACTGTGTATTTCTAAGTAACCGAAATATGTTCTTGTCTAATTCAAGTTGTCAAAATGTTCCTAATGGATATTTGATGTTATTAAAACCTCCAGAAGTTTTCTTTTATTTTCCCCAAGAAGGCATTGACTACAAGAAAACAAACAACTTCAGACTGTAAAAGACCAATCTGACACCTCCCCCATGATGATTATTATTACAATTTACACTTATATAATCCTTTGTATTTTAAAAATCCTTTGCTCACAATGAAACAAGGTAAGGCAATTATTATTATTATTCCTATTACAAAGATGAAGATATAGAAAGAAAAGCCTAAATAACTTTCCCACAGTCATATAGCTAGAGAGTGTTTTCTGACTTGAAGTCCAATGCTTTTTAAGCTACTGCATAAATGCACATGTTTGCCTAGGAGAATATTGTTTCCCATACCACACTACTACCTCCCCTGGCCATTGAAAAGTGAATTCTTCAACATGTGAGGAGAATGAAAGAACTTTGGGTTCCAACCTTTGAGTGACCCCCATAAAAGTAGAAATATTCAGAAAGGCAATGTTCCAGAAAGATTCAAGAAAAAAATCAGGATCTTGAAAGAAGTGATAAAGTAATAAAAGGTACCATTCATGCCCTGCGCAGGAAAAATAATTGACAGAAGAGAAAAAATTGAAGCCAAGGTGGCAAGTCTCTCTAAAGAAGCAAAGAGAAAAAAACTTATTGGGAAATACCAATATTCTGACATGAAGGGCAATCTGGAACAGGAACAGAAACCAGTAATATTAACAGAACATGTAATCTCTGTATAAGTGGAAGAAATTGTTCTTAGACTCAGGATATGTAGAGAAAATTTAATGATCATATGTTTTCTAGGGGAAAAAAAAGAGAAGTAAAAATACCTGAATATGATAATGCAGAAATATTCCCAGAACTCTGAGTATAACAATTCAACAACACAAAACTATTCAGCCATGTGAGGCTGTGAAATGGAATAATATATTCCAAAAAGCAAAGGTGTTCAAGATATTACCCAAAATGAAATATCTTGCAAACCTGAACTTAACCAGACATACTTGATCAATCAGAGTATGGGCTCTGAGCTTAACTTATTGAGAGATTTTAAAATTTTATTATTTTTGAGGAAATATTCAAACACATTCCTGGATTATTTTAGTACTTGTGTTGATTAGATTTATTGTGTTAATTACACTAGTACCTGGAGAACTTATATAACTTATATAAGTGAAGCTGGCACCTCTTATAAACATCTGGACCACTACTAATGCAGTTCAGCAAATTCACACTCACAATGTGCTTCTCCATTGCCTTTTGAGTAACTTACAACTTTAGTTTGCTGGAGAAGATGTATTACATTACTCAGAGCCTTTGTGTCAGCAAGAAGCTTAGTATCATTAAAAGCATTCTGTCATTCAATCCAGCCCTCTCTCTTCCTTTAATTCATTTCAGGGCCAAGTTCACACTTTCTTCGTTGCATGTGTCCACGTTATATTTATTGATAGACTGACTCTACGGATATTCCACACAATTACATGTGCATTCATATTCCTTGTTTTTCCATATGAAGTTAACTTATTTTTAGTTAATGTGGTTCGCACTTACAAGGTTCTTCAGTGCTTCCAGATTTAATGCAATTGGTACAATATTATTTGCAGAGTAATATCTAGAGCATTCCCAAAAAAATCTTTGTTGAAGCTGAGCCCTGCACTTGACATCTTATCTGCCAATGTAAACTCCTTTGGTGAGATTCATCTCTGTGTTTTATAACTCATTAGGCATCAATAATCTGATAGTCATAAAACAAATTTATATCCATTGTTAGATTTTCAATGAGTCATATTATTTTAACATATGCATAAGATATACCTTGTTAGAACAAAGATGTTGCAAGACATATTTTACTCCACCAAATGAAATTTTTTTTATAGTTAGCAAACAAAAGGAAGCAATGAGATCTTGTATTATTTGCCACTTTCCACTCAAGTTTTTTGGCTATAAACATATACTCTGCTATTTAACATTGTTTCTGAAAGACTACCTGTCCCCTTTTCTTAACTTCAATTTCCTCAATATATATATATAGAGTATATCCTCGTAAAATTTTATAAAGATTGGAAGGTACTTATATGAACCATCTACTATTGACATTCTGTTTATTACTTTTTGGGTATAATAGAAAGTTCATTGACAGAATAGCTGTCTTTCCTAAAATGGGCTGTCCATGACTCAACACAGTGTTCCATATTTGGTTTGACCAGGGCAGGATACAGTGATTTTGAGTCCTCCCAAACACTAAATACTATGCCTCTGTAAATGCAGCCTAAAATGAAATTATCCTTCTTAGCTACCATATCACAATGTTGATGCATATTGAGCTTATGACTTCTCCACTAAATACCCCTTCAAATCTTTTTTTTCATAAAGTGCCAGTTAACCACGCCTATCTTATCTTGTATTCACAATGTTGATACTTTTTAACCCAAGGGTGAGTGTACATTTATCTCTATTAAATTTTGACTTATGTAATTTGGCCCAATGTTTTGTCTGTCAGTTCCTTATTAGATTCCATTTTTTTTTATTTTTCTGGAAGCCAAACCACATGACTTTGTTTTATCCATGTACCTGATAAGCATGTCATCTATGACTTTATCTAAGCCATTCATTAAAAAAAAAATCCTTCCCTTCCCCTTCTGAGAGCCAAGATGGCAGAATAAGAAGTAAGTTACTCTTACTCTCCTTTATTAACCTTGGAAAGTCCAGAAAATATTGTCCCAGGAAAAACCCTGGAATAGCTGAACTAGAAGAAAGATGGGGTTCAGCAGTCCAGTAGCCCAGGGAGCTTGAGGGATTAATGGGAAAGGACCTTCTTGCCCTGGGGGAATGGGAGCAGTACAGAATGGGTAGAGTTCCAGCAAGCTAGCAGAAAGCCCAACCTCACCATACCAGGAGGATATCTTGAAAGGAGATCCAGGTGGTAGAGTTGGCAAACATTAACACCAGAATCCCCAAGTGCCTCAGTGAGGGTCGAGGAACCAGTGGATACCAGCTCAGAAAACTACCAGGTGACTCTACATTCTACAACAACCAGGTCTCCCAGTGCCTCAGCAAAACTCTGGGAAGCCCTCCAAGGGGAACCAGGAAGATAAATATCCTGCAAAATCCATCTGAAAGGAGCTGAAAAAAGCAAAAGGAAGGAAATTCCAGGTGAGGAGGCAACCTCCAGGTGCCAGACTCACTAATTCTACTGCTAGAGTTCCAGTGTTGCTGATTCCAACACAACACCAGGTAAGCTACTAGAACCCTACAGCCTCCAACTGCCAACATAGGAGGCCCCAGCACACAAACCCAGTGACCACACCCTGGGCTCCCAACACAAGAAGCTTCCCAGCAGGAGAGCTCAATCTCTTTAAAGGCCAGGAAATAAGTATATACCATGAGCAAAAAGAAACATATCATAGATTCATATTATAAGAATAGTAAACATCAAGGCAGAAATTCTAAAAAGGACAACATTGTCAACAAACCCACATCTGGAACCTCCAAAGGGAATATGAACTTGTCTGAAGCCCCTAAAGCCTTCTTGGAAGACCACAAGAAAAATTTTAAAAGTCAAATGAGAGAGGTAGAAGAAAAAATGGGAAAAGAAGCATTAGAGGTATGCAAGAGAGAGTCAATAGCTTGGAAAAGGAAGGACAAAAACTAATTGTAGAAAACAAATCCTTAAAAAATGAAATTGGGAAGATGGCAGAGTGAAAGCAGTGACTTGCTTGACCTCTCCCCCAAACCCCACCAAATACCTGTAAAAAATTACTCTAAACAAATTCTAAAGCAGCAGAACCCACAAAAAGACAGATTGAAACAAATGTCCATCCCAAGACAATCTGGATGGTTGATCAGAAAGGTATATTGCACCAGGTGGGCATGGGCACACAAGCCACAGCGAACCTGGAGCAGGCCTCAGAGGACTGAATTGTGGGCAGCTGGCATTGCATTACAGACCTCTCAACCCATGAATGCCAAAGACAATTGAGAAGGTCAGTGGGAAAAGCCTGTTTCTGTGGTGAAAGAGAAGCTATATTTCAGCCCCAGTACCTGAGCATGGTCCCAAGGCAGTGGCTGCTTCCTGAGCTTCCTGCACACAGAGTGAGGGGGAATCCCGTGGCTGATGAGAGGAGAATTGTAGGGATCTCTTTGCCAGTGCTGGAGCAGGAATCTCTTGCTTTGCCCGTGCTTGGATCTGGGTCACAGTTGTGAGAGGTAGTCTTGGGGCAAGGAGGAGTGCTGACATGGTGAGCTTGTAGTGGTGATACAGAGATAATCCTCCTCACAGTTCCAAGACAGAAAAGAGTGATTGTGGTCACTCATACACCAGAGCACAGGCTAGGAAAGAAATAAACACCAAACCCCTTATCATAGCACCTTGGAAGAACTGAAAATTTACAGGTCCCTAGAAGTAACTCTGAAAACAGCTGTACAAGCCCCTAAGCTTGGGACAGTATATTCTCCATGTGGGAAGGATACCTCTACCTTAATAAAGAGTTTATAACTCAAGGAATTGGCTGGAATCATGAGCAAACCTCAGAAGAACCGTCAGACCATAGAATCTTTTTTTGGTAACAAAGAAGATCAAAACATACAACCAGAAGAAGACAAGAAAGTCAAAGCTTCTATATCCAAAGCCTCCAAGAAAAATATGAATCAGTCCTAGGACTTGGAAAAACTCAAAAAGGATTTTGATAAGCAAATAAGAGGAAAGGAAAAACTGGGAGTGATGCAAGAAAATCATGAAAAACAAGTCAACAGCTTGCTAAAGGAGACCCCAAAAAATACTGAAGAAAATAACGCCTTAAAAAATAGCCAAACCCAAATGGCAAAAGAGGTCCCAAAAGCCAATGAGGACAAGAATGCTCTAAGAAAAATTGGCCAAATGGAAAAGGAAGTCTAAAAGCTTACTGAAGAAATTACTTCCTTAAAAATTAGAATAGAGCAATTGGAAGCTAGTGACTTTATGAGAAATCAAGACACTGTGAAACAAATCCAAAAAAGTAAAAAATTAGAAAACAATGTGAAATATCTCATTGGAAAAACAACTGAACTAGAACATAGATCCAGGAGAGATAATTCTGAAAGCCATGATCAAAAAAAGAGCCTAGATATCATCTTTTAAGAAATTCTCAAGGAAAACTGCCCTGATATATTAGAACCAGATGGCAAAATAGAAATGGAAAGAATCCACTGAACTCCTCCTGAAAGAGATCCCTGAAGGAAACCTCCTAGGGATATTGTAGCCAAATTGCAGAGTTCCCAGGTCAAGGAGAAAATATTGCAAAGAGCCAGAAGGAAGCAATTCAAGTACTGTGGAAACACAATCAGGATAACACAAGATTTATCAGCTTCTACATTAAGGGAGGGCATGGAATGCAATATCCCAGGGGACAAAGGAGATAGGATTACAACCAAAAATCACCTACCCAGCAAAACTGAGTATAATTCTTCAGGGGAAAAAAAGTGATCATTCAGTGAAAAGCATTCTTGATGAAAAGACGAGAGCTGAATAGAAAATTTGATTTCAGATGCAAGACTCAGGTGGAACATGAAGAGGTAAACACTAAAGAGAAATCATAAGAGACTTATTAAGGTTGAACTGTTTACATTCCTGCATGTAAAGATAATATTTATAACTCACAAGACCTTTGTCAGCATTAGGGTAGTTGGAGGAAAAAATTGTGTGTATGAATATAGATATAGGTACAGATATAGATAGATGGATAGATAGATACATAAATACATAGATAGATAGATAGATAGATAGATAGATAGATAGATAGATTAGATAGAGGGCACAGGGTGAGTTGAAGATGAAGGAGTCATATCTGGAGAATAAAATTAAGGGCTAAGAAGGGATTATACTGGGAGAATAAGGGAGAGATGGAACAGAAAAAAAACAGAAAAGAAAAGGCTCTGACAGTGGAGGGGAAAAAGGGGAAGGTGAGAGGGAATGAGTGAATTTTATTCTCACAGGATTTGTCTTAAGGAGGGAATAACATACCCATGCAATTGGGTATGGAAATCTGCCTTACCCTACAGAAAAATAGGGGCAGAAGGGGACAAGATAGCAGGGGAATGATACAGAGGAGGGCATATTGGGAAAGGGGGTAATCAGAAGCAAACAATTCTGAGGAGGGACAGGGTAAAAAGAAAGAATATAATAAATGGGGGGGTGGGATAGGATTAAGGTAAATAGAGTTAGTTTTTCACAACAGGACTACTATGGAAGTGTTTTGCAGAACTGCACATGTATAACCTATATTGAGTTGCTTGCCTTTTCAATGAGGGTGGGTGGGAAGGGAGGAAGGGAGAAAATTTGGAACCTAAACTTTTAAAAACACATGTTTAAAAAAATGTTTTCACATGCAACTGGGAAATAAGAAATACAGGAAATGGGGTACAGAAATCTATCCCGCCCTACAGGAAAGTAGAAGGTGAAGGTGATAAGAGAAGGGAGGGGGGAGAGATAGAAGGGAAGGCATACTAGGGGAAGGGATCTACAGAATGCATGTCATCTTGGGGTGGGAGGAGGGGGGAGATGTGAAAATTTGGAACTCAAAATCTTGTGGAAGTAAATGTTGAGAACTAAAAGTAAATAAATAAATAAAAAATACAATCAGCCAACTGGAAAAAAGTACACTGAAGAAGTCCCTAAAAATACAATTGGACAAATGGGGAAGGAGGTACAAGATCTAATTGAAGACAACAATTTGTTAAAAATTAGAATTCGACAAATGGAATCTAATGACTCTATGAGAGAACAAGAATCAGTCAAATAGAAACCAAAGAATGAAAAAAAAATAGATGAAAACATAAAATACCTCATTTATAAAACAACTGACCTGGAAAATAGATCCAGGAGAGACAGTTTAAAAGTTATTGATCTACCTGAAAAACCATAAGAAAAAGAGCCCAGACATCTTTCAGGAAATCATGAAGGAAAACTGCCCTGAGGTCTTAGAACCAGAGGGTGAAATAGTGATAGAAAGAATCCACTGTTCATCTCCTGAAAGAGATCCCATTGAAAATGCCAAGGAATATAGTAGTCAAATTCCAAACTTACCAGATCAAAAAGAAAATACTGCAGGCAACCAGAAATAAACAATTTAAATATCATGGAACCACTTGAAATTAAGAAAACTATTGAACTAATAAATAAACCTGAGACCTGTTTTCATGAAAAAACAACAATAAAATAGATAAACCTTTGGTTAATTTAATTTTTAAAAAGAAAGAAGAAAATCAAATTACCAGTATCAAAAATGAAAAGGGAAAATCCACCACCAAGGAAGAGGAAATTAAAACAATAATTAGGATTTATTTTGCCCAACTGTATGCCAATAAATTTGACAATCTTAGAAATATGGATAAATACTTACAAAAATATAAATTGCCCAGATGAACAGAAGAGGAAGTAAAATACTTAAATAAACCTATCTCAGAGAAAAAAATTGAACAAGACATTGATGAAATCTCTACGGAAAAATCTCCAGGGCCAGTTGGACTTACAAGTGAATTCTATCAAACATTTAAAGAACTATTAATCCCAACACCATATAGACTATTAGGGAAAATAGGTGAAGAAGGAGTCTTACCAAATTCTTTTTAGGACACTAATATGGTGCCAATAACTAAACTAGGTAGAGTCAAAACAGAGAAAGAAAATTATAGACCAATTTCCCTAATGAATATAGATGCAAAAGTTTTCAATAAAATATTAGCAAATAGATTACAGCAACTTATCACAAGAATAATACACTATGACCAGGTAGGATTCATACCAGGAATGCAGGGTTGGTTCAATATTAGGAAAACTACCAGCATAATTGATCATATCAAAAACAAAACTAACAGAAACCACACGATCATCTCAATATATGCAGAAAAATTTTTTACAAAATACAACACCCATTCCTATTAAAAACACTAAAGAGCATAGGAATAAATGGAGTCTTCCATAAAATAATAAGTAGCATCTACCTGAAACCTTCATCAAGCATCATATGTAATGGGGATAGACTAGAAGCATTTCCGATAAGTTCGGGGGTGAAACAAGGATGTCCATTATCACCATTGTTATTCAATATCGTACTGGAAACATTAGCTTTAGCAATAAAAAAAAAGAAAAAGAAATTGAAGGTATTAGAATAAGCAAAGAAGAAACAAAGCTATCACTCTTTGCCGATGGTATAATGATATACTCACAGAATCCTAGAAAATCGAGTAAAAAACTACTTGAAATAATAAATAACTTCAGCAAAGATGCAGGGTATAAAATAAATCCACATAAAGCATCGGCATTTCTATATATTACCAACAAAGCACAACAGCAAGAGATAGAAAGAGAAATGCCATTTAAAGTTACTGTAGACATTATAAAATATTTAGGAGTCTACCTCCCGAAACAAACCCAGGAACTCTGTGAACATAATTACAAAACACTTCTCACACAAATAAAGTCAGATCTAAATAATTGGAAAAACATCAGTTGCTCATGGGTAGGCTGAGATAACATAATGAAAATGACAATTCTACCTAAGCTAATTTAGTTATTCAGTGCCATACCAATCAAGCTACCAAAAATTATTTTATAGAGCTAGAAAAAATAATAACATTCACTTGGAAGAAAATATGGTCCAGAATATCAAGGGAACTAATGAAAAGAGATTCAGGGGAAGGTGGCCTAGCAATTCCAGATTTTAAATTGTATTATTAAGCATCAATCATCAAAACTGCTTGGTACTGGCTAAGAAATAGAGTGGTGGATCAGTGGAATAGGTTAAGTATGCAAGATACACCAGTCAACTGTTATATTAATCTATTACTTGATAAATCCAAAGATCCCAGCTTCTGGGATAAGAACTCACTCTTTGACAAAAACTTCTAGGAAAACTGGAAAAGAGTATGGCAGAAATTAGGCATAGATCAAAATCTCACACTATATGCCAAAATCAAATCAAAATGGGTTCATGATTTAGATATAAATGCTGGTACTGTAAGCAAATTGGGAGAGCAAGGAATAGTTTACCTATCAGATTAATGGAGAACAGAAGAATTCATGAGCAAACAGGAGATAGAGAACACTGCAAAATTCAAAATGGATAAGTTTGATTACATTAAATTGAAAAGTTTTGCACAAACAGAGCCAATGCAACCAAGATTAGAAGGAAAGTAGAAAATTTGGAAAGAAATCTTACAACCAATGTCTCTGATAAGGTCCTCATTTCTAAAATACATAGAGAATTGATTCAAATTTATAAGAATACTAGTCATTCCCCAATTGATAAATGGTCAAAAGATATGAACAGGCAGTTCTCAGATGAAGAAATTAAAGCCATCTATAGTCATATGAAAATATGCTCTAAATCATTATTGATTAGAGAAATGCAAATCAAAACAACTCTGAGGTACCACATCACACCTAGATTGGCCAACACAGCAAAACAAGAAAATGACAAATGTTGGAGACGTGTGAAAATGGGAACACTAATGAATTGCTGGTGGAGTTGTGAACTGATCCAATCATTTTGGAGAGCAATTTGGATTTATGCCCAAAGGGCGATAAAACTGTGTATACCTTTTGACCCAGCAATAGCACTTATAGGTCTATATCCCAAAGAGATAATGCAAATGGGAAAAGGACCCACATGTACAAAAGTATTTTAGCAGCTCTTTTTATGGTGGCAAAGAATTGGAACTTGAGAGGATGCCCCTTGAGAAATGGCTGAACAAGTTATGGTATATGCAGGTAATGGAATACTATTGTGCTATAAGAAATGATGAGCAGACAGACTTCAGAAAAACCTGGACTTCTATGGTCTGATGCTGAGTGAACTGAGGAGAACCAGGAGAACATTCTACATAGTAACAGCCACATTGTGTGATCACTAATATTGGTAGACTTAACCCTTCTCAGCAATACAACGATTTAAAACATCTCCAAAGGCCTTGTGATGGAAAATGCTATCCACAACCAAAAAAAGAACTATGGAGTTTGAATGCAGATTGAAGCATATTATTTACTATTTTTTTTTCTTCTGTTGTATTTTGTTTCCTCTTTCTGGCGGTTCCTCCTACTGGTTCTAATTCTTACTTACACATAACTAATGTGAAAATAGTTTTAATAAGAAAGTGTATGTATAGCCTATATCAGACTGCATGCAGTCTTAGGGAGGATAGTGAGGAGGGAGAGGGAGAAAAATTTAAAGTTCAAAAGCTTATGGAAGTGATTGTTGATAAATCAATATATATTAATAAAAAAAGATCCTTCCCTTCATAGAACAGATTCCTGAGAAACTACCCTAGAGACATCTTTCCATGTTAATATTCAGCCATTAATAACTGTGCTTGGCATACAGCCAGTCAACCAGTCTTGAACACACCTAATTATACAGTCATATAACATAGAGCCTGCCATTTTTCTCATCAGAATAACAAGTAAGATTTTGTCCAGAAAGTGTATCAACACCATTTTTTCCAAGAGTATATGCTCACATCATATATGTCACATTTTGGTAATTCTCACAATATTTCAAACTTTTTCATCAGAATTATATTTGTTATGGTAGTCTGTAATCAGTGAGCTTTAAAAATATTATCTAATTTAGTTTTATTATTTTCACATTTATTTATTAATTTACATTTTATTTTGTTAAGAAATAGGAATATAATTTGATCAGCTTTCTAACTATCTATCTCATAAACACATTTGCAGTCTTAGCAAAAACAGTCATCTGCTATAAGCAACTGGGAATTATTCAATATCCAGAATAATGCTAAGTCAAGGTTCTAGTTAACTTTGCCATCGATTATTGTATGATGTTATGTTACTGAATATACTTTAATTATTAGGGATCAAAGACTAATACATGATGCTGAGGATGACAATATGTAACCACCCAAATGCTCACATAATTAGTTTCTCCCTCTTTTTTCTTCCTCCTATACAATATTTTAGAATGTAAAAAATTAGGAAAAGGTATGGAAATTAAGAAAGCATATACAATATTCTTTATGTTTTATCTCAGCTTACTTTCATTCTATGGTGATTTTAGAGATTTATAATGTGGAACCTAATGTTTTTGTAGCCTATCCAGAAATAAAAGAATCAGAACTTGCTAACAGCATTACAGAGAAAGAACAAGAGAAAAAACTTTTTTCAAAAACTGAAGTCATCAATAGAAACCTTATTTTTATAGTTAGAAGTGTAGAGATTAATCTTGCCTAAGTAGCTAAAAAAATTCCCTTTTATTTGTAATATAAGGGTGAATATTGGAAGAATTCTAATCATGTTTCATTGTGTAACTCCACTCCAAGGGAAGGGAAATTGTTTAGAGGAATAGCCTTGTTGCCCTGTGATATGAATAGGGTGAAATTGGAGGTATGACTTTCGATTGCCTTAGAGACCTCTAAGACTACCACAGTTAGTTTACAAAAAAAGATGTGTCCCAACATCTGTAACCCTATTTCTGCATCCAAGGATGGAACAGTTTCCTGTGAATCTGAAGTCTCTTCTCCATATATGTAGGTACACAGGGATATGTTTTTAAATCATTTTACTTTAAACTTGATAGTTTCTTCACTGAACCCCAATGAATCTGCATCCTTGCCAACAGCATGCATAGACTGTTCTTTCTATATTCATGCTTTCCAAAACCGACTCTGTAGGCTCAGGAAACTGGAAGTACTATGTCTCCTCACAATATTACCACAGGATTACCATCTCCTTTTAAAAAGAGAGAAAGCTGCCTGCCAGAAAGTCTCTAACAAAAGCTGCTTCTTCAGCATTAATGTACTATAAATGTTCTTAATCAGATAGGAGAGAGAAAACAAGAGCAAATAGTATTGGGATCTAAGTGTAGTACAGCCCTGAGATTTTTAAAAGTGAACCTTGAGGCTAGACAGAATTAAATTCACTCACTGCACTCTGTTCTGAGTGTCAGTGAGGGAGGAGAGAATATGTTCATGAGGAGGGTAATGACAAAATGGGAAAGTCATGATACTGGGAGGATCAAGTCAAAGAAATGCAGTACTTAGGCCGGTTTGAAAGAATACCTTTAAAATACAGAATAACTCAATCTCAACCACTTCTCCCACCTTCCTATCCCCTATCATATTCAGAGAATGTAATGGGAAGATCACAAGACTTCAAGTCAGAAGAAATGAATTTTTGTTTCCCTTTGCCACTAATTAGCTGGTCAGAGGCCACCACAGTAGCACTCTGATCCCCTTCTGACACTTACATATCATTCATTGCTTTGTAGCTCTATGGCCTCTTTCCCCATGGCATCCATCCCTAAGTGAAACATGCTTATTCTCTATAATCTGTTCCCTACAATCTTTTAGCCAAACTGAAAAACGTATTTACACTAAAGTATAAACCATAATGCTTATAATGTGTTTTACCACCCTCTCCCACACTGACAGCTCTTTGATGTCCCAAGTTAAGAATTCTTGATTTAGGATCAAAAAAAGTCAAACCCTCTAAGCAGAATGATGTATCATTAATTCAAAGATGTAATTAATATCTGTCCTTATTTTCTAAAATATATTGCTTTGGGGTTAGTAATGAGAGATGACAAAGTCATAAGTTATTATATCTTCATTCTAATGAGTCAGAAGATAATAAGTTCTATATGAATAATAATGATATTACCCCCAATAGAGAAGCAACCGCACTTGGTACAACAACTCCTTAGAAACTCATTTTGAAGCTCTTTCTTCAACTAGAAAATTTTACTTTGTTATATAAAATTTTCAATTCATGTACACTGTTCCCTGGTATTACCTCCCTTTAGTGATTTTCTCTCTCTTGAATATCTAACTCAGAGGACTAAACTTATAATGGGTGAATTATATGTTTGCAAGTCCTAGAGCCAAGGGTAATTCTACGATATCTTTGAAGTAACATGTTGAGATTTAATTGAAACATCACTGTCTAAGAACCAAGTTAAGTGATTGTATTCTCTTTAAATCTGTCAGAGAATATATCCCAATGCTCTTCTTATACCCTAGTTGTGCCATTTGTCATGAGTCTTCGCTCCTTCTCCCTTCAAACCCATTGTATTCTGAAAAGAAATGAATAAATGTTGCTCTTAAATATAATTCAATATAAATGACTCTTCTGTTTAGCTTATTCTAAGTTATTATAAATGTATTAATTTTAATCTTTATTTGGTCTCCCTTTTTGTCAACTGAACAGTTTGTCAACTGAGACAAGTAAATTATACTTCAAAGAGACAGAATAGTTCTTTATAGACAGCATACCTAGAGCAGGGATATTGACCAATTTCTTTACTCATTTTATTATTATCCTATGGAATTTTGGTTGATCTATATTATTAAAAGTTATATCTGCATAAAGTCTTTATGAGGAAGATAATTTTTATTTTAAAAATGAAAGAATTAATTCTCTCTGTCTCTCTCTGTGTTTGATTGTGTGTGTGTGTGTGTGTGTGTGTGTGGTATGTGTGTATGTGTGGTGTGTGTGTGTGGGGGGTGTGTGTGTGTGTGTGTGTGTGTGTGTGTGTGTGTGTGTGTGTGATCTAAGGGCACAAACAATGTACAAAGGTTATTGGCTAATGACAACAAAAAATTGAAGAATCCTTGTATGTACTTTATAAATTATGAAGTACCATATATAAAGTATTATTTTTGAATGAAAGTATATGTGATTCTGTGAGAGGGAGAAAGATAGAAAGACAGAGGCAGAGAAACAAAGAAAGAGAGAGACAGAGTATTTAATATTATCACCTGTAAAATGATTGCTCTCCTTCAAACAGGCTTTTCCTAAACTTGACCTTTTAATGAATACACTTCAATCAATATTGTAACACATATCTATAAAGATCTGAGATTTATTTTATTAGGAATTCCCAGTGTGGAAGATCTTTCCACCCATTCATATCAACAACTTATCTGGAATTTTTTGTAGGAGTTATTACCCACGGCCCTGAGAGGTTAAGCAATTTGTCCATGGTCATACAATGTAGATATTGGTCAGAACTTGAACCCAAGTCTTCTAGATCCCAAAGTCCTGTCTATGACACCATGCTGCTTTCACTCTATAATAATATTCTATATGAGAATTGTTAATAATTTACAAAGCACATTCACATACAGTATTTCATTTCATTCCCATGATAATTGTGTGAGGTATGCCAGGTACATGCTAACCCCATTTTTCAGATGAGGAAAATGGGATTCATGACATTTCAATAATTTGTCTAAATTTATTCAATAAGTGGCATAGCCTTGGCAAGAACCCAGTTTTTTCCAATTCTAAAACCGTAGCTTATTCTATAACAGTCTTTTGTTTCTGAATATAACCTACTTCTATGATACTATTATAAATAAAACTGTCACTATTAAACGAAAAAAAATTGTGGTTTTTGGCCAACTCTTTGTAAATTGTTGTGTTCTAAATATTACCTTTTAATTTCATGGTGCACTTGCTAATCTCATTGCACACAGATCCCAAATTATTCAGACTAAAAAAATAAAACATTTCCTTCAGTTACCTGTACATTTTAAGTGCCAAATAACTTGTCCTAGATTTATTGCATAGATGCTTCTGTTTCTTCCTCTCTCTGCATGTGTAGACACATGCATTTGGCCCTTTGGCTGAATTTATCCTTGAAAACAAAGAGAATCCTGGACTTCTGAAAAGTTGAGCTATCATTGTTTCATTCTCAATCAACTCTAGCCTAATATGTACTTTTCTTCCCCCCAATTCTGAAGGTCAGGATATTGTCCAGTCTGGGAACAGAAAAAGACTAATTTTTTTTTGGTATTTTCAACTTTTTTTTGAAGGAAATCTAAAACCAGCCATGACTGCCAGGAGCCAATGCTTCCTACTGTTCTAAAATTGGCAGCTCATTATTTCTGAAATGGATGCACTTCATGCAGCCTCCTAAGGATTCCCTATTCTTTGTTCTATTGCCCAAAAATTTGACATCTTTGAGATTACTAAAAATGAAATTTTCCAGTCTTTGTGGTAGCATCATCTCAAAGGAGTTTGTGATCAATTCTAAAACAGTTACCCCCATTATGATTTATCATGTTTATAATCATATTGTTGTTTCTGCTATTTCTCAATTTGTGGTAGCGTAGGCTACAGGTAAGAGGATGGTGGAGTCTTTTACACACATACAGTGTATTTCTCCTGATACTTAAGAATCTTATTTAGTCTCCCTGCTGCTAGTCTACTTTTCTTCATGGTGTGATATTTAATCATTTTAGTCACAGAATCTTAAAATGTTTGCTTTTGGAAGATGCCATAGAGGACAGCTAGTTCATACATGTAGGTCATGATAGAAGATAGAAGTTGCCTAGGATTACAGCTAGTAAGTGTCATAGAATATCAACAGCTTCAGATTTGGAATAATTTCATTTTCTGCATTTGTAGCATCAGTGCCTAGCATAGTATGCAGAACAAAGTAGACACTTAAAAGTTTGTCGATTAATTTGCAGAGCTAGCATAAGACTTAAGCTCTATTCAACAAAATGATACTAGGCATTGGTATCCCCATAAAGATTTTTCACACAAGTTTAACCTTACCAAGTCTTCCATGGTAGATCATGTTAGAAATGAACCTATCTCCTCACAAAAGTATAGGAATCAAATTTTAATGAAACTGTGAAACAACAAACTTCAATGACTTATTCTTTCTCTTTGAATTAATCAGTTATTTTAATTAATCCCTTTTACAACAGATAAATTACCAGGAAGAGTCTGTTATTTTTGCGTGTAAGAAAACATCTGTTTACAGAAATTTACAAATGAAGGCAATATGATGTATGACTTAATAGACAACTTCTTATGAGTTTCCAGGGACGTACAGAAGTTGTGACTCTCTCTTCACACAACTCATAAATATCAAAGAAGTTAGGATTTGGATCTAATCCCCTTGATTCTAAGCTAAAGATTGCATCACTATATTATACAAGTGTCCCTGTGTGTAGGCACAATCCTAAGCAAAAATGAAATATTGTTGCTGCGTTTGTTGCTGTTTTATATTTTTCAGGGTAGAGGGTTTTTTTATGTAATGGTCAGGAAACAGTGTTTTTAGTTTCAAGAAGATTTTATTTTAATCTTAAAAAGTCATTAGTTTTATTTTGCCAAAACTTTTTTCATACATGTATTGATATAATCATGTTTTTCATGTTCTAGGTATTAACATCACGTATGATCTCATTTATATTTTATATTTATTTTTTATTTTATTTATTAATTTATTTATGTTTAGTTTTCAACATTTACTTCCACAAGATTTTGAGTTCCAAATTTTTTCCGCATCTCATCCCTCCCCCCACCCCAAGATGGCATGCATTCTGAATACCCCTTTCCCTAATCTTCCATGCCTTCTATCTCCCCCCTTTCTCTTTTACCCTTCTCCTTCTATTTTCCTGTAGGACAGAATAGATTTCTATACCCCTTTGCCTGTATATCTTATTTCCCAGTTGCATGTGAAAATAATTTTTAAAATGTATTTTTAAAATGTTGGGTTCCAAATTTTCTCCCTTCCTCCCTACCCACTCACCCCCACAGAGAAGGCAAGCAGCTTGACACAGGTTATACATCTGTAGTCATGCAAAATGCTTCTGTCCTAGTCATGTTGTGAAAAACTTAACTATATTTCCCTTCATCCTATGCCACCCTCTGCTTATTTTATTCTCTCTTTTGACCCTATCCCTCCTCAGAAGGGTTTGCTTCTGATTACCCCTCCCCTCTATTATCCCCTTTCTGTTTTATGCCCTCCCCCCCCATTTTCCTGTAGGGTAAGATAGATTTCCATACCCAATTGAGTGTGTATGTTATTCCCTCCTTAAGCAAAATGTGATGAAAATAAGATTCACTCATTCCCTCTCACCTTCCTCTACTTCCCCTCCACTGTAAAAGCCTTTTCTTCTCAGTTTTATGTGAGATAATTTACACCATTCTTGTTCTCCCAGTATAATCCTCTCACACTCCTTAATTTTTTTCTCCTGGTATCACCCCTTCATTGTCAACTTACTCTGTGCGCTCTCTCTCTCCCTCTCTCTCTCTCTCTCTCTCTCTCTCTCTCTCTCTGTATATATATATATATATATATATATATATATATATATATATATATATATATATATATATATATATATATATATATATAATATACATACACACACAGATATGCACATATATACACACACATAAAACAGGCATACATGTAATATATATATATATGTGTGTGTGTATATACATATGTGTGTGTGTGTATATACACACATATATGACATATATCTGTATATACACATATACATATGTATATGTAATTTATTTTCCTTCCAACTACCCTAACACTGATGAAGATCCCATGAGTTACAAATATCATCTTTCCATGTAGGAATGTAAGCAGTTCAACCTTAATAAGTCCCTTATGATTCCTCTTTCCTGTTTACCTCTTCATGTTTCTCTGAAGTCTTGTATTTGAAAGTCAAATTTTCTATTCAGCTTTGGTCTTTTTATCAAGAATGCCTGAAAGTCCTCTATTTCACTGAATATCTATTATTTCCTCTGAGACGTTATACTAAGTTTTGCTGTGTAGGTGATTCTTGGCTATAATCCTATCTCCTTGGACCTACACAATATTATATTCCAAGCTCTGAGGTCCCTTAATGTAGAAGCTGCTAAATCTTAGGTAATCCTGATTATTTTTCCACAATACTCGAATTGTTTCTTTCTGGCTGCTTGCAATATTTTCTCCTTGACCTGGAACTCTGGAATTTGGCTACAATATTCCTAGGAGTTTTCCTTTGGGGATCTCTTTTAGGAGGGGATAGGGAGATTCTTTCCATTTCTATTTTATCCTGTGATTCTAGAATACTAGGGGAGTTCTCTTGATAGCTTCTTGAAAGATGATGTTTAGGCTCTTTTTTTTTTTTATCATGACTTTCAGATAGTCCAATAATTTTAAAATTATCTCTCCTGGATCTATTTTCCTGGTCAGTTGTTTTTTCCAATGAGATATATCCCATTGTCTTCATTTTTTTTTTACTCTTTTGGCTTTGTTTTACAATGTCTTTATTTGTCATTAAGTCACTAGCTTCCATTTGCTCCATTCAAATTTTTAAGGAAGTATTTTCTTCAGTGAGCTTTTGGACTTCCTTTTCCATCTGGCTAATTCTTCTTTTGAAGGCATTCTTCTTCTCCTCTTTGGCTTTTTGGACCTCTTTTGCCATTTGGCTATTTTTAAGGTGTTATTTCCTTTGGTATTTTTTGGAACTCCTTTAGCAAGCTGTTGACTTGTTTTTCATGATTTTTTTGCATCACTCTCAGTTTTTCCTCTACTTCACTTACTTGTTTCTCAAAATCTTTTTTGAGCTCTTTCATGGTCTGGGACTGGTTCATATTTTTCTTGGAAGCTTTGGATGCAGGAGCTTTTGGCTCTGCTGTCTTCTGGTTATATGTCGTAATCTTCTTTGTCATCAAAGCAGGATTCTATGGTCTGACTTTTTTTGTGTGTGTAGTTCATTCATTTTTCACAGCCAATTACTTGAGTTTTAAACTCTTTGTTAAGGTAGGAGTCTGCTTCCAGTGTGGAGAATGTACTATTCCAAGCTTTGGGGGTTTTGTGCAGGTGTTTTTAGAGATACTTCTAGGCACCTGCAAGTTTTCAATTCTTCCAAGGTGATGTGATCAAGGGCCAGGTGTTTACTCCTTTCCTGGCCTTTGATCTGGTCTATGAGTGACCACAAACACTCTTTTCTGTCTTGCAACTGTGAGGAGGATTCACTCTTCACCACCACAAGCTCTACCATGCCAGCACTCCTTCTTGCCTCAGGACCGCCACCCAGAACTGTGACCCAGATCCAAGCAAGGGAAAAGCAAGAGAATCCTGCCTCCTCACCAGAAAATAGACCCTGAAAGCCCCCTCAGTCTGTCGGGCAAGAGCTCTGGAAGCAGCTGCTGCCTAGGGGCAGTACTGGGAATGGGGCTAGAACTAAGCTTCTCTCTCACTGCAGTCACAGACCTTTCCTACTGACCTTCTAAGTTTTCTTTGGAGTTTGTGGGTTGAGAAGTCTGGAAACCACCACAGCTGCCCATGATTCAGTCCCCTGAGGCCTGGTCTTTGCCTGCCCTGAGCACCCATGCTGAACTGCACTCCTCTCCCAGCCCTGCACAATACCCCTTTCCAATCAACCATCCAGGTTGTCCTGGGCTGGAAATTTGTTTCACTATGTCTTTTGTGGATTCTGTTGCTCTAGAATTTGTTTAGAGCCATTTTTAAAGGTATTTGGTGGGCTTTGGGGGAGAGATCAAGCAAGTCACTGCTTTCACTCCACCATCTTGGTTCTGCCCCCCAATCTCATTTATATTTTGAAAAATTATTAATTCACCTGTATTTTTTTTGTTTTTTACCAAGCTGTAGATTCACATATATGTGAGAATGAATTTGAGAACAGTGCGTGTGTGTGTGTGTGTGTGTGTGTATGTGTGTGTGTGTCTGACTACAACCACTTATTTGGGTAAATTTCTGACCACTGCAGAGTGTCCCATGAATATGAAAATGTGTCACCTTGGAGGGGTGATATCACCTTTACCCATTCAGACTCCTTAACACATTGGCAAGGATAGTTTCTTCTCTGGGGTTATGAGGTAAATTTGACAAGGGGAAAAAAAGAAAGATAGTTTACACTGGAAAGGAGGAGGTCAGAAAATGGATGAGTGATCTTGTCAGTAAAGGAGAAGCTTGAGGATACTGGAGGCCTCAGGTGACATCTGCTGAAAAGCAAGAGGGACACACCGAACGAGGACATGAAGGAAATTCTAACGTTTCGAGAAGGCAGGCATTGAGGACACATTTTTTCCCCATCTTAATAATTTTGCCTTAGGGCTGTTCCTGGTTACACCTTTTAGGACACTTGGTTTTACTTTTTTTTTTTTCCATCCTAATTACAAATGCCTACAGCTTAGGTTGCTACTATATATCTGAAGGAAAAATTTTCACAGTAAAACTAACATCACCTTTGGTGTTCGTATTTATAAAAGCTTCAAATGGTAATATTTCCCTTTGGGAAGGCTTTCCATTATATGTTGCTATTAGCCCACATAACTTAACTTCCTCCTTTTTCATACTACTTCTCATTATTGGAAAGTGAGTGTTATCATTGTTGATAACAGTATGTGACTTAATATGTTATCTTCATAGTTAAGAATTAGTATCTTCCAAAAAAAATAATTAATATCTTCACAGTTAAGATACTAATAAATATATCATGACTATAATATTTGTTGTAAATATTTTATAACCCCAAAATATTGCATCCTACCGGGAATAAAATAAATTCAATCTAACAAGCATTTCTTAAGTACCTAAGTAAAGATACTTGTTTTTACACTTAGTATTTAAAGACAATTTTAAATAGTCTCTACCCTGGAGGAACTTACATCCTATTGAAGGTTACATCATATAAGTATTTACTGAATGCCTACAAAATATCATTATATTAGGCTTTGCCAATTTTACCAAATAAAAAATAGTATGACCTTTTCTACTAATTCCAAGGAGTTAATATTTTAGTTGGAGAAGTAAGACATATCCATCACAAAAAGAGTGGAAGGAAGGAAGGAAGGAAGGAAGGAAAATACTAGAACCGATATAAGGCAGGCTCTTTAAAATGAATGATAGAGAGCGTGTTTTATTCAAAAGTGGGAGCTATAACATAAGGAGGCTTCATTAAAGAGATAAAATTTGAACTAGGTATTGAAACATATGCAAGATTGATATAGATTGAAATGAAAGAGATAGGTATTATAAATAGGAATTACAAATTTAATCAGTGCCAAAGGGGAGAATGGTCTGGAGAAAAGTTAGAAAGAGAAATGAGCTGGAGGAACATTAATATAAATGTTAGGTGGGTTTTGAAATGGTTTTCTGATGAGAACTAATGACAACTTCCAATACACTTGAAGGTATTCACCTAATCAGCTACATGGTACAATGGGTAGAACACTAAATTTGAAGTAAGGAAAACCAAAATTTAAATCCAGCCTTAGATATTGACTAGTTGCATGACCCTGAGCAAGTCAATTAAACTCTATCTTCCTCAGTTTCCTCACCTGTAAAAGTAGTGTAAGAATAGCAACTCCCTCCAAAAGTTATTTGTGAGAGAAAAAAATTATGTAAAATACATTGTAAGCTTTGAAGTACTATATAAAGGATAGTTATTACTATTATTATTACCATACTCTTTTGTACCAGGGATTGTTCTTTGGCTCTGCATAATCCAACATTTTTTTAAAAGCAAAAACATTGATGAACACATAGGTGACAAATTTGCGATGACATGAAGATTTGAGAAGGAAAATTGTTGAATAATAGTATCTAAAGAAATGTTTAAAAGATGGAAAAAGCAAAATCTTATTTGATATAACATATAATATAAATGTAAATTCCTGTATTTAGAAAAAAACTATCAATGTCTTCAGTACGTGATGGGGAAGGTATGGTTAGGTAACAGTTCATGCGAAAAAGGTAAGGGGAATTTCATGAAATGGAAATAGAATTTCCAGGACATTTTTACAATATCAGCAGGGCACCTAGGCCCAGCTACTTTATCAGTCAAAATATATTCTGATTGTATTACATATTCACAGCCTTGTATTATACCTTACATGGGGAATTACAAATAAGTAGAATGATCTTTGCATTTCAGGATCTTAAAAGTAGCTGGAGATTCAACGCAAGTCTGTTTGCTCCTCCTTTTTTTTACCTTTATTGATTTGACTAATTTCTCTCCATCATAAGACTGAAAAGATTAAATTGATTCTGTAGCATTTTTATTGATCCTATTTACAATTAACTGATTTTGTCCTGTAACTGCTTACATCATGGCTCTCTCTCTGAATTAGTTCAGAATTCAGCTGACATGCAATGGGATGAGGTTAGAAATTCAGTTCTCTAGTAAATCACTGTTCTATTCTTGCCTCAGGGAATTCCGTTATCCTTTGGGGATGTGGGTGGACACAAGAGTCAGGTCTTGTGTTTTTACACCACCAAGCTATCCTTCAAGAATATCTGGTTTGATATCCAAAGTCCATTCCACTATCTTTCAACCTTGCAGGTGGACTCAATGAACATTTTTAATCACATTTTAGGTTATTTCTAGCCCTTCATTTGCTCCTTCCACCCAATCATATTGCTCCCCATGCTTCCAGCTGTGTAACCAATTAAGTTGCCCTCAATGCCATAATGTCACCTACCCTATTCTGTTCCGTGTTCTGTTATCTCCCAAGCTTTTAAAAGTAGACTATCCTTTTTCTCATGGTCTCTGTCACCTTATTAATTAACTGTTATCTTGTGGAGAAATGTGCCTTAGTTTACCTTTTTGTTACATTTTACTCACAACAAAACCCTTACAAATGTGGGCAAAATCATACATGGATCAATGTCCTCTCCAATTATTGTATGTTCTTAATCTTTGTGATAATATTTTTTCTATCACTTGCTATATTCCATATTCATGTTTGATATGCTATTATTTTTTATTAGATTATAAGGTAACTGAGAACATGGAAGGAGCTCTTACTTCTTTTGCATCTCCAATAGTATCTTTGTTTAGTCATTTTCAGGAATGTCCAACTCTTCATGACCTCTTCATGACTCCCTGGAGGGGTTTGCCATTTCCTTCTCTGGTTCATTTTACAGATGAGGAAACTGAGTCAAACAAGGTTAAGTGAGTTGCCCAGGGTCAGAAAGCTAGTAAGAGCCTTAGGCCAGATTTCAATTCAGTCCCTTATGACTCCAGGCCTGCACTCTATCCACTGCACTACCTAGCTACCCCTAGCACAATACTACTCATATGGTAAGTGTGTATTAAATACTTGCTGAAATTCATTTTTTTTTTAACATACACATAGATAATGGTCAAATCTGCTGAATAATGATTGAAGTAAAAATGAACTAACTAGTAACTTCATCCTGAAAAAAGTGAGTTTTGAGTTAGAATTGAATAGAATGTATAAATGGAAATCTTCAGGGAGAAAGATAAATACATCCAAGAGTAGAGAAGAATCAGGAGAGAGAGAGAGAGAGAGAGAGAGAGAGAGAGAGAGAGAGAGAGAGAGAGAGAGAGAGAGCTTTCAAAGCTTTTTTCTGAACACAGGTTTTTTTTTTGTCTTGATAAATATGTAGTTCCTGAGATGAGAGGTAAAAATATCTTCCTAACTTCAGGTGTATTATTCTTGACTTTTTCCATTATTAGAAAAATATATCTTGTTTGTTATTAATGAAAATCTCATAAGGCTACAAATAATCATGTAATATTGATAGATGTGGAGAAAAATTACCACTTTCCCACTTTGAGGGAATAATAACTCAGAGAAAAGTGTTCTACCAATGTTTTTAAGTAGTTATGAGATATGTAACACAACAGTCTTTAAAAATTCAAATAAAATGTACACAGAGGGCAAAGGAGAGGAACATTACGGATCCGAGGAGGCTAAAACATATAACAAAACTGAAGCTGTGAAGAATTGCAACATAGAAAACCATCAGGAAATGTATATTAGAAAAAGAAGATACACTTATCATATGGGAAAGGTGAGGGATGAGAAGTAGAAAGCCCACGTGCTCCCTGGTGGCCTCACAACAATAGGAGTAAGGAAAGAATGTCTCATACTTGAAAAGTGTATCCACCATAGTGGTAGGAAGTAAACAAGAGTCAGACCTATTGAATAGGTATGGACAGATGGTATTCTCTCTGCCTCATCAGAGGATATATTTCCTATTGTATAGTTTAGTTTTATTAGGAGGTGGGGGTTGTTCTAAAGATAAACATTTGTTTATCCTAATGAAAATAAAGGTTTCTGGGTGTGGAGCCAGGACGGTGGAGTAAAAGCAGTGACTTGCTTGAGCTCTCCCCCAAACCCCTTCAAATACCTGTAAAAAATGGCTCTAAACAAATTCTAAAGCAGCAGAACCCACAAAAAAGACAGATTGAAAGAAATTTCCAGCCCAAGACAATCTTGATGGTTGATCAGAAAGATACATCACACCAGGCTGGAAGAGGAACACAATTTGGAGTGGGAGCGCAGGCCTCAGCGAACCTGGAGCAGGCCTCAGAGGACTGAATCCCAGGCAGCTGTGGCAGCTTTCAGAATTCTCAACCCAGGAACTCCAAAGACAACTCAGAAGGTCAGTAGGAAAAGTCTGGGTCTGCAGTGAGAGAGAAGTGCAGGGATCCCAGCCCCATTCCCCAAGCATGGCCCCAGCCCCCAAGTGGCTGCCTCTGGAGCTTCCAGGTCGCAGACTGAGAGGGAATCAAGTAGTTGATCAGAGAGTCATTGCAGGGATCTCTCTGCTGGTGCAGGATTCTCTTGCTTTGCCTGTGCTTGGATCTAGGTCACGGTTCTGGGTGGTGGTCCTGGGGCAAGGAGGAGTGCTGGTCTGGTGGAGCCTCTGGTGGCTGTGAAGAGAAAATCTTCCTCACAGTTCCAAGACAGAAAAGAGGGCTTATCGTCACTCATAAATCAGAGCACAGGCCAGGAAAGGAATAAACACTTCGCCCTTGCACCTAGGAAGAACTGAAAATTTTTAGGTCTCTAGAAATATCTCTGAAAACAGCTGCACAAAACCCCAAAACTTGGGACAGTACATTCTCCACACTGGAAGCAGACTCCTACCTAAACAAAGAGTTTATAGCTCAAGTAATTGTCTGGGATCATGAGCAAGCAGTGCAAAAAGTATCAGACCATAGAATCTTTCTTTGGTAACAAAGAAGATCAAAACATACAACCAGAAGAAGACAACACAGTCAAAGCTCCTACATCCAAAGCTTCCAAGAAAAATACAAATTGGTCCCAGGCCATGGGAGAGCTCAAAAAGAATTTTGAGAAGTAAAAGAAGTAGAAGAAAAACTGAGAGTGATGCAAGAAAATCATGAAAAACAAGTCAACAGCTCGCTAAAGGAGACCCAAAAAATAGTGAAGAAAATAAAAATGGCCTAACCCAAATGGCAAAAGACGTCCAAAAAGCCAATGAGGAGAAGAATGCTCTAAAAAGGAAAATTGACCAAATGGAATAGGAAGTCCAAAAGCTTACTGAAGAAAACATTTCCTAAAAAATTAGAATGAAGCCATTGGAAGCTAGTGACTTTATGAGAAATCAAGACACTGTAAAACAAATTCAAAAGAATGAAAAATAAATAGAAAACAAGGTGAAATATCTCATTGGAAAAACAACTGACCTAGAAAATAGATCCAGGAGAGAGAATTTAAAAATTATTGGACTATCTGAAAGCCATGATCAAAAAAAGATCCTAGACATCATCTTTCAAGAAATTATCAAGGAAAACTGTCCTGATATAGTAGAACCAGAGGGCAAAATAGAAATGGAAAGAACCCACCAATCACCTCTTGAAAGAGATCCCATAAGGAAAACTCCTAGGAATATTGTAGCCAAATTTCAGAGTTCCCAGGTCAAGGAAAAAATATTGCAAGCAGCCAGAAAGAAACAATTCAAGCATTGTGGAAACACGACCAGGATAACACAAGATTTAGCAGCTTCTACTTTAAGGGACTGCAGAGGCTTGGAATATAATATTCCAGAGGGCAAAGGAGATAGGATTACAACCAAGAATCAGCTACCCAGCAAAACTGAGCATAATCCTTCAGGGGAAAAATAGACATTCAGTGAAATAGAGGACTTTCAAGCATTTTTGATGAAAAGACCAGAGCTGAATAGAAAATTTGACTTTCAGATGCAAGACTCAAGAGAAACATGAGGGCATAAACAGGAAATAGAAATCATAAGAGACTTGTTAAGGTTGAACTATTTATATTCTCCATGGAAAGATGATATTTTTAACTCAAGAATCCTTTGTCAGTATTAAAGTAGTTGGAGGGAAAAATTATATGGATGTAGATAGATAGATAGATAGATAGATAGATACATACATACATACATACATACATACATACATACATACATACATGGATAGATAGAAGGCACAGGGTGAGTTGAAGATGAAGGGGTGATATTTGGAGAATAAAATTAAGGGGTGAGAGAGGATTATACTGGGAGAAGGAGAAAAGGAGGGGTAGAATGGGGTAAATTATCTCACATAAAACAGACAAGAAAAGGCTTTTTACAGTGGAGGGGAAATGGTGGTGGAGGTGAGAGGGTATGAGTGAATTTTATTCTCATCAGATCTGGCTATAAGGAGAGAATGACATACACACTTAATTGGGTGAGGAAATCTATCCTACCCTACAAGAAAATGGGGGGGGGGACAAGAAAGCAGGGGGATGATAGAGAGGAGGGCAGATTGGGAAAGGGGGTAATCAGAAGCAAACACTTCTAAAGAGGGACAGGGGCAAAAGAGAGAGAATAGAATAAATGGGGGGGCAGGATAGGATGAAGGGAAAATAAATATAAAAAAAGAAAATAAAGATTTCTGGTGAGTGCATTTCGTGTGTGTGTGTGTGTGTGTGTGTGTGTGTGTGTGTGTGTGTGTTTCTGGTTAAAAGAATTAGCTTTATAGCACACATTTACACTTTCAAATTTATAAAACCTCATAATTAGCCAAGTAATTTCTAAAATATTTTGAGAAATCAGCTTTATTCCTTTGGCACAGAGAGAAAAAAAAGCATCATTTTTAAGATGTTATGAAATATTCTGTATTTGGGGAAGCAACATTGTGAAAATGACTAAACATTTTAAAAAATTCTCATCAATGAAAACCATAACCTTCTCACAGAAATTTCCTTCAACTAATATGTTTCAAGACATCACTATAATGGCACAAGAGTAATGGGATAAAGTTTTACCACATGAAGCCACATTGCTGACTCTGCATTTTATAATAAGCATTTTTGAGTCTAAGTTAGACATAAAAGGAGCTACTAAAATGTTTGTGCATCTTACATCAAAACCATTGATGAGATTGAAACTAAGAAAGTGGTTTTATAGGGATAAAAGTAAATAAAAATGTGAAAGTGACAAATAAATACAAAGAAAAACAACACTGAGTGAATAAATGGTCATAAAGGCACAGGTCCTGGAATTTGATTTTTGCCTATAAAATGACATGCCTTGTAAGCCCTCTGGGGGAATTTTAAGTTGCATTCTACACATCCATGAAGGACTTCTCATTTTTGTTTATTGACTTTTTGATTAATTTATTTCAAATTATCAGCAATCACTTCCATAAGCTTTTGAGTTTTAAATTTTTCTCCCCCTCCTTCCCCACCTCTCTGCCCTAGACAGCACACAATTTGACATAGGCTATACATATACATTCCTATTAAATGTATTTTCACATAGTGATGTTGTAAGAATTAGAACCAGTAGGAGGAACCACCAGAAAGAGGAAACAAAACACGACAGAAGGAAAAAAATAGCAAATAGTATGCTTTGATCTGCATCCAAACTCCTTAGTTCTTTCTGTTTTGTAGATAGCATTTTCTATCATGAGGCCTTTGGAGATGTCTTAGACCCTTGTATTGCTGAGAAGGGTTAAGTTTATCAATATTACTTGTCATACAACATTCCCCTGGTTCTGCTCACTTCACTCAGCATCAGACCATACAAGTCTTTCCACGTTTTTCTGAAATCAGCCTGTTCATCATTTCTTATAGCACAATAGCATTCCATTACATTCATATACCACAACTTGTTCAGTCATTCCCCAATTGATGGGCATCCTCTCAATTTCCAATTCCATGCCTCCACAAAAAGAGCTGCTATAAATATTTTTGTACATGTGGGTCCTTTTCCCATTTGCATGATCTCTTTGGGATATAGCCCTAGAAGTGCTATTGCTGGGTCAAAGGGTATGCACATTTTGATAGCCCTTTGGGCATAGTTCCAAATTGCTTTTCAAAATGATTGGATCAGTTCACAACTCCACCAACAATGCATTAGTGCTCCAATTTTCACACATCTTCTCCAACATTTATCATTTTCCTGTTTTGTCATGTTGGCCAATCTGATAAGTGTGATGTGGAACCTCAGAGTTGTTTTGATTTGCATTTCTCTAATCAATAATGATTTAGAGCATATTTTCATATGACTATAGATGGCTTTAATTTCTTCATCTGAGAACTGCCTGTTCATATCCTTTGACCATTTATCAATTGAGGAATGACTTGTATTCTTATAAATTTGACTTAATTCTCTATTTATTTTATAAATGAGGCCCTTATCAGAGACACTGGTTGTAAAAATTCTTTTCCAATTTTCTGCACATTTTTGTTTATTGATTTTTAACTCAAGAAAATAATTTCAGTGGGTTTTGACAATATATTTTTTACTTTCAGCACTAATTATCAATGGGCAAAGATTATTTTCAGTGCTCCAATCCTCCCAGTACTCTATCTTCCAGTGCTATAGATAGCACTCTATCTCCTCTACCTTAATTAGATTTCAACATTCTTCCCCTCCCACTCTACTAAACCCTTGCTTAGGTTTCAAGGACCTTAATACTTCCTCCAGGGCAAAAAATCTGCCTTTGTAAAAGGAATAATGTTCATCTATTCTAAATAATAAATAACTCATAGCAGTTTAAAGTACTAGCTCTCTAGCAGTATTTAAATTTTAACATTAATATGCCTAAATATAAAGAAATTATGCTCTGCATTTGGAATTAAAAACATCAGTTAAGAAGTAGTGAAGACTGCATAGGGAGAAGATTGAAGGAAAACTTTCTAGGACCATTTGACTAAAGGACTCTTCCATCTAACCTCTGAGAAAGGCACCATCACTGGTAAAAACTTTTGGTAAGCATACATCGCCTGTTGTTGTTGTTGTTTGCCTCAATTAACTTAAAAATAGAAAAAAAAGACAAAGTTATCTCTTTGTTCCATTCTTTTTGTAGATTCTGTCATAGTTTTTACTGTGGTTTTACCATATTCACAGGAGACAATATATTGCAGAAGAACCTTTGAGATGACATTTTGTACTTATGAATTAAATGCTTTTTTAATAGCCAACAAAAATGAATACACAGTTTCTTGTATTCTCTATATCCTTCATTCAATTTTATGACTATAAAGATGAATCCTATTCTAGGATATTTTCCTAAAAGTTTTATAAATGTAGGAAATCATGCATATTGGTCACCCTTATTCATATTTTTTTTCAACTTCCTTTTTGGTAGAAATAATACTCATTATTTGTTTTCTAAGCAACTGGTATCCTTTTTTCAGATATCATGAGAACCAATACCATAATGCTCTCGAAATTATATTACCTCCATCATGGATGACTTCTGTGAATACTTGTTCTAGCCCACCTGTTCTTGCCATCATTGCTTTCCTTAGAGCTATTTCTACTTACTCATATAGCACATGGCAAATTGTGAAATTATAGTTCAAATATGGTGGCTCCACTGTCATTAATGTAGAAAATAGTCACACTAATGTGAACAGATCACTTCCACCTTTTCATTTATTTATAATATTCCTTCCAGTTATATCAGTAAGTTTTCATGTTTTCCTACAATCTCTTATAGCTATTTTATGAGGTAATGTAGATCATAATTTTCCACTATCCCCCATAAAACTGATTTGGCTAAGACAATTTCTAGACTTTTTTGACTACAGTGTTATAGTGATGAAGTTGCATGAATTATTAAACTTATTTATGAAATAGAAATAATCTGTATATCTGTATGTTCATTTATCTATCTCCAAATAGCTTAGTTCAACAAATAAGGTTACAAATATTATAATCACATGCCACAGTTTCTCACTTTTGCTCTTTATTATAATTTGATATGGATTTATAGAATCATAAAATGTTATAGTTGAAAGTTATCTTGTCAACTCACATATGAAAAATAATCCCTATTGTAACATATTAGACAATTGGTCATACAGCTTCAGTTTGAGAATCTGCAGAGAATAAGAAACAACTACCTATCAAAGAAACTCTTTCTGCTTTTGGATAACTATAATTCCCAGGAGTGTGTGTGTGTGTGTGTGTGTGTGTGTGTGTGTGTGTGTGTGTTTCCTACTACATGAAGCCCAAATTTGTCACTTGATGACTTTCAAGTTACTGAATTGTCAACTTGGTAATTTGCTTTTGGTTCTGAACGAGATCAAATTTGACACACCCCTGAAACCAGGGAGCCAGAATACCCATAGCTATGACCTAACAGGATGACAGACTGCAACAGCTTATTTATAAATAGTTCTCATACTAATATCTGTGTATTTACTGCCTATTAACATATAATCAAGTTTATTTCCTTGGGATATAATTCTGTACTCACCACATATATCCAGGTATTCCTAATTCTCCTTTTTAAAAAAAGTAATTTTGCTATAGGTTTAAGATAATGGAAAGCCTTTTTGGAGTCTTTTATTGCTTACTCTTGACCTACATTTTGCACCATCCTTGCCTTTTTTCAGGTTTGCATTAAAGTCAGCAAGCATTAAAATATATGTGCATTAAATTCAAATGACTTTTTCAAGTTATTTGTAGAATCTATCTATGTTTTTATTCACTACAACAGATGATTGTACATAAGGTGCCATTGTCTTATCCTAATCTTTCATACACACACACACACATATATATAATTTCAAAATATATGGCATATATTTTAATATATTTAACTCAAGCAAAAAAAATCATATTTTACAATAGCATAACACAAAGATGATTGTGTATGACACCATGAATCTCCATTTCATAAAATATATAATAAATTGAACATGCTATTTTCAAAACACTTCCACTTGTTTACACTTCCTTCTGCTGCATTTATTAGTATTTCTTGTTGCAGGGGGCAGCTAGGTGGCACAGTGGATAGAGCACTAGCCTTGAAGTCAGGAGGCCCTGAGTTCAAATCCAGCCTCAGACCAAACATTTGACACTTACTAGCTGTGTGACCTTGGGCAAGTCACTTAACCCCAGTTGCCTTAAAGGAAAAAAAAAGTATTTCTTGTTGCTCTTGGAGACATAATAAAGCCAATTTTGAAAACTCTTATTTGCCTCACCAAGTAGAATGTATGAATCATCCTTATATTTAGTTACCACTTCCCTTTGCCTTCTGTTTTCATTTGTAGGGAGGATGTCAATATTGAAATGATTAATTTCCTTCAGTAGTCCTATATCCACTTATTGGTCTTTGGATAATGATTTCACATTTCAAGTACCAACAGCTGTTTGTATTTGTAGATAATATAAAAACGGTTGTTCTTAGTACTCTTGACTCCATTTTCTCACTCTAACAATATTACTCCTGAGGTGAAAGGAGACCACACAGACATGAGTTTCATTATTTTTTTTTCCATTTCCTGCCACTACTAAAAATTTTCTCCCCTTGTGGCACACCTGCTGGTGATCCATACTTGGCAAGGCTAGGAAGCAAACACAGTCTCAAGAAACAAATAGTGTTGCCATAAATATATGCCTTTCTAAGTACAGGTACTAGCTTTGAGAGGTTATGATCAGAAGCAAACTTTTGAGGGTCTAGGATCACTGTTTCACCACAATGAAGTGTCACAATGGGACTCTGTAAAGAAATGCCAATGTAGTAGATAAGAAGATACAGAAAAAGGAAGGAGAATATATCAAAATTAGTCATTCAGATAAGGTAACAAAGGGAGGAAAAGGGGTGATATAATTAAGGAACAAGTTGGGCAGCTGCTTAAAACCAGAGAACCAATTGGTTTAGGAGTCAAGAAAATCCAGGATACATATTGCCTTGCATTTTGATTCATCAATTAGGAAACTTTAGAAAGGAAGTGAAAGTGAAAGTGAAAGTTCTTGGATTAAAAACTCCTTTGGGAGGGGCAGAACCAAGATGGAGGAGTGAAAGCAGTGACTTCCTTGAGCTGTCCCCCAAAAACCTCCAAATACCTATAAAAATGGCTCTAAATAAATTCTAAAGCAGCAGAACCCACAAAAAGAGTGAAACAAATTTCCAGCCCAAGACAACCTGGATGATTGATCAGAAAGGTATATCTTGCTGGGCTGGTAGAGGAGCGCACTTCGGTGTGGGCCCGCAGGCTGCAGGGAACCTGGAGCAGGCCTCAGAGAACTGAATCTCAGGCAGCTGTGGTGGTTTCCAGACTCCTCAATCTACTATTGCCAAAGACAACTTAGAAGGTCAATGGGAAAAGCCTGTATCTGTGATGCTGAGAGAGGAGCGCGTGGTCTCAGCTCCACTTCCCCAAGAGCGTGGCCTGGGGGGTCCAGCTGTCTCCTGAGCTTCTGACCCACAGATTGAGGGGCAATCCAGTGGCTGATCGGAGAGGGATTGCAGGGATCTCTTTGCCAGTGCTGAGGCAGGAATCTCTTGCTTTGCCCATGCTTGGATCTGGGTCACAGTTCTGGGTGGGGGTCCTGGGATGAAGAGGAGTGCTGGCCATGGTGGAGCTTGTAATGCCTGTGGACAGGAAACCTTCCTCACAGTTACAGCACAGAAAGGAATACTTGTAGTCACTAATAGACCAGAGCACAGGCCAGGAAAGGAGGAAACACCTGGCCCCTTATCATACCACCTTGGAAGAACTGAAAATTTACAGGTCACTACAAGTATCTCTGAAAACAGCTACACAAACCCCCAAAGCTTGGGACAGTACATTTTCCACATTGGAAGCAGACTCTTACCTTAAGAAAGAGTTTAAAACTCAAGTAATTGGCCAGGATCATGAGCAATCAGTGCAAAAAGAGTCAGACTATATTATCTTACTTTGGTGACAAAGAAGATCAAAATATACAACCAGAAGAAGACAACAAAGTCAAAGCTCCCACATCCAAAGCCTCCAAGAAAAATTCACATCAGTCCCAGGCCTTGGAAGAGCTCAAAAGGGATTTAGAGAAGCAAGTAAGGGAGGTAGAGGAAAAACTGGGAAGAGAAATGAGAGGGATGCAAGAAAATCATGAAAAACAAGTCAACAGCTTGATAAAGGAGACCCCAAAAAATACTGAAGACAATAAAACCTTAAAAAATAGCCTAACCCAAATGACAAAAGAGGTCCAAAAAGCCAAAGAGGAGAAGAATGCCCTAAAAAGAAATACTGGCCAAATGGAAAAGGAAGTCTAAAAGCTTAATGAAGAAAATGCTTCCTTAAAAATCAGAATAGAGAAATTGGAAGATAGTGACTTTATGAGAAATCACAACACTATAAAAACAAATCTAAAAGAATGAAAAAGTGGAAGACAATGTGAAATATCTCATTGGAAAAGCAACTGACCTGGAAAATAGATCCAGGAGAGAGAGTTTAAAAATTTTTGGACTATCTGAAAGCCATGATCAAAAAAAGAGCCTAGACATCACTTTCCAAGAAATTATCAAGGAAAACTGTCCTGATATAGTAGAACCACAGGGCAAAATAGAAATGGAAAGAATCCACAGATCTCCTCCTGAAAGAGATCCCCACAGGAAAACTTCTAGGAATATTGTAGCCAAATTCCAGAGTTCCCAGGTCAAGGAGAAAATATTACAAGCTACCAGAAAGAAACAATTCAAGTACTGTGGAAACACAATCAGGATAACACAAGATTTAGCAGCTTCTACATTAGAGAAGTGCAGGGCATGGAATATAATATTCTGGAGGCAAAGGAGATAGGATTACAACCAAGAATCAGCTACCCAGCAAAACTGAGTATAATCCTTCAGGGGAAAAATTGGTCATTCGGTGAAATAAAGGACTTTCAAGCATTCTTGATGAAAAGACCAGAGCTGAATAGAAAATTTGACTTTCAAATACTAAGTCTCTCACAGTGGAGGGGAAACAGGGGAAGGTGAGAGGGAATGAGTGAATCCTATTCTCATAGGTTTTGTCTTACAGAGGCAATAATATACACATTCAATTGGGTATGGAAATCAGTCTTACCCTACAGGAAAATAGGGGCAGAAAGGGACAATGGAGCAGGGGGATGATAGAGAGGAGGGCAGATTGGGAAAGGGGGTAATCAGAAGCAAATACTTCTGAGGAGGGACAGGGTCAAAAGAAAGAATAGAATAAATGGGGAGGGCAGAATAGGATTAAGGGAAATAGAGTTAGTGTTTCACAACACACGTCTACCATGGAAGTGTCATGCATAACTGTACATGTATAATTTACATTAAGTTGCTTGCCTTTTCAATGAGGGTGGGTTGGAAGGGATGAAGGGAGAAAATTTGGAACCCAAAGTTTTAAAAACATATGTTTAAAAAAACTTTTTCACATGCAACTGGGAAATAAGGAATATAGGAAATGGGGTACAGAAGTCTATCCTGCCCTACAGGAAAATAGAAGGGGAAGGGGGGGAGAGATGGAAGAGACGACAGACTAGGGGAAGGGATATTCAGAATGCATGCCATCTTGGGGTGGGGAGGAGGGGTGAGATGGGGTGAAAATTTGGAACTCAAAATCTTGTGGAAGTAAATATGGAAAACTAAAAATAAATAAATTTATATTAAAAAAATAAAAATAAATTTAAAAAAAAATTAAAAAAACTCCTTTGCATAATTCTTCAAAGCAAAAGCAATGCTGACCTTAATACTCCCCCTAAAATCAGACCGCAATGGCGTATATTTATTTATATGGCTTTGTTTTCATGTACATTTCATAACAAGAGTGCTAAGAAGGGATTTTATTCTTTAATAATTTTAAGATGAATTTGCTATATAAATTACAAAGGTAACATTAAATCAGAAGACAACATTTTTTTAAAAATATGTACTTAGCATATCTATTAGACCTAAGTTGGACTGCTTAAAACTATTGCAAGCAGATTATTATGGGACTATTAAAATTTTTTAATAAAATAAGAATTAAGCAGCTATGTGTCATACAACTGCTATATATGAATTGCAGATAGGATTATGGTGCAGTGTAGTATGCATATGCTTCAAGATCATACTGTTCAAAAAGTTCTAGATACAGAGATAGAGGATTTGGTTTGAAATACTGTGAGACCTTGAAGAAGTCACTTAACATATCTGTTCATTAGTTTCTTAAACTATTAAATGAAAAAATTGAACTACATTTCCTTAATGGTCCCTTCCGTCTCTAAATATATGATTTTCTAATCCTATAGTCTTTCTTAGTCTCACAGTTATATTGTAAATTGTTTCCAAGATACTTTTGTAGTAATATAAAAATGCTTGTATTAAAGGTCTGTTTATGCATTATCTGTTTGTTAATATCTGCATAATTACCATCCTGTCAGCAAGGTTGGGTTCCTGTTAAAGTTAAACAACTGTAGACAATGGGAAGTCATCATCAAAGTACTTCTGGTAAAGAATTCAGCATGGCTGTCACTCTGGAGACTATGTTTAAGACGCTTTGAACCTACTAAAGATGCTGATGCAGCCAACTTGATGAGATATTGCTTCTATGTTGAAACAAAGCACAGGATGATGAAAACAAATGTTGGTGGGTTGACAAGTGATTGAGTGATGTAGGTGATTGTGAAGAATATGCAATAAGAAAACAAAAAAAAGATTGGGAGTCATATAACCTGCATCTGATTTCCATCTCTGCTACTGTACCGTTTTAGGCAAATCACTTAACAACTTTGGGTCACCATTTCTCTATAGGTAAAATGAAAGGATTGGAATTTGTAGTGCCTAGGATCCCTTACAGCTTTCATATCTTATAATCTTAAGATACCTTACCCTACCATTTTCTTTGAGACTAATGCATTTGATGGATTTGTGAGGTTTTTTGAAAGTACACTTCACCCCAGAGCCATTGGTCATATTTCAGAAATGTAATTTCTACCCTTGGGATAAATGTGCTACTGAGGCTGTTGCTTTTATTTTAGAATTTTAATTTCTGTGGATATACTCTAACTTTGAGATACACTACTCAGATGAGCACTCTCTTCTCCCTTCCAAGGAGGCCAAGTAACCCTCTAGGGTTACTAGAGAGTTAAATTATCCTCTACTCCAGTGAGTCCCACTTGCTCTGAGAATTATAGATCCCTCCATACAAGGGAGCATTTATAGTACTCCCCTGAACTCTCTAAACTTCAAAAGCACAAGGTATGAGCATCCAAGACCAAAAGATCTTACTCTTTCCCTCAGACCTGGACCAGCCATATTACTCACAGTACTAGTTGAGGAAAGCATCCACTTTTTCTCCTCCACATTGTGACTCTATGCCTTGCTGTCCCTTAGTTACAACTTCTGTTTTGTTTTGTTTCTCCTAAGAACTATTCTATTTCAATCCATAAATATTCTGTTTGGCACTGTTTTTTCACTGCTTCTGGATCACATTCCTTCAGGACCCACGTTCTCGAATTCCTCCATTCAATGCCATCTCTACAGTTGCATGGTTCCTATGAGGAGCTATACAAATGTGCACATCTTTCCTCTAGAATGCTATCTGAGTTTCTCTGAAGCTCCTTTATCCCCACATGACTCCCTCTGTCATGTTTGAGTCCATCACAGGTTTTTTAAAGTCAATGCCAAAGGCATAACTCCAGGTCAAAATGTGACCAAGAATCATCATTCACCAATCACAAATTATCAATGCTATAAGGTAAAAAAAAAAAATCATCCCTTATAAAAATCCTTTCTTTATACGATTCCACTCTTTAAAATGCATAAAAAGGACCCAGAACCATGGTAAAGAATTTGTCCCTAATGACAAAGAAATTATACAAAGGTCTGATCAGAAAAATGGTGGTTTTCCATCTTCTTAGGGAGGCATCACTGATTCCAAAACAAAGAGTAACAGTAGTAAAGTCTCAGGTCAGTACCTGGGTATGCTATAACAATTGATCATAATTTGATGATGACAATCAGAATAACAGTTAGCATTAAGGTTTATTTTTATCACATTTTTTCTCATTTTACCCTCAGAAAAAACAACCAAGACTGAGAGAAGTTAAGTTACTATCTTATTATCACACAGTTAGTAAGTGTCTGAGACTGGATTTTTACTCAGGTCTTCCTGACTCCACGTCCAGTGACTATAGTCACTATGCTAACTACCTGCTCCTTCCAAGAGGAGGCTGGTAGATGTAAGAATTAAAAGATTAGCTTCAAGCTCAATGCCATATTAACATGAAGGTAAAGAGATCTTGCAGAAGATGTTAGCAAAATAAAAGAAATCCACATCTTTAATCCATGCGAATATTTGATAAAATGGCCCATGCTCGAGCTAGAGAGAGTTTCATTTTATTCTGTAGTTTTAATAACAGAAAACATAAATTCTGTAAGATAATCTGCTTTAGAAAAGTAGGCCATTCAAAATCAAAAATGTAATTTGAGAACTTTCATAGAAGTACATATCATTTGACATTAGGTGATTTTGATTATTCATGTGTAAGTAAAACCCTGGAATTTTGTGATATTCATAGAATCCATGGATAATCATAGAATCCACTTCCTGACTTTGTGGTATTTTAAATGAGGCTCATTGAGGGTGGTTGTTGGGGTAAGATGGAAATTGTGATATAGCAATAAGTATATATCTTTTATAATTTATTCCCAAAAGGCTTATCAACAAAATTTTTGATCCCTCAAGATTATTTTTTTTTTGCTGAAGCAATCAAGGTAAAGTGACTTGCCTAGGGTCACACAGCTAATAAACATCAAGTGCTTGAGGCCGGATTTGAACTCAGGTCTTCCTGACTCCAAGGCTGGAGCTCTATCCACTGCACCACCTAACTGCCCCTAGAATTCAAGATTATGATGACTACCTAATTTATATTGTTAGAAATTGTGCTGTTATTATATTACTAACAGGATTAGAATGAAACTTATCATACTCAATAGGAATGCATACCTTCATTTGCAGGTCACTCCTTAATCTATTATTTCACTCAATGCTATATTCAATTGAACTTAAGTTTTAGGCTAACCCAGGGTGTAATTTGATATTTCCTTGTCATTTATTAAAATATCACTATATCTCTCAATTAGCCAACTAAATCAGAGTCCCACCCCAGTTTACCAAATATTATTTCTTTAATAAATGGGAGCAATAGCTTTTTACATAAGTTCTCTCTCTCTCTCTCTCTCTCTCTCTCTCTCTCTCTCTCTCTCTCTCTCTCTCTCTCTCCTCCCTCTTCTGAGAGCATGAATAATTGCTGCCTTAGTCAAGATTTCATATTGATTTTGGTAGGCTATTTCAGAGGAAGGATAACATTTTGGTAAATTTCTTTTGTATTGAAGTGCTCTTAATTCTATTTCACTGCTGTTAACTGTCACAATTTTGCTTCAGTTATTTTGCAACACAAAGATTGCCAGGTACTATTGCTTCTGACAACAAGTCACTTTGCACATCAGGTGAATTTAAAGAATTTGTGTGAAGCAAACTCACTCAGGCTGTAAAAGTAGTGGTTCATCATACTCAAGCCATTGGTCAGCATGAAAGAATGGTTCAAACTACTAAGAATTCACTGGGGCAGATTGTTGAAGATTGGTCAACAAGAGTTATTGAATCACTCTCTGTTCAAAGAGAGCCACTTCTGAATGAGAGTCAAGGGGCAACACATTTTCACTTGCTTTGATTATCTCTGTCCAGAATTCTCTGAAGACTTGTAAGAAATAACTGTATTTTGGATGGCACATTGTCCATACCTAATTTGTGCTTATTTTTCTAAGTCAATTTCAAATAAGAAGTTTGGAGCAAGATGAAGGTGTATTTCAGACAATACACCTTATGCACATTGAGAAGCAGCATGGTTTAGTAGACTGGGCACTAAAAAAACTGGAGTTGAGAAGACTTGAATTTAAAACCCACTTTGCTGTCTGACCCTGGACAAGTCATATAACCTCTGTGCCAGTTTTTTTTAACTGTAAAATAAATGAGTCATACTCAGTGGCGTGGGGATAAAACATATCCAGCCTACAATAAGAGAGACTGAGGAAGAACTCTGAGCCAATGGCACTTTATTAAAGGGCCCATGGCCCCCTCTAACAAAGTAGACCTCAGATCTTCCTCATGATCTGAGATGACCCCTCCTTTCAGGGCCCTATTTTTATAAGATTAGCTATCTAAACATTCAAGAATAGCAAAACCAGACCCAGAATAGTTCCATTGGTTGACATAAGACACATAAGCAAGATTAAGCAAAAGTCAGCAGGGTCACAAGTTGGGTGAAGTAAAGAATATCTCCACTGAAGTATAGGTCATCTCCACTGCCGAAGTGGTCATAAGTTGGTCGTAAGATGGACACCTGCTCATGTTGGACAGTAGAGAATGGTCCAGAGGTACAAAAATAATTTTGAGGGACTTTCCATGTAATTGAGTCACCTCTGGCATACAGGGCTTGGTCACCATGACAAGGAAAAACAAGGATAGAGGGCATCTAGCAAGCTTGCTATGATTCTATAAGTGATCTTACCATCTGCAGCTCATAGTTCTGGGGCCAAATATACAGAACATATAATTACTACTCCTATCATACCAAATTGAATAATACTGATTAGATTTGGGGTCCACAAGGAAACAACTTTCTCAGAGGCCTCTAATGTCTCTTACAGCTCTTACTGTATAACCTTAAAATCCTATTAGATCACTGGTCCTATGTTATACATGGTCTTTCCATGTTGATCAATTGAAAATACATTCCTTCTGGGCTTATCTATTGAAGAACCACTAGGAATATCCCTTTTAGAGCCACAGGTCACCGTTTTTTGAGGTGTATCTCTTTAAGATTCACCAGAGAGGTAAAGTGTGGAGCTGGATGAAGATATATTTCAAACAATATTCCTCATGCATATTGAAAGGCAGAGTGATTTAGCAAATTGGTCACTGAACCTGGAAGTCAAGAAGGCCTGAATTTCAAACCCACTTAATGTCTGAGACTGGGCAAGCCATTTAACCTTTGGTCTCAGGTTGTTGTTGTTGTTTTTTACCGCTTGTTTGCTTTGTTTTGCTTTTTCCCATCTGTAAGATGGGGAACTCATACTCACAGCTCTAACTTTCTAAAACTAACTCTATTTATCTGGTTATCACAACAATGGAAATAGAATCAGATGATAATTTTATATGAAGAATATGTTTCAAAAAGTGTACCTATGTCTCTGTTGGTTACAAGTTAGCTTTCTATAAAGGAAAATACCTTGGATATTCTGGGAGTCACTGTGGTACAGAGTAGGGATTTGATTTTCTTTGAACTCATCTGTATTTTGTACACATTAGCTTTCCACAGCTGTGTGCTACAGTTTCTTCAGACAAATCTTGCAGTAATAAAGTATAACCCTTGTAAAATCTTTCCAGACCTTATCTCAAAAGACCAGAAGGTCTGAGAAGAACCTCAGAAAGGAACTTCTGTTTCTAAAAGGTAAATATTTATGATAATCAGGGAAACAGGTTGTTCTAACAACTTGCCATTAAATGCTTACATTTAGGTTATCAAGAAAATGTGTGCATAAAATTGCTTTATGTCATTCATCTGTTTCTACCCAAACCATTTGTTCCCATTATTTAAAAGAGGTTTTATTGACTATGCCCTCCCTCTATGGCTGTGGAAGCAAGAAAATGTCTTATCCATTGAAATTTGAACTCTATCCTCTCCGGAGCTGACGTAAATAATCCATAAAATTACATGATTGGAAAGGAATCTTCAATCTAGTTAAGAGTCTACAGTCAGTAGCAGCTTTAAAAGTGAGACTTGATAAACAAAAACCAAAATCCAAAACAATGAATATTTCTTAGTTTGCTTTGCATCTCAAATCTATCTCTTTATCTCTGTGTATCTAACAAATTGGTTGTAATATAGGCCACACTTTTTTTTACCATATCCATCTTATGTAATACCTGTTTGCAGCCTATAATTATTTCACAGTGCACACACACATACACACATACATGTATTACATAGAAGAGAATTGTAAATAATGAGAAAGAATGGAGATGTTGTGACCTGCAAAAGGGGAGGGAGTGGACATACCAACAAGGTTAGAGAAAGATTCAGTTAAAGAGTTCTGATTTTAAAGAGCAGCATATAGAAATACAAATATATACACAAATGTGTATTTTTAAAACACATTAAGAGAAAAAATGGAAGGACTGCAGTGCATTATTTAACTCCTCAGAGTGAGCATGCTTTAGTGAAATCTGAATCCATTGAATCTTAGCATTAGACTAACTGGGCTCCAATCCCTAAAGTTTTACATGTGTGACACTTAGGGAAACCACTTTACGTTCTTGGTTCTTAGTTTCTCTATCTGTAAAATGAAGGGGGTTGTACAGTATAATTTATAAACAACATTCCAACTCTAAATCTTACAGTTTACTCAAAAACAATGTGAACAAGAGTTATAGCACATGAAGTATGGAAAGGTTGAAATCTGCCCATTAGGAAGGAGGAACCATATTAATAAGCTCCCAGTTTCAGCTAAAGTATTTTAGAGTGGCAGATAATACATTTATATATGTGTGTATGTGTGTGTATGTGTGTGTGTGTGTAGTATATGTTACCAAGAAGAAAATTTGTCTCAAGTGAGGAACAGCATTCAATTGAATTTGCTATATTTATGTTTATATTTCTTTTTTTAAATTTTTAAATTTTTTTTTAAATTAATTTATTTATTTTTAGTTTTCAACATTCATTTCCACAAGATCTTGAGTTCCAAATTTTCTTCCATCTCTCCTCTCCCCGCACTCCAAGACAGCATGCCTTCTAAATACCTCTTCCCCTGATCTGCCCTCCCTTCTATCTCTCCTGCTTCTCTTTTCCCTTCCCCTTTCTTTTTCCTGTAAGGCAAGATAGATTTCTATACCCCATTGCCTGTTTATCTTATTTCTCAGTTGCATGTAAAAACAATGTTTAACATATATTTTTTAAAACCTTGAGTTCCAAATTCTCTCCATTCCTCTCTGCCCACTCACCCTCACTGAGAAGGCAAGCAACTTGATTGCAGGTTATACATGTGTAGTTATGCAAAACACTTCCTTAATAGCCATGTTGTGAAAAACTAACAGGAACATATATATTTCCCTTCATCCTATCCTATCCCCCATTTATTGTTTTCTCTCCTTTGACCCTGTCCCTCCTCAAAAGTGTTTGCTTCTGATTACCCCCTACCCCAATCTGCCCTCCCTTCTATCATCCCCCCATCTCTTATCTCCTTGCCCCTTATTTTCCTGTAGCGTAAGATAGATTTCCATACCAAATTGAGTGTGTGTATATTATTCCCTCCTTAAGCCAAATCCAATGAGAGTAAGATTTGTTCTTTCCCTCTTACCTTCCCCCCTCTTCCCCTCCACAGTAAAAGGTTTCTCTTTCCTCTTTTCTGTGAGATAATTTACCTCATTCTACCTCTCCCTTTCTCCTTCTCCTTGTACAATACTCTCTCAACTCTTCATTTTATTTTTTAAATATCATCCCTTCATATTCAACTCATCCTGTGCCTTCTGTCTATATATATTCCCCCCCACTTCCCTAATACTGAGAAAGGTTTCATAAGTTACAAATATTGTCTTTCCATGTAGGAATGTAAACAGTTCAACTTCAATAAGTCCCTTATGATTTCTCTTTCCTATTTATTTTTTCATTCTTCTCTTGAGTCTTGTATTTTAAAGTCACATTTTCTATTCAGCTCTGGTCTTTTCATCAAGAATGCTTGAAAGTCCTATATTTCACTGAATGTCCAATTTTCCCCATAAAGGATTATACTCAGTTTTGCTGGGTAGGTGATTCTTGGTTGTAATCTTATCTCTTTTGACCTCTGGGATATTATATTCCAAGCCTGCTGGTACCTTATTGTAGAAGCTGCTAAATCTTGTGTTATCTTGATTGTGTTTCTGCAATACTTGAATTGTTTCTTTCTGGCTGCTTGCAATATTTTTTTTCCTTCACCTGGGAACTCTGGAATTTGTCTATAATATTCCTGAGCATCTCTTTCAGGAGGTGATTGGTAGATTCTTTCAATTTCTGTTTTACTCTCTGATTGTACAATATCAGGGCAGTTTTCCTTGAAAATGTCTCGAAAAAGTATGCCCAGGCTCTCTTTTTGATCATGGTTTTCAGGTAGTCCAATAATTTTTAAGTTACTGCTCCTGAATCTATTTTCCAGGTCAGTTGTTTTTCCAATGAGATATTTCACATCATCTTCTACGTTTTTCATTCTTTTGGTTTTGTTTCACAGTTTCTTGATTTCTCATAAAGTCACTAGCTTCCATTTGCTCCATTCTAATTTTTAAGGAAGTTTTTTTTTTTTTTAAGGAAGTGTTTTCCTCAGTGAGCTTTTGGACTTCCTTTTCTATTTGGCCAATTCTGCTTATAAAAGCATTTTTCTCCTCACTGGGTTTTTGGACCTCTTTTTGCCATTTGGGTTAGTCTATTTTTAAAGTGTTACTTTCTTCAGTATTTGGGGGTCTCCTTTAGCAAGCTGTTGACTTGTTTTTCATGATTTCTTGCATCACTCATTTCTCTTCCCCGTTTTTCCTCCACTTCTCTAACTTGCTTCTCAAAATCCTTTTTGAGCTCTTTTGTGACCTGAGTCCAATTCATATTTTTCTTGGAGGCTTTGGATGTAGGAGCTTTGACTTTGTTGTCTTCTGATTATATGTTTTGATCTTCTTTGTCACCAAAGTAAGATTCTATGGTCTGACTTTTTCTGTGTAGTTCATTCATGTTCCCAGCCAATTACTTGAGTTTTAAACTCTTTGTTAAGGTAGGGGTCTGTTTCCAGTATGGAGAATGTATTGTCCTTAGCTTTGGGGGTTTTGTGCAGCTGTTTTCAGAGATACTTCTAGGGACTTATAAATTTTCAGTTCTTCCAAAGTAGTATGATCAAAGGAGAGGTGTTTACTCTTTTCCTGGCCTATGCTCTGGTCTATGAGTGACCACAAGCACTCTTTCCTGCCTGTGGGGAGGATTTTCTCTGTACCACAGCCACAAGCTCCACCACACCAGCCCAGGGCCACACCAAGACTGGGGCCCGATTGAGCTTTTCTCTCACTGAGGTTTGACAGACCTTTCCTACTAAGACCTTCTAAGTTGTCTTTGGTGTTTGTCAGTTGAGAAGTCTGGAAACTGCCACAGCTGCCCATGATGCAGTCCCCTGAGGCCTGCTCTAGGTTCACAGAGGCCTCATCTTGTCTGCCTTGCCCACGCTGAACTGTGATCCTCTCCCAGCCTGGCACCACAGACCTTTCCAGTTAATCATCAAGGTTGTCTTAGCTGGAAATTTGTTTCACTCTATCTTTTTGTGGGTTCTGCTGCTCTAGAATTTGTTTAGAGCCATTTTTATAGGTATTTGAGGTGGCTTGGGGGAGAGCTCCAGTGAGTCACTGCTTTTACTCAGCCATCTTGGCTCTGCCCTTCTGTTTACATTTCAATTAAAAAAAAAAAAGATGTTAACTATACAAAGTGTCCCAAAATTCTTATTAAAAAATGTGCACTAATACTTTGGGACATCTATATTCATATACACAATTGTGCTCCCCACCCTTTTATCCTTTGATTAAAAAAAAAAGATTTTTCACTATAAAAGAATGGCTGGGGGATAGAAACTATGTGGACATGAAAACCTTTAATTATTCTTTGATTTAGCTTTCTGTGTAACAACCAATAAGGGTCATTAGAATTTACTTTTAAAAGCCCCTCCCCTATTTTTTTTTTTAGTATTTCCCTCAAGTTATTAAAAGTTTTGCTTAGAGCAAAGTGTTTGGAACCAAAATTCTATGAATTTTATTTCTCTGGGAGGAAAAAAAAATAAGTAGGAAGAGTGAATATTTGTAAATCATTGAAATGTGGATTCTACCACCTTTACCTTCCACCTTCTATTTTTGAGGAGTAACCACTTGTGTATTTCTTAGGGAGAGAATGTTCAGGTTAGCTACTATTGCTCCAAGTCACTCCAAGCATATCCCTACATGACAGAAAGTGACTAATATAGGAAGAGGTAATAATCCTTCCTTCACTGCTGAAGAGTTTTAGGAAGAAAAAGAGAAGGCAATAAAAAGGAAGAGAAATAAGTGGATGGTTCAGTGGCAGAAAAGGGAATCCTCAAACTAATTCTTTCGCTTCCTTTCTTCAGCCACTACCAAGTACTTTAACCCTTTTTCTGCCTTGGCAACTATAATGCAATTCAGTACAGCCTTTTTCTGCTTTTGCAACTATTATTGCAGTTCAATGTAGAGAAGGCCTTTTGACAACATGTGATTCCTTTTTTTTTTCAAAATAAAAGGAAAAAATATCTAAGTAATGACAGCAACAATCATTCTTTTGATCTCAAAACATCAAGGACTGAAGAGTACTATATGGGGGGGGGGGATATATATATAAACAAACATAGCAGTTTAGGTCCTTTATAGCTTAACTAAAAGTGTTAGCTTGTGAAAATACTGTCTGAATTTAGTTGAATTTGAATTTTTTAAGATACAATCTGTGATTTCATTGGCATGGGATCTTTAGATGAGGAAACTCCTTTTACCTATGCAAGATCAACTAGATGTCTGAAGAGTTGCCTGGAGACATTGAGAGAAAAATTCATTGGCCCAAAATCATAAAACCAGTATGTATCAGAAGTGGGATTTAAAGTTATCTCTTTGACTCAAAGGCCAACACTCTCTCCTCTCTACTACCCTGACTCCAGTGTGACACATGACTTGTAAATTAATTTAATAGCCACGAATGTAATCTATCTCTACACACAAAAACCAAAACTGTTTGACATGTAAATAAAACATGTAAAAAATCTGCTGATTTGTCATTCTATCTATAGAATTTTAACTAGAGACATATATAATTGCTAGCAGAATCATAGAGTAATTCAGTGTTTACGTTTCTTGACTTAACTAAAGCATTTTTGTAAGATAATGAAGCAAGGTAATGTTTCTTTTTCAATTAACAATCATACAAATCTTCCCTGGTTTCACTGAATTTTCTTCATTTTATATGGTTTATGTTACATTCATACACAATCACCCCACCCTTAGTTTCCAGTTCGTTGCTAGTACAAAAATATTTGATATGTGTGTGTATACATATATTGGGTCATTTCACCCCACTTCCTTTGATCAATTTCAGGTAGAGGCCTAGAAGTTACATTATTGGGAAAGAGTATGCCTACTTGAATGACTTATGGAACATAGTTTCAAATTGCTTTCCAGAATGATTATATCAGTGCATAGTTCCACCAAAAGTATGTTAACATGCCTGTTTTCCCACAGACTTTCCAACATTTGTTATTTCCATTTTTTTGTCACCTTTGACAATCAGAACAGTATTTGATAGACTTTCAGAGTTCGCTTTAATTTTCATTTCTCTAAGTTTTAGTGAATGGAGAATTTTCTTACGACTACTGTTAGTTTGGATTTCTTCCTTTGAAAACTGCCTATTCATATCCTTTAACCAATTATCAGGCAATAACTCTTATTCTTAAAATTTTTTAATCAGTTCATTGGAACCCTATCAGAAGGAAAAAAAAACTGCTACAGAGATGTTCCATTCAGCTATCTGCTTCCTTTCTAATTCTTAAATGAACAGAGCTAGACAATTTATATAATAAGAGTGTAAAAACATAATTCTGGCTATATGGTAGAGCACATCTCTGATCCCTGTTACTGGAGAGGGTGAGACTAGTAGGTCACTTAAACTCAGGAATTCTGAACTGCAATAAGTTAATTGAATGTTGGAATTAAGTCCAACACCAATGTGGCAAGTTGGGGGAAGGGAGAATAGGTGTGCCAGGCTGCCTAAGGAGAAACAAAGTAACCAAGGTCAGAAGTGGAGGGGACAAAACTTTTCTATAAATCAAAAATGTTCTTTTAGCCTAGACAAGAGTAAGAGGCCCAGGCTCAACAAAGCAAAACGAAGCAAACGAAACCACTTTGAAAGATCAAAGTAAGCACTTCGATCAATGTAATGATTAATAATAATTTCAAAAGACCAATAATGAAACAAATTTCTCACACCCTGACAGAATTTTCATAGATTGAGGTTGAACAATACAATGTATTTTTTAGACATGGTCAATTTGGGGGTTTATTTTATTTGACTATGCATATTTGTTATATGAGTTTTGTTTTCTCTTACTTTTTTCCCATGATGGAGGAATGTGAGAGGGAGAGAAAACTGATTTTTATTCAATGGGGAAAGAAAATTTAAAAACATCTATCAACAAGTATTTATTAAGTACTAGGCCCTAGAGATACAAAGACAAAAGGAGCTTACATTCTAATTGTCATGGCCATACACTAGAGAAAGGATTCTTAACCTTTCTGTGTGTATGTACCTCCATTCAGAATAAGATTTCAAAACGCATACTTTTAAAAATAGGATTATTGTGGAAACCAATTATATTTAAAATGTGCTTTTTCCATACAAGTCCATAGGCCCCATGAAATCTATCCATAGATCCTTGGAGATATCCTGGACTCACGGTTAAGAGCCCTGCATTAGCAGATCTTAGAAACTTTTGGTAAAATAGAAGAATATTTCACTTGATTTCAGAATTACCAGCTATATGACTTTGGGTATGTCACATATTGTCTGCCTCGTTCCCTCACTCTGCAAAATGAGGAGGTCAGATTCCAATATCTTTACTATCCTTTCAAGCTTAAAAAAAAAGATTCATACCTTTAGAGTCCTGATATTTAAAAAAGAAGGAAAAAAACCCTACCATTATCTGTTTAAAGTTCAATGAAAGCTGCAAGGCTGCATTTCTCCTCATACTTTCTGTAGTAATGCATTATCACCTGCAAGATGCTCTCTTAAGATAGTTCTGCTTTTTGAATATCATCACAGAAAGGAACAGAAACAGAAATATAAACTGTGGTCCTATCTAACTACAATACTTCTGCTAAATAAAAAAAAAAAATCATTCCCCCCCCCCCCCGGGCAGCAACAGAATTTGCTAGTGTTTTATTTGGGATACAAATATATTCAAATGCAACTCTTTCTTTTCTCATTCAACTTAAAGCCTGTTTTCACCACTTGGAAAACTCCAAACCACAGGTACTCTGTGAAAGATAAACTTATTTCTAAAAACATTGCATTTTGTTTCTTCAGAAACCTATTATACACAATTATATGCCTTCTGTAAATATAAAGGAAATGAATATAAAGGAAAGAATGTAAAGGAAATGAATGATTACATAGAATTTTGAGGATCGAAATTAATAAAATGAAGAAATAGAAATTTCTAACAGCCCAATCTAAGATGAGGTAAACGCACAAAAAACGACAATGATTTTGGGGTCACAGGACCTTTCTATTTACTACCTATATGTCCTTGAGCAAGTCATTTAAACTCTGGGCTTCAGTTCCTCATTGATAGCAGAGTTAGGCAAGTTCCACTCCCCTGGTCATTATCCAAACCTTTAATCTTATGATTTTACATATGTAATGACTGTTTGTTATCAGAAAAAAAAACACTTATTGTAAAAGGATATTGATAATCTAATTCTTATATATAAGAATTTTGTCAACTTAAGGTTTATGTTTTTAAAAGATACAAAGAGGAATTGATTTAGAATTCAGGAGGCATGATGGAATGGAGAAAGAAAGAGCTCCTAGTGTCCTCTTATTCACATCTCTTAATTTCTCTGGATTTCAGCCCACAAACTTCAATTCGAGAAAACATCTGAAATTGTAAAGCAAGTAATATATCATAAAATGACACTGAACATGTTTCAGTGTCGTATAATGCCTTAAGCCTCTTTCATCCATGAATCCCTTTAATAAGTGACAAATACTCTAATCTCTCTCTTCACAACAAACCTTTCAGTCTGGAATTCATGAAAGAAAATTTGATCTTAGAATTAGAATGACTTTCTGGTGGCATTATTTTTTAATTTAGAACTGGAAGGGATCTCTGAAGTCATCAGGTTCAACTTTCTCATTTTTCAGATGTCAGGAAATTGAGCCCCTAGGAGGTTAAGTGGCTTGTCCAAAAGTAATAAACAGGAGAGTTATAATTTGAATTCAGGTCCTGTGGCACCAGAAGCAGTATTCACATAACTATGGAATTGGAAAATGTGCATACTAACTTGGAAGTTGGTTCAACCTTTCTGAAAAGCAATTTGGACTTAGGTTTTAAAAGGGGATTAAAATGTTCCTATCTTTTAACCTGGAGAACGAATTGGTAGGTATGTATCCTGCAAAGGTTAAAGACAGAAAGCTCCTGATTGTAGTAAAATAATCATAACAGCACTTTATGTCCTAGCAAAGAACTAGAAACAAATTAGATGGATATCACCTAGAGAATTATTTTAAAAAATGTGACACATGATAGTTATGGAATAGTATTGCATGGTAAGAGATGGCAAATATGTAGAATTCAGAGAAGCAGAGAAAAATATGTGAACTACTACAGAGTACAGTAAGCAGAACCTCTCAAACAGTATGTGTAATGCATTGGGAAGGAGGGAGGGAAGGAAGGAAGGAAGGAAGGGAGCAAGAAGAAAGCAAGAAGGAAGGAATGAAGGAAAGAAGGAAGCTTCTATTATTATTATCATTATTATATCTAATACATATATATTTAAACAGAATAAATATATTCATATGATATACATATAACAAAAATGTTATAGATCCTATATATTTAGTCTATAATTATGCATAGTATATTTATTATATTTATGTAGAATGCCCTATACAAATATAAATATGTAAAATATGTCATGTAGGTGTATTATATATATACATATGTACTTAAAAATATGCATATATATGTATATGTAATAGGAATGTGTGCAGCCTATCACAATGAAGAGCCTTAGTCTATATTCCACCAGTGTCCCTATGAAATAGAAGAATCAAATCCCAGAAATAAAATACTATCTCTTCACAAGAAAATAGGTTAATAGGAACAGCTATTTTTTGGAGGAATGTCTTGCTCATTTTCAGACACAATGTATACTCTATAATTTTGTTCCAATTTTTCTGGTTTCTAATATCAGAAACCCAGGAGATAAAAAGTCAAGAAATTATTGTGGCAACCCTGCTATTGTAATCTCTCTCCAGTGATCTCTGGATACGTTTTTGCTTCAACTTTTCCCCTATGCTGGCCTTTTCCTACCAGTGATTTGGAAATGAAATACAGCATATCTTCATAATATTTTTACAGGCACCCAAGGCTTTTGTACCTTTAATGCTGGGTAACACTGTGAGAGGGTAATATAATTTTATGGATCTTCAGCTAGCATTTTTAAAATGTGGAAATTTTATACTCAGAAAAATGTTATGGTTTGGGGGTGTTAATAACAAAGTTACACTAGATTCATGGCTAACCATGAAATTTCAGCAGTTTTTGTGCCTCCCTCCCCTCTTAATAGAAGTTGAAATTTTTCGTATGCCTCATGAGTGTTGAGGGTCTTGCTTATACAAAAAAAAAATACTCTTTAAATGGAGATTATCTGAAGTAGGAAAATTCATTCCTCTTTTGAGTGAAAAGATAGTCTCCTGAGCTAGCTAAATGAACAAAGATTTCACTATTAGCTACTTAAACTTTATTTGTTCACTGGAAAATTTTATAGGTTCTCTGAGTTTTGTTTTGCTTTTGTTTTTCAACAATGAAGGGAAAGAATTATAGAATCTAAAGTTTCAAGGACCCACAAAAATATCTATGTCAGTCTTCTCATTTTGTACATAAGAACATTTACTCACAAAGGGGTCAGGTGACTCATGCAAGATTTCACAGATGAGTCAGTCAATAAACATAGATTAATCACATATGACATGCCAGGCGCTACGCTAAGGATAGAAATACAAAAAGAACGATGTACCCTGCTCTCAAGGAGCTTACAAAAATGTAATGAAAGAAGACAAAGGAAACTGGAGAAATAAGGAGAAAGGTAACCAGGACAGAGCCATGATGGAGATGTCCAAAGTTAGCCAAGTGGGAAATGAAGAGATGGCTTGCCTGGGCACTCTCCTTAAATGAAGGTTTGGGGAGTAGCTCTTTGTTCTACCCAGAAATCAGAGGGTACTGAAAGTATTGATTAGGTGTAGTATCAAGACTGATGCAACCTTGGAGGAAAGAGAGCTCTAGTGATGAGATCCCTGGGGGCATGATAAAAAAAGTCCAAAGGATTGCAGTAAGCTGCAATAAAGATATATTATATTTATGTTATAAATATAGTATAAAGATAAATACTTGAGCTGAGATTCATGGAATCAGAAAACCTCAGAATTGGGAGGGGCCTCAGAGGTCATCTAATCCAAAAATATCTTTACATCATCATAGATAAGGGGTCTTCTAGGCTATACTTGAAAATATGTAGGGAAGGAGAACCCACTAGCTCTTGAGGCAGGAACTTCATCTATTTTGGAACAAGTTCGATTATTAGATCTTTTTCCTAATACGGTGCCTTGTGCATCATTGGCTTTTTAATAAATATTGAGTGAATGAAATAGAATTACGTCTGACTGGACCTCTGCACCTTCCATTCAGTGTTACTAAATCTGGTTTCTGGAGACAAAACAAGTCTAATATTTTGTCAATATGATAATCCTTCAAATACTTAAAGATAGCTTTCTTGCCCTGCCCCCAAGGTCTTCTAAGTGTTCTTTAAGGTAAATGGTCATAGTTCCTGTAATCAGTTCTAATAAACCATAAATTTCAATCCTCTCACCATTCAGGTAACCTTCCTATGCATGTGATCCAGGTTATCTATGCCCTTCATTAAAGTCAATGCCTAAAATGGAACACTGAGCTCTAGATGTGGTCTTAGAAAGAAGGAAGCCCCAGATAAATAAAAACTCCGTAAAACTTTTTCATGTCATCCTTTTATGATCAGCCTTCTTTACAGTACCTTGCATGTAATAGCCATTTAATAAATGTTAAACTGAATGGAGTTGATTGAATCAATAAGCAGTTGTTCCTCTAGAGACCATCAAGACCGACTGTCTTCCTCTTCCTTTAACTTCCATTCCAACACTTAAGAGAACAACAGGTTCAGAAAGTGGCTGGTGTGGTTATGGTTACACAATCCCCATACTAAAAGCAAGAGGGGACAAAATAGTCGAGAGGTAGCACAGTACAGACAAAAATATTGCTGATTTCTAGCCAAAAGTCTTGGTTTCTAATCTCAGTTCTGCTACTTGCTGTCAATATGACATTGTGCAAATCTTTTAATTTCTTTCAGCCTCAATTCCTCAATTGTAAAATTATAGATTATAGAGGCAGCCAAGTGGCACAGTGGATAGAGCACCGGCCCTGGATTCAGGAGGACCTGAGATCAAATCCAGCTTCAGACACATAACACTTACTAGCTGTGTGACCCTGGGCAAGTCAATTAACCCCATTGCCTAGCCAAATAGAGAGAGAGAGAGAGAGAGAGAGAGAGAGAGAGAGAGAGAGAGAGAGAGAGATTATATAAGATAGCATCTAAGCCCCTTCTGGCTCTAAATCTATAATGCTATTATCAATGAACAAGAATGTCCTCATCAAGTATATTTTAGGAACTTCTCTAAGGAGTACTAAATACAACTATAGTATAGTGCTACCAGGTACCAACAGAGTACTAGAGCTTACTAGATATGTTAAGCAAAAGGAGGGAGTAGACCAGTTTCTATCTCATCAAGAAAATAAACAATACATACATTGAGTAAAAAAAGGCAAATAGGAAAAAAAATAATAACAATAAAATAATAAAAATTGTTTGCAGAGCTAGTCACCAAAGAAGAGCTATATGAAGGAAATTGCTCCCTCCCCTGTCTTGCAGAAATGGGGGGAATATGGATTTTGAACATTCCATATGTCAGTTTATCAGACTTTCATATAGGTGTATGTACCTATATATGTTTTGCTAAACATTTTTCTTTTTTTCTATTATTATTACTGTTATTAGTTGCTGTTGTTGTTGTTGCTATAAAGGATACTCCTATAAGGGAATAGGGTGAAGGGGGAATTCATTGGGAAATGTAGTGATTTAAAAATAAAAGCTATCAACAAAATTTATTTTATTTTAGTTATTTTGTTAATTTTAAATTTTATTTTAAAAAAGAAAAATGTTCAGGTTCTCACTTTTCTGCCAAAATGGATTTGTGGCAGCTTAAAATCTTGTAAGAGTTAAGGCTAAGAATTAAAGGAAAATAGTCTTTATACTCAATCTGGATATTCTGAATTGTACTCTTTGGACTGAAAAATATCCCCGAAACATTCTAACATTTACCCTATTAGTTTTTCCTACTTTTTAAACATTTTTTTCCTTTTGTATAGACATATGAATTCACTCATGAAAAGTCACCAGGAGCACGAGAGATTAAGTCATTTGACTGAGGTCAATATCAATATGAGTCAGACACAGGACTAGAATCCAGGTTCTCCATACTCTGAGGTTATTTCCCTGTCATTACTCCATTCTACTTTTAATTATACATATTGTTTACATAATTCATTCCTTCTTATTCATTATTGCCATCATATTCCAGGCCTATGACTCAGATGTAAACTATTGCAATAGCATTCTCTTTTTCCCCTCAATCTATCCAGCACTCTACAACAGATTAACCTTCTGGAAATATTGTTTTGATCATATTAATCCCTTCGTTAAAAGCCTTAAGTAACTCCTAGATACTTAGGATAAAGTCCAATCTCATTATTCTGGCATTCAAGGCCCTCTTCTTTATTTCTCACTATTTTCTACTGTTCTTTGTCATGCTACTCTTGAAATTATCTCTAAGACATTAATTTATTGTCATTTGTCTACACTAGGTCTTTGCACAGGTTATTTTTCCCTCCTGAAATTTCCTAACGCTACTTTGCCTAATGTCCTTCAAGGCTACATTCTTATCCCATATCTTCCACTCACACTTTCCTGACTACTCTAACCCAAAATATTCTCTCCCACATCTGAGCTCTAGAGCCCCTGTTGTCTCTGGTATTCATATAGCTCTTATCATATGCAATCCTATTTCTTCCAATTAGATTTTAACTTCTTTTGACTGATAAATGCTCCTTCTTTACAAATAGCAGCCACTCATGGGTACCCCACTTTCATTTTTTTTTGGTCACAGGAACTTTTTCCACCTGTTGTTCATGCCATTTCTGAAGACACTCAGATTTCCCATCCACTTTGATGTTTTCTAAGTAGTCTGGAGAACTTTTCCCCTCCTCATGTCTCCTACAGCCCTGAAACCTTGTTGCTAATGCTGTGTCCTGGGGAAAGTCAGGGTGGATTATAGGAGGGAAGGTTTCAGATCCTCCTGCTAAGTTTACACCGATACTTAAAACATATTAATAGAGCCCTAAGTTGAAACTTGGCATGGGTTTTATATGAAAAAAATCATAGATTATGGTTAAATTCTACAGTATTATTAGCCTAATGTTCAAGTACATGGTAAGTTGGACTTTAAAATGAAGGGATTAACTAAGTCATGCCTAAGATCAGTTCTAATTCTATTCTTTTGTTTTTATTCCAGGAATAAACTTTCGTGAACTAACCTGGGAAGATTCTCTCATTTATAGCATCTATAAAAATTAATCACAATTAAATTTTAAAATAGCATTTATTTGTAAGATGGGGAGAATCTGTATTTGTATATTCTGCAATGCTATGCAAGTGCTAATCCCTTCATAAATATCTATTAATTAATTAATTAAAGCAATTAAAAACTAAAGAAATTGGTCTTTCTGCCACCTTCTCCATAAAAAATAAAAGTGGCTTGAAAGACAAAGATATTCAGATTTCAGTTGTGAAGATTAGCTAAGTGACAGCTCTTCTACAGCTATCATATAACAAATATGCAATTACAGGCAAAGCATATTAATAAAAATTCTCTATTAAAATCAAGGTCACATTTGTCAGGAAATATTCAGAAAAAAAGAGGTTCACAGCCACTTCCTATAAAGAAAGAGGATTTTGTGTAACTTTTTAGAGTTACCTCTGGAATGGGCTTAATTTTAATACTTTCATGGTAAGGAGAATAACCAGGGTACTTGGCATGACTTTTGCAGGGTCACACAGGTTAGTAAATGCCATAGGCAGGATTCAAACCTAGATGTTCTTTCTTCAACTTCCAGCACTCTATATACTATATCATAATGCCTAAGAAAAACTTTATGTGATAGTTTTTAGAAAAAAGACAGGGATATCTTCCTCCCAACAACACTGTTAAGTATATCGTATAAGTATTATCCCCATCTTCCAAATGTGGAAACCAAATCCATGAGAGTTTTCCTGGTATGACACAGCCAATAAATGTCTGAAGAAGGATTTGGATCCAGATCGACTGACTTTAAATCTAGAGTCCACTATATTGTACTGTAGTAACCCACTCATAGTAATAGTGATAAGTACAAAGTTGTCATTTCATCTGAAAGTTTCCTTAGTAGGCTCTGAGTTAGACTTGGCTTAGGAAAATCATTTAGATCCAGTGTGCCCCAATAGGAAAAACTGAAAATCTCCTTTGGGGTGTTCTGGAATAAAAGATGCTATTTTGATCCGATGGCTTGATAGTAGCAAGATCAGGTGTAACTGGTTTAGAAATGAACATGGGTCATGGTCAGTCTGAAAATATTTACTTATTCTGGAAATTCATACTTTTTAATATGTATATCTAATTACCTTATTGTCTTTTACTATTTATGAATATGGACACTGTTTCTCTTGTAAATAAACCCTAGAAAATGAACTTCGATCGTCTAGCTCATGGAGAGACAAATGTAGAAAAGAAAAGTGGTACTAAGAGCAGACATATAAAAGTTGAAAGCAGCAGAGAAGGAAAGACATTTAATTAGGGCCCAACGTAGAAGATCAATGAAGTCTGAGACTAGAAGAGTCAAAGGATAATGATACAGTATTTAGAGTCTGATGTTCAATTATTTAGGAAAATTAGTACATAATGAAAGTTAAAAGCATTAACAATTGAAAATAAAGTCAATTATCTTGAGTTCAAGATAAGAAGCTAATATACCATGGGCAGTTGACCTTAGAGACAATAAGTACCAAACCTAAGGATATTTTATTTAATATTTTTTTCATTCCCAATCTCCATATTTAATTTTTCAGCTTCAGTCACTTTTTTTTAAAGACAATTGGGGTAAAGTGATTTGCCCAGGGTCACTCAGCTAGTAACTGTCAAGTGTTTGGTCTGAGGCCAGATTTGAACTCAGGTCCTCCCGACTTCAGGGCTGGTGCACTATCCACTGTGCCACCTAGCTACCCCCAGGTTTAGTCATTTTTTATTAATTTATTTTGACTTATCAACAATCCTTTCCATAAGCTTTTGAGTTTTAAATTTTTCTCCTGCCCCCTCCCTTCCTCCCTTCCCAAGATGGCCCACTAGCTGATATAGGCTATACATATACATTCCTATTAAACATATTTTCACATTAGTGATGTAGTAAACAACAATTAGAACCAATAGGAGGAACCACCAGAAAGAGGAAACAAAAAGCAACAGAAGAAAATAAAATAGGAAATAGTATGCTTCGATCTGCATTCAAACTCCATAGTTCTTTCTTTGTATATGGATAACATTTTCCATCATGAGGCCTTTGGAGATGTCTTAGATCCTTATACTGCTGAGAAGGGTTAAGTCTATCAATATTAATCATCATACAATGTGGCTGTTATTGTGTACAATGTTCTCCTGGTTCTATTCACTTTACTCAGCATCACTCCATACAAGTCTTTCCAGGTTTTTCTGAAGTCACCCTGCTCATCATTTCTTATAGCACAATAGTATTCCATTGCATTCATATACCACAACTTGTTCAGCCATTCCCAAATTTATGGGCATTCCCTCAATTTCCAATTCTTTGCCAACATAAAAAGAGCTGCTATAAATATTTTTTGTACAGGTGGGTCCTTTTCCCATTTGTATGATCTCTTTGGGATATAGCCCTAGAAATGCTATTGTTAGGTCAAAGGGTATGCACATTTTTATAGCCCTTTTGGCATAGTTCCAAACTGTTCTCCAAAATGGTTGGATCATTTCACAACTCCAGCAACAATGCATTAGTGTTCCAATTTTCTCCAACATTTATCATTTTCCTGTTTTGTTATGTTGGCCAATCTGATAGGTGTGATGTGGTACCTCAGAGTTGTTTTGATTTGCATTTCTCTACTCAACAATGATTTAGAACATTTTTTTTATATGACTATAGATGCCTTTAATTTCTTCATCTGAGAACAGCCTGCTCTTTGCAGGTTTAGTCACTTAAGCCCAAACAGTCATGATCATTTCAAAGTCAGATATTTCCCAGCTCAATATATTCAAGCTATTCTACACAGCAGAGGCCAGATATCTATATCTATATATGCATATATACAATGTGTATATATGTATGTACTGCACGTGTTATTCTACAAATTTCTATTTATTATATAACTATTTATTTTTAAAGGTGTATCTGAATATTTTTTCTACAGCTGCTGATTATATTAAATAAATGGCCTCTAGAGTGGGAATTAAGTGGTGGCTATTGCCTTTATTAATATCATTGTATTTTTTTCCCTTCATTATATCCTGCTTTCCTTCCTACCAGTACAAACCCCCTACCAATTTAAGATATTCCAAACTCTGATAAGTTTTGTTCTTGTTGCTTTTCTTCTCTCACTGGCCCATTGTATTATCAGTGTAACCTTAACTCAGTTATTTAGGGGCCGATAAGAAATGTATAATAGCTTAAGATCATTTATCATCATAAGCTTCATACAGGAAATTATTCATTTAGTGAAAAGTTGTTACATATAAAATCAGGACAGATTTGCTGCAGATTCCCAAGTTCCCTGTCACTAACAGGCTCTCCTGACAGTCTACAAGATACCTTTCAGGAAATCAAGAGATATGACAATAATGTGAAGGAAACAGCACTCACTGGATTTGGACTCTGACTACCTATGTCTAAGTCCTCATTTTGCCACTAGTTTTGTGATTCTGAACAGGGCTTCTCACCTCTTTAATTGGGCCTCAGTTTCCTCATAGGGACAGTAGATCATAGTAGATAGAGTAAAAACTTTAGGAAGATCTGAATTCATATCCTGCCTAATACTGACTAGCTCTATGGTCTTTGGCAAGATGGCTAGCTTTTATGAGCATCACTTTCTTCATTCATAAAACAGTTATGATAATACTTGTAGTCCCTACCATAAAGAGTTGATATTCAGTGCAACTGAGACACACACACACACACACACACACACACACACACACACACACACACATACACAAATAACTAAATGAATCTGTGATCTCATTTAGCTTGATGTTTCTTCTAACCACACAAATCAAAATCCAACCTGCACTACTCTTCACTATACCTTTCTCTAAGTTCACCACTAGGGTCCATCATATGTATAAGGATATTCCCCAATTTATCTTTAGATTGAGAGGATACTTAACATATTGCTTTGCACACAGTAGGCATAGTCGGCACTAAATGAATGATCACAGATTAATTGATTGATATTGGCTACCCTCACTCTTACCATATGAACAGCCATTTTCCTTGTCAATTATCTAATTCTTTGATGGCCTGTTTTATTTTGGTCCTTGTTTATGATTCCTTATTTATTGTTTGTATCAAATAAGTATATAAAGCTACATACCAATGTCATTTATTATCAAGATAGTTAACTTTTGAAGGAAGGATGTGGAATTAATTTTAGAGGGGAGACAAGGGTGGCCAACCTTCTTCCCCTCCCAGGTGTACTTCTGAATTTTCAGACTTAAACTCTATTACATCATCAGTTTCACCCTGAAAACTTCCTCAGTACCTGGAACGCCTTCATCCTGAAAAATCCCTACACTGTGCCAGGGGCCCTTCTTCCATTGTTGAGTTTCTCTTCAGGCCTCCATTTGGGGGAGGGGTCTAGACCATCTAACTTTCATTTCCCTGCTGGCTATGCTTCTGGCTTTTAGGACTTCAATACCATGCTTCATGCCAGGCACCTTCATACCAACCCTCCTTCCCTTTTTTATGGTAGCCTTCCCATTAGAATGTAAGCTCCTTGAGAGCAGAGATTGTCTTTATTTTTGCTTTTAGTTATATCCTCAATGTAGTAAGTACTTAATAAAAATGTTTTATATAAATATAAAGTTTTTATGTAAATAAAAATGTAAATAATCTTAATAGATATTTGTTGCAATGCCTTGCTTTAAAAATCACTCATCTCCCACTATACTATAAAATCCTAGGATTAAATAATAAAGTTAATTATAGAGAAACATGAAACAGTATTAGCAATCAAGTACTGGTTGAGAACCAGGGAAGAAACAGAACCAGGAATACTTGGTGGAATTTGTGATTCTGGATTGTCAGTCAATATCTTTCATAATTTTATTTGTTTTATTTTAAGTTTGTGAAATAAAACAAGTATTTACATAACATAGTAGAATAATAGAAAGATAATTATACATGAAACAGAAAATATACTATATACAACTTGCTATTCCTTTAAACATATAATAAATTTATCATGCAATTTTTCCTCTTTTTCCTTCCTTCTCCCACCCACCATAGAGATGGCTACCATTAGACACAAGTGTGTGTGTGTGAAATCATTCTATACATATTTCTATTTAACAATTTTTTCTCTGGATTCAGATAGCATTTTCCTTCATATGTCCTTTGTAGTTAATTAGGGTATTTATAATAGTCTGAAGTACCCAAACTGCTGGCCCTAACCTCCTGCTTCTTCTCCTGGCAGGAATTAAAGTCTTCTTTAGAGAAGGAAAGGGGCAAAGAGAATAATAAATATCTATTCTGCCTCCTCTTGAGCCACACAGACATGTATACACACACACACACACACACACACACACACACACACACACACACACATTCTACAAGTCGAGGACAGTCCTTGCTACATCAAAACTCTAGTAGCCTGATGTAAAGGTGAACTTGAAAAATGATAGAGAAGATGATAGAGAAGAAAGTGGGACTTTATTGTTTTAACATATAATTGAACAAATTCTATTATAAAATATATTACTCCTTTTTATTTTTATTCCAAGAACTATTGATAATGATATGGGCACATTAGTGCAGCTGAATTTATTTCTGCTTATTTGTAATTATCTCAAAGAAATTATGCTCATTGTTAAAAGTTATTTATTGCAATATTCTATTTTTCACAATCAATCCAATTTGCCCAGCTACCTGGATTACTTGGATTAAGCACACAAGTTAAATTAAGGTATTTTTAAAAGATATATTTAAAGGAGTCTTTCAGAATTGACTTTTTTTTAAAGTTCTGTTCAGTTTCAATAAAGACTAAAATAATTAGCACTCTTGCTGTCTCCTACAGTTTTGTATATTGGTTGGCTGCACGTACGCCTCAATTGTTGAATGACCTCCCACTGCATTTACTTTGAATGTTGTGCTGACAGCTTTAACCAACCATAAAATGTTGCAGTCAAAAAGCTTACTGAAACTTTCTGACCATTCTGTGCAGGCATTCAATATTGCCATGAACTACAAGCTCAGTGTTCAACATTTACTCCTCCCCTGCACTGACTCCACAAAGGCTTTCCAAATTAAATTGAACTGGACAGGAAAAAACAACAGCAACAACAACACTTCTGGATTGCCATTAATTAAATTTCATTCTCCTCAAGAAAGGAAATTTGAAACTCAAAAGGAAACAACAAGAGGGGAAATGCTGAAAAAAATTAGGCCAGGAATTCTCATCCACCCAAATGAAAACAACAAAATGCTTGATCCCTCAAGAGCAGAACATACTCCAGTTGATACCCTATGAACTAGGGGGAGAAATCTTTAGGAGAAGAGATAGCAACAAAAGACAAGTGAAAAAAAATCCATTTTATTTTGCTTCCAAAAGGTAGGGTGGTTAAGTGTGCTTGACTCTGGATACCTTTGTGTAATCTCTGTCTCCACATAACAGGCTCTTCACTGATGTAGATTGCTTAATGAAATCCATCAGACTTTCAAACTGCTATATTTTAACAAGATATTTTTTGTAGACCCCTGCACTTTAGTGATGCCAGTGCCAATGGGTAGGTAGCAAAGGACTCACTCCTTGGCAGGTGTGTTCATAATGAGTAGTGCTTCCATTTTCCTCACCGAGCTTGTTCATGCAAATGTCTTCCTCTTATTTTCACCTTAATCTTCCTTAAATATTGCCAGTCAGTGACTGACAGAACATGATTTAGGTGGGATATAATATTGTTGGGATTTTTCATTATTTTCATAGGAGCATAGATTGAGACCTGAAAAGTAACTTAGAGGCCATCTAATTCAGACCCTTATTTTACAGGAGAACAAACTGAGGCCCAGTGATTTATCCAAGGCTACAAATATAAATAAGTGGCAAAAGTGTGATTTGAGCCTGAATTCTAATTCTAAATCCATCATTCTTTTCCTACTATATCATACTCCTCAGTTTTAAGCTTTCTTAGACGCTGCATATCATTACAGTGTGGATCTCAGAATTACAGCCATCCAACTTTTAATTATTTTCAAGATCAGTTGATCCGAGATAGACTATCACAGCAACATAATTTGATATTTTCTCTGACTGTACCACACCTTTGAATCCTCCACTTCCACATGCTTTTTTCAGATCTTAGAGTTCATCTTTGCTGTTCTGTACATCTATTCCCATCCTGAACTCATAGCTGAAAAAGTGCTGGACATGGACTCAGGAAACTATGTGTCTCTGACACAAGTTATGTGATATAAGCTAATCACTTAAACCGTCTGCCCTGCTCCCCCCCCCCCCCCCCCCCCCCCCCCGCCAAGCTCCACCATGGAGCTTCAGTTTCCTTGTTTGGCAAATGTTGATCATATTTACACTACCTCAAAGGAATATTATAAAAGGAGAGTTTGTCAACAAAAAAGACACTATAGAAATAAGATTTATCAATTCCACCCTGCTTTAGAATTCCTTCCCCTTATTCTCCTATTGTTCTCACTGAACTATCCTAAACTGTGGGTAAACTGTGTCATCTACTTCCCTCCCCTTAATCCTTGCACTGTACAGATGAACAATTGTGAAGAAACAGTGGGTAACAAATTGTCCTCACCATATACAAATTCATGCTTTGTAGCCACATCCTAATCATAGTTAATATAAGCCAGTGTTGCTGTTGATCTCTCATGATTTCTTGTTACACAATGAAAATCACCTTTTTCTCTATTTTCCAACCTACAGGGGCCATTCACCATAAGCATAAAAAAACTTCATTGAGAGATGAAAATCTCACATCATGCTTCAGGGCAATGAAAGACCACCAAGCAGAAGCATACTTGACTAGCACCATTCTAAATTCATATGAAACAGCACTATGTAAACCCTAAAATACCATGTAAGTGGCAACTATTGCTTTTGATACATTTCTCACCTTGCTACCATACAACAATCCTACCTAGCAATAGATAATGGGACGTATCTCAGTCCCCCAAAAGTAAATCCTTCACCTAGATTCTAGATCTCATTACTTATTTTTATTATTATATCATCATCATCATCATCATCATCATCATCATCATCATCATCGTTCTTGTTGTTGTTGTTATCATTATTTATTCTCCTGTATATGCTCTTATTAAGGAAAATCCTCATAGATTTAAAGTTGGAAAGGAAATTAGAGGTCATGGAGTACAACCCTTCTATTTTGCGGTTGAGAAAATTGAAGCCCAGAGAGGCTAGGTTAATTTTTACCATTATTTGTTCCTGTTGCCATCTCCTTCCTTTCAAAAATTCAAAAACTAAAAATAAAAGAAATCCATACATGTATAAAACTTTGTGTAATGAGAGAGACGGAGACATGAACAAATAGATACAGAGACACCAAGACAGAGAGAGGGAGAAAGAAAAAAAAAACAATGAGTTAAGAATTGGTTTAGATGTCAGCATGGTGCCATCCTGTCTTAGAACAATAATAAAAGGTTTGTACTTCTGTTCAAACTATTTATTGTTCTTCCATTTTTCTTTCAAAAGAGTTCTAGTTTCATTTTTGCATCTCTGCCTTTATTTCTTCCAGCTACCATTGGAGTCTTTCTTTTCTGAACTCCTACATGTACTTGTTATAAAAGTTCTTGGGAAGTCAAGAAGAAGAAGTATTCAAGAAATTTATTAAGGCCATTTCCTATGTAATTAAAATATGTTCCCTATCTGTAGCTTAAAGGGCTTATACCCGTCCTTAGGGAGATGTGGCTATGAGAAGAGGGTACAGTCTGGCAAATATCTGCTGTTAAGAACTCCTGGAACCTGTAAGGGTAAAGGATATAAAGTTGTGTCCTGGAAGGTACATGAAGATGCAGGTATTTGCAGGTTCTTTTTCTTCTTCTTTCTTCTTCCCCTTCCTTCTCCCCTTCCCCTCTCTCTTCCCCTTTCCCCTTCCCCATTCCCCTTTCCCTTCCTCTTCCCCCTTCCCCTTCCCCTTCTTCTTCCTCCTCCTCCTCTTCCTCTGCCTCTTCTTCTTCTTCTTCTTCTTCTTCTTCTTCTTCTTCTTCTTCTTCTTCTTCTTCTTCTTCTTCTTCTTCTTCTTCTTCTTCTTCTTTTCTTCCTCCTCCTCCTCCTTTTCAAAGTGAAACAAATAAACTCAGATCATCCTGACTCCAAGTCCCATATGTTTCTCTCATTCTCTTGCAGTATAGTATTTCTTTAAAATTCTAGGATCTTTTCTTTAAAGACTCATGTCCTCAACATACCTTCTAGTTTTCCTGTGAGCATTTTTCTAACTACCCCTCTCAAAATAGTGCATGTCTTTCCATTTATTTGGAACACTGTTATGATGTGACTGAGATTGGCTTAGAGTAGGGGACTAAGCTTATACACAATCAGTCACCATTTTGTGACCCATTAACTATAGGCCTGAATTTAAGTTTCACACACTAAAATCTTGTCCCAAGAAACATGAATTCCTTTCAGCTACCAGGATTGGGGAAAGAAGAACATTAATCCCCTGTTACTCATATACATATATGTATGTATGTATATATGCATATATATGTGTGTGTGTGTCTCTGTGTCTCTGTGTATGTTATTCTAGGCATTAGCACCTTGTGCTTTGAACTTAGTTGCCTGTTCTCTGACTCCCATTTCTACTCTGTCATCATTTGTCTGTATCACAGAATCCATGATTCTCATTTAGAAGAGACTTTCACAACTGATTTTTTTTAACCCACACCTTACCAAGATTTGTATAATATTTTTGAAAATGATTCTCTAGGTTGTGTTTGATGACCTCCAATGCAAAGAAAATATTATGTCTCAGGCCAATGTTTTCTATATTAAAACATAACTAGTTGCTGTTTTTTTCCTCTTTCCTTAACCTCGCTCATATCTCCCTCCACATCTTTAGATAGTCTTCTGCTGGATATGCTTCCAGTGACATTTTCTCCTTAAGGCTTACTGAATATTCAGGATTATTTGCATATACTTTATGCAAGTTGCTGGTAGCATGATGGGAGTCGAAAGCAATTTCTTCACCTCAACATAAATATATATATTGAACTTAGAGGAATTCCCATTGCATGAACGAGTAGGAGAGGATGTGAATTATAAAATATATCTTGCCTGGAGGAGTATGTGTTCTCTTCTTTGCTGTTTGGATGAAACTTTGGAGGTATACAGCAAAAGAGCTGAAACTCTGTCTAATAGAGGTAATTTGATAAATGACACTGCTTTAAAGAAGTTCTAGTAGCTAAAGCCAGTTCTAGCATTTCAATGGTTCAAAGCAATTCAGTATGGTACGGCAATTGTAAGTCTGTGAAGAAACAGGAAGCAACATCTTCTCAGGGACAGAGCAAAAGAAGCAGGCTGGAGCATAGTTTGTTGCTGGAAGATGGAAATATAAGAAATGTTTTGAATATAAGAAGTGTTTTAGCTAGGAGTTACCTTTAAGAGTATGGGTTTCCTAGGGAAGTGCCTGCCATGGAAAAATGTGAGATCTTAGAGCCTTTTGTATGTGAGGGATCTCCCCTCCTAACCTATTTTATTTTTGTGCGCTAATTAAAAGTTTTGCTATATGACTTGTAGTTCCTAGTATGAGTATGTTGATAGTGTACCCAATGGGAACTCAAATTAGACTTATGTAGTTATGATCCCAAATACCTTATATTAAATTTGGAGGTAAGGGTAACAACGCATGCTTCATTAAAATATAGAACCCCAAAGTGAACCAAGTACTTCAACTGTAGTCCTATTTGTGAAGGGTGTAATGGGAGTATTGCTGCCTTTATTCTGTAATATAACCTCTCTAGTTATATCCTAGAATAGTATTAGTTATTCCTGACTGTTTTAGCACACTATAGAATCATACTTAGTTTGTAAACTACTGAAACTCCAGATATTTTTTTCCATCGGAACACTTGTTTAGCCATATTTCCCCTACCCTATACTTAAGAAGTTGAATTTCTAAAGCCAAATATAGAAATGTATATTTGTCCCCAATTAAATTTTACCTTATTGCACTAGGTCTATAATTCTAAATTGTCAAGATCTTTTTGGATGCTTATTCTGATAACCAATATATTAGTTACAAGTGTGTTCATTCAAACATTAAACTCTCTACAAATTTAACAAGCTCACCTTCTGTGTCATAGGCTAAGTCATTTATTAAAATGTTAAACAGTACAGAACCAACGGTAGCTCTCTATATCTGCATTAATAATAGTAACAATAATAACTCACATGTATATAGTGCTTTAAGGTTGTCAAAATGTTTTAGAGTGGTTATTTCAATTGATCCTCACAACAATCTTGTCAAGTAAGTGCTGATATTATTCCTATTTTACTTTTAAGGAAATTGAGGCATGGAGACATTAAGTGGCTAATCCAGGGTCACATAACTAATAAGTGTTTCAAGCAGAATTTGAATATAGGTCTTCTGGACTCACTATACCATTTAGTTGCTCCCTTCTTCTATGTTGATATTGACCTATTATTGATGACTCTTTGAGCCTGGACATTCAACTAGTTTTCAATTCACCTAACTTTTATCATATTTTAACCTACATGCCCATCTTTTCCACAAGTATAACATGAAAGATAACTTTGCTGAACTCTGAATAGGTTTATAACTTTCCTCAATCTCTCATCTGAGTTAATGTGTCAAAAAATAGTTATTGTTATTATTTGTTATTGATGATGCTGTGTTACCTTTTAGTGAACATTGCTTTCCTTTCATAAATAATCACTTTAAGAATATATTATAAGATTTTTGCAAGATATAAACATAAAGCACATTGACCTGTAATTCACGCAACCCATTCCCTTTTTAATTGGCACCATATTTCCCCCCCCCAACCCAGGGGAACTACACCAGATTTTCTTACTGTATCAGTTTCCACACACAAAGTTTCACATTTGCCAATCACACCTGCCAACTTTTTCAATACCATACAATGTGGTTTTTCAAGTCTCTAAATTACTATTGATAAGAGAAATGCAAATGAAAACAACTCTGAGATAGATTAATAAGACAGAAAAGGAAAATGATAAATGTTAGAGAAGATGTGGGAAAATTGGGACACTAATGCATTGTTGGTGGAGTTGTGAACTGATCCAACCATTCTGTAGAGATATTTGGAAATATGACCAAAAGGCTATAAAATCATGCATACCCTTTTACCCAGCAATAGCACTTCTAGGGCTTTATCCCAAAGACATCATAGAAATGGAAAAGGACCCACATATACAAATAGCTATAGCAGCTCTTTTTGTGGTGGCAAAGAATTGGAGATTGAGGGGATGCCCATCAATTGGAGAATGACTGAACAAGTTGTGGCATATGAATGTAATGGAATACTATTGTGCTATAAGAATAATAAGCAGGTGGATTGCAAAATAACCTAGAAAGACTTACGTGAATTGATGCTGAGTGAAGTGAGTAAAATCAGGAGAATATTGTACACAGTTACAACAATATGATTCGCTTAGCTCTTCTCAGCAATACAAGGATCTAAGACAATTCCAAAAGACCTATGATGGAAAATGCTATTCACATCTAGAGAAAGAACTATAGAGTATGAATGCAGATCACATATATATTTTCACTTTTTTTGGTGATTTTTCCCTTTCGTTCTGTTTCTTCTTTCACAACATGACTAACATGGAAATATGTTTAACATGATTGCACACTCATTACCTATATCAGATTGCTTGCCATCTTGGAGGGGGTGGAGGGCAGGAAAGGGAAGAAGAGGGAGGGAAAGAGAAAATTAGGAACTCATAATCTTATAAAACTGAATGTTGAAACCTATCTTTACATGTCATTGGAAAAAAATGAAATATTACTAAAAAAAATAATGTTTTTTTCTTGACTTAGGGAATTGGATTTATTGAGGGCGTGGGCAGATACTCTATACCATTGCCTTATTGATCTTAAAACATAAGACATAATAAGCTCCCTCATTTGTTCTTTTGGTCTAACACACAACTAGATGAACACGTGCCCCAGACCTCTAAGACTGTTAGATTTAGAAATTCTTGGTAGGTAATCTCAGAGTTCATTATGCAACTTTACCTTAAAGATCTTCAGCACATCTATCTCATCCCATCCCAAAATGGCTCTTAGATATTGAAATCCATTCATATGTTCCAGCAAGCATGTTGTATCCTGTCTGATGTTTGTCATCAAAGCTTCAAAAAGCTATATTTTGTGAAAGTAAAAAAATAACGTCCTGAACTATAGAATGATACATTCAGAGCTTGAAGGAAACTTGGAATTACTGTAGTAGTACTGTAGTCTAGCCCTTTCATTTTACAATTGTGGAAAGAGTTCTATGGAAGTAAATGAATTACCCAAAATGATATTCAGAAATAAATAACAGTCAAGATTTTAAACAATACATGTTCTTTAAATATTCCATATCTGCCCCATATGCTCTCCATGTCCTCTCATATTCTGTTTAGTGTTTATTCCAGTTTCCCTATATGCCCCTCCCATACAATCCTTCCACAGCGTATAAACACAAACACACACAAACTAGCTACCTGAAATTGTCCCTGTACATTCCCTACACACCTCAATACTGTTGGTATCAGTCACTGACAAATGAAAGTTCAAAGTGGTCAGATAGCTCAATGAAAACAAAGGAAACAAATCAAACTTTCCTGTGACATTTTTCCCTGGTTCCAGGAAAATTCCTCTCAGTGATACAACTGCTGTGAGAATAAGTACTTTCTATGCACCATCACCATATTGCCATCTGTAAATCATAGACTTGGCAGAGTTTATAAGCTCCCTGGGAAACCTTGACTCCCAGGTTGCTGGTGGCCCACAAAGAAAATGACTCTAGGTAATAATATCATAGGAGTTCTGGAGAGAAGATTTAAGAAAAAAAACTTCAAGGCCTTCGGTTTTGTACATCCTCAGCTACCCTCCTGACTTCTCTGCCAGTGATGCAAAGTAAAATCAAGAAGCATAAGCTAAAGTTGGAGATTGCTATGGTAGCATTTTCAAGCAAGACAAACTGGATCGGGATGCTGGAGGGTCTCAAACAGAAAGCTTGGGCTACTTTTCCGATGCACTCTAAGGATTTATAGGCCTGGTGATCCCACCTCTTTTGTGAGGGCATGGGCATATACTTTGGACAATGCCACAGTAAGGGCCAGTAATGTCAGGGGTTAAAAAAATTGGATAAGACACAGCCTTGTCCTGGAGGACCTCATAGAATAGTAGGAGATAAGGCATGTGCACATATACCACTACTATAAAACAGTACAGAAGTATATGAAATGGGGAGGAACAGTATTAAAGCAATTATCAAATTTTTCATGATTTCTCATAATGTAACTGCAAATATCTGCCTAATGCATGGAATGCTGCTTTTAAAGAAGAAGAGACATGATCTTTGAGTAGGAAGAAGATTGAATTTGTCGTCACAGGACCTGAGTTTGATTTCAAATCCTGCTTCTGCCACTTACTACCTGAGTGATCCTTGGCAATCCATTTATCTTGTTTGGTTCCTAGGTTCCTCATCTTTAAAGTGAAGGAATTGGACTAGATGACCTTTAAGATCCCTTCCTCTATTATAAGATAAGTTCCTTGAGAATAGGGATTGTTTTATTCTTTTTTAATTGTAGCCTAATAGAGCAATTTGCAGTGAACAGAGACCTTACTCTGGAGTTAGGAAAATCTGGGTTCAAGTCTTACCTCTCTCACATATGAATAGAATACCTCTGGTCAAATCATTTAAACTCTTGGCACCCATGAAAACTCTATGACTGTACGATGCAAAGAAGTTTTTGACCAGCACTGGTAGAAGGAGTTTTCTCATCTGCAAGTTCCCTATTTTAATGAAATCATAGGTCCAGTTATTAACATTACCAACATTCTTAATGCCTCCTGTCCCATCACTCCATCTATTGTGCCATCTAGCTGCCTACCTTACACATATTTGGCACTCAATAAATTCATGCTGTTTTATCCATAAGATCCTAGTCTATGACATATGTGCTGAACCAAGCTATCGGGGTCTCCAGAAGACCTTTGCTTACTTGAAAACTCTCAATGCTTCACTTAGATCTCCCCTCTCACTTCTTTACTGTTAAGCTTGGGGAAAAACCAAAGGTTTCTCTTCTGGTTGACCAAACCTATTTTTTTTTCCCTAGAAACTACTAAGATATCTAAGGAAATTCCCTGGAAGTAATTGCGTAAAGCTCCTCCTCTATAGCTTTTGCATGGAATCATTGTGTCATAGGTTTAAACCTAAATGGAACCATAGAAGTCAATGAGTCAATCACCTCATTTTGCAAGTGAGTAAACCAAGGCACTAAAAAATTAGATTCCTTTCCCAGGGTCACACAGTAAACAACCATCTGAAGCATTTTGAGTAGAAATAAATTCTACAAAAATATTTATTTCCCAACAATTTATTCTCCTCCACTAAGACACTTTCTAATTAGAAAAAATCCCAGTTTATCAATCTATTTTGCCCTCTGAGATTTAAGAGTGGTCTAAAAGTCCATTACCTATATTCACTGCCTAGGAGAAGTCCTTCTACTCACGACTAGCAAATTTTCAGAGCTGTATATTAAAGCCCTTATCTCTCACTCTCTTTTCAACACTCTATTCCCAAGTACTTACAAGTAATCTCTACTTACATTTTCCAAAGATCATTGAAATACAAATTAAACTCAAAATCTTTCAATCCAGGTATTCCTTCCCATTTCCCAAACTGATCACCCTAAAGAAATGGTCCACAACCTCAATCAAAACAACTGAGTGCTGCCCAAGCACATTAAAATGTAATTAGAAAATAGTAACAAAATAATTAAAATACAATACAACATAGATAATGCTAATTTGTGGTTTTCTAAGTCAATAGAGACCTATTTCTCTGTGAATCTGATACCACTGCTAACACTATACTGAATTGAATACTGATATCAAGAGATCATCAAATTCTGAGCTCCCCAAGCATCTCTATTTTTCTTCTCTACCCCATTTTCCCAGTCCAATCCATCCCAAGGCCTGAAAATTCTTTCTCCACAATGTCTTCAGATTTCATCCTCACTTTCTGGTTTAACAGCCACTGCCCTAATACACCTTCACAGTCTCATTCTATAATTGCTATTACAGTCTCCTAATTTGTTCCCTTGTCTACAGTTGCTTTCCATTCCAGATCATCTTTCAGGTTGCTTTTAAAACTATATCTTTACCCTCATTCTCATGATACCTAGCAAGTTGTTCAGCACATAGTGGTGCTTAATATGTTTTGATTTATTAATATGTAAATGAATCACACATTATCTGTTAATTTGGACTGGAATTTACTTCTGCAATGAGGAAAAATGGCCAAGCTTTATTACCCTGAATATCATTCAGATGTAATTAAACCAAAGAAAGCCCTATGGGAAAATATGCCAATATTTTGGGGAAAAAAGGGCCTCATTTAAGAAATGTAAGCTTAATTACCTTTTGCAAGTTCCATTCCATTCATAGACTAAGTCCTAATTATCTCCCTACCCATCAGCCAAATCTCCATGAGTTAGCACAGCACCATGTTCTTTGAGGTCTACAGTAAATTTGGTTAAAAAAAAGAAGCATCATAACAACATCCCAATCTCACTGTGTCAAAACCAGAAACTGTGTTTGCTAAGTTCCATCTTATAAGGCATAATAAGCAGATACAATCATGAATGAATGACATTAACCAGCTTCTCCCAGACAGTACTTCAGTTCCAGACCTATCTTTAGGATACAAAGATAAACAACAACAGGATTGCTTCCTCCCAAATATCTTTGCATTGGCAAGCACGGGAGCAAAGAGGAAGGCAATGTAACCCAGCAATTGAAGAATGGAATAGGGAGTGTAAAGTCCTTAGGTATATACTCAGCTCCACAAGGGATCCATTGCATGACTTGGGCCATCCCTTCACTACTTTGAAGGGCCTCCGCCTGAAAAATGATGATGGCAAGTCTCACATTGATATCACAAGAACAAAGGATATATTATATGTGAAAGCACTTCAGAAGAACAGGACTACTGTAAGACCACTTATCAGCTATCATTAGGGAATGAAAAAAATTCATATAATTGAATTTTCCAGAAACTTGCCCCTTAAAATAATTATTTTTTTTAATAATTTGTATTATATTTTCCAAAACAAATATCATTTTCTTATAGAATATATTAAACCTAACTGAACTGGAAAAGCAAAGTCAAGAAAAAGGGCATGGACTCACCCAAGTTCTCTCAGATTCCTCTCCAAACAACTTTAAATAATTCCTCAAAACAAATTCTAGAGTAGCAGAACACACAAAAGGACAGGGTGAAACAAGTTTTCAGCCCAAGACAACTTAGAAGGTCTATGGAAAGATCTGTCACACTGGGGTGAGAGTGGAGCATAGTCTAGCATAAGCTACAGCAGTGCAGGAACAGGCCTTGGGGGCAGAAGCCACTGCTTCAAAAGCTCTCTACCCACAGACAGTAAGGGAATCAGAAAATTGGTCAGAAGGAGATTATAGGGGTTACTTCGCTGGCACTGGGTGCAGGAGTCCGTTGCATTACCCATACTCAGGTATAGCTTGCAGTCCTGGGACACAGTCATAGAACAAAGAGGAACACTACCACACAGGAGCTGGTAGCCACAAGGGAGCAAGGACCCTGGTCATATTTCCAGGGTAGGAAAGATTGCTTATGATTACTCACAGGTCAGAGCATAGGACAGGACAGTAGTAAACACTTCTTCTTAGATGATACCACCTTTGAAGAACTGAAAACTTAGAGACCCCCAGAACTAACTCTGAAAACAGCTGTGCAAAAAAACTTAAGTTTGGGACAGTGCCACCTCCACCATGGGAGCATAGGTCAACTTTGACATAGAGTTAAAAAGGGGCAGCTAGGTGGCACAGTGCATAAAGCACCATCCCAGGAGTCAGGAGGACTCGAGTTCAAATCCTGCCTCAGACACTTGATACTAGCTGTGTGACCCTAGGCAACTCACATAACCCCATTGCCTAGCCCAAAAACCAAACAAAATGAAATGAAATGAAATAAACAAACAAACAAAAAACATAGAGTTAAAAGGCAAGAAACAGGCTGGAAAAATAAGCAAACAACAAAAAGACCCTGATCATAGAAAGTTATTATGGTAACAGAAAAGATTAAACATTAATTCAGAAGAAAACATCAAGTAAAACCTGCTACAAAACATCAAAGAAGAATGTGACTGGTCTCAGGGCCAAAAATAATTTTTCTAAGAACTCAAAAATGATTTTATAAATCAAATAAGAGAGATAGAGGAGAACTCGGGGAAAGAATGAAATTAAAGCAAAAAAAAATCATGAAAAAAGAGTCAATAGCTTGGGAAAGGAGATACAAAAGAATACTGAAGAAAATAATACCTTAAAAACAGAATAGGCTAAATGGTAAAAGAAGCACAAAAATCAAATTAAGAGAAGAATGCCTTGAAAAGCAGAATTGGCCAAATTTAAAAAAAAAAAAAAGATACTCAAAAGTTCACTGAAGAGAATTCCTTTAAAAGCTGAATTGGCCAAATGGAAAAGGAGGTACAAAAACTAATTAAAGAAAATAATTCTTTAAAAATTAAAATTGGGCAAGTGGAAGCTAATAACCACAGAGTCATTAAGAAGCAATCAAACAAAGTCAAAAGAATGCAAAAATAGAACAGGTGAAATATCTCGCTGAAAAATAACTGACATCAAAAATAGATCTAGGGGAGATGATTTAAAATATTGGACAACCTGAAAGCCAAGATCAAACATTTTTAAAAAAAAGAGCCTAGACATCATCTTTCAAAATTATCAAGGAAAACAGCAATGATATTTTAGAACCAGGGGTAAAACAGAAATCAAAATAATCCAATAATCACCTCTTGAAAGAGAACATAAAATGAAAACTCCCAGGAATATCATAGTCAAATTCCAGAGCTCTCAAGTGAAGGAGAAAATATTGCAAGTAGCCAGAAAGAAATGATTCAAATATTGTGGAGCCACAGTCAGGCTAACATAAGGTTTAGCAAGTTCTATACTAAAGGATTAGAGGGCTTGGAATATGATATTCTGGAGAGCAATGGAGTTAGAACTACAACCAAGAATCACTAACTGAGTGTAATCCTTTAGGAGAAAAAATGTGTATTCAGTGAAACAGAGGACTTTCAAGCACTTCTGATGAAAAGACCAGAGCTGAATAGACAATATGACTTTCAAATATAAGACTCAAGAGAAGCATAAAAAGGAAAACAAGAAAGAGAAACCATTAGAAATTCAATAATATTAAATTGCTTATATTCCTAAATGGAAAGATCATACTTGTAACTCTGAAAAACTTTCTCATTATTAAGGCAATTAGAAGGAATATACATAGAGGGCACAGGTATAAGTTGAATATGATAGGATGATATCTAAAAAAAGGTGGGAGTTAGAAGAATACACTGGGGGGTGAAAGAAAGAGGAGAATCAGTTAAACTATCTTATGTAAAAGACACATGAAAGAGTATTTGCAGTGGAGGGGAAGATGGTGACAGTAGGAGGGAGCACTTGAACTTTATTCTCGTTGCAAATGGCTTAAAGAGAGAATAACATATACACTCAGTTGGATATAGAAATCTATCTTAACCTGCAGAAAAATAGGAATGGGATGGAATAAGGGGGGGAACTAATGGAAGGGAAGGCAGAGTGTGTGAAGCAGCAGTTAGAAGTGAAATACTTTTGAGGATGGACAGGGTGAAAGGAGAGAGAGAGAAGGCTAAATGGGTGGGAGAAATAGGATGGAAGGAAATATACACTTAATATTGAACTGCAAAAAAAAATCACAGCAAGTGTCTTTGATGAAGGCCTAATTTCTCAACTATATAGAGATCTGAGTCGAATTTATTTAACAAAAAGAGCCATTCCCCGTTGATAAATAGTCAACAGTTTTCAGACAAAGTAATGAGAGAGAGAGAGAGAGAGAGAGAGAGAGAGAGAGAGAGAGAGAGAGAGAGAGATCAAATCCCCCTATGGCTGATTACAAAAATATGTCTCCTACTGTATCCCAAATCTGTCACTTCTCCATAATGGATACTATGTTTTATCACCAGTCCTCTGGAATCATGAATGGTCATTGTTTTGTGCTATAATTACCATACCTTTCAAAGTTATTTTGTTTTACTGTTATTTCTATTATACAATTGTTCTCCTGCTCATTTCATTCAGCTTGAAGGTACATCAAAATTGATGCAGAGTGAAGACGAACCAGGAAAATAATTTATACCATAACAAAAAAAATTAAGCTTTTTGCCCAGGGTCATACAATCAATATATGTTAGAGATGGTATTTGAACCCATAACTTTGGCATTAGCTTTCTATTCACTGCCACACTACCATTTAAATATAACACAATTCCACATGTCAAAGATATTTTTTAATGATAATAGATCACATTTAGATATCATTAATAAACATTTATTAACCACCTGCTATGTGCCAGGCACTGTGCTAAGTGCTGAGGATACTGAAAGAGACAAAAGATAGTCCATACCTTTAAAGAGCAGCTTACAATCTAATGGAAGAGATAACATGCCAATAATTATATGCAAAGCAAGCTATATACAGGATAGATACAAGATAATTTACAAAGTGAAGTCTCTGAAATTAAGACAGGTTGGGGAAGATTTTCTGTAGAAAGGCAAGATTTTTGTTGGGACTTGAAGGAAGCCAGGGTGGTCAATAATCAGAGCAGAGGAAGGAGAGAATTCCAAGCATAGGAGATGCTAGAGAAAATGCCCAGAGTCAAGCACCTTAAAGTTAACAAAGCATTTCTCTCATAGCATCCTTGTGAGATGGTATAAGTAGCATTAGTTACAATTTACAAATGAGCAAACTAGGTATCAGAAAAACTAATTCTATGATCATAGAGTTAGAGCCAGAATTCACATCTAGCTATATTGGTTCCAAGTCCAGTAATTTTTCAGTGACCCCATCTTGCTTTTCATTGAACTTGTGATGTCTTGCACCAAGGTCTACCTGTAAGAAATAACCCCAATTTTAATTTATTCTTAAGAAATGAATTGAAGAGGGGAGAAACATGCTCCTGAATTCAAGCAACATTCTTCTAGATGGACTTCATACTTTCTGATGTGCTCTGAGTCTCAGCTTTTCAATATATTTGCATTCCTGTATTCCATAGTTCCCTAGTTTGGGTTCAGTGAATTGAATAAATTATACAATACAGGACTCTGGGGAGCTGTGTCAGCATGGAGAAGGTTTCTAATAAAAGCATTCAGTATTGATGTGGTACTTTTTATGCTAGGAAGCAAGTATCGTAATATATTTTGCATACAATTATTTAGCTACATAAATGTATACAGCACTTTTAACCCACAGGTCTTCTGCCCCTAAAATAAATAAATAAAACTAGCTAAATTACATAACATGCTAGGTAAAAACATTGCCTATAATGTCTGTCAATGCCATTGGTTATCAGAAACAGCCCTTGCATGTAAGTTTAAGCCTATAAAAACACTTGCATGCATATACATATTTTTAAGGATGCATATCCTTCAAAATAACTACTACAGGGCTTCATTCATTACTGAAACAGGTTCATATCACAAGATTTCCTGTCCTGAAATTGCATTTCAATGTCTGACAGATCTATTACACAGTTTCTACATTTAAAGACAGAGTTTCTTAAGGGTTGGATCACAGCGTCTTTTGAGGGATTGACTAATTTACTTCATTCTCATTGTTTGATTTTTTAAACTTGCTTGCTTTTCAAAATTAGAGGGTTGCTAATTACACACACTCTTCCTTAAAAATTCAGAACCACTTGAATCATGTTAAATCAAAAGAATAATATTATTATTTATACTAATTTCGTATAGTATTTATGGTGTTTTTCTTTCTGAGTTATGGCAGAATCCGTTGTGTTCTGGTATTTTACTATTTTATATTTAAAATAACAGATAATAATAGATGGGCATCTCAAGTATCTTACTGGCACCACAAAATGTAAAAAAAAAAAAGAAGAGAAAGAGACATAAAGGAAGGTTTCCAGCATAGATGTCCTTCTTGAAATTTATAGAAGAATATAGGTAGACATACTGGATGAGAAGATATAGGTGGATTGCAATGTCTGTTGATGATAGGCTTCATCATCATTGATGAGGTCATAGAAATATTACGTAAAAAGAAAAAAAAACTTTTAAATGCACTTTTTTCTTGACCACTTCCTATATATATTTTTCATGTCTTCACCTTGTATTCAAACTTACATTGCAGTCCAATTACTTGTGTAACAGCCACTTTGGGCTCACTCTCTCAATGAACAGTGGCAATGGGAGATTGGGTGCCCAGAGGGGTGGCTGTTGATAATTCCAAAGTTGTAGAGATAACCTATAGACATCTCTCCTCCCATAAACTCACAAATCCACGTCTCAGTGATTCTTTTTCAAAATTAACTAATAGATTCAGACTTTCAGCATAAGCATTTACTGAAATGGCATAGTAAAAAGGGTAGTTACAGGGCAGCTAAGTGGCACAGTGGATAGAGCAATGGCCCTGAAGTCAGTAGGACTTGAGTTCAAATCTGGCCTCAGACCAAAAACTTGACACTAGCTGTGTGACCCTGGGCAAGTCACTTAACCGTAATTGTCAAAAAAAAAAAAAGGTAGTTAAAAAATATGTCCTCTAAAACACGGGATGCGCTTTCCCACAAATGCACTCAGACTATATGAGGAAAACAATGGTCACAGACTTAAAGTTCAATGGTAGAGAAGTCCACAGGTAGGGGATGCATGTAGCCAACTCATCTCATGATTCTAGAACAGCAGAGTTTCAATATCCTTATTTTCTCCAGAGGGTCCTCTTAGAGGTCCCTGCAGTAATGGACAAGTTATTCCAGGGCTAGCTCATTGTCTAGGAAAGAGTCTCACTAGATAGGTCAGTTGACTACTGGGCTGCTTTGCCTATTCCAGAACATAGATAAGCAGAAGATTTAGATGTGATAGCTATGGCTAAACACCTCCATCTGCAGAAATTCTAGCTTTGGACTCACTCTCTATTGGCTAGGCAAAGATTTTGGCCTTGGACTGGCCTTTTATGTCTCCTCCTTACATAGTCCCAAACCCTATTTGGCTCCATCCCTTGCTATGATCCTAACAGAGTTCAATCAGATATGATCAGTTTACTTGCACTTGGCCTCCTACAAGACCCTACATGCCAATTCTCTACCATTGGGCTTTTGTCTGTGTATTCTTTCTGTGATATATGGCTTGACCTGCTAAAGTCTTCTTCAATGGGTAGCTCTAGTCTTTGGCCAAAGGATTAGTTGTATGGTACTGTGCTCTCTGCAGCTGGAGTGTTATAATATTCTTTCCAGCTGAAATGTTACAGTTATATTTCAGCCAGGGAAAATACACCTAGTTTAGGATTGACTGAAACCTTGTTTCTTTGACTCCTTTGGAGACTTGCCTCTGATATTCTGCCCGGAAGTAGAAGTCACATTTCTCCTATATGACAATCCTAATGGTTTAAAGCCAGTTCCTTCAGTAAGATATCCCACTTTTGCTTATGGTGGTCAGTCCCAATTCAGTCAGTTACTCTTCCTTTCACATATTTTAGTGATAAGGAACAAAAATAACAATGAAGCATGTACCCGAGGAAACAGTTCATAGTATCTACTGATCTTTTCATATGCAATTGGGCTATTCAAGTCTCAGACTCTTCTTGGAATGTTCTGGAATGTTTATTTTGTACCTGAAGATGTCTCTGTCACTTTTCCCTTTATGACCTTCAGTTTCTTCTGAAATCTAACTGTTTAGAGCTTCAATCATGTCTAATTCTAAGAACTATACTGTCTATAGGGTCTTCTTGGCAAAGATAGTAGAATGATTTGCCATTTCTTCCTCTGGTGGATTAAAGTAAACAGAGGTTAAGTGACTTGCCCAGGGTCACACAGCCAGTAAGTGTATGAGGCCTGATTTGAACTCAGGTCTTCCTGACTCCAGGCCCATAGTTCTATCCACTGAGCCACCTTGATACCTCTTGACATCTTGATTTACTCTTTATATTTTTTGACTACCCTGATTTTTCCCACTTTGGTTCAGACTATATCACACATCTTATAATATACTATTATTTTTCATGACTAGGGATGATTACATTTTCTCTATTCCCAGTGTGCTATCCACTTTCATTCACTATCAAATTCTTATCCCTCTACCTAAGATACTGGTTCTGTCTCTTGCTGTGGCATATACGTAACCTAACAAGAGTGTCAACATCAACTAGGCAAGATCAATAAGTACCGAGTCAATGCAATGCCCAGGTAGCTCACTTGAACTGCATCTAGAGACAGGGACAGATACCAAGTGGCATCATGCCAAGGCAGCACAGTGCCCAAGCAGTGTAAGGGTTATAGGTAGTCCCATCCAAACCACGATAGGCAACAGGACTAAATCAGCCCTCAGACAGCCTCCTAAGAGACAGCAGGAGACAGCGCCAGATCAATACTCAAGCAATGTATAGATAGCTTTGTATATAACCTACAGCTGACCCTAGCAGGAAAAATAGCAGGTTAATGGCCAGGACAACACCCTAAACATAAAGCACCTAGGGTCTTGCTTGATGCTGGATGCTAGTACTATTAATAATACCTGATTGGTAACTCTTAGGATAATAGTGAGGGATAGAGCCAATTCTGGGTTTGGGATAAGAAGGAGAGAGAAAAAGAGGTCCAGTCCTAGTCCAAAATCTTTATATAACCAATAGGAGACTGAGCCCACACCCAGAAATTAAAGCAAGAATGTCCATTATCATCATTATTGTTCTATACAGTTCTTCAAATGCTAGATATAGCAATAAGGAAAAAAAGAAATTGAAGGAAACAGCATGAGCAAAGAGAAAACAAAAAAATTGCTTTCTCAGATGATATGATATTCTATATAGAGAACCAAAATGTGAGAAATTAAACTGAAACAATTAACTGCACTAAATTTGCAGGGCTTAAAACAGACCCATATGAATCATCATATTAAAAAAACTAGAAAGACCCAAAAAGAAACATAACATTCAAAGTAACTATAGAATGCATAAAATATTTGTTAGTTGACTTAGAGGATACAGTGACTACATAAATACAGCTTCAAAACACTCTTTAAGAAATTAAGAGGCCTAGATCCGCTTCTGGGAGCTGAGATGGGGAAGTAAAAAGGTAGTCACTCTCACCCTCCCCTTTCAACCTCTGAAAACCCAGAAAATTTCACACCAGAAAAAATCCCTGGAATAACTGAACTAGAAGAAAGATGGGGAGCAGCAGTGCAATAGCCCAGCAAACAGGTCTCCCAGTTCAGCAAAAATAAGGGAGCAGAACTACAAGGGCCCCAGGAGATAAGTACCCTGCAGCATTCATCTGAAAGGAGCTGAAGAAAACAACCTAAAGGCTTCCTAAAGCCCAGCCTTGCTGATTCCAACCCAACACCAGGGAAGCTGTCAGAACCTAAGCCTCCAACTGTGAAGAAATCCTGAAGCCCAGGTGGTAGAGCAGGCAAACACCAACACCTGGACCTCTGAGTGCCTCAGTGAGGGCAGGGGAACCGTGGAAACCAGCTCAGAAAACCACCAGGTGCCTCAGCACTCTACTGCAAAGGAATCTCCCAGTGCATTAGCAGAAATGAGGGAGACAACACTGCAGGGGCCCCAGGCAGATAAACACCCTGCAGCACCCATCTAAAAGGAGCTGAAGAAAGCTAAAGGAAAGGAAAAGCAGGCAACCTAGAATTGCCTGAAAGTTCCAGCCTTGCTGATTCCAGCCCAACATGAGGTAAGCTGCCAGAAACCTACAGCCTCCAATTGCCAGCATAAGAGGCCCAGCAACAAAGCCAGTGACCAAGACCTAGGCTCCCAACACAAGAAGCTTGGGTCAGTGCCCTCTGTTCCCCAGCAGGAGAGCTCAATCTCTTTAAAGGCCAGGGAATAAAGAAACACCATGAGTAAAAAGAAACATACCATAGATTCATATTATGAGAAGAGTGAAGATCAAGACAGAAATTCTGAAGAGGACAACATTGTCAACAAACCCACATCTGCAACAACAAAAGGGAATATGAACTGGTCTGAAGCCCAAAAAGCCTTCTTAGAAGAGCTCAAGAAGGATTTTAAAGTCAAATGAGAGAGGTAGAAGAGTCCTTCAAAAATACAATTGGCCAATTGGAAAAAAATACACTGAAGAAAACAAGTCCCTAAAAAACACAATTGGCCAATTGAAAAAAGTATACTGAAGAAAACAAGTCCCTAAAAACACAATTGGCCAATTGAAGAAGGAAGTACAAAAACTAACAGAAGAAAACAATCTGTTAAAAACTAGAATTGGACAAATGGAAACTAATGTCTCTATGAGAGAGCAAGAATCAGTCAAACAGAAACAAAAAAATGAAAAAATAATGAAAATGTAAAATACCTCATGTAAAACAACGACCTGGAAAATCGATCAGGAGAGACAATTTAAAAATTATTGGACTACCTGAAAATCATGATGAAAAAAAGAGCCTGGACAGTATCTTTCAGGAAATCATAAAGGAAAACTGCCCAGAAGTCCTAGAACCAGAAGGGAAAATAACCATAGAAAGAATCCACATCACCACCTGAAAGAGATCCCAAATTGACAATGCCAAGGAAATAATAGCAAAATTCCAAAATTACCAGATGAAAGAGAAGGTGCTGCAAGCAGCCAGAAAGAAACAATTTAAATATCATGGAACCACAGTCAGGATTACACAGGACCTTGCAGCTTCTACATTAAAAGACCAGGGCATGGAACATGATATTCCTAAGGCAAAGGAGCTTGGAATGCAGCCAAGGATCAATTACCCAGCAAAAATGAGCATCATTTTTCAAGGGAGGAGATGGATATTCAAGAAATAGGAGACTTCCAAACTTTCCTGATAAAAAGACCAGAGCTCAACAAAAAATTTGATCTTCAAGTACAGGACTCAAGAAGGACAAAAAGGTAAATGGGACAGAAAGATACAATATGTTGTTAATAAGGGGGGTGTTTAAACCCTACAAGGGAATATGACTTGCAACCCTTGAGAACTGTATTGTTATTACACCTTTAAAGGAGTATACATAAAGAGGGGATATTAGTTGACTTTGATGTAATGATAAAAAAAATCTAATCAAGTGGGTTAAATGGATCCAAATAAGTGGATCAATCTGATCTTAGAAAATGTACTGAGAAAGGAGGAGGCAGACAAGGGTAAATTACATTACAGGAAAAGACACAAAATCCTATTACAGCAGAGGGAAAGAAGGGGGGGAGCATTGTTTGAACCTTACTCTCATCAGATTTGGCTCAAGAAGGGCATAACATACAGTTAGGTATAGAAATCTAACTTGCCCTATAGGCAGTAGGAGGGAAAAGGGGAAAGAAAAGGAGAAAGGGGAGGGGGAAGAAGGGAGGGAAGAAGCAGTAAGATAAAGGGGAAGAAAAGGGAAAGGGATAATAAAAGAGGAGGGACTGAAGGAGGCGTGGTCAAAAGCAAAACACTAGTGAAGGGGGAAAGGAAAAAGGAGAAAGAAAAGCATAAATGGGGGAAAAGGATGGAGAAAAAGACACAGATAGTAATCATAACTGTGAATGTGAATGGGATGAACTCTCCCATAAAACAGAAATGATTGCAGAATGGATTAAAAACCATAATCCGTTGTTTACAGGAAACACATTTGAAAAAGAGTGACACATACAGGGTAAAGGTAAAAGGCTGGAGCAGAATATATTATGCTCAGCTGAAGTAAAAAAGCAGGGGTAGCAATCCTGATCTCAGACAAAGCAAAAGCAAAAATAGATCTAATCAAAAGAGATAAGGAAGGAAACTACATCCTGCTAAAAGGCACCATAGACAATGAAGTAATATCATTACTAAACATATATGCACCAAATGGTATAGCATCCAAACTCTTACAAGAGAAGTTCAGGGAGTTACAGGAAGAAATAGACAGCAAAACTATACTAGTGGGGGACCTGAACCTCCCCCTCTGACTAGATAAGTCTAACCACAAAATAAACAAGAAAGAAGTTAAGGAGGTGAATAGAACATTAGAAAAGTTAGGTATGATAGACCTCTGGAGAAAACTGAATGGGGATAGAAAGGAATATACTTTTTTCTTGAGTACATGGCACATACACAAAAATTGACCATGTACTAGGGCATAAAAACCTCACAATGCAGAAAGGCAGAAATATTAAATGCATCCTTTTCAGATCATGATGCAATAAAAATTATACGTAAAAAAGGGCCATGGAAAGATAGACTAAAAAATAATTGGAAACTAAATAATCTAATCCTAAAAAATGATTGGGTCAAACAACAAATCATAGAAACAATCAATAATTTCATTCAAGAGAATGACAATAATGAGACAACATACCAAAACTATGGGATGCAGAAAGCAGTTCTTAGGGGAAGTTTTATATCTCTAAATGCTTACATAAATAAAATAGAAAAAGAGGAGATTAATGAATTGGGCATACAACTAAAAAAACTAGAAAAAGAACAAATTAAAAATCCTCAACTAAACACCAAATTAGAAATATTGAAAACCAAAGGAAAAATTAAAAATTGAAATTAAGAAAACTATTGAACTAATAAATAAAACTAAGAGCTGGTTTTATGAAAAAAAAAATAAAAGATAAGCCTTTGGTTAATTTAATTAAAAAAAAAAGAAGAAAACCAAATTACTAGTATCAAGAATGAAAAGGGTGAAGCTACCACCAAGGAAGAGGAAATTAAAACAATAATTAGGAATTATTTTGCCCAACTATATGCCAACAAATTTGACAATCTTAGTGAAATGGATACATATTTACAAAAATATAAATTGCCCAGATTAACAAAGGAAGTAAAATACTTAAATAACCCCATCTCAGAAAAAGAAATTGAACAAGCCATTGATGAACTCCCTAGGAAAAAATCTCCAGGGCCAGATGGATTTACATGCAATTCTATCAAACATTTAAAGAACAATTAATTCCAATACTATATAGACTATTTGGGAAAATAGGTGAAGAAGGAGTCTTACCAAATTCTTTTTATGATACAAATATGGTGTTGATACCTAAACCAGGAAGAGTCAAAATAGAGAAAGAAAATTATAGACCAATTTCTCTAATGAATATAGATGCAAAAATTTTAAACAAAATACTAGCAAGTAGATTGCAGCAACTTATCACAAGAATAATACACTATGACCAGGTAGGATTTATACCAGGAATGCAGGGTTGGTTCAATATTAGGAAAACTATCAGCATCATTGAGCATATCAACACCAAAACCAACAGAAACCACATGATCATCTCAATAGATGCAGAAAAAGCTTTTGATAAAATACAACACCCATTCCTATTAAAACACTAGAAAGCATAGGTATGAATGAAGCCTTCCGTAAAATAATAAATAGCATCTATCTAAAACCTTCAGCAAGCATTACATGTAATACGGACAAGCTAGAAGCATTTCCAATAAGATCAGGGGTGAAACAAGGATGTCCATTATCACCACTGTTATTCAATATTGTACTGGAAATGTTAGCTTTAGCAATAAGAGAAGAAAAAGAAATTGAAGGCATTAGAATAGGCAAAGAAGAAACAAAGCTATCACTCTTTGCAGATGACATGATGATATACTTAGAGAATCCTAGAGAATCAAGTAAAAAACTACTTGAAATAATAAACAACTTTCGCAAAGTTGCAGGCTATAAAATAAACCCACATAAATCATCGGCATTTCTATATATTACCAACAAAGCCCAACAGCAAGAGATAGAAAGAGAAATGCCATATAAACTTACTGTAGACATTATAAAATATTTAGGAGTCTACCTCCTGAAACAAACCCAGGAACTCTATGAACACAATTACAAAACACTTTTCACACAAATAAAATCAGATCTAAATAATTGGAAAAACATCAGTTGCTCATGGATAGGCCAGCTAATATAATAAAAATGACAACCCTATCTAAGCTAATTTACTTATTCAGTGCCATACCAATCAAACTACCAAAAATTATTTTCATAGAGTTAGAAAAATAATAACAAGATTCATTTGGAAAAACAAAAGGTCCAGAATATCAAAGGAACTAATGAAAAGAAATGCAGGGGAAGGTGGCCTAGCAATTCCAGATCTTAAATTGTATTATAAAGCAGCAATCATCAAAACTGCTTGGTACTGGCTAAGAAATAGAGGTGGATCAGTGGAATAGGTTAAATATGCAGACACAGTAGTCAATGACTATAGTAATCTTTTTTGATAAACCCAAAGACCCAGCTTCTGGGATAAGAACCCACTCTTTAAAAAAACTGCTGGGAAAACTGGAAAAGAGTATGGCAGAAACTAGGCATAGCAAATCTCACACCATATACCAAAATAAAGTCAAAATGGGTTCATGACTTAGATATAAAGGCTGATACATAAGTAAACTGGGAGAACAAGGAATAGTTTACCTATCAGATCTATGGAGAACAGAAGAATTCATGACCAAACAGGAGATAGAGAACATTAAAAAGCAAAATGGATAATTTTGATTACATTAAATTGAAAAGTTTTTACAAACAAAGCCAATGCAACTAAGATTAGAAGGAAGGTAGAAAATTGGGAAAGAATTTTTACAACCAGTCTCTCTGATAAAGGCCTCATTTCTAAAATATATAGAGAATTAAGACAAATTTTAAGAAACAAGCCATTCCCCAATTGATAAATGGTCAAAGGATATGAACAGACAGTTCTCAGATGAAGAAATTAAAGCCATCTATAGTCATATGAAAAATGCTCTAAATCATTATTGATTAGAGAAATGCAAATCAAAACAACTCTGAGGTACCACATCACACCTATCAGATTGGCCAACATGACAAAACAGGAAAATGATAAATGTTGGAGAAGATGTGGGAAAATTGGAACACTAATGCATTGTTGATGGAGCTCTGAAATGATCCAACCATTTTGGAGAACAATTTGGAACTATGCGCAAAGGGCTTAAAATGTGCATACCCTTTGACCCAGCAATAGCACTTCTAGGGCTATATCCCAAAGAGATCATACAAATGGGAAAAGGACCCACATGTACAAAAATATTCATAGCAGCTCTTTTTGTGGTGACAAAGAATTGGAAATTGAGAGGATGCCCATCAATTGGGGAATGGCTGAGCAAGTTGTGGTATATCAATGTAATGGAATACTATTGTGCTGTAAGAAATGATGAACAGGCTGACTTCAGAAAAACCTGGAAAAACTTATATGGTCTGATGCTGAGTGAAGTGAGCAGAACCAAGAGAATGTTGTACACAATAACAGCCATTTCGTGTGATGACTAATATTGATAAACTTAACCCTTCTTAGCAATACAAGGATCTAAGACATCGCCAGAGGCCTCGTGATGGAAAATGCTATCCACATTCAAAGAAAGAACTATGGAAGCTGAATTGCTATCATTTTTTTTCTCTTCTGTTAAGTTTTGTTTCCTCTTTCAGATGATTCCTCCTATTGGTTTTACTTTTTACTTACAACTTCACTAATGTGAAAATACATGTAATAAGAATATAAATGTATAGTCTATATCAGATTGTGTGCCATCTTGGGGAGGGTGGTGGGGAAGAAAGGGGAGAAAAATTTTAAACTCAAAAGTACATGGAAGTGATTGTTAATAAATCAAAATAAATTAATAAAATTTTAAAAAAATAAAAAAATATATATGCTAAAGCGATATGGACTTAGAGATTTTCCTTTGCAAGTTAAGTAATGTTTCATTATGATGAGACCTCTGGAGGTGGTTTTGAAGTTGAAAAGTGATGTGAAGGTACAGTGATTAAAGCTGTCATCTGTCAAAAAAAAAACAGAAATTAAGAGGCCTAAATTAGTTGAATAATTATGAATTCCCCATAGGTAGGCTGTGGCAAGATAATGATAATAACAACAACAGATAAATTATTGAATGCTACCTTTGTCTGTCTAACAGAGAAGTGATGGGTTTAAGTTGCAGAATGTGACATCAGTTTCCAGGTATGAAAAATGTAAGTTGATATATACATACATACATACATACATACATACATGTGTACATACATACATATGTGTGTGTATACACACACACATATACACAGATACATACATATATATGTATCTGTGTATATATGCATGTATGTGTATATATGTATGTATATATGTATTTTTTTTTTGCCTACAGAATCTTGTTTTGTTTTTTTTTCTATTAGGAAGGGTGAGAGATGGGAGAAGGGAGGCAATAAGGCGTCCTCCCTCTCCAGCTCGCTTACCCCCCCCAAAAAAAAAGAAAAGAAAAAATAAATTGTCACTGAAGGATTTTTTAATTGTGCAGAAGAGAGTTGAAGGAAATACAAACCAATGAAACTAACATTGAAATTTTACATGTTGAATAAATGTTCTTAAAAGAAATAGCAAACTTTCTAAATAACAGAGATGAACAAATTTATGTTCTGTTCTACCTTGTGAATGACGATGCTCATTTGAATTGGTGATTGTTAATTTTGGAATAGAGTAAATAATATTAATTGTTATAGGACCATCTGGAGAAAATATCTTCTCTAGCTAAACTTTTTTTTTTTAATTTGGGTTGGCTGCCCTCCTCAGCAAAGTAGTTCTCTCTAAGATACATCTTTCTCTTGCAAAATGAAATCTCAATGTATGATCTGGAGGATCATCTTACATCTGGTTAATATCTCCTAGATGAATGATGTGGATTTGGTATCAATCACCCAATTTCATTTATAACCTTTATAAATCAATGTGTTTGGCCTTGTATCCATTTTTGGTTAGGTTTATTTCATTTTCTTTATTATTGTAGTAATCAGAATAATGTTTCTCACACAGAGCGATACATGGATCTACTCAAGGCAGAAAATACTGCTGGAGTATTGAATATATGTTCAGTGGAAGGCATTATCAGGAGGCAGATGAAGCTTTGAGAGGAGAATCAAGGAAGGGAGAAAAAGAATATGAAAACTTATTTGGTTTTTTGGTGCTTTGGATAAGAGAAGAGTTTATCACCAAAAGAGATAGAGAAGATCAGGGGAATTAAATGAATAATTTTGATTACATGAAATTTTAAAAAAAGGTCTTGCACCAACTAATATAGCCAAAATTAGAAGGAAAACAGGAAAGGGAAATTTTATAGCAAGTTTCTCTAATAAAGGCTTCATTTTTCAAATATATAAGAAATATATATATATATATACATATTTGATTATATATATTTGATGTATGGTTATATATCAAACATATAAGAAAACTGAGCCAAATTCATAAAAAAAATGGGCTGTTATTTGACAATGATAAATTGTCAAAGAACATGAAAAGTCAGTTTTCAGAAGTAGGAATCAAAACTGTCAAGTCATATAAAATGTTTTAAATCACTTTTGATTCTCTAATAAAATGGAAATTAAGACAGCTCTGATATACCAGCTCACACCTATTAGATTGGCTAACAAGGGAAAAAGAAAATGACAAACGCTGGAGGGCATGTGGAAAAACAAGGACACTACTGCACAACAGTACTTCAACCATCCTGGAGAAAAATATGGTATTATGCCTAAAGGGTTATGAAACTGTGGATACCCTTTCACTCAGCAATACATTACTTGCTCCATATTCCACAGAGATCAAAGAAAAGGGAACAAGACTTATTTGTACAAAAAAAAAATATCAATAGCAGTCCTTTTTGTGGTGGGAAAAAACTGGAAATTGAAGAACATTAATTGAAGAACTGTTGAACAAGTTGTAGTATATTATTGTGCGGGAATACTATTGTGCTATAAGAAATGACCAACAGGAACGGATTCTGAGAAGATTGCAGAGCAGGTCAGAAAATTTCAAGTTCTCAAGATTTTCCTCTACAAAAGAGATAAAATAGTGCCTCTGGGCAAACTTAGGTCCATGAAAACAAATAAGAGTAGGGGCAGAAGAGGATCCTCTTGGGATAAATGGAGAAGATCTGAAGAAAAATCCTGGACAAGACTTCCTCCCAGTGAAGTGCAAACAACTCCAAGGTAGGATCTGCTTTAAAAACAAGCGGCAAGCTGCTGAAATAACAAGCGGCTGGCCCTGGGGTAAGCTGGTTTGGGAAGCTGTAGCCCCAGCCACAGGAACTTTTACTCCTGGGACAGTGAGGGGAGTTGGGCGTCTGACCTGGGGAAGATCCAGGGAACCTCGGCTGTCAAGGAATGCCAGACCTCGCTGTGCTGTGGAGACGCGGTGGGGGCAAGAAGGAACCAGCATATGCCTGTTGAGTGTAGAAGCAGTGAGGTGCGGACACCTCTGCTATGAGCACTTACAGGAGGCTGGAGGTCTTCCTTCGAGCTCAAGGTCAGAAGGGTGAAATGAAGAGGACTAGAGGCACCATCCCCCATACTCCAGGATTTGAGGTGATTATAAAAATTAAATTATTACAAAAATATACACAGGCAAAGAAGAAAAAAAAAACCAACCATACATAGCTATTAGGGGAATAGAGAAGATTGGGGTTCATCTTCAGAGGAAGATACTGAAGCAAAAAAAAATATCCTCTTTTACCCCAGAGTAATGTCAAATGATCACCTGGAAAAAAAAAAACCTCACTAAAGAGCTTAAAAATGACTTTAAAAATCAAATGAGACTGAGGAAAAATTAAAACGAAAAATAAGAATAATACAAGAAAAACAAGACTATGAAAAGAAAGTCAACCAATTAGAAAAAGAGATACAGAATCTTAAGGAAGATAATGACTCCTTGAAAATCAGAATTTGGCAAGGGGAAGCCAGTGAAGTTATAAGAGGTGAAGAAATACATACATACATACATATATATAATGAAAAAAATAGAAGAGAATATGAAACATCTCATAATGGAAAAAAAACAGATCTAGAGAACAGACCAAAATGAGAAAACATAAGAATAATTGAATTACCTGAAAGTTCTGATCAAAAAATAATCTTGGTATAATAACGCAAGAAATAATTAAAGAAAATTGTCCTGAAACATTAGAACCAGAAAGAAAGTAGAAATAGAAAAAATCCACCAATCACCACCAGAAAGAGATCCTATGAAGAATATTGTAGTTAAAATTTGAAACCCCCAGATCAAGGACAAAATATTATGAGCAACAAGAAAAAAAAAACAATATATATATGGTGGCACCACAATTAGAATACACAAGACCTAGCAGAGATGACACTAAAAGATCACAGGTCTTGGAACACTATATATTGAAGAGCAAAAGAACTGGGCTTCTGGCTAAAAATATCATATCCAGCAAAGCTAAGCATAATTCTGAATGGAAAAAAAATGGATATTTGATCAATTGTCAGACTATCAGGTCTTTGTTTAAAAAAAATAAATAAAACCCTAAACTCAGTAGAAGATTTAACATACAAGATTCAAGAGAAATATAAGGTACATGCCAATGACCAATTACAAAGGACTAAATAAGGGTAGAGTGTTTACCTTTTATGCATGAAAAATATAAAACCTATGTCTAAGATTGTTACTAGTAATTAGGTAACTTATAAGGAAAATTGCGATAGACCTGAGTATGACATGACTTCAAAAAGGAAAACCACTCAAATACACCTAAAAGAGTAATTATATTTTGCAAATGTGCAAGGGAAAGAACCAATATAGAGGATTTAGATAGGGGAGAGGGGCTATTAGTTCTGGAAACCTATTCTCATCAGGAATGGGTTTAAGAGGGAAAAATATATATAAAAATCTTCTAAATTTAAAAGGAATAAAACTCTAAGGGGATAGGGAGTGGGGAGAGGATAAAGGAAGGCTCTTTAGAGGGGAGGGTGTGGACATAGGTTAAAAGGGGAATGTAGAAGGGGGTTTAGATTTAGGGGAATGGGAGGATAAGAGAAGGATTGCTGTAGTGGGGGTAAGTTAAGTAATGGGAGGATAAGGTATAAGGTAGAAGTAAAGTAAAGGAGGAAAGATAGGAGAAATAAAGAGATATCCACAAACATAAAAATAATTAGGAGTCGAATCTCTTAGATATACATGTGTATGTATGCATATATATGTATGTCTGTAGGTGTGTATATATGCATGTATGTGTGTATATATGCATGTATGTGTGTATATATGCATGTATGTGTGTATATATGTGTGTGTGTGTGTATATATATATATATATATATATATATATATATGTACATGTATATATCAATGCCTACATCTATATATAAATATATCCAATGCTCAACTGTAGGCTTAGGTGGTAGGTAGAGGGAAGAGAGAAGGAAAAAGAACAAAGTAAAAAATGTACAGTAGAGAACAAAAGAAAACCTGTAAGGAAGCAAAGAAAAGATGGACAACTTTCAACATAATGAACAGTATTTAATATATAGGCTTTCTTGAAATGAAAAATAATTGCTACATAATTTGAATCCTCTCCTATGTTCTGCTGTGCACATGACATTTTTTTGTTTTTTTTTTCTTAAGCTACATTTAAATTTATAGTGTTTCCTTTTATTTTCTTAGTATGTATTTAAGTTTTAGCATTTGTCTAAAAGAAAAAAAAAGAAATGACCCTTTAACGGGATAGTTTCAAAAAAACCTGGGAAGTCTATGAGAATGGATGCAAAATGAAGTATGCAGAACCAGCAAAACATTGTACATTGTAACAGAAATATTGTAATTATGATCAACTGTGAAAGACTTAGCTACTCTGATCAAGATGATGATCCAACACTACTCCAAAGGATTTATGATGAAAAATGCTATCCACCTCTAGAGAGGAAACTCAAAAACTCTGAGTGCAGATTGGAACATTCCTTTTTCCTTTCTTTATTTTGGAGGGGGAGGACTGTGTGTTTTCTTTGCAACATGACTCATATGGAAATATATTTTTCATTACCTCACATGTATAATTTACATATTGTTTGCTTTGTCAAAGGTTGGGAAGGAGAAAGAGAATTTGGACTCAAATTTTTTTTTAAATGTTAAAAAATTTAAATATAATTGGGAAATACTTGAAAAATAAGTTTAAAAAACTATTTTAAAATTTTTAAAAAGAAAGTTTATTTTGTCAGCCCTGACATCAGCATCACGCCACTAAAGATGTTGTTCAAAGTATCATGGTTGATATTGTGATAGTGAATTATGACTCCTTCATACACCTCGGTGATAATACTGTCACAAGTATTAAATTTGATGTATGCTATGAAGAAATGATCCCAGCAAACCAAAAAAAAAAAAAACAAAACTCCTTTCTCTTTCTTATACCTTTGACATTACTCAGTGATAAGCCTTTGCACTGGCCATCCCCCATGCCTGGAATGTACCCCCCCCTTACCTCTGCCTCATAAAATACTTCTTATCCTTTAATATGCAGCTCAGATACTATCTCCTACTTGTCTTTCCTGTTCTCCCAATTGCTAGTGCTCTCTCTTACAAACTGCCATGTATTTAACTCTGTATATGTTTTTATTTATTAACTTTATATTTATGCTCTATGTGTGTATGTATAGTTTCTCTTTATACAATAATTTTTATTAATTTATTTTGATTTATCAGGAGTCACTTCTATAAGCTTTTGAGTTTTTAATTTTTCTCCCCCTCCCTCCCCAAGACGGTATGTAATCTAATGTAGGCTATACATATACATTCCTATTAAACATATTTTCACATTATTTATGTTGTAAGGAAGAATTAGAACCAACAGGAGGAACCACCAGACAGAGGAAACAAAATAAAATAGAATTTTTAAAAAGCAAATAGTATGTTTAGATCTGCATTCAAACTCTGTAGTTCTTTCTTTGGATGTGGATAGCATTTTCCATCAGGAGATGTTTGGAGATGTCTTAGATCCTCACATTGTTAAGAAGAGCTAAGTCTATCATTAGTCATCACACAAGGTAGCTATTACTGTGTACAACATTTTCCTGGTTCTGTTCACTTCACTCAGCATCAATCCCAAAAATACATGCATACATACATACATACATACATACATACATATATATATATATATATATATATATATATATATATATATATATATATATCTCTTATATTTTTTTTGGTGAGGCAATTGGGGTTAAGTGACCCGCCCATGGTCACACAGCTAGTAAGTGTCAAGTGTCTGAGGCTGGATTTGAACTCAGGTCCTCCTGACTCCAAGGCCGGAACACTATCAATTGTGCCATCTAGCTGCCCCTGTGTATACAGTTTCTTGTTTCCCCTATTCAAATGAAAGCTCATTCCAAATATTGATTGTGACCTCCCTTGTAATTATCTTAGCACCAATCACAGTGACTGGCACACAGCAAGCACTCCATAAATATCTGTTGATTGTTTTAGTAATTGACAATAAGAGACATGATTGGGATGGTGGCTCACGAGCCTGTAAGTAGTAAAATACTAGTAATAAAAAGTTATTCCATGTTCCCAAGAATGTAACTTATTTTACTTGATGCTACCTATTCTACTAAAGTTACAGGAAAGATGACGGTTATTTTTTCAGTGGACAACTGAGTGAACAATAAAGGGGAAAATCACTTTGTTTGAAGTTTCTTCTTAAATAAGAGAAAAAACAAGAGGAATTTATTTCCCTTATCTGTCTCTACTCAACTTACAAATAAGGCCTAATTTTGCACAACTTTCTTTTTAACTTCTTGAAACACTTTTGGGGGCGGAGCCAAGATGGAGAAGTGAAAGCAGTGACTTGCTTGAGCTCTCCCCCAAACCCCTCCAAATACCTATAAAAAATGGCTCTAAACAAATTCTAGAATAGCAGAATCCACAAAAAGACAGAGTGAAACAATTTTCCAGGCCAAGATAACCTGGATGGTTGATCAGAAAAGTATATCTCACAAGGCTGAGAGGAGCGCAGTTGGGCAAAGACTCATAGGCCTCAGAGAACCTGGAGCAGGCCTCAGAGGACTGAATTGTGGGCAGCTATGGCAGTTTCCAGACCTTTCAACTCATGAACTCCAAAGACAACTCAGAAGGTCGGTGGGAAAAGTCTGTTTCTGTGATAAGAGAGAAGCTAGGTCTCAGGCTCAGTTCCCAAGCAAGCGTGGCTGGCATGGTGGAGCTTGTAGTGGCTGTGGAGAGAAAATCTTCCTCACCGTTCCGAGTCAGAAAAGAGTGCTTGTGAACAGAGGTCACGAAAGGAGTAAACACTTTAACCCTTATCATACCACGTTGGAAGAACTGAAAATTGAGAGTCCAGTGGCAAGACATAGGTTGGTATAACGGACCTTGGCCCTGATGCAGTGGGAGACCTTGGCTTTTAAAGTTAAGATCTGACACTTCTGCTTCCGGGAGCCAAGGTGGAGTCGCTCTCACCCTCCCCTATCAACCTTTGAAAACTGAGAAAATATCACCCCAGAAAAAAAAAAATCCTGGAACAGCTGAACTAGAAGAAAGATGGGGAAAAGCAGTGGAGCAGCCCAGCAAACCGGTCACCCAGTGCCTCAGCAAAAATAAGGGAAAAAGCACTACAGAGGGCACCAGGTGGATAAGTACCCTGCAGCATTCATCTGAAAGGAGCTGAAGAAAGCAACCTAGAGTCTTCCTAAAATCCCAGCCTTGCTGATTCCAGCCCAACACCAGGTAAGCTGTCAGAACCTCCAACTGTCAACCAGGAAGAGATCCTGAAGCCCAGGTGGTACAGCAGGCAAACACCAACACCTGGAGCTCTGAGTGCCTCAGTGAGGGCAGGGGGAACTAGTGAAAACCAGCTCAAAAAACCACCAGGTGCCTAGGCACTCTACCACAAAGGAATCTCCCAATGCATTAGCAGAAATGAGGGAGGCAGCATTGCAAGGGGCCACAGGCAGATAAACACCCTGCACCACCCATCTAAAAAGAGCTGAAGAAAGCTAAAGGAAAGGAAAAGCAGGCAACCTAGAATTGCCTGAAAGTTCCAGCCTTGCTGATTCCAGCCCAACACGAGGTAAGCTGCCAGAACTCTACAGCCTCCAATTGCCAACATAAGAGGCCCCAGCACACAAAGCCAGTGACCAAGACCTAGGCTCCCAACATAAGAAGCTTGGGTCAGTGCCCTCTGTTCCCCAGCAGGAGAGCTCAATCTCTTTAAAGGCCAGGGAATAAAGAAACACCATGAGTAAAAAGAAGCATACCATAGATTCATATTATGAGAAGAGTGAAGATCAAGACAGAAATTCTGAAGAGGACAACATTGTCAACAAACCCACATCTGCAACATCAAAAGGGAATATGAACTGGTCTGAAGCCCAAAAAGCCTTCTTAGAAGAGCTCAAGAAGGATTTTAAAAGTCTAATGAGAGAGGTAGAAGAGTCCTTAAAAAATACAATTGGCCAATTGGAAAAAAAAAGTACACTGAAGAAAACAAGTCCCTAAAAACACAATTGGCAAACTGGAAAAAAAAGTAACTGAAGAAAACAAATCCCTTAAAAATACAATTGGCCAATTGGAGAAGGAAGTAAAAAACTAACAGAAGAAAAACAATCTGTTAAAAACTAGAATTGGACAAATGGAAACTAATGACTCTATAAGAGAGCAAGAATCAGTCAAACAGAAACAAAAAAAATGAAAAAATAGATGAAAACTAAAATACCTCAGGTAAAACAACCTGGAAAATCGATCCAGGAGAGACAATTTAAAAATTATTGGACTACCTGAAAATCATGATGAAAAAAAGAGCCTGGACAGTATCTTTCAGGAAATCATAAAGGAAAACTGCCCTGAAGTCCTAGAACCAGAAGGTAAAATAACCATAGAAAGAATACACTGCTCATCACCTCAAAGAGATCCCAAATTGACAATGCCAAGGAATATAATAGCAAAATTCCAAAATTACCAGATGAAAGAGAAGGTGCTGCAAGCAGCCAGAAAGAAACAATTTAAATATCATGGAACCACAGTCAGGATTACACAGGACCTTGCAGCTTCTACATTAAAAGACCCAGGGTGGAACATGATATTCCATAAGGCAAAGGAGCTTGGATTATAGCAAGGATCAACTACCCTGCAAAAATGAGCATGATTTTTCAAGGGAGGAAATGTATATTCAACAAAATAGGGGACTTCCAAAACTTCCTGATAAAAAGACCAGAGCTCAACAAAATATTTGATCTTGAAGTACAAGATTCAAGAAAGATATTAAAAGGTAAATGGGACAGAAAGATACAATATGTTATTAATAAGGATGGACTGTTTACATCCCTACAAGGGAAGATGACACTTGCATCTCTTGAGAACTGTATTGTTATTATATCATGTTAAAGGAGTATACATAAAGGGGTGGATATTAGTTGAATTTGAAGTAATGGTAAAAAAAAATCTAATCAAGTGGGTTAAATGAATCCAAGTAGATTAGTCTGATCTTAGAAAATGTACCGAGAGAGGAGGAGGCAGACTAGGGTACATTACATTATAGGAAAAAACAGAAAATCCTATTACAGCAGAGGGAAAGAAGGGAGGGGGTGAGCATTATTTGAACCTTACTCTTATCAGATTTGGCTCAAGAAGGGAATAACATAATCAGTTAGGTATGGAAATCTAACTTGCCCTGTAGGCAGTAGAAGGGAAAAGGGGAAAGAAAAGGGAGGGGAGAATACAAGGGAGGGAAGAAGCAGTAGGGCTAAAGGGGAAGAAAAGGGAAAGGGAGGGAGGGACTGATGGAGGAGGTAGTCAAAAGCAAAACACTACTAAGAATTTCTACTTACAACTTCGCTAATGTGAAAATATGTTTAATAGGAATGTAAATGTATAGCATGTATCAGATCATCTACCATCTTCGGGAGTTTGTTGGGGAGGAAGGAGGAGACAAATTTTAAACTCAAAAGCATATGGAAGTGATTAGTGATAAATAAAAATAAATTAATAAAATGAAAGAATTGATAAAAAAGAAAGAACTGAAAATTTACAGGTCCCTAGAAGTATCTCTGAAGACGTCTGTACGAACTCCTGAAGATTGGGACAGTACATTCTCCACATTGGAAGCAGACCTCCACATTGGAAGAGTTTATAACTCAAGTAATAGGCTGGGATCATGAGTAAATCTCTCAAGAAGTGTCAGACCATAGAATCTTTTTTGGTAACAAAGAATATAAAAACATACAACCAGAAGTTGTATGCATGTATGTATACATACATACATACATACATACATACATACATACATACACACACATGCATACATACATACATATACATATACACACATATATGCATGCATACATACGTACATATATATATGCACATACATATATACATATATACATACATACACACACACGTGCACACACACACACACACACACACACACACACACACACACATATATATATATATATATATATATATATATATATATATATATATATATATATATATATAATATATATATATATATATATATATATATATATATATATATATAACTTACAACAACAAAGTCAAAGCTCCTACATCCAAAGCCTCCAAGAAAATATGAATCAGTCCCAGGCCTTGGAAGAGCTCAAAAATTATTTTGGGAAGCAAGTAAGAGAAGAAGAGGAAAAACTGGGAAGAGAAGTGAGAGGGATGCAAGAAAATCATGAAAAACAAGTCAACAGTTTGCTAAAGGAGATTCAAAAAATACTGAAGAAAAATACGCCTTAAAAAATAGCCTAACCCAAATGGCAAAAGAGGTCCAAAAAGCCAATGAGGAGAAGAATGCCCTAAAAAGCAAAACTGGCCAAATGGAAAAGGAAGTCCAAAAGATTACTGAAGTAAATACTTCCTTAAAAATTAGAATAGAGCAAGTGGAAGCTAATGACTTTATAAGAAATCAAGACATTGTAAAACAAAGCCAAAACAATGAAAAATTAGAAAACAATGCGAAATATTTCATTGGAAAAAAATAACTGACCTGAAAAATATCTACAAGAGAGAGATTTTAAAAATTATTGGACTATCTGAAAGCCATGATCAAAAAAACAGTCTAGACATCACTTTCCAAGAAATTATCAAGGAAAACTGTCCTGATATAGTAGAACCAGAGGGCAAAATAGAAACGGAAAGAATCTGCAGATCTCCTGCTGAAAGAGATCCCCAAAGGAAAACTCCTAAGAATATTATAGCCAAATTCCAGAGCTCCCAGGTCAAGGAGAAAATATTGCAATCAGCCAGAAAGAAACAATTCAGGTATTGTGGAAACACAATCAGGATAACACAAGATTTAGCAGCTTCTACATGAAGGGACCAGAGGGCATGGAATATAATATTCTGGAGGACAAAGGAGATAGCATTACAACCAAGAATCACCTACCCAGCAAAACTGAGTATAATCCTTCAGGGGGGAAAATGGTCATTAAGTGAAATAGTGGACTTTCAAGCATTCTTGATGAAAAGACCAGAGCTGAATAGAAAATTTGACTTTCAAATACAAGACTAAAGTGGAACATGAAGAGGTAAACAGGAAAGAGAAATCATAAGAGATTTATTAAGGTTGAACTGTTTACATTCCTGCATGGAAAGATGATATGTATAACTCATCAGAAATTTTCAGTATTAGGGTAGTTGGAGGGAAATAATTATATATATGTAGGTAGATAGATAGATACATAGATAGATAGATACATAGATAGATAGATACATAGATAGATAGATAGATAGATAGATAGATAGATAGATAGATAGATAGATAGATAGATAGATGGATGGATGGAGATGGATGGATGGATGGATGGATGGATGGATGGATAGATAGATAGATAGGTAGATAGATAGATAGATAGATAGATAGATAGATAGATAGATAGATAGATAGATAGATAGATAGATAGATAGATGGAGGGTGCAGGGTAAGTTGAAGATGAAGGGGTGATATCTGGAAAATACAATTAAAGGAAGAGAGAGAATTATACTGGGAGAAGGAGAAGGGGAGAGTTAGAATGGGGTAAATTATCTCAAAAAAAAGAAAAGTCTCTTACAGTGGAGGGGAACAGGGGAAGGGGAGATGGGATTTGGCTTAAGGACAGAATAACATACACACTTAATTAGGTATGGAAATCTGTCTTACCATATGGGAAAATAGGAGGAGGAGGGGACTAGATAGCAAGGAATGATAGAGAGGAGGACAGATTGGAAAAGGGGATAATCAGAAGCAAACGTTTCTGAGGAGGGACATCCTCAAAAGAAAGAATAGAATAAATGGGGGTGGTGTGGGGCAGGATAGGATTAAGGGAAATAGAGTTAGTTTTTGACGACATAACTACTATGGAAGTGTTTTGCATAACTGTACATGTATAGCCTATATTGAGTTGCTTGTCTTTTCAAAGAGGGTGGGTGGGGAGGGAGGAAGGGAGAAAATTTGGAACCCAAAGTTTTTAAAAAAATGTTAAAAAAATGTTTTCACATGCAACTAGGAAATAAGAAATACAAGAAGTGGGGTATAGAAATCTATCCTGCCCTACAGGAAACTAGAAGGGGAAGGGGATAAGAGAATGAGGGGGGGAGAGATAGAAGGGAGGGCAGACCAGGGGAAGTGATATTTAGAATGCATGCCATCTTGGGGGGAGGGGCAGGATGAAAATTTGGAACTCAAAATCTTGTGGGCATAAATGTTGAAAACTAAAAATAAAAAAAATTTTTTAAAGAAGATACTTGCTTGAGCTCTCCCCCAAACCTGTCTAAATACCTGTAAAAAATGGCTCTAAACAAATTCTAAAGCAGCAGAACCCACAAAAAGATAGAGTGAAGCAAATCTCCAGTCCAAGATGACCTGGATGTTGATCAGAAAGGTATATTGCACTTGGAGGGAGAGGAGCTCAGTGTGGCGTGGGCGTGCAGGCTGCAGTGAACCTGGAGGAGGCCTCAGAGGACTGAATCTCAGGCAGCTGTGGTGGCTTCCAGACCTCTCAACCCACAAGCACCAAAGACAACTTAGAAGGTCAGTGGGAAAAGTCTGTTTCTGTGGTGAGAAAGGAGCTAGGTCAGAGCCAGCTCCAGAGCCCAGAGTGCAGAGCATGGGCACTGGGGAGGTGGCTGTGTTCTCAGCTTCAGGCCCACAGACTGAGGGGTAATTGAGTGGCTGATCTGAGGGGGATTTCAGGGATCTCTTTGCCAGTGCTGAGGCAGGAATCTCTTGCTTTGTCCGTGCTTGGATCTAGGTCACAGTTCTTGGCGGCGGTCCTGGGGTGAGGAGGAGTGCTGGTGTGGTGGAGCTTGTAGTGGCAGTAGAGAGGAAATCTTCTTCACAGTTCCGGGACAGAAAGGAATACTTGTGGTTACTAATAGACCAGAGCACAGGCCAGGAAAGGAGTAAATACCTCGCCCCTTATCCTACCACCTTGCAAGAACTGAAAATTTATAGGTCCCTACAAATTTCTCTGAAAACAGCTGTGTAAACCCCTGAAGCTTGGGACAGTACACTCACTCTCCACATTGGAAGCAGACTCTCACCTTAACAAAGAGTTTAAAACTCAAGTAATTGGCTAGGATCATGAGCAATCCGTGCAAAAAGAGTTGGACTATATTCTTATTTTGGTAACAAAGAAGATCAAAATATACAACCAGAAGAAGACAACAGAGTCAAAGCTCCTACATCCAAAGCCTCCAAGAAATATATGAATCAATCCCAGGCCTTGGAAGAGCTCAAAAGGGATTTTGAGAAGCAAGTAAGAGAACTAGGGAAAAACTTGGAAGAGAAATGAGAGTGATGCAAGAAAATCATGAAAAACAAGTCAAAGAAGACCCAAAAAAATACTGAAGAAAACAACACCTTAAAAAATAGCCTAACCCAATTGGCAAAAGAGATCCAAAAAGCCAATGAGGAGAAGAATGCCCTGAAAAGAAAAATTGGCCAAATGGAAAAGGAAGCCAAAAAGAGAGCAAATGAGTGAATCTTATTCTCTTAGGATTTGGCTTAAGGAGGGAATAACATACACATTCAATTGGGTATGGAAACCTGTCTTGCCTTACAGGAAAATAGGAGGAGGAGGGGACAAGAGAGCAGGGGGATGACAGAGAGAAGGGCAGACTGGGAAAGAGGGTAATCAGAAGCACATACTTCTGATTCTGAGGAGGGACAGGGTCAAAAGAAAAATAGAATAAATGGGGGAGCAGGATAGAATTAAGGGAAATAGAGTTAGTTTTTCACAACATGTCTACTATGGAAGTGTTTTGCATAAGTGCACATGTATAGCCTATATTGAGGAGGGAGGAAGGGAGAAAATTTGGAACCCCAAGTTTTAAAAACACATGTTTAAAAAAAAGGTTTTCACATGCAACTGGGAAATAAGAAATACAAGAAATGGGGTACAGAAGTCTATCCTGCCCTACAGGAAAATAGAAGGGGATGGGGATAAGGGAAGGGGAGGTATTCAGAATGCATGCCATCTTGGGGGGGAGGGGCAAGATGGAGTGACAAATTTGGAACTCAAAATCTTGTGGAAGTAAGTGTTGAAAACTAAAAATAAATAAATTTATATAAAAATATTAAAAAAATTTAAAAAAAGAAACTGTTTCATGTAGTTTACCTTTATTATCTACTGTGTTTGGAAAGCATAGCTCCCTCACAGCTTACAGGTGGAGCAGTCCCTTTTGGGATTTTCAGTATCTATCCTGTGGTAGACATATAGCAGGTCTTTCTGAGCATTTACTATTCATTTGAATTTGGAGCAGGACTCTGGTCTCCACCTGTCACCTGCACAAAGTAACTTGAGCCTTCCCTGGCCCTGAGTCAACCAAAGCTTCACAGGAATATTTAAACATCTGTGGCTTTTATTCTTCACCTTTTGGATAATGTACACTTTTCTGCATAATTATTTAACTAGTTCACTGCAAATTGGTAGTACCCTTGGAGATAAGTAGCACAGAAATCTCCTTTCTTTCATGTATACACTGAATAATTATCTCTTATTTATTAATTGGGGATGAGGACGATAAATAGGAATGAAGGTCATGATAACCTATCTCTGCTGCTTTCGGAAGCTCTATATTATATAGAGGTAATGCAAGGTTGGTATGAATTAATCAATTCTAATGATCCACAGACTTTGCTGTCAACCCTGATAAGAGACCCTCAAGAATTTTTAGTCTTTAGATCATCTCCGCAGCTGAATTCCATTATATGTGTTGTTGCTTCCAGTTAGGGCATGCATCCCTTGAAAGCAGGAAAAATCTTGCTTTTCTATTAGCATTGCCAGCACTCACCAGGAGTGGGGAACCTGAGGCCTATAGGCCACATGTGGCCCTCTAGGTCCTCAGGTGCGGCTCTTTGACTGAATCCAATTCAGATTCTTAAAAAAATGGAAGAATGAGGGAAAACCAAAGGGCATCCTTGCAATGGAAAGAGAATGAGAAGGACCTTAATTTGTGAGATGGATCCCTTGTGGTGGATTTATGAAGTTAGATAGGTCCACATGGATGGATTTTAATCTGAACCATTAGAGGTGAATATGGGTATGCCCATGCTGATTAGATCATTAGCCTATCACAGTATGAATAAATATGAATCAATTTTGTGCCTCTCTGTTTTGCTCTTCTCTCAATTCCTCTCACCATCCCCAAACATATAAACTTCTCATAAGAACACTATTAGAATGCTTCTGAGTTTGGGGTGATGGAGAAAAAATAAATCAGTAAAACATAAAAAATACATGCAGTTACCCACAGAGAATTTGCACAGTGCCTGATAAATAGTAGGTGCTTAATACATTTGTATTTGTGTTTAACAAATAAATGTTTGACTGAATGAGTGGAATGAAGATGAGTTTTGTTCGGCATTTCTATAGAGAGGTTAACAAGTTTGGCTGTGGGCCAAATAATAATAATAGCATTCACAGTCAGTTTTGTACAGCAAATAGTCTACCAGTCTTTTATACCACAGAGCACTATGGGAATAGAGCACTACAATCTCCTTGATATCAATCAAGTCCTTGTCTTTGTATTAGGGCAGGCAGAATTTTTCTAGTTTATGAGTGAGGAAAAAGAACATACAAAGAATAGAGTAGCCTTTAATTTCCATAGCACTTCTCTTCTAAAGCATTCAATGTGCTTATATATCTTTTACCTTGTTGACATTTCCAACATCCCTTTGAAGTAGGGTGAGGCAGAGGTGGTCATTTGTACATGTTATTTAAGTAAAACCTTATAAGTTGTTGTCTGGGTTCAGCCTACACTCCGACTCTTTTCTTTTACACCATTAATTGGTAGAAATCCATCCATGTAGAATATTCTTGTCTTCAAAATTCACATATAATATCTTTTCATTGATACTAAACACTTTCAAGACATTCTTGGACTCATACTTCCCCCAAAGCAATTATGAGCAGCTTCTATAGCTGAGCAATATATTTCTTCTGAAGTGTTTTGATCCACATATTCATTCAAACACAAGTTATTCTAGCCCATCTCTTATTACACAAACTGTAAAACAATAATGGCTTATTAAATGATTAATCCCAGCATAATTTTAAGAACAAAGTAACCAATGTACTATACTTCAGCTCAGAAATGTAATTACACTCCTTCCATGCTCAACTTAACACCATCAGAGTGAATAGAGAATGAGGTCCTTGGGTAATGACCTTGTTGGGCTGTGCCTGACTGAATTTTTCCAATAAAATTACCTGACACAAGCAGAGAAGGCATTTTTACAGTAAATTAAAAGTTGAATTTCCAAGGAATAATATTTGTCTAATTATGTGACAATGGCAGTATTCTTTCTCATCTTTCTCACTGCACAGCTGAACAAAACCTTCTCAAAAGATAAAATTAGTTCCACTGAACAGAGCAAACTGAATGTGATTATTTCAAATGTTAAATATGTAAAAATCTCCATTCAATGACATAATGTTTCACCATTTTGAACAAACTGGAGGGCAAAATGGTCTCTAACATCTCTCTTACAAAGATAAGTCTGTGAGAAAGCAGTGAGAATGAAGATCCTACCCATTCCCTCTTTCTCTCCTCCCCACGACCATTAATGTCTGAGGATGCAACCTGAACAATTGGAGGATAGGAAAGTAATTCCATTCTCTTTCTTGATAATTATCACTTTGAGTTTTGCAATAATATTTATGCATTTTATGTCATCAGGATTACAAAATAATCTGTGATATAGGTATTTCTGATATTATTTATCATCCCCATTTTGCAAATGAGAAGTTAAGAACCTTATCCATTATCACACAGGAGGTGACTATCGAAAGCAAGGTGTTCTTGACTCCAACACCATCATTCTATCAACTACATTAGTGATCTGCACACTTTTAATCTTATGCTCTTAACCAGCAGAAACAATTTAGCACCCTTTAAATACCTGTATATTTACTTATTTATAAGTGTATGTATGTATATATGTATATGTAACTATTTATACGTGTGTTGATACACACATATGAACATATGTGTATTATATAGTATGAAATATTATATGTAATATATAATATTATATTATATTGCAGCTAGGTGGCACAGTGGATAGAGCAGAGGGCCTAAAATCAGAAAGAGCTGAGTTCAAATTTGGCCTCAGATATTTACTAGCTATGTGACTCCACACAAGATATTTAAACTCTGTTTATATCAACTGTAATATTGGAATAATAATTGCACATACCTCCCAGGGCTCTTGTGAGGATCAAATGATATTAACTATTAAGTGCCTAGCACATAGGAGACTATACAAATGCTTGTTCCCTTTCCTTTCCTTCAATTGTGCTGATAATTAAAAACAAGTTAAAATTTACAAAAATGTACATTTAAAAAAGGATGAGAGTCAATGGGTAGCCTTTGGATTGAATAGAGGAGTGACACTGAATAGTTATTGAATAGAGGAGTGATGTGGTCAGGCCTCTGATTTAGGAAAAAAATACTTGGCAGCTGTGTGGAGAATGGATTGGTTTGAGGAGATATATGAGACAGGGAGACCAATTAAGATGCTACTGTAATAGTCCAGACCAGAGGAGGTGGTAGACAGAATTTGGATGGTAGCTGCATGAGTAGGTAGGAGGAGACCAATATTAGGGATATTGTAGAGGTAAAAATTATGTGATCTGGAAAATGATTGAATGGGTGAAGTGAAGGAGAAAGAGGAGTTGAAAGTGACACTGAAGGTGTGAACCTGAGGGGTGGGAAGAACAGTGGTTCCATCCACAAGATTAGGGAAATTAGCGCAAGAGTAGGTGCTAGATGAAAGACGATGAAAGGAGGTTAACCGTGTAGGTCACAATCCAACCATGCCTTCTGAAACCCAGAGATTCACTCTGTCCTACTCAAAACAAAAAGAAGGAGGGGTACTTCTCCTTTAGTCACTGCCTTGAAGTTAAGTGCTAGGGGTCGATGCCTCCCAAAGCCACAAGGTAATCTATGGTCAGGAGTGGGAGCGGGGACAGGAAGAGAGGATACAAGTTTTCCCCATGACACCTGCATTGTTGCTCCTTTGGGAGCCAGGATATGGATCAATTTTAACTATTCCTGGCTCAAAAGTATATTGGAAGCTTGTACAACAGAAGGAAGGACTAGAGTGAGAGAGCATTGAGGGTTGGGGGTGGGGGTGAGGATAATTATAGTTAGGTATGGCTGTGTTGCAGAAAAGCTGCATCCATAACTGGCTATCACAGACAAGATAGGATGCATCCTTTCTTTATATTGGGCTTTGGCAACAAGTATAATAAACCATACAGCCTTTAATTGTTATCTGGAATATTTAGATAGAAGTCGTACAGTCTTCAGTGGTTCTGAAACACAGACACTTTATTTCAATCATCATAGACTCAGACTTCTCTGACTGCCTGAATCCACAGGCTGGTACTTCCCTAAGTCATAGCTCTGAGACTTTTACTGAATTTTGTTGAAAATAAATGTCATACACATTCAGTTGGGTATGGAAATCTATCTCACCCTACAAGAAAATAGGGGGGAAGGAGATAAGAGAGGGGGGTGATGACAGAAGGGAGAGCAGATTGGGGGGAGGGGGTAATCAGAAGCACACACTTTTGAGGAGGGACAGAGTCAAAGGAGAGAATAGAGTAAATGTGGGGTGGGATAGGATGAAGGGAAATATAGTTAGTTTTTTCATAACATGGTTATTATGGAAGTGTTTTCCATGACTACACATGTATAAACTGTATCAAGTTGCTTGCCTTCTCAATGAGGGTGGGTGGGCAGGGAGGAAAAGAGAGAATTTGGAAACCGGAGTTTTAAAAACAAATGTTAAAAATTGTTTTCACATGCAACTGGGAAATAAGATATACAGGCAATGGGCTACAGAAATCTATCCTGCCCTACAGGAAAATAGAAGGGGAAGGAGATAAGAGACGGGGCAGGGTGAGAGAAGGGAGGGCAGATTAGGGGAAGGGGTATCCAGAATGCATCCATCTTGGGGTGGGGGGAGGAGAGAGATGGGGAGAAAATTTGGAACTCAAAACCTTGTGGAAATGAACGTTGAAAACCAAAAATAAATTAATTAGCTTTTTGAAAAAGAAAGAAAATAAATGTCAGAGGAGGTCACTTCTTCCACTAGAAAAAAAATCTCTCTGGGCTTTAGTTCCACACCTGTAAAATGGCAGGGTTAGAGTTAGGGAGAGTAGATTATATGGTCTTTAATGTTTCTTCAGCTATAAATTCATCTATGATCCTGCCAAGAGTACTTCTGTTCTAAGTAGTTCTATTCTATTCTTAGCTGGTCTAGTTTAGCCTTCTCATCAAAGCCTGCTGTTAAGGAAATGAAGTTTATCACCTTCAGATTATGTTTGATGTCAGAAGTTTGTATTTTTCTCATAAAAAAAAGTAACAAAAATAATTACCATTTGAACCCAAAGAAAATTGAGAGAAAATTAATTGAATTAGGATGAGGAAACAGCCAGAATGAGTCATTCGATCAAACATTTATTGAGCAGTTACTGTATACCTGGCAGCTAAGTGGCATAATGGATACAGTGCTTAACTTGAAATCAGGAAGACTTCCTGAGTTCAAATCCGGCTCAGACATTTACTAGCTGTGTGATCCTGAGCAAGTCACTTAACTCTTTTGCCTCAGTTTCTTCATCTGTAAAATGAGCTGGAGAACATGATGGCAAACCACTCCAGTATTGCCACAAAAACCACAGATGGGGTAACTAAGAGTCAGACACAGCTGAAATGGCTGAACAACAACAATGTGCCTATCATTTAGCTAAGCATTTAATTAGATACAATGACAATAGTGAAATCATCTCTGCTCTTGAGGTATGTACATTCTAATGGGATTTTTTTAGGACTAAATTATAGCTAATGAAAATTGTCCTGAATGATGTGGTTTTTGCATCTGTGGCTTTCAGATTCATGGAGCCTATAGATATAATTGCCTGTCATCTTCAAGAGAAGGAATCTCTCTTTATTGCTTAAGAGATTCATCCAAGATCTCTACCATCCACTGAATTCTCTGACAATGTCTCTTTGTCCAAGTGGTCAGTGAATTCCTTCAAAGTATATATTGCTCAGATACATATAAGCATCCAGGATTAGGAGTTTTCTTGGTCCCAAAGAGTCCTAACTTATAAGAAGGAGGGAGGAAAGGAATAAGAAAGAGAAAGAGTCTTGTCCAAGATTGTTTGTGGCTTGCTCAATGTCTTGTCACAGAATCTAATGTGTTACATATTGCTTCTGGCTTGTTTTGGCTTATAAGGTTAATGGTTTTAGGATTCCTGGGCTTGAGCACTACTGTTCAACTGACTCTGAACTCCACAGCCCATACCTCCCTCCTGAATATCAGTGCTACCTCTCCAAATCACATTTAAATGTTCCACAAGTATAAGACCATAGGTTTAGAAGTGAAAGGACCTCAGAGTCTATCCAATATAGCCAACTCATTTTACAGATTTGGAACCTGCGGTTAAGTGATTTGTCAGGGTCTAAGAGCTAATAAGTATTAGAGATAAAATTTGAACCCAGGTCTTACTGGTGCCTAGTCTAGTAACACTTTATACACCACACACACACACACATACATACATACATACATACATACATATATATACATATATATACACACACACACACACACACACACACACATATATACATACACACACACATATATACACACACACACTTTATATATATACACACACACAATATACCATTCTGCATCTCAAATTCAACATGTCCAAGACAGTTCACGATTTTAGTTGTTCATTCAGGCATGTCCAGCTCTATGTGACCCCACAGACTTTGTCCATGGGATTTTCATGGCAAAGACACTGGAGTGGTTTACCATTTCCTTCAACTCATTTTACAAATGAGGAAACTGAGGCAAATAGAATTGAGTGACTTATCCAAGGTCACATAGCTAGTAACTGTCTGAAGCCAAATTTGAACTCAGGAAAATGAGTCTTGTTAACTCCGGGCTTGGCACTCTATCCACTGTACCACCTAGTTGCCCTCACAACCTTAGAATTAATCTTCCACTCTTCATTCTCACTAACTCCCTGTATACAATCAATTGTCAAGCCTCGAATTCTACCAACTCAGTGTTTCTATATCAATGGAGAAGCCAGGTGGCACAGACAATAGAGCAATAGGCTGGGAGTCAGGAAACCTTAATTCAAATTTGACCTCAGACTCTGTGTAACCCTGGGCAAGTAAAAAAAAAATACCACCCCTCTATTAGCTTCAGTTTCTTGAGCTGTAAAACAGGAATAAGTTTAACATCTACATCCCAAGGTTATTGTGAGGATCAAATGAGATAGTATTTGTAAAGTGCTTAGCACAGTGCCTGGCACATAGTAGGTGCTATATAAATACTACTTGTTATTATTCTCTCTAGTCACACCACAACCACCTTATTTTAGGCCTTCAGTCCTCCTTTCTGAACCATTTACTACAGCCGCTTAATTAATTTCCCCAGAGTCAGTCTCTTAAGCAACGAGGTGTTTCAGTGTATAGAGCACTGGGCCTGGAGTCAGGAAAACCTGCGTTCAAATCTGGCCTCAGATACTCACTATCTGTGTGACCCTGAGCAAGTCATTTAATTTCTGTTTGCTTTAATCCAGTGGAGAAGGAAATGGCAAACTGCTCCAGTATCTTTACCAAGAAAACCCCATGGATTGGGACACAACTGAATGACTAAACAGCAACAGTAAGTCTCTCACCCCCATCCAAACCATTCTCCATAAGTTTTCAAATGGATATTCCTAAAGCACAGATCCAGCCATGTCACTCCTCTGCTAAAGAAACCCTAACCCTAACCCTAACCCTCTTACCTTTCAGTTAAAATAGAGGCTTCTCTTTATGGTGTTTAAAGCCCTTTGAAATCCAACTCTATCTTATCTTTTCAGGGAGAGTACACACCAGTTTTCTTCAAGCTTTCTATGTTCTATGACATTTAATCTCATGCTGCTATGCTGCTCCCAAAATGCTTTCTCCTCCTTTCTGACACTCTCAGCCCCTAGTCTCTTTCAAGATCAAGTAACATCTCCTTCAAGAAGCCTTTTATGATTCTCCCACTTACTACTGTTTGTACCTCCATTATTATGTATGAATGCATGTTTGGCTGGCTGGCTTTATGTGTCTATGAATATATACATACATATATATCTGTGTGTGTGTTTTACATGTTTATATATTATATATGTATGTATTGTATATGTTTCTTTATCTGTGAACATAACATATCTATCTCCCATCCTTACTCAAAGTAGAAGGCCACATTCTTGAGAACAGAGATTATATCCTTTTCTATTTGCATCCCCAGAATCTAGCACAGTTCCTGGCACATAGTAGGTATTTGATGAATGCTTGTTGGTTAATCAAGTCATATACTATATTTTCTCTTTTGTTAGATTTTTCTTTAACTGGTTCATATGAGGGAAGATTTGCATCAAGCTCACCATTATGTAATCATAGTTATGTCTGTAAATATAGAGTATGTTATCATTTCTAGAATATACTTTTTCCCTTTTTTTTGAAAATTGGATCAACATTTTCCTGTTTTCCTCTTTTGATATCACTTAAATTTTCTAGATGTCCTCAAAGATTAGTTTTATTATCATATCTACTGATTCTTTTAGTGCAATAGAATATATTTCACCAGTGCCAAGAAATTAAGACAAATTCATTCACAGCAGCCAGAAGCTTATTTTTAGAGCTTCTCATTCCTCTTGAGCAATCCTTGCAGAGACGGGGCTACTGAATCATGCCTACCATTTATGTGAACTATTGGAATTTTGCTTCTATAAAGCCTAAGGCTGGAGTACTTAACAATGTTTTTATCCTCATGGGACTCTTTGAATGTCTAGTGAAGCCTGTGAATCCTTTCTCAGAATAAGGTTTTGAAATGCATAAAGTAAAATACATAGGATTACAGAGGAAGCTAATTATTGAAAGTAGTTATTAAACTATTTTTTTAATTGAGCAGGTTTATTGACCTTAGTTTAATAAGTACTGGCCTAGGATATGCTTTCTCACCAATTGCTAATTCTAAAATGATTGATGTTTTATCTTTCTCCAAAATGTTCCTCCTTCAATATTATAGTAGATTAGTGATATAATCCATATGACCATTTCCTTCCAATGATGGCAGGGCACAACCCATCTATGTCTTGTCCCCTATGATGCTTGTCTATGTTTTCTTACGAACCTTCCATCTACCTACAACATTGCAGGACCTTCTTTAGGTAAATTTTAGCATTGTATACCAAGACTTCTATAATCTATCATATCTTGCTCTTGCTACATGACTGGCCTACGTCATTTTCCAATCGTATATATTTACTGGATATTTTGCATGAAACTTATTATATTAAAGTCATCATTAATAAAATGCTGCAGCCTATATTCTCTCTATATATATGCATATACATATATGTATATATGTATGTATATACACATACACATATATAATGTATTTATGCATATATGTATGTATACAGAGAGATAGGTATATGTATGGACATATGCATGTAGGTAGGAATCTTCCCATTGTTGCGTGGGGGAAATGTCATTTGAAAAATTTAACTGGTGATTAGAGGTTGATTATCTCAAACATTCCTCAGCCCTCCACAACCAGACTCAACTAAGTACTCCAGAAACCCTTGCCTTGACCATCAGAAAAGATAAGGGACTCATCATTAGTTTTCCTACTCTTCCAACCTCGCAATGGCTAATAGCTCCAGATCAAAATCTTTTTAAATATCCTCACCCTATAGGAAATGACCTACTCAGCTTGCTATGAACTTTGGGACAGAGTAGACATAGTTGATGATTAGTAAGTTAAGTATCTCACACAACTTTGAGCTGTCTGTAACCAATTGTGTTGCAATATTCCACCAAGCCCAGCTTTGACCAGCAGGCATGCCACTTGGTAGTAAAACTGCTAACACTCCATTTGCCCAATCTTTCCACCTTTTATTCAGAGATAGATAATCAAATCCACATTATGATTATAATTGTGAAGGGTCTACTTATAACCCTGAGTTGTCCTGTGATTCTAAGTTTCAGACCACCTAGATTGAGGTTTCCTCCCCTGGCCAACATTTACTGATCTATTTTTGTATATTCTAATCTATTTTTATAGTATAAGATGCTATTATTTGTATATTCCAATCCTATTCTTTCCTATCCTATCATTGATCCTTCTGAAACTTCTGTTCTGTTATTTAAAAATTGCCTTTCATATTAAACCTGTGCCCTCCCCTCAGAAACAAGCTTGTATGTCTTTTTTTTTTTCAGCCAAAGACAAGGTTTATTAGAATATCCCTCATATTGTGTAGACTCTTAAGGAGTCTGAATATTAGTGAGCTATTGGCTAGATTATAAGAATCTGAACCTTTGACTAGATTATTAGAGTCTGAGCATCTTAACGGAGACAAGATGGACCTCATATTCAGAAAGACTACAGGAGGGATCTAGGAGTGGCCAGGTAGACTATGAGGTAACAGAACTCCAGGGATCTGGACCACTTGGCCAAAGGAGAATGGAGCCTAGATAGGATTAAGGGTGGGAAGTGGCCTGGGACCATAGGGAGGTAAAATAGTGGAGGGCTAGGTTAGGTTAAGGGTAACAGAATTGGGAGATTGTGTGGAGCCACAAGGAAAGGCCAGTTGATGGGATTATAGCCAGAGATTTGGCCATGTGGGAAAGTCCAGGGTTATTTTCCTTTTTGGGGTCTAGATCCCATCCTCATCATTCCCCTCCTCAGACAAATGGGACCCAAATTCTTTTGGGGTAAGGGGTGAAGGTCTTGGCTTCTGAAACTGTTTCCTGCTGGCAAGGGGCATAGAGCTATCCCTGCCTCAAGAGGATCCCAAAGAGGAGGTTGACTGGAACCAAGCACAGGCTGCATCCAGGGAATGATGGGGGAACATTGGCTGGTACTCACTGTTTGCTATCAACTGTAGGTGAATGGCCTGTAGTTTGGAAGACACAAATATGACAGAAAACACCAAAGGGCCCAAATGACAGAATAAAACATCCTTAGCTCTGTTTGGATTCAGATAAACCATGCAGTATTAAATCCAGCTCATAACTCAAGAATAGCCAGGTGGGTAACATTCCTTTTCAAAGGAACATAATGGAGAAACTGATCCAGAATATTCCCATCTTAGACTGAGACTAAAATTGTCCTCTCAGCTTTTCCTGAAGCCAACTTCCCACCACTATCACATTCTCTGAGTAAGCTTGTACATATCTTGTATTCATTTGTATCTATGTATGTTGTTTCCCCTCGGTAGAACTTAATAAGTGCCTTAAGAGCAGGGACCACCTCTAGCTATTTCTAAACCATACTGTTTGCAATCTGGCCATCCTTCTCATCCCCTTTCCACATGAACTGGGACACTAAACCTTAGGACTCTGGGCTTTTAGAGGTTGTCTCTTACCTCACTCTGCCTAAAACCAGGCCACCACTCACTTCCCAAACATTTCCATGTCTATGTACTCTCCTCCCCATTAAAATGTCAGTTCTGGGGAGACAGAGCCAAGATGGTGGAGTAAAGGCAGGGACTCACCTGAGTCCCACAAACCCCTGCAAATACCTTTAAATAATGACTCTAAACAAATTCTATAATGTCAAGATCCACAAAAAGACAGGGTGAAATAGTTTTCCAGCCCAAGCCTACTTAGAAGGCCGGCAGGAAAGATCTGTTGTACCACGATGAGGAAGGAGCACAGTCCTGCACAGGTCACCCCCGTACAGGTTGGGCCCCAGAAAAGCAGGAGTAGGCCTCAGGGCAACTGAATCAGTGGCAGTAATGTCACTTTCCAGACCTCTCAGCCCACAGATGGTAAGGGACCAGACAACTGTTCAGAAGGAGATTTACAGGGGTCCCTTTGCTGGCATCAGGGGCAGGACTCTGTCGCACTGCCTATACTTTGATCTGGGTCCCAGTCCTGGGTCTTAGTCCCAGTTCAAGTAGAAGCACTAGTAGAGCAGAGCTTGCAGCCACAGGAGAGCAGGGACCCTAGTTACAGAAAAGAGTGCTTGTGGTCACTCAAAAACCAGTGCACAGTAAAGGACAGTACATCTCTCCCTAAATCATACTACCTTTGAAGAGCCAAAAATTTACAGGTCCCCAAAATTACCTCTGAAAGACAACTGCACAAAAAACCTGAAGCTTGGTACAATACTGCTTCCACTTAGGAAGCAGAGCCACGCTTAAAATAGAGTTAAAAGTCAAGAAATAGGCTGGGAAATGAGCAAACAACAGTAAAAAAATTCTGAGCATAGAAAGGTACAATGGTGACAAGGAAAATCAAAACACACACTCAGAAGAAGACAAAAAAAATCAAAATTCCTGCATCCAAAGCCTCCAAGAAACATATGGATTAGTCTTAGGCCATAGAAGAACTCAAACAGGACTTTAAAAATAAAATAAAAGAGGTAGAGGAAAAATTTGGAAGAGAAATGAAACTGATGCAAGAAAATCACAAAAACAGAGTCAACAGCTTAGTAAAGGAGGCACAAAAATACTGAAGAAAATAATACCCTAAAAAAAAAAGAATATGCCAAATGGTTAAGAAAAAAAAAAAACAGGCACAAAATTCAATGAAGAGAAGAATGTCTTAGAAAGGAGAATTGGCCAAATAGAAAAGAAAGTACAAAAGCTAGTTAAAGAAAATAATTCTTTAAAAATTAGAATTGGTCAAATGGAAGCTAACGACTTATGAGACATCAAGAAACAATCAAACAAAATGAAAAAAATGAAAAAAATAGAACATGAAATATTTTATTGGAAAAACAACTGACCTGGAAATAGATCCAGGAGAGATAATTAAAGAATTATTCGATTATCTGAAAGTCATGACCAAAAAGAACCTAGACATTATCTTTCAATAAATTATTGAGGAAAACTTCCTGATATTCTAGAACCAAAGGGTAAAATAGAAATTGAAAGAATCTACTGAGCACCTCCTGAAAGAGACCTCAAAATGAAAACTCCCTGAAATGTTATAGACAAATTCTAGACCTCTCAGATCAAGGAGAAAATGTTGCAAACAGCCAAAAAGAAACAATTCAAATATTGTGGAGCCACAATCAGGATAATACAGGATTTAGTAGCTTCTTCATTTAAAAAAAAAGGATCGGGGGCTTAAAATATGATATACTGGAGGGTAAAAGAGGTAGAATTACAGCCATGAATCAACTACCTAGAAAAACTGAGTATAACCCTTCGGGGGAAAATGGATATTCAATGAAATAGAGGACTTTCAAGTATTCCTGATGAGAAGACCAGAGCTCAACAGAAAATTTGAATTTCACATCCATAATGTAAAAGAAGCATAAAGAGGAAAACAGGTAAGAGAAATCATAAGGGATCCAATAAGGTTAAACTGTTTATATTCCTGCATGGGGAAATTTTATTTATAATACCTAAAAACTTTCTCATCATTAGGGCAGTTAGAAGGAGTATAGATAGGCAGAAAGCAGAAGTGTGAGTTGAATATGATGTTATGATTATCTAAAACAATAAAATTAAGGGATGAGAAAGGGAGAAGGTGAAAGGGAGAGGTAGAATGGGACAAATCTTCTGACATAAAAGAGGCCTGAAAGAGATTTCAAAGTGGAGGGGAAAGTGGGGGAAGCAAGGAGAGTAGCACATGAACTTTACTTTTATTGGAACTGGCTCAAAGACAGAACAATATGCTCACTCAGTTGGCTGTAGAAATCTATCATACCATACAGGAAAGTAGGAAGAGAAGGGGATAACAGAAGAGTGGGGGAGCAGATAGAAGTAAGGGCAGTTTGGGTAGGTACAAGTCAGAAGCAAAACATTTTTGAGAATGGATAAGGTAAAAGGAGAGAGCAAGACAAACGGGGGGGGGAATAGTACGGAGGGAAATACAGAGTTGGTAATCATTACTGTGAAAAAAATTTATAGTGAGTTTCTCTGATAAAAACTTCATTCCTCAAACATACAGAAAACTGAGTCAAATCTGTAGAAAAGTCATTCCTCAATTGATAAATGGTCAAACGATATGAACAGGCAGTTTTCAGACAAAGTAATCAAAGCTATCTATGATCATCTAAAAAATGCTCTGAATCACTATTGATGAGACAAAATGCAAATTGAAACAACTCTGAGCTATTACCTGACACTGGTTAGATTGGCTAATGTGACAGAAAAGGGAAATGACAAATGTTGGAGGGGACGTGGGAAAATTCAAACACTAATGTACTATTGGTGAAGTTGTATACTGATTCAACCATTTTAGAGAGCAATTTGGAACTAGGGCTACAAAACCATGAATACCCTTTGACCAAGCAATACCACTAATAGGTCTGTATCCCAAAGAGATAAAAAACAAAAATGAAAAGGCCTAGATGTACAAAAATATTTATAGCATTTCTTTTAGTGGTGGCAAAGAATTGGAAATCAAGGGATGTCCACCAATTGGTAAATGGCTGAACAAGTTACATGTGACTGTAATGGAACATTATTGTTCTTTAAGAAATGATTTACAAGATGCTCTCATAAAAACATGGAAAGACTTACATCAGGTGATGCGAAATAAAATGAGTGGAGCCAGAAGAACATTGTACACAGTAACAGCAACATTATATGATGATCTACTATGAATAACTTAGCTATTCTCAGCAATACAGTGATCCAAGACAATTCTGTAGGACTTATGATGAGGGATGCTGTCCATCTCCAGAGAGAGAACTGGTGGAGCCTGAATGCAGATCAAAGAAACTTTTTCTTTGCTTTCTTTCTATTTGCAGGGGTGGGGAGTAACTATATTTTCCTTCACAGAATGACTTACTTGGAAATATGTTTTGCATGCCTACACCTATAATACCTATGTCAAATTGCTTGCTTTCTCAATGGGGGATAGGGAGGGAGAGAATTTGGAACTCAAAAATTGAAAAAAAATGGTAAAATTGTCTTTACGTGAAATTGAGAAAAAATAAAATATTAAATAAAATTTTTTTAAAAGAGCATCAGTCCTTTGGGGAAAAGACTGTCTTGCTTATTCATCTTTGTAGCCTCCATCTTTTTTCCACCATGTCTAGAAAATAAATGCTAATAAATGCTTTTGAGAATCTCAGTATTCCAACTATATAGCAATTCCACTTCATCACTTATGTATATACATACAGATAATAATAATTATTATTATAATCATATAGCACTTACTATGTGCCATGCACTGAACTAATTGCTTTACAATTATTATCCTATTTGATCCTCACAGCAACTCTAAAAGGTAATAGGTGCTATTAGATATGCATATAAATAAATAATAGGGAAGGAAACAAGATATTAATTTTCAACACCTGGATGTCTCAGTTTGGGACACTTGAATAGAAAGTTTCTTTTGCACCTTAAATCTTAACATGTAGAAAAGAAGTCAAAATCACCACTACATTAGAAGTGGTTTAGATCAAGGGTTCCCAAACTGGTCATGGATTCAGGGCTGTGTTAGAGGCAGCTCAAATTACTCTTGAGAGTTGATTTCAAAATTTTCAGTGTGAGTATTTACATCTAGGAAATCAGAAAATGCTATGAATCAGGACTTAAATTATTGTTTTGTTGATTAAATTTAAAATTGTGCTTTGTGTTTTTTAAAAGTTGGCTGTTAACCATTTTTTGGCACACCCCTGCCTGTATCTCCAGATGGTAGAAGAAGTTTGGAACAGCTAGGTGTCACAATGGACAGAGTGCCAGGAAGAGTTATCTTCATAAATTCAAATATGGCCACAGACACTTACTAGCTGTGTAACCCTGGGCAAGTTTCTTAACCCTGTTTGTCTCAGTTTCTCAACTGTAAAGTGATTTGGAAAAGGAAACAGCAATCTACTCCACTATCTTTGCCAAGAAAACCCCAAAATGGTCACAAAAAGATGGACACAACTGAAACAATTGAACAACAAAATAATGAGCTTAACACAAGTATACAGATTTTTTTTTAATAACTGAATTATCCTATTGTAATATTCCAGAAGTTTAGTATAAAGGAGAAATTGTGATTGGAAAAGTAACAAGTTTTATAATACTACAAAATGTTAGTTTGTACCAAATAAAGTTCTCTTTATGAAAATGTATTTTATTGCTTATGTTCTTATATATTGTAAATTCTGTAATTTGTTCCTTTGCATATAGAAGATAGAGTACAGGAAGGCTTACTGAAAGTGAAGTTTGGTTGCTTATTTTTTTCTAAGATCTAAAGGATTAATAACCTCTGAGTCAGAAGATGATTTTAATGAAGACAAGGCTAAAGATTCAACCTCTGAACTAATTACCACCATTTCTATATGGTCAGCACATTTTGAAGATATCAGACAAGGATCATAAGAGTTGTTAGAGGTAGTGTTACTGAGTAAAGGATGGGGCATTAGAACATGGCAGAAAAGAAAAACTGGCACAATAGTGTGGATGATTGATTCATTCAATAACTATTTTTTGAGTACCTACATAATTCAGGGCAAATCCGTGATCATAACTGAAAAATATAATGAACATTCTGCTAAAAATAGACCATATGCATTATTAAAAAAGAACAAAAACTCATGCCTATTGAGATGGAGAGAGAAAAAAAAACTAGAACTTATCAGAAAAGAATTTTATTTTGGCCCTTCTGGACTATTTTTTGAATTGTATTTTCACAGAATTTGAGAGTTGTCATGTAGTCCAATACATGTACTAAAAGAATCCCCAATGTAACATAATGCTTTTCACATTACTAATATACATATCAATTTTATCTTCAAAAGCGTTATTCTCATTTATATTACTTATTCCTTCTAGCAGCCATTGAAAAAAAACTGGTAAACATTTCCTTTAGAGATAAGGAGAAATTGTTCAATGCAGATTTACCTAAAAAGCAGGATGGTAACAATATGGAATAGGAATCTTGTTCTAGTGAACTATAGTAGTTTTACATTCAGCTCAAATTAATTTAACAAAAAGGATCTTTTTAAAGCACCATGTCTCTGGAGGAGAAAGTGAGGCTGGTGAATTTTCACAGCCCTCCCTCAATCAAATCCAATGGACTTGCAAGTCATGGCATCATCATCCTGATGTCATGGTCCTTTTGGAGAACAAACAACAAACCACCACAACCATATATATCTCAGGTACTGTTCTGGGTGCTAGCAATAGGAGCCCATATTCTACTGGTGAATGTTAAAGAAATGCACAGAAAAGTATAGAACATAATATATTTCTGCATATTTGGTAACATTTCCTGATACTTTAAGAACCAATGTTGGACATGTTTTGGGGGAAGAAAATATGTCACACTTTGAAAAAAAATCTGTTGTTAACAAGGATGGATTAATTGGGAAATTCCATGAATGAGGAGGCTATTCAACTGGTAGCAGACCTGCTCTGTAAATTGCTATCTGGCTGTAGACAATCTAGGGAAAAGGTAAATTGGTTTTCTAAGTGCCAGGGACCCAGGCATGCCAGAACTTGGGTCAATCTGTTGGCAGTTAATCATCTCATTCTAGCTAAGGATTTTGCTCCTTATGCAGTTTTACCATGAATGGACACAGCTCACCAGTGTTCAGACTGAATTCAATCCATCTCTTACACTGAGAATTAATGTGTGTAGCTTTGGCTTAGGCTAAGAGCTCAACCATAAATTCTCAATTAAGGCTTGGCTGTGACTAAGGGAAGCAAGAGAGGAGATTTTCTCATGTAAATGAGATGGCACTCAATGAATTCAACAGAACTCAAGCAATAATTGAGCAGCAACTAGTCCATACTGTGCCTTTCATCCTCATCTTGCCCTGGGTTAAATTAACTACTGTTGGGTTTCATTCTCTTGTATATTTTCCCTTCAATCTTTCTTTGTCCATTTTCATTTGTAATGTGGCATTTTCTTACCCACAGATGGGAGACTCATGCTTTTTTTCCCCTCCTTCTAGGTCCATGGGAAATATGTATTAACCACTGATTACTGTTTTGGCTGTTTGAGGGAGATTGCTTACTACAATGGTATTCTAAAGTATTAAATTACACATAAACTTCTGACTTAGTTTAAGGCTAAACCTGATTTCTTGAATCCAGCTTTCTAGAATATTATGTGTAGTTAACTACCATTGGTTTGACTGAGACTCAGAACAACCCAATTTAAAAATGGGATTGAAAAGCAGGTTACAGGATCACAGATTTGCCTGAAAGGAATTTGAGATATCCAAGCTCATCTACCTCATTTTTCATGTAAGAAAACTGAGGCTCCGAGAGGAGTCACAGAGGCAATAAGTATTAGAGGAAGAGTGATTTGAACCCAGATCCTCTGACTCTAGAGCCAGTTCTGCTCTAATCCATAATATGTCATGGAGGTGCACCTCCATTTTCTGTAAGACTGGGTACAGGAACAATTCATCTTATATTTGGAATCTCTTCTGTATGCTCTATGATACATCAACACTGACATTATTATTGTTCTTCATACACTACACTCTATCTATTGACTCTGTGCCTTTTTAATACCTTTCCCCACGTGTGGAATTTTCTCTTTTCTCACCTGTACTCTCTGGATTCCCTGGCTTTCTTCAAGACTGCTCAAATCCCACCTTCAGGAATCCTTTCCCAACCTCCCACATTGCTAATGAATTATAATCCAGAGTGCAGAGTAACCCTTCTAAGATCTATCTACATTGTGTATATTTTAATTTATGGTTGTTTAAATAGTTTCTAAAATAGGAGTTTCTTGAAGCCAATAACTATTTTTTGTTTTGTTTTATTTTAACTTTTATTTGTATGCCTAGTACTCAACACAGTGCCTGGCATGTAAATAAATGTTTGCTGACTGACTGCCAATCTTCTAATTGATTTTGTAGGGTAAGGGAATGAAGGTTTCAGGAGTCAACAAAATGTAAGGGTAATGGAGAAAGAATATCATTCATCTTTTCATAATTTAAATTCCCATAAGCAGAAGATACTTGTATGTAGTCAAAAGTTGAATTAAGTAAAATTAATGCTTGAAATGGTATTTTTGGCTTGTTTAGAAAGAGATCATGGGCTTATGGTGTTATAAATTTTAAACTGGAAAGGAACATTATGCAAAGTAAGTAATGTAGACAACCCTTTTATTTTATAAATGAAAATGAGGTCAAGAAAGATCAAGTGATTTTCTCCAGAATACGCAGGTAAAAAGTGGCCATCCAGGAATACAGATCCAATATCCTTGTCTCTTTCTTCACCACAATTCATCTCTGATTTACTAAATATATCATGTGGCAACTGTTCCAGTTTACAAAGTGTGAAGGAGGTACACTTCCATCTTCTGTAAGACTTTATAAAACACATTAAAACTTAATCATGGTGACACCGATGGTAAAATTAGCAACCTCATCATTAGACCCAGGTCTTCCAAGCTTTCTGCTATGTCACGCTGCCTCTCATTCCATATATTAAAAATTTCAAATATATACTACATAAGTATCAACCCCATGCTAAGGCACTATTGTACAGAAAAGTAGGACAATCTCATAGTGGCCATCTGATCACATAATACCGCATTTTGATTTATATTACTTTATCTATGCATGTGCCTTCTCTCTCCTTACTAAACACGCCATTCAACATAATAGTTATTTAAATATATGTACTAATTGATTGAATGAATGGATTCTAATCTTTCAGGTAGGTGCACCAGAGTATTCCTTAGCAGTTGACAGACCATCTCACTGAAGACAGACTTTTCCAGGTTAAGCATGGGGATCCAAGACACCACAGTAAGTAATCCTGGACTAGATTTTGAAAAGATATATGCATGCAGAACACAGAATTAGAGAAAATTCACCATCATATCTGACAATTCATCTAAGACTCAGAAGGAATTACTTGGTAAAATAAAATGAATGTCAACAAGCCAAAAGGGAATAGTATGAGATGATTGAATAATACTAATAAAAAGTTCTCAATAAAATATCTATGCAAATGGAAAGTTTCAAGCAGGTAGCAAATGATAATTATCTTTGGGGGAGGGAGCAGAAATGGAAAAGATACTAACCCCATTTGTTCTTGACACTGAAGAGCTCAGAGGCACATATTAATATAAGTATGGATTTTTACCCAGGGATTACAGGTGTTTTAAATCATGAATAGTCTTAATGATATCTATTATGAAGGAAACTTTCCAGACTCACAGGCAATTCAAATGTAACTTTCTATATCAAATGGAAATGTATCTATTGGATCAATTTGACATAAGTACATACCGAAAGTGAAGATGTCAAGTTGAAATCTGACAGTCCTGAAGATCTGAAATTAAAATGGGGTAGGGGGTAAACAGAGTGCAACTAATGGATGCCACATATTCTGGAACTATTCTGAAAAGTCAGAGGGCTCTAATCAATTTCATAATGAATCTTATATCAAAACATAGTATTTGAGAAGTTATATGACTTGTATGGCTCAGCGTTTTCAGATATAAAAGATCTTTGCAGACAATCAACCCAAACTAAGATATACTCCATCCTCTGGGAAATGCTAAACTGTCTAGCAATTTTGATCCTAGCATTCAAAAATACTATAATTATCATCATTATCCAAAGCAATATAGTTCTCAGTTAAGTGATCACAAATCAAAGTCTCTTAAAAGTCAGTAAACTTTTAAAAAAAGGGATTTTGATAATCATATTTCCATATTTACTTATAATTGGTTTATTTTGTTATCATATTATATTTTATTTTATTCATTTAAAAACATTATTCTGAGAATATGAGCTTCACCAGACAGCCAGAGGGGCTCAGTGACATGAAATAGATTAGGAACTCCTGTTTGGAAGTAACATTCACAATCATCAAAGAACCTCTTGCCTACTGGATGACTTTTAGAGTTTGTTTGTTGAAGTGATCCAAAAGTCTAACTATACTAGGTTAAGAACAATGGATTGAAGGTGAAAACCAATATATTCTTTTCAGTCTTTTTATAAATAATTCATTCTAATACACTCCATAATACAGAGACAATAACCTCATTTCTGCTCAATACTCCCTCTCTCAACTGTATGTTTTTACTGGTTGTCTCTTAAACCTGGAAGGTTTTCACTCTTCATTTTTTCTCCTGGTTTCCCTTACTTCTTTCAAGTGGCACTCATCACATTGTCTGTTTACATCCCTATGAGATGATACATGTAACTCCTAATAACTTCGTCATTTTAGGGCATTTAGAAGGATAAACATAGACAAAGAACATGGATGTGAGTATCATGTTGGGATGATCTCAAAAAAAAAAGAAGAAGGATTGGGAAAGAGAGATGGAGTGGGACAAAGGAGAATGGAGCCATACATAGCCACATAAAAGAGCCATGCAAAGAATGCACCCCCATACACCCTTTCACTTTAAAAGCTTAAAGTGAAAAGGGTATATGGGGGTATATTCTTGAGCCTCACTATCATCAGAATTGGTTCAAAGAAGGAAGAATGAATATATATTATGTATGTATGTATGTGTATACAAACACACACACATACTCAGCTGGATATAGAAATCTATCTTACCTAATAGGGAAATAGGAGGGGAAAGAAATAACTGATATGGGGAGGGGAGGTGACAAAAGAGAGGATGGATTAAGGGACACAGTGGTCAGAAGCAAAACAGGCTTTTGAAGAGTGACAGGATAAAACAAGACGGAGAAGAGTAAACAGAAGAACATAGAATGGATGGAAATAGTAATCATAACTGTCCCCTCCTGGATCACTTCCTTGTCATATCTGAGGGGCTTGCATATGATATGCAGGGTACACACACACACACACACACACACACACACACACATATACATATATATATATATACACACACACACACACACACACACACACACACAATATTTATAGCAGTTCTTTTTGTGGTGACAAAGAATTGGAAATTGAGGGAATGCTCATCAATTATGGAAAGGCTGAATATGATTGTGATGGAATACTATTATTCTATAAGAAATAATGGAGGGAGGCAATTTCAGGGAAAAAATTATGACAAGATTCACATGAACTGATGCAAAATGAAGTGAGAAGAGCCAGATCATTGTACACAGTAACAACAATGTTATAAGAATGATCAACTGTGAATGACTTGGCTGCTCTGCTCATTGCAATCATTCAAGACAATTCCAAAGGATTCATGATGAAAAAATGCTATCCACCTCCAGAGAAAGAATTAATGAATTGAGTGCAAATTGAAGTATAATTTTCTCACTTTCTCTTTTTTCTTTTTTTTCTTTTTTGTGATATAGCTAATATGGAAATATATTTTGCATGATTTCACATGTATAGTTTGTATTTTTCTTGCCTTCTCAGTGGGTGGGGAGGGGCAGGAGGGAGAGAATTTGGAATTCAAATTTTAAAAAGAAAATAATACTTAAAATTAATAATATTTTTAAAAAGATGGCAAAGAAGTAAAGCACATGCCCACGTAAAATAACAAGAGAACATGTCTGTCCCATGCAGAGTGTTCAAGAACCTTTACTCAAGTACTCAGATGGATTTTGTGGTATGTTTCTAGGAAAAACAAATATATTTCTGAATTCGGTCAAGCAGTTTCAAATACTTTCAGTTCCTGTTTAAGACACTATCACAGAGTCTACTTCATAGGGCTGAAGGGAACTCCAAATAAGAATGGAAAATGGTTCAAAAACTTAGAGGAGTGAGGAACTCCTGGCACGGTACATACATTTCAGAGGCAGAATCTAAACTGTTTTCCTGACTCTAATCTTACTGTTCTGCCAGATTCGGTCTTTACAAATGTTAGAGCATTATGTGTGTTAATCTGCCATTTGTATTGTTAATATTTTTATCATCATCACTACCATTGTCAATATTCATCTTATTTTCTCTCTTTTTTTTTTAGTGGCATTTGAATAGAAATGTAACCGGGAAAAATTGCTACCCTGCTATTGTTCTATTCTATGTTGCGATCTGAGTATGGCTGCACAATTAAATAAAAAATCCACTTTTTAAAAATGTTCTTTTAATGTAAACTTAAAAATTATCAACAAACAAATATCTCGACATTTATATAAGAATAAGAAAGGGCTGTCATAAAAATATAAAATTCTGTTATATACAGTTTGTTTTTTAAAGATATATATGTATATGTATAATATATATAAGATTATCTATTCACTTGTGTCACCTATAAATCTTTTTGCTCTCTTCTGTATGTTTTTTAAAAAACATTTTAGTAATATATTTTTTCTTATATCCTCTTATCTACCCAATTCCCTCCAAGTGGAAGTCTTGATTTGTAACAAATACATTAAGTCTAGCAAAACCCATTAGCACTTTGGCCATGACAACTGCTTTTGTGTGACTGAATTAAAATACTGCAATGTAAGCTCATCTTCTGTAGACTCACTCAAAGCATCTTTGGTACAACTCCAGTAGTAGACAGGCTTACTATCTGTACTTTATCCTGTTCACACATGGTTTTTATTTCTTCTGGTAGGTCTTTTAATAAAATATTGTTCCATGAAGCTAGGATAGTGTACATTTGCTATGGCAAAATCTGTTAACAACATTCTTCTTGATTTTTATGGATCAATAATACTATTGCTGTTGTTATGGAGATAATCATAGCTTTGGACCAATTATTTATAAGACAAATTGCCAAACATTTCAAACAGTGATTGTTTTTAAATCAATTTAAGTTTATGAAATTATGGACTGGCACCATTTTTTAGCTATCCAATACTGGTACCTCATCTTACTCAGTTAAATCTCTGGACAAAAAGGGTTCTCCAGCCTACTAAGAATGCCCTGAAATAGCTTCTTGGAAGAAGCTCCACATACAGTAAGACCTCCTAGGCTATTCATAACTCAGCAGTCATTCCACATTGGCCACGAGGTACCATTCTTACTGATTTACTAATGGGTTCTGTCTCAAGATCTCTCTCACTTGTCTCCAACCAGATAGTAATGAATATTTAGAAAATAAATAAAAGTATACCCTGGGTGCAGCTTTGTCTGAACCAACTCGTCACTAATTTTCACCACAGTGGTAATTTTCTGCTAGGAATTATAGAATTGAACCAAAATGAGCTCCTATCAGCATAATTGAAGTCACAGGTCCTCCTTTACGCAAAAATTAGATTGTAGAAGCATCAATGTGGAATCACCATCTCAATAGATATTAAAAGTTTCCCACCTAGGAAGAATGGACAGGCAAATTATCAAGAAGTGACCAGTAGAAGCCTCTCCTCTGGAGACACCTGGTATTGATCTTCCAGCTACTCCCCTGCACGTTTGTCAGAGACACACAGTGAATGAAACTGCAGTTGCTATATCGGTCACCTGATGTTTCTATGACACAGGATAGTTTCTCCCCTATATTAAGTTTCTCTTAATACCTACCTCACAGGGTTATTGTGAGACTCAAATGAAATAGCATATCCAAAATGCTTTGCAAAACCTAATATGCTATATACCTTCTAGTTATTTTATCCTACTTCACTTTCTATAATTTTATGTCCCAGTAATTCCAATCCTGGAACAATTAAGTTCAAGTACTTTAGGGTGTTCACTATTTGCTGACACCTAACATAAAATATACTGCATTTTTAATAGATAATGCAACAAACAGAGAACCATCATACCACCATGGTAAGCCTTTAGTTAATGGAAAAAGCACTGGACTCAGAGTAAAAATAATACAGTGATCATAATAACAACATTTCTTTAGCACACTTTAAGATTTGAAAAAAGTTTTATTCATTCAATTACCATAAGAGTCCTTTGAAGGGATATTATTTTCCCCATTGTTAGAGATAGAGAAACTGAGGCACAGTTTCTAGTAAATGTCTGAGGTTGGATTTAAAATGAGGTCTTCTCTGATTCCAAGCTCCATGCTCTATCATCAGTGCCACAATCTCTGTTTTCTTTTGGCATTCACTTTTATTAGCTTTATGACTCTGGAAAAGTCACATAACCTCATTAAGCCTCTGATTCTTCATCTGGAAAATAAATTAATGATACATAAAACTAACAGGACAGCTGTTGTATTGCTATAGAAAGAATACTGACTTTGGAATCAGAAGATCTAGGAAAGTCACTTACCTTAAACTGTACCACTTTGGGCAAGTAATTGAATCGGAACCTCAGTTTTCTTGTCTGTATAATAATAGTAATAATACCTGCTCTTCCTGCCTCATCATATTACTGTGAGGATCAGATGAGATAGCTTATTTAAGCTAGAAAACATTATACCAATTTCAGTTACTTTTGTTATTATAGCTTAATTTTGAGGACACTAGCTCCTTGGGTATAGCTTCTGAGACATGGAAACAAGGGAATCTCAGAGGTACATTTTAAGGCACATGTTTAATTAAGTTGGAGTCATGGCTCATTCTTGAGTGATCGGTTTAGGCTAGATACTCAGTTCCTTCTGATCAGTTATATCCAAAAACATATCAAATGATCATCCCACTAGGGGTCTCTGTTCTCCCAGGAACATGCAAATAGACACTGCATCCTGGGATCAGACCAGAGAAGGAGGACCCTAGGGACAATAGGCAAATATACACATATAGTAATAAAGGACAAAGTCCCCAGACTAATAGAAACAGAGCATTCCCTGGGGTCTTAAGCCTTGTCCAAGTTTCCATCAACAAAACTGCAGTTTCCTTCGTACAATGAATTGCTTGAGCAATGACACTAAGGCAAGGGGGACAAATCCTCATAAGATCGCCAGCACCAGGGTGTCCCTGCTGCTAGTTTCAACAGGATAGCCTGATTGCTTTCAATGGGACTATATGCCAGCTGATAAGGATTTTTCCATTACGTATCTATATACTAAAATCTCTTGGTCCTAACATTCTTGGCAACCATTTCTGCCACTTGCCCTTGAAGGACAGTACTGTAGCAATGTTTTTCTCCGAGGGAGGGCTGTGCGTTAGGAAGGGGGGAGGTCTTTTGATAAATGCTGACGGTAGCCTTAAGATTTTAATTAACATCTCTGGGTTGCCAAATTGTTTAGGATGTTTAAATTCTACCGATATTAGTTACACAAACAAATGGACATCATTTGTTTGTCATAGGTTGTTTTAAAAACATCTAAATAATCATTCACTTTAAAATCTCAAATATTTTCTAACATTTATTTTCTCCTCATTTCAGTCTTTTCCCTTCTTTTTACAGAACTTTCTTGAGTTGCGTCAAAGTGTCAAGAAGAAAATTGATGCCCAGAACTTCTATGCCCTCCTTGGAGTTTTATTCCTCTTTTAATTAATCTGAACAGTGTTACCAATCATTATGCTAGCTAGCCCCCCTTTTTCTGCCAATTCAGCAGCCCCATTTAGAAGTGGTTTAATGAACTTCTTTTTAAAAAAAAGTGTTGCTAATATCAATTCTGCATTTAAAATGACTGAGTATCCAAAGTAAGAATAAAGTAAGAATACTCCAACTAGACTCGTTTTGCTTCCTTACACAGCAAGTGGTGAGCATATGAAACTCATTACCCTAAGTGATAGTACGAGCCAGCAACATAAGGAGATTTAAGGTTTTAGATAAATTCATGTATGATAACTTTGTAATTAGGAATTTTTAAGCTATACCCCTAATGTCTAAAGATGATGGTGTGAAGGACAATTGTCATGTTTTCTCATAAAATTTTCCTAATTCCACCGTTAGTGACAGTAGCATTAGGCTACTTAGACCACTGGTTTGACATTCCTTAGGTTCATCTTCTTACTTCAGTTTTAAGAGACTACCTGCCTTTGATGTCTGTAACTTTCATTAGAATAACAATACTTAGTTTCTCTTCAGCGTTTGAAGCTCAATAAACACAAATTTAAAAAAAGTAACATTTTTTTTCCTCAATTGAGTTTACACTTGAATCCCTAAAATCTCTTCATGTGCCAAAAGCCTTTGCTTCAGCCCTCTGGCTTTGATACCTGTGTTACTTGTTTGTGGGCTTCATGCTCCCAGTATTCCTCTCTGTAGGCTTGCACTAAAGCCTGGCTTCCTAGTGCCTCCTCTTGGTCTTTCCCTACATGAGGTTTCTGCTAGATTAATCTGACTGTTGGAGAGGTCACAGGTTTTTCCCTTTTCTCACTGTCTCCCCTTCAAAAAAGACCATAATTACCCCTTTATTTTCGTCTTTTATCATTATCATTATTATTATTACAATTATTAAGTACTCTAAGAAAGGTGATTAAAATAACAAATGAGCAAAAAGGTCTACTTGTTTAGACATTCATTTGTTCAATGCTTCCTGAATATCTATCATGTACTTCACTGTGCTAGGCAATGGACAGGGTGATAGCAGAGGAACTAAAAAAATAAATAGCAATCCCCTTGCCCTCTAGGGCCTAACAATGTGTTTGAGGTTATTAGACAAATTAACACATAAAAATTGCATGATATATGAAGAATACATAGTTCTAGGAGATCAGAGAAGGAATTACTATCATGGTGATGGGGAGGTGGTTTAAAGGAAAATGATATTTCCTGAATAAATAGCTTTGGAAGATGAGTAAGACATCTGCCTATGAAGATAGGAGGGCTGGGAAAGTATTCTAGGTGTTGAGAATAACATGAGAAAAGACATAAAGGTGGGAATCGAAAGCAGGAAGATAAATAGTTCAATCAGGTTGAAGCATGACAGCAAGAGGAAAAAGCTAGAGAGATAGACTGAAGATTATTGATTATTGAGACCTTGATTATTGAGATTATTAAGAATCTTGAATGATAGGCCATCCAGATTGGATTTCATTCAGTGAGTTGAGAAGTGAGATGAAATATCCAGAATCAGGGTGCAAGGACAAGTCTTCAATAAGCTTATAACTAGCATAAACTGTGAGACAAAGACAACTAGAAGGTCCTGGCAGCCCTAAAACCCAATGGAGGGCCTGAGGGAAAAGGGCTAGTCACATGCCTAGGGCTCCAAACACCTTGACTGAGACTGGGAAAACATGAGATACAGGATTACAAAGCTATATTTACTTTGCCTCAGAACCTAGAACTCAATCTGGAATCCAGTCCAGACAGAATTAAGACAGCTGAATTCAAAGAAGCATCTGGGGGAGAGGAAGGAGCCTTAGAGAGGACAAAGAGAGGAATGAAGTACAGAATTTTAATATTCTACAGGGAATCCTGCTTTCAACACAAGTATTGTGAAGAGATTTCCATAAAGCGACCTCCACATGCTTTTTATGAAAACAACATTTTCCTGTTTTTTGTTTGTTTTTAAATAATGCACTGTGCCTTTCCCAGTGGCAAACTGGCCCTTAGAAACAATTATTCAGATAATGTAGGCTAAAACACCAGCTACTGAAAAAAAGAAGGGGGTTTGTTTGGGGTTTGAATTGCTAAAATCATGTGACTATGTAGCACAAGTATATTGTCTAATTGCTCCCTCCCACACACTTCCCACACAAACAAATTAGTCCATTTGTACAGTGCTGTGGTAGACTTGGATGCAATTTTTAAAATAACTTAATTCAGTGCAGCCCATATACAAGGCCTGGAGAGTTGTAGGAGCCCTAAAAGACCTGTCTTGCCAGTTTTAGGACTTCCCTTAATGTGACTGAATCCACTTATCCCTAAACATAAGGGCCTGGCTTCTAAAACCTAATCTGTAAATTACAGGATCATAGATCTACAGTTGGAAAAGATCTCAGAGGTCAACACTCCAAACTCCCTCATATTAAAGATTAATAAACTGAAGCCAAGGAAAGTTATTGAATATAGCTTGATTTGCAGTATTTGAACTATGTCCTTTGACCCCAGAGTCAATGACCTTTCCATTTAACTACAATGGATTAAATGAGATAATATTTGGAAAGTACTTAATAGAGTACCTGGCACGTAGCAGGTGCTGTATAAATGTGTATTCCCTTTGACTTCCCTACACTAACCTGGTAGATGTTTTCTAAAGTTATCATTATGCAGAAACTGGTATAACTAGATTCATTTTAAAATTAAGTTAAATTAATTAAATTGATCATGTTTTTTGTCTACATGAGGCCAAATAAACAGTTTTAATTGAATTGCCATTTAAGGGTAGATAGTAATAGAAAAATGTAAAGAATCCCCCAGGTTTTAGATTGAGACGAACATTTTTAGACGTGGTCAATGAGAGAATTACTTTTTCTTGGCCGTGCTTATTTGTTATAAGCATTTTGTTTTTCTTTTATATCTCTTCCAGTAGTTGCAGGATAAGAGGAGGGGAAAGAAAATATATATTTTGTTAACTGAAAAAAAAATTAGATGTGATAAAATAAGATGGATAAAAACAGTTTGGGGAGAAAACTAAGATTATGGAGAGGTAAAAGAGAAGAAGGAGAAGAGATAAATGAAAGGAATAATGAGGAAGGCTGATGAAAAGGTCAGAAAGGCTTACCTCATTTGTTTTCCTTCATTTCACATTTGGTAACAGTCTACCTATTCTTCTTTGGATATATTGATCATAGCTTGGGCAAAGTAGTCTAGTCAGTTCTTGGTCAACAAAAGAACCACTCCTGTTCAAGTGGTTCTCCTCAAAGAAAGGTAATTAATGCTTTTGATGCATGGTATAATGAAAAAGTACTGAATTTGTAGCCAAAGGACCTGAGCCTAAATCCTGGCTCTTCTACAGTCAGGCCTTGGTGACCATTTGTAACTCACATAAACTTTGTCTGTCAGTTTCCTCCTTTGTAAAATGAGGGGTTTCCATTTTCAAATCCTTAGATACCGAGATAATGAAAAACCAAGAGGGAATATGCAAAGCAAAATCTTAAAATTGCAAAATAATGCAGGTTTCCTCAGTAAAACAAACTAAACAAACAAACAAAAAGCCCAGAACTACACAACTGCCCAACTGTATTATATGAAAGATTAATACATTCTAGTCTATCTATGACTTAAGAAAACATTAGAACAGACCATTCTGAATCAATTCATTTACTTTTGATGAGTCATTTCTTGGCTATTCAATCCTATTTTAATGTCCTTAAGAAGAATATGCTTAAGCAAAAGGAGAGAGATAAGAGGTGATGAAGGGACAAAAAAAAGAAATAGAAGAAAAAGCTTTCTCCCTAGTGCAAATGAACGGGTGGATAAAGATACTTGAGACAAGTTTTATTAGCATGCTTCTAGTTTTGTTATCAGTAGTCAGTGATTATTTGTCCCATCTACCTGTATATCCTAAGACCCTCCAATAAAGACCAACACTGGAATTTAAATCTTCATTCCTAGATTCAAATTCTGTCCCAAATATCAGTACCAAGAAAGTAAGAATATCAGAATGGGTCTTTTTACCCTTTAAGGTTCAATTAACTTTTCTTCTAATGCCTTGCTTGATTTACCCTGAAACTCGCATAGGATTTGGTTAGTGAATGTATTTTCATAACCCCTACAAGACCATAATTTCTCTAAGAGCAGGGGCCATATACTTCATACATACTTCTCTCAGACCCCCACTATTTGCTTGTTAAACATTTATAGAATTAAATTCTGTGAGTCAAATCTAACATGCAATATAATAGGTTAAAAAAATCAACTTCACCAAATAAGGGAGGTGTGACCTCAAAGCCCTTTCTTTGTAAGAAAAAGTCATAAGACTTTTAATGGACTACATGCCCAACTGGGACATGGTAAAGCAAACTGAAATACAAAACAAAACTAATGGCCTCAGGCTGTATTAGAACCATAATGTTCAGCAGAGGAGGTAAGAATCCTGCTATATTCTGCCTGGAGAACCTGGCATATGGTGTTCAGTTCTGGCATTTTATTTTAGTAAGGACATTGATAAGCCTGTAAGTATCCTAGTCAGGTGACTGGCTCAAGATCATGCCATATGAGGATCATTTGAAAGCCATGAGCATGTTTATTTCAGTAAAGAAAAAAAAATGAGGATCCAGGGAAAGCAACCTTGATCATAGGTTTAGAACTAGAAAAGACTTTAGAGGTTATATGAACATATATAGGGAGGAAAAAAGAGGGACAGAGAGAGAGAGAGACAGAGAGAGAGAGACAGAGAGAGAGACTGAACCTAGTTCTTCTGACCCAAATCTATCACTCTTTTCATCAAGATGCTTCCATGATTGCTACCTTAAAAAAAAATATCCAAAGACTGATCTTGTGGAAGAGGGATCAGATTTGTTCTGCTTGGACCCAGAGGAACTTGGAGCAATGAATGAGCAGAAGTAGAAGAGAAGCAGATTCCAGATAAATGTAAGGAAAATTTTCCCAGGATTTAGCACTGTTCAAAGTACCTTTTCCCATTACCTTTGGAAGTGGCTGTTTCCTTTTCTTCACTTCAAGGTTAGATAGTCATTGTCAGGAATGTTATAAAAACTAACTTGGACATTTCAGACAAAGTAAATTTTAAAGTCCTTTCCAATTCTGAGACACTATGAATTACCTCCTTATTTTGTCTGGCACTCAGTGATTATGTGGTTAATCTAATCCTAACTTTTTCTAGTCCCTAAGGATCTATGGTTAATGTGAGGACTCCATATGATTGAATTATCTTGGCACTATTCATATGCTCAGCTTTCTGAGAGCACTGGGATGGTGTTCAAAAATGCCATTTGAAAAGTGAAAAAATCAGCCAAATCAGTTATTTGGCACCATGAAGATGCCAAAACCAATTGACTTGTTTCACTGAATGCAATTATTTGTTAATGTCTTAACAGAATTTGCTTGAACTATTCCTTGTAAAGTCACAACCAAATGAATCTACATCCAAAGTGAAGCCAGATCTGAAAGACTCATATTTCTTGCACTTTTTAATAGCTCAGGCTTAGCTATTTATGACCTCATAACAATATTAAGAGCAGACTATCATAGTCGAGGGAGAGCAGCCTTAGCTTTAGAAGTCTGTGTTCAATTCCTGACTGTGACACCTAAAAGTATAAGCTTTGTTAAGTCACTTGTTCTCTCAATACCTCATGCAGCTCTCTAAGACTTTAAATTATGGGTAAACTGTTGGTCTGCTGATGTGTATTGGTGGAGGTACTTTCTAATCTCAGAGTTATTTAAACTTATGAAATCACAAGATCGCAAGTCTGGACCAAAATCATCTCTCTGTCTCTCTGTCTCTGTCTCTGTCTCTGTATCTCTCTCTTTGTGTCTGTCTTGTCTCTGTCTCTGTCTCTGTCTCAGTCCTCTGTCTCTCTGTGTCTGTCTGTCTTTCCCTCTTTCTTCACCTCCTCTGTCTGGTTGCCTGTTCATGTCCAACTGTCTGTCTATATAAATATGAAATGAAATAATACATAAAACATTTTATAAACTTTGAAGTGTTACATAAATGTCAATGTAAAGATCCAGGCATTCATTCAGCAAATGTCTATTGACAATTCACCTCCATCATATACAAGCTATTGTATATCATAGATTAAATAAACATTTTGGTCCAGGTTACACTGATCTAGAAATTCATGATTCATTTTCTCCCAACTAATAACTTTACTTTATTCCCTTTTTTAAGCAACAAGATCATTTATAATTAATTTTTAAAATTGACAGTGATAAGAAATTGGTTATATGAATGTTCCTTTATACAGTATGTATGTCACACACACTCACATGCACACACACACACACACACACACACACAAGAATCCATACTGAATAAAGTACAAGACATATTGTGAAGAATAATACTGCAATTTTATGACAGATTGAGCTTTTCATGATTTTTTTTATTTTATTTCCAAATGTGTTGAGATCTAGGATCTTGTAACTTTCCAAGGGAAGTCCAAGGTCATTTCCAAGAAAATATTGATTATTCTCCTGGACCTTAAGTAGCTTAAAAAAAAACTACACATCTATGCCTGATGGGCTAAGCACCACTTTTGAAGGAGAAAAGGAAATGCAATTGTCTGGACTTTAAAACCCAAGTTTAGATAAAGGAACCTTCAATGAAGCCGAAAGGCTGATGGGATAAAAAGAACACTGGTATTATTAATGGTTATCACTCCTTAGGTCCATACAGTTCAATGACAGTCTCAAAAGGATGTGCTGATAAAGGATTTGCTAGTAGTTGACACAGTGTGGTGGTTCCAGTAAGCCTCTTGCTGAACAAAGAATGCCAACTTCTGAAGCTTGAATAGATGAATGACAGTTCTGAGCCCAAGAGGCAGGTCTTCCCTCTAGGTTTTTGTTATTTTTTTTTCAACTAAGTGTGTTAATACCAGAGCTGCCATCTAAGCAACTGCCTTGTTAGTGGGAGCACATGGTAAACTAAAGTTTTGGGAAACAGCAATGTTTCTCTTTTGGGGCCTTGAATTTTGTATGTCTATGGTCAACCACACCCCAGAAAAAAGTACATTTTAGAAGCAAAGCTGCCATATATAGTATGAAATAACAACTATCCCAATTTCCCCAAATCCTATGGTTTCCCCAAAGGGCTATTGAATTTGAAACAAATTCAGACCTCTTTCTACATTTTAGGGTATGGCATAGTTGATACAGAGCTGGCCTCAATGCCAGGAAAACCTGGTTTCAAATCTTATCTCTGAAGTATACTGCCCATGTGACCCTGGGCAAGTCAACCTCTAAGCACATGAGGTAACTTAAAGATATGTTGTGGAAAAGCTGCCAACCAGCATTGGGAGCTATTTCACTAGAAGTCACCTACACCAGTGAAATCACAGGTCTAGTCTCTATTCCTACTGAAAAATAAAATAAATATAGCAACTAAAAAATGAACCCTTTCCTTTCCTATCTATATAGCGTACATGGTGACTAACTAATTTATATGCTGAACCATCCATTTCAGACTCCTGGCCTGTCAGACCACTGCTGGCCTAGGGCTAAGCCGGTATTTGTCAGAAACAAAGCCTTTGATCATATCTCAGGTAAACATGCTCTAACTTCAGCCCTTTTTTTTCTTTATCTTTTTTCCCTATTTTTAATGCTCTATTGATGCTTATATGTTACGCAAATACACACAAACTATATGTATGTATATACATATGCATATATGTGCAGTTAGTAGTACATACTGCCTCTCAAAGGAAAAAAAATTCTCCTTTTACACTTCTCCAAAGTTCCATTTATATTTTATTCTTCACTACTCTCCTTTTAGCCCCAAGAATCAAGCACTATTTCTTATCCAAGTTAGAGAGGAATATATTGGAGGCATCTATGAGGCTCAAGTGAGCTGGAAAACCCTTTTTGGTATTTTTTTTTCCTCTTTGAAGACATTTGACACCACCTGGATCCAAAGCACAGACTATTAATGAATGTTTCTAATATATTTACATTTAACTCATCACAGTGATTATTTGTGAAGGAATTTGGTATACTAGGAAGAAATGATCTTGCTTTTAGGAAGACGTTGTTTTGCTTCCTCTGATATATATTAGTTTCATAACCATGGAAAGTCACTCATCCCCAGCTTTCCAATTCAATGATCTACAGTCCAATTGCTGCTGCATCATTGAAAGGGCTTTCCATAATGGAAAGTATCTACACTAATAAACTAACAGCCCCCTCCGAACTACTCTGAAAAAGAGGGGAATAGGGTAATTGGTTTTAATGTACCAATTCACATTGAAGAAGTAATCTCCATCTTAAGTTTTCTTAACCATGTTTTTTAGCAATATTATCATGCTTGAAGTAAATGTAACTTGACCCGCATAAGATTCAAATTCCTGAATCTGTTTCTTCACGTATAAGATGCAAAGTCTGAATCAAATAATTTCTAAATCGTATCCTACCTCCCCCAATGTAATTTATAATTTAAATTTGTTTTGCAACTAAGAAAAATGTAATTTTAAGAGTGGTTGAAAAAAGTAATTTTAAGAGTGCTTGATATTACATTCTAAATTTATTATATATTTAAAGGGAATAGCAAGTTGTACATAATAGATTTGCAGTTTCATGTACAATGATCTTTTTTTTTCTTTTTCTATCATGCTAAGGAAATGCCTTTTTTTTTTACTTTCAGAATAAAATAAATAAAATTGCGAAAAAAAAGAATACTTAAAAAGTTCTTGAGTAGTAATAGGCGAGAAAGCAGAGGTGATTTGGAGCTGCAGAAGAGTTACTATACAGTATAAAACACAACTTTGGCTCATGTCTTTGAGACAGATTTACAAAATAGGCCTCTAATTCATGGTAATTCTAGTCTTAGAAGGGTACTCATGAAATGACATGTACTTATGCCTGCAGTTAAGAGCACTACTTTCTTACAATGAGCTAAGATTTGAGTTCCTAGCCCAAGCTGGGAAAGATCCCTCTCTCCTATATAGCATGAGATGAATCTTTATGCCACAAACAAAGGGTGACATAAGAATAGGATGGATCCCAGGTACTCAAGAGAAATGATATTAAATATGGCAAATGTAGTCTTAAAATATTCTTTAACAGAATATGCTTGAGAAAAACACAACAGAAACCAAGGGAAATACTCAAATAGAAAAACAAATAAGTATATGAGAGAGTCACATGGTCCAGGGAGAAAAAGAAATAGTCTTTTGCAGGTCAGAGATGGGAAAAATATTCCCTAACCTTCACATGAGACTGAAGTAGGTTAGAGCCCCCCTTTTCTCTCAGCTGGCTTGTGTCTCTGAGCACTCATGCTATCAGGGCCATATAACATATACAGTACACACATTTCCCAGCTCATCCATTTAGCTAAAGATCATCTCTCATGGTCTTAAAGAACAGAACTGCAGCTGTGGCAGATACCAGCTGCTACTCTGGTCATTCTGTTGCTATGGGACTACTGCCATCTCTTCTCTCCTTTTCTGCAGAAGAGATTCCAAACGCCCTATATCAACTCATGGGAAAAGTTCTGTCCTTCCCTATTCACAGACTTATCTCTTCAGTTCCTCTCTTCCCAAATAGTCCAGAATTACAAATCCCAGGAAGTTTGTGGTCAGCAAACCCCTTGCCCGGTGTTGTGACAAGTTGCAGTCACATAAGGTGACTGGTGAATTTAGTGGGATTTAAGAGTTACTGAATTTAGGAGTTTGGAAATCTGGGTGCTAGTTCTAGCTGGATAAATTTGAAAAAGACATATATTCTCAGAAAAATTCTGTACCTTACCTATAAGACAACAGAGCTGATCTAAGTCAGGGATTCTTTGCCTAGGGCGATCTGATAGAGAGGATGGAGGGATGGTCTCTTCTCCTTTGAAGTTCTGTCTGACATTTTGTGACTGTGTAACCCTATGTAAGTCATTTCGTGTCTCAGTGTGCTAGGAAAATCTCAGTGACTATCAATTACAGAATAATCTCAGATCTGTATTCGTTGAGTGAGTTTGTTTACTGATAGTTCCCTTTAGTAATTAAATTTTCAGACCAATCTTCACTCTTACCACCCTCTCCAAAAAAAAAATCAGCATAAATCAATCAAGATCTGAAAAGGCAAAAGTGGAAATGAATACATTCAAAATACATAGCATTTCTCTATTAATCTTCAGACTAAAACACTTGTAGAAAAAAACTAAATAAACTTTTTTCATTTCACAGCTAAGATTTTCAACAAAGAGAGGGAAAAAAATTTTTAAATGATATGACCTAATGACATCAAATTTTCTAAGAATGATTATAAATAATTAAAGTTACATAATTAAAATCACTTATCAAAATGAATGCATACAGAACAGGAGAAAGACAACTTTTTCTTTCAAAAATGAATCCAAATTTCTTAGAATTCTAATAGATATTTACTCTATAGGCAAATGTAAACTTTAAGAGCCTAGTTAGTTATTGCTTCCTTCTTTCACTTATATTTTTCTTTATTTAAATCAAGTCCCATTGTTCTCAAAAAGAATACAGACTCCTTGAGAACAGGGTAGTAGATTGTCAATCTTTTATTTTGTTTCTTTCCCAGATTGAGACCCATTTTCTCTTTCTGACTTTTCACCTTCTACTGGATAATTGAAACCGAGGTAAGAAGGGAAAAAATCTTCCTTTGAGTTCTTGTCTAATCATTCAAAGCTTTTTTTTTTCTTCTAAAAAGTGATGCATTATACTCTGTCAGATGTGGTCTCTGTTGGTTTGGCTTAATGCCTTTTCTTTGTTGTAAAGGAAAAAAGATTCCTTGTGTCAGGGTGAGGTGTATCCTGCCATGGCTAAAACACAAAAACTCAGCAATGCAACTTTGAAAATCAATAGTGAATAAATTGTTTTTATACAGTTTTACTAAATAAGTAATAAAATAGTCTTATAATAGCTGTAGTATCTGCTCAGCAGGGCAGAATGAGACTTCAAAAGCAAATGACAAATAACTTTCATAATGACGGTTTTAAAGGCAACAATCGATATCTTCACTACCAAAATATACATAAAAATAAGGTATTTTCCTGGTTCATCCTAGATGAATGTAAACTCCTTGAGGTCAAGAAATGTATCCTGCACATAGCAGTGCCTGACCTAGAGCAAGTGCTTAACAAATGACTATTGATTAATTGATTGATTGATTCTTCATCTCTCTTCAGAAAAGACTCAAGGCTAAGCTTATACCTATTTGACCATTTTAACTAAATATTATCAGCTGTAGAGAATTTTTAAACTAGCAAATGAAAATGGTATACCAAAATTTCAGGTCATAAACACAATTCTATTGTGCATACAAAAATCCCTTGAATAATACCATTAATTGAGGGAGTTTAGGGGTTGGAGACAGAGTTTGTATGTTAAGAATCTAGAGTTCACATATTGCTTTTTATGACTCAGAGATATTGTTACTTGCCCAAGGTCAGAATCAATTAATAGATTAAGCAATAATAATTTATTAAGTACTTTCTTTGTGCAGGGTGCTGGACTAAGCACTGGAGATACAAAGACAAAAATGAAATTCCTTTACATCAAAAAGCTTACATTCTAATGGAAGTGACAATTATGTAAAAATTAGCTGTGTACAAAATAGATTCAAGGTAATCTATTCTGATCCAGTGCCTTTGAATCAGAGTACACGGAGAAAAGTAAGGTCTAAGAAACTGTAAAGGTAGGAAGGGGTCAGCTGTTGAAGGGATTTAAAATCCAAACACAGCATTTTATGTTTAATCCCAGAAGAAATGGGAAGCCAATGTAGTTTATTGAATCAGAGGAAGGAGGAGGTGATATAGTCAGCCTTGTGCATTAGGAAGATCAATTTGACAGCTTAGTGGAGGAGGGATTGGAATGGCAAGAGACTTCTGGAAGACAGAACAACCAGCAAGTTCTTGCAATAACCCAGGTATGAAGTGATGAGGGCCTGCATCAAGGTGGTAGTAGTATCTGAGGAGAGAACAGGGAGTATAAGAGAGATGTTGTAAAAATAATTTGTTGACTTCCAGAAGTCAAGATGGGAGAGTAAGCAGCAAATCACTGTAACTGTCCCACATTCACCTCCAAACTCAATAAAATAGTGCCCCAAAAGAAGTCATAGAACAGCAAAACCAACAAAAAGATGGAGTGAAATAATCTTTGAGCCCAAGAAACTTGGAAGATCAGCAAGAAAGGTCTGTCTCACTCAGGTAAAAGGGGAGCACAGTCCAGGACATGAAGCATCCCTGTGAGGGAGCAGCAAGCCCCACCTCAGCAAACCAGTGGTAAATCCTGAGCCCCAGTGTGGTGGAGCCTGCAAACACCAACACCAGGACTCCCATGTGCCTCAGCATAGCAAGGGGAACAGGCAGGCTCCAGCTCTGAGAACCTCCAAATACTGCAGCATAGCCCTGGGCAAATGGGTAGCCTCCAGTGGCCAGTCCACCATGTGCTTCAGAGTTTCCCTGGGGAAATGCAGAAACAACCCAGCAGCCTCAGCACAGGCCAGACACCACCACTAGGATCCTGGCTTATACCAGATAAGTTGCCAGACCTCTAAGGTCTCCAGCAGTACCAGCTGCCCCCAACCACACCCCTTCAGCACAGCACCAGACACCAGAGTCTCCCAGGGACCTCAGGGCAACATTAGTGCCCCACCAGGTAAACAGCCAGGTCCTACAGCCCCTGGCACAAGACAGTGCTTGTTGCTCCTTCCACCCTGGAAGCAGAGATCAAATTTAAAAGAAAAGAAAAAGGCAAAAAAAAAAAAAGCAAAAAACAACAAAAAAGAAAGTGATTATGGTGACAGGAAAGAGCAAGACACAAACTCAGAAGAGGATAATAATGTCAAAACACCTATGGGCAAAACCTCAAAGAAAAATGGGAGGTGTTCTCAAGTCTAGAAAGAACTCATGGAAGAGCCCAAAAAGCAGCTTAAAAACCATATAAGAGAGGTAGAAGGAAAAAATGGTGAAAGAAATTAGAATGACACAAAATAATTACGAAAAAAGAGTCAACAACTTGGAAAAAAGGAAAATAATTACTTGAAAAGTACAATTGACCAAATGTGGGGGAAAGTACCGAAGCTAACTGAGGAAATCAATTACTTAAAAGTTAGAATGGGACAAGTGGAACCTGATAACTCTATGAGATATCAAGAATCAATGAAACAGGATGATCATCAATTGGGGAATGTCAGAACAAGTTTTGGTATATGAATGTAATGGAATACTATTGTACTATCAGAAATGATGAGCAGGCAGACTTCAAAAAACCTTGGGAAGACTTACATAAACTGCTGCAGAGTGAAATGAGCAGAACCAGGAGAACACTGTACACAGTAACAGCCACATTATGGGATGACTGACTTTGATAGACTTGGTTCTTCACAGCAATGCAAGAATCTAAGACAACTACAAAAGATTCATGATAGAAATTGCTATCCACATCCAGAGAAAGAAATATGGAGTCTGAATGCAGATGGAAGCATACTATATGTTCTCCTTTTCCTTTGTTGTTTTGTTTTATTGCTTCATTCTCGTGCCTCCTTCCGTTAGTTCTAATTGTTCTTTACATCATGACTAATGGGAAAATATGCTTAACATGAATGTATATGTAAAGCTTATATTTGATTGTATGCTGTTTCAGGGGGAAGGGGGGAATGAGAGGAAAATCTTATGGATGTGAATGTTGCAAGTTAAAATAAATAAATAAATTTAAAAGAAAGAAAAAAGAATCAATCAAACAAATTCAAAGCAATCAAAAAATGGAAGAAAATATAAAATACCTCATGGGAAAAACCACTGACCTGGAAAGTAGATCAAGGAGAGACAATATCAGAATAATTGAACTACCTGAAAGCCATAATCAAAAGGAGGACCAAGACAGCATCTTTCATGAAATTAACAAGGAAAACTGCACTGATGTCCTGGAAACAGAGGACAAATGGGCATTTAAAGAATCCACTGATCACCCCAGGAAAGAGATCCTAAAATAAAAACTCCAAGGATCATCATAGCCAAATTTCATAACTGTCAGGTCAAGGAAAAGAAATATTGCAAGTGGCCAGAAAAAAAAAAACAAATAAAATATCGGGGAGCCAGAATCAAGATTACAGCAACATTAAAAGATAAGAAGTCACAGAGCATGATATTCCAGAAGGCAAAGGAGCTAGGACTACAATTAAGGATCACTTACCCAGGTAAATGAAGCATAACACATCAAGAAGGAAAATGGTCATTCAGTGAAATAGAAGGATTTCAAACTTTCATAAGAATTAAACAAATATTTTTCCAATATCAAGACTCAAGAGAAGTACAAACAGGTTTGAAAAAAAAAAAACACAAATGATCCAATACAGCTAAATGATTTACAACCCTACTTAAGAAAGATCATACTTGTAATTCTTAAAAATTGTACCACTACTAGTATAGCTAGAAGGAATATACATAGACAGAGGGTATGAATATAAGGTGAATTTGAGGGAATGACATAAAAAGATAATTAAGAGATGAGAAAGGGGAGTACACTGAGTGCAAAACGAAGGGAGAAGTAGAATGGGGTAAATTATTTCACATGGAGACACAAAAGATCTATTGTGGTGGAGGGGAAGATGGGAGAATGGGCAATGAGTATCAATCTCACCTTATTGTCGTCAGTATTGGCTCTAAGAGGGAATGATACACACAATCAGTTGGATACGGAGATCCTTCTTACCAGATGGGGAAGCAGAAGGGGAGGAAATTAGATTAGGGGGAGAGGGTCACAGAAGAAAGGGTAGATGGAAGGAAGTGGTAGAGAGAAGCAAAACATTGATGAGGAGGGAAAGGGTGAAAGAAGAGAGACAACAAACAGGAGGAAAAATAGGATGGAAATACACAGGTAGTAATAATAACTGTGAATGAGAATGGGATGAACTCTCCCATAAATTGAAAGTAGAAAGCAGAGTGCATCAAAAATCAGAGTCCAACAATGTGTTGTTTGTAAGAAACATACTTGAAGCAGAGAGACAAACACAGAGTAAATGTAGGGGGCTAGAGCAGAATCTATTATGCTTCAGTTGAAGTTAAAAAGCAGGTATAGCAATCCTGATCTCAGTCAAAGAAAAAGCAAAAACAGATCTTATTAAAAGGAATGAGGAAGTGACATATTGCTAAAAGGTACCATAGATAATGAAGCAATAACAATACTAAACATATATGCACCAAATAACATAGCATCCAAATTCTTAAAGTTAAGTGAATTAGGAAAAAATAGACAGCAAAACTATAGTAGTTGGGGACCTCAACTGTCCCCTCTCATAACTCAATAAATCCAACCAAAAAATAAACATGAAAGGCTCAGATTCTTTTTTTTAATTTATACTTTTTTAGTTTTCAATATTTACTTCCACAAGATTTTGAGTTGTAAATTTTCACCCCATCTCACCCCTTACCCCACTCCAAGATGGCATGCATTCTGAATACTCCTTCCCTTAGTCTGCCCTCCCTTCATCACTACCCCCACTTCTCTTATCCCCTTCCCCTTCTAGTTTCCTGTAGGGCAGGATAAGTTTCTGTACCCCATTTCCCATAGTTCTTATTTCCCAGGTGCATGTGAAAATATTTTTTTAAACATATTTTTAAAACTTTGGGTTCAAATTTTCTCCCTTCCTCCCTCCCCACCCATCCTCATTGAAAAGGCAAGCAACTCAATAGAGGTTATACATGTGCAGTTATGCAAAAAACTTCCATAGTAGTCATGTTCTGAAAAACTGACTCTATTTCCCTCAATCCTATTCTGCCCTCCATCTATTCTATTCTTTCTTTTGAGTGTATACCTGCTCAGAAGTGTTTGCTTCTGATTACTCCCTCCCCCTTTCTGCCCTCCCCTCTATCGTCATCCTACTCTCTTGTCCCCTTCTCCTCCCTCCCCACTTTCCTGTAGGGTAAGATAGATTTCCATACCCAATTGAGTGTGTATGTTACTCCCTCCTTAAGCCAAATTTGATGAGAATAAAATTCACTCATTCCCTCTCACCTTCCACCATTTCCCCTCCTTTTCTTTTCTGTATTTTTTTGTGACATAATTTACCCTATTCTACCTCTCCCTTTCTCCTTCTCCCAGTATAATCCTTTCTTACCACTTAATTTTATTCTCCAGATATGACCCCTTCATCTTCGACTCACCCTGTGTCCTCTATCTACCTACTACCTATCTATCTATCTATCTATCTAAATACATACAATTTTTTCCTCCAACTACCCTAACACTGACAAAGGTCTCATAAGTTACAAAAATCATCTTTCCATGCACAAATGTAAATACTTAATAAGTCTTTATGATTTCTATTTCCTGTTTAATTCTTCATGTTCCACTTGAGTCTTGTGTTTGAAAGTCAAACTTTCTATTCAGCTCTGGTCTTTTCTTCAAGAATGCTTGAAAGTCCTCTATTTCACTGAATGATCATTTTTCCCCTGAAGAATTACACTCAGTTTTGCTGGGTAGGTGATTCTTGGTTGTAATCCTATCTCCTTTGCCCTCTGGAATATTATATTCCATGCTCTGCAATCCCTTATGTAGAAGCTGCTAAATCTTGCATTATCCTGATTGTTTCCATGGTACTTGAATTGTTTCTTTCTGGCTGCTTGCAATATTTTCTCCTTGACCTGGGAACTCTGCAATTTGGCTAGAATATTCCTAGGAGTCTTCCTTTGCGGATCTCTTTCCAGAGGAGATTCGGTGGATTCTTTCCATTTCTATTTTGCCCTCTGATTCTAAAATATTAGGGAAGTTTCCTTGATAATTTCTTGAAAGATGATGTCTAGGTTCTTTTTTTTGATTATGGCTTTCAGATAGTCCAATAATTTTTAAATTACCTGTTGGCTCTATTTTCCAGGTCAGATTTTTTTCCAATGAGATATTTCACATTATTTTCTAATTTTTCATTCTTTTGGATTTGTTTTACAGTGTCTTGATTTCTCATAAAGTCACTAGCTTCCAATTGCTCCATTCTAATTTTTAAGGAAGTATTTTCTGCCTTTGGACTTCCTTTTCCAATTGGTCAATTTTGCTCTTTAGGGCATTCTTCTCCTCATTGGCTTTTTGGACCTCTTTTGCCATTTAGGTAAGGCTATTTTTAAGGTGTTATTTTCTCCAGTATTTTTTTGGGTCTCCTTTAGCAAGCTGTTGACTTGTTTTTCATGATTTTCTAGCATCACTCTCATTTCTCTTCCCAGTTTCTCCTCTTCTTCTCTTGTTTCTCAAACTCCTTTTTGAGCTCTCCCATGGCCTGGGAAAGATTCGTATTTTTCTTGGAGGCTTTGGATATAGGAGCTTTGACTTTGTTGTCTTCCTCTGGTTGTGTGTTTTGATCATTTTTGTTACCAAAAAAAAAAAGATTCTATGGTCTGATACTTTTTGTGAGGTTTGCTCATAATCCCAGCCAGTTACTTGAGTTATAAACTCTTTGTTAAGGCAGAGGTCTGCTTCCAATGTGGAGAATGTACTGTCCGAAACTTCAGGGGTTTGTACGGCTGTTTTCAGAGATACTTCTAGGGACCTGTAAATTTTCAGTTTTCTAAGGTGGTATGATAAGGGACACGGTGTTTACTCCTTTCCTGGACTGTGCTCTGGTCTATGAGTGACCACAAGTACCCTCTTCTGCCTCGGAACGGTGAGGAGGATTCTCTCTCCACCACCACTACAAACTCCACCATGCCAGCTCTCCTCCTTGTCCCAGGACCATGACCCAGAACTGTGACCCAGATTCAGGCTCTGGAAAAGCAAGAAAATCCTGCACCAGCAGACAGATCCCTGAAATACCCCTCTGATCAGCCATGTGAGTCCCCCTCAGCCTGTGGGCTGGAAGCTCAGGAAGCAACCACTACCCTAGGGCCATGCTCTGGAATTGGGGCTGGGACCTAGCTTCTCTCTTTCACCCCAGAAACAGACTTTTCCCACTGACCTTCTAATTTGTCTTTGCCGTTCATAGGTTGAGCGTTCTGGAAACCACCACAGCTCTCCACATTTCAATCCTCTGAGGCCTGCTCCAGGTTCACTGAGGCCTGCGCATCCACGTGGGACTGTGTCCTCTCCTAGCCCAGGGTGCTATACCTTTCAAATCAACCACCCAGGTTATTTTGGGCTTTGTTTTGCTGTGTCTTTTTGTGGGTTCTGCTATTTTAGAATTTGTTTAGAGCCTTTTTTATACGTATTTGGAGGGGTTTGGGGGACAGCTCAACCAAGTCACTGCTTTCACTCCACCAACTTGGCTCCACCCCAAAAGGCTCAGATTCTTAAAATCTAGCCACTGCTCAGATTCTTATAATCTAGCCAATAGCTCAGTAATGTTCACATTCCTTAAGAGTCTGGGGAATATGGCAGATGTTCTAATAAACCTTGTCTTTGGCTGAAAGAAGAGTTGGGTAGAATTCATTCAGGTAGGACCTGCATGTTGTGATATTTGGGTCTCAGCACACCTAAACCTCAACATTTAGGTGACCTGTAAGGGAAGCTGCCTATTACCAAGTTCTTCTGCATCTAAGACTGGAAGGTATGTAGGCCTCCCCACCCTCTTTCTTGCTCTGCAGTTGGAGTCACTCTCCAAGCACCTAGGAAGGCATGGAGGTGCTTTTGGGGCAGATAGTTATGAGGCTGCCTTGCACTAGGCCTGATGCTCTCAGGCTCTCAGTCCACTAGTTCAGTTCGAGGCCAGGGACCTGGGTACACCTTCTGCAGCATAGAGGACAAAGACGGATGCCCTATCCAGAAACATATGCCCAATTCTGTCAATTGTCTTGGCGTTATGGAATTGGGAAAACTGCAGGTGCATTTTGGTTCCCTGAGGCTCACTTACTCCCTTACCTCTGCACCTCTGTATCCTCCTTCATGGAGGTTACAGGGAAAAGTTAGAGCAGCTAAACATATCTTAGCAGGTTCTAGAAGTTTTGTGATCAATCATTAAGGAATTTTGAAACACCTCTGTACTACCCTGTTCACTCCCTTCCCTTGAATCAAGAGGTTATTATCCGTTAATCCTTCTCAAAGGAGAAGAGAGTTTCACCATCACACACACACACACACACACACACACACACACACACACACACACACACACACCACCTCTGAATTTGCCTTCTACAGCATGGGCCCTACTGGCAATGGCCTTAGGCTGTGGGGCAACCTTTGCCTGAAAGCATCACCCAGGTTCAGCGCATCCTGCTCAAGGTGAAGAAGCTAACCTCTGAACTTAGGTAAGCATGCTCTTTTAAAGTTGTAGTTTCAACTATTAATGATGAGATGTTTATTCTCTGTGTAAAGTAATTTGGAAATGCATTTAAAAAAACTGAAGTCACCTGATTGGTGATGGGTTTGCTTCAAGTTTCAAATTGGTGAACTTTTTGTATCAGTTATGTCCAGCCACTTTTCATAATTTGATTACCACTAAAATAATTAGGCTAATGTTGGTTATTGTTTTTATGTGTAAATGTGCCAAAAAGCTTGTTTGGGTTTTGTCTTGTTGAGAATTTGCAAGTATATAGAAATGATCTCCAACAATTGACTTTTTACACCAAGACAAATTTAAATTTGTTATGTAAATCCTAGAAAAGTTTTTCTTAAGCTTTGATTAGTGAAACTTGCTGTGTGAGGTAAAAGCTCATATAATTTTGAGTTGTCTGATGGATCATAATCCATCAATAATCAATAATCCATCATCTGAGAGAAATGCCACAAGCTATTCAGAAACTGTGATTCTGGTGGGAAGTCAGCATCAGGAAAAGATGAGAGAACAATTTTAGCCTCAGTCTAAGATGGGATCCTCCTGGCTCAGTTTCCTCATTTGTTCCTTTGAAAAGGAATGTTACCCACCTGGCTGTTCCTGAGTCTGGCTATGAGGTGGATTTGATGCTTCATGGTTAGAAAACTGAATTATCTGAATCCAAACAGAGCTAAGGATGTTTTATCCTATCATATCTGGGCCCTGCAGCCTTTTCTGTCAGATTTGTGTCTCCCAGTCTACAGGCCATTCACCCACAGTTGGTAGCAAACAGCAGGTACCAGACAATGTCCCCCCATTGTTCCCTGCATGCAGCCTGTTTTCAGATCCAGGCAACTTTCTTTTTGGGATCCCCTTGAGACAGGGATATCTCTATGCCCCCTGACAGCAAGAAACAGTTTCTGAAGCCAACACTGTCACCCTTTACCACAAAAGAATTTTGGTCCCATTTGTTTGAGGGGGGAATGATGAGGATAGGATGTGGACCCCAAAAAACAAAAACCCTGGACTCTCCCACGTGGCCAAATCTCTGACATGTGCCTAAGGCTATAATCATATCAACTGGCCTTTCATTATCTCCTACCAATTCTGTTACCTAGCCCTCCATTGACTATTACCTGTAGATGGCCCTGGCCACTTTCCACCATTAATTTTATCTAGACTCCATTTTCCCTTGGCCACGTAGTCCAGATCCCACATCTAAACAATTAGAAAAATATCAATTATTCATATGTATGCCAAGCCAATATAATAAAAATGATAATTCTGCTTAAATTAGTCCATCAAGCTATCAAAAAATTATTTGATGGAGCTAGAAAAATAACAACAAAAGGTTGCTGTTAACAAAAGGTCAAGAATATCAAGGGAATTAATGAAAAAAATGTCAGATCTCAAACTACATTATAAAGCAGTAATCATCAAAACTATCTGGTATTGGCTAAGAAATAGAGTGGTGAATCAGTGGAATAGATTAGGTACACAATACACAATAGTGAATGCCTGTAGTAACCTAGTGTTTGATAAACCCAAAGACCCCACCCAGTTTGGGGGATAAGAACTCACTATCTGACAAAAACTACTTGGAAAACTGAAGAACAATAGGACACAAAGTAAGTATAGAACAACGTCTCACACCACATAGCTTGATAAAGTCAAAACAGGTGCATGATTTAAACATAAAGGCTGACACCATAAACAAATTAGAAGAGCAAGGAATAGTCTAATTGCCAGACCCGTGGGGAAGGGAAGAATTCATTACCAAACAAGAGATAGACAGCATTATAAAATATAAATTAGATAATTTTGATTAAATAAAATTTAAAAAGCTTTTATACAAACAAAACCAGTCCAAACAAGATTAGAAGGAAAGCAGAAAGCTAGGAAATAATCTTTATAGTGAAGTCCTCATTTCTCAAATATATAGAGAACTGATTCAAATTCATAATACGGTCCATTCTTCAACTGATAAATGGTCAGAGGATATGAGCAGGCAGTTTTCAGATGAAGAAATAAAGCTGTCTATAGGCATATAAAGAAGTGCTCTATAGGACTTTTGATTACTGAAATGCAAATAAAAACAACTCAGGTACCACTTCAAATCCATCAGATTGACTAAAATGAAAAAAAATGATGAATTTTGGAGAGGATGTGGGGGAATTGGAACTAATGCACTATTGGTAGAGTTGTGGACAGATCCAACCATTCTGGAGAGCAGTTTGTACCTATACCAAAAGGGCAATCAAACTGTGTTTACCCTTTGATCTAGTGATACCAGTACTAGGTTTGTATCCCAAAGAGGTCATAAAAAAAAGAAAAGGACCTACATGTGTAAATATACATACATACACACATGCATATGTGTATCTATGTGTATATACAATATATAGATAGATATAGTAACCCTTTTGGGGTGGCAAAATATTGGAAATTGAGAAGATGCCTATCAATTGGGGGAGGGCTGAACAAGCTATGCTATATGAATGTAATAGAATATTATTGTGCAATAAGAAATGATGAACAGGCAGATTTCAGAAAAGCCTGGAAAGACTTGTTACAAATTGATGCAAAGTGAAGTGAGGAGAACCAGGAAAACATTGTACACAGTATCAGCAGCACTGTGTGATGACCAATTATGAATAACTCAGCTCTTCTCAGCAACATGATCCAAGACGAGTACAAAGGACTCACAAAAAAAAAAAACACTATCCACATCCAGATAAAGAACTGATAGACTCTGACTACAGATCAACGTATTTTTTCATTTACTTTATTTTTTTCATAGATTTTTCCCCTTTAGATCTGTTCCTTCTTCCACAACTGTGACTAATAAGGGAAATATGTTATATGGTAGCATATGTATAACCTATATCAAATTGCTTGCCATTTTTAGAATAAGAAAGGGGAAAGAGGGAGAAAAATTTGGAACTCAAAATCTTGTAAAAAAAATGAATGTAAAAATCGTGGTGGTATGTAATTGGGAAAAAAATACTATTTAAAAAAGAAAAAAAATGAATAAATTGGATATAAATGGTGAGAGAAAGTTTGGAATTTAGGATGACATCTAGATTTAGTGCCTGGGTGACCCAAGTGGGGTGGTGCCCTTCACAGAAACAGAAGAAATTTAAAAGGGAAAAGATGTTTCAGAAAAGATGATGGGTTCGGTTTTACACATGTTAAGTTTAAAATGCTTGCAGGTTATTCAGTTTGAGATGTCAAATATAAGAATTAAATTATAAGAAGATAAAAGATTAGAGTTCAACAAGGTGGACAGGGCTTATTAGTAGATTTGAAAACTCTGAGCATAGAAATGATAATTGAATCCATAGAAATGAACTAATGAAATCACCAAGTAAAATAATATAGGTGGAAAAGAGAAAATGCCCAAGACACAGCCCTGGTAGACACTCACCATTAGCAGGCACGACCTGGATGAAAATCCAGCAAAGGACACTGAGATGGAGTGATTCAGTAGTTAAGAGAGCCAGGACAGAGTAGAATTATGGAAATCCAGACAAAAGAGATTATCAAGAAAAGGGTGACTTCTGCCAAAGGGTGCAGAGAAGTCACAAAAGATGAGGATTTTTTTTAAAAAGACCATTTAATTTGACAATGAAAACATCATTGGTAACTTTGGAAAGAGCAATTTTGCTTAGATGTTGAAGTCTGAAGTCAAATTTTAGAACATTAGAAAGGAAGTATGAGAAGCATTGACTGCAGATGACTTTGGCAAGGAGCTTAGTTAGGAGAGATGTATTATAACAGGTATTTGAGATGAATTGTTCAAGTTAAGGCTTTTTGAGAATAGGGGAAGAAATAGATATGTTTATAGGCAGTAAGGAAGCAACTAACACACCAGAAATTGAAGACAAATGAAAAAATTAATGGAATGGTATCACATGGACAGGTAGAGGGAATTACCTTGGCAAGGAGAAGGGTCACTTCTTCATGGAAGATAGTAGAAAAGGAGGAGAGAGTAGGAGATGGCATCTGGGAGATACGAGGAAAAAGAGAAAAGGGGGGGGCTTTTGGCAAAAGGCCTTAATATTTTCAGAGAAACAGGAGGCAAAATTCTTAAATATGTTTATTTTTTTAAAGGGCTAGAAAAAAACTTATTATCGGGCGGATCTAAAAACAAAGCAGCTGTTGCAATCATACTGTCAGACAAAGCAAAAACAAACATTCAAAATATAAAAAGGGACAAACAGGGAAACCATCTTGCACTAAAAGGAACCCGAGGCAATGCAGCACTATCACAAACTCATATATTCTAAATGCCCCAATATCCAAATTCATAAGGAAAAAAAATAACTGAACCAAAAGAAAAAAAGAAGACATAAAGATCTCAATGTCCCTCTTTTACTTTGGTTTGTCAAACAGAAAAATGGTCAAAAGGAAATGCAGAGAATTAAAGCAAATTGCTGAAGAAATGAGAACTAAAAGACTTATGGCTTCCTCTACAGGAGATTGCTGCGGAAATTCTTCTTTCTTCACACCAAATGGACCTTTAGGGGAAAAAAATTAGTATGCAGTAACAAATATTTTTGTTTAATTTTTAGATCCATTTTTAAAAATTTTGAGTTCCAAATTGTTTCCCTTCCTCAAGTCCACCCCCCAGACATGAAAAAGGCAAGCAATATGATACCCATTATACATGTGAAATCATGCAAAATATATTTCTATATTAATCATGTTGAAAAACAAGGAAAAAATAAAGTGAAAAAATGTTTTAATCTGCACTCAGAGCTCATCTGTTCTCTTTCATCATAAGTCCTTTGAAATTACCATGGATCATCATATTGATCAGTCTTTTACAGGTGATCATGGTTACAATATTGCTGCTACCATTACAATGTCCTCCTTGTTCTGCTCCTTTCCCTTTGCATCAGTTCTTATAAGTCTACCTAAGTTTTTTTTTTCTTTTTTTTCCCCTGAAACTATCCTGTTCATCAGTAAGTAGACACAGAAAGGAACATATAAGAGGTATCAGAAAGGTAAAAATGACACTATATGACAACTGATTGGTATGTGTGAGAGAAAGTGATGAGTTGAAGACCAACATCAACATTTCAAAGCTGGGGTGATTGCAAGTATTGTAAACCCCACAGAAATAAGGAAGTTTGGATGAGGGGTGGTTTCAGAATAAAGATAATGAATTCTGTCTTGGACACGCTGCCTTTGAAATGCCTGTGTAATATATAGTTTGAAATGTCCAAGAGGAAATTGTTAACATGGCATTGGAGGTCCCATGAAAGATTGGAGCACAGGGGAGAATTACATAGCTAATGTGTGTCAGAAGCCAAATCTGAAACAAGGCATTATTGATTCTAAGTTCATCCCCCAAACTCTTACACTATGTGTGTTCTCTCTGTCTCTGTTTCTGTCTCTATTCTCTCTCTCTCTCTCTCTCTCTCTCTCTCTCTATTTTAAATTTATTTATTTTTAGTTTTCAACATTCACTTCCACAAGATTTTGAGTTGCAGATTTTCTCCCCATCTCATTCCTCCCCCCACCCCAAGATGGCATGCATTCTGGATACCCCTTTTCCTAATCTGACCACGCTTCTATCTCTCCCCCTCTTCTCTTATCCCCTTCCCCTGCTATTGTCCTGTAGGGCAAGATAGATTTCTATACCCCATTTCCTATATTTCTTATTTCCCAGTTGCATGGGAAAACAATTGTTTAACATGTGTTTTTTAAAGTTTTGGTTCCAAATTTTCTCCCTTCCACTCTCCCCACCCACCCTCATTGAGAAGGCAAGTAATTCAATACAGGTTATACTTGTGTAGTCATGCAAAACACATCTGTAATAATCATGTTGTGAAAAACTAAGTATATTTGCCTTCATCCTACCCCAACCCACATTTATTCTCTTCTCTCTTTTGACCCTGTCCCTCCTCAGAAGTGTTTGCTTCTGATTACCCCCTGCCCCAATCTGCCCTCCCCTCTATTATTCCCCTGCTCTCTTATCCAATTTTCCCTCCTATTTTTGCATAGGGTAAGATAGATTTCAATATCCAAATAAGTGTGTATGTTATTCCCTCCTTAAGCCAAATTTGATGACAATGAGATTCACTCATTCCCTCTCACCTTCCCCCATTTCTTCTCCACTGTAAAAGCCTTTTCTTTTCTATGTCATGTGAGGTAATTTACCCCATTCTACCTCTCCCTTTCCCTTTCTCCAACTATAATTCTCTCTCACCCCTTAATTTTATTCTCCACATATCACCCCTTCATCTTCAACTCACCCTGTGCCCTCTATCTATCTATCTATCTATCTATCTATCTATCATACATACATATATATGTGTGTGTGTATGTATGTATATATATATGTATATATATATACATATATATACATACATATATATATGTGTATATATATGTATGTATGTATATATATGTATATATATACACATATATATATATATATACATATATATATGTATATATATATGTATATATATACTATATATATACATATATATATGTATATATATATACATATATATATACATACATATATATGTATATATATACATATATATATATACATATATATATGTATATATATATATACATATATATATACATACATATATATATACATATATGTATATATATATATATATATATATATATATATATACACATATATTTTTTTTTCCCTACAACTACCTTAATACCGACAAAGGTCTGATGAGTTGCAAATATCTTTCCAGGCAGGAATGTAAACAATTCAGCCTTACTAAGTCTTTTATGATTTCTCTTTCCTGTTTACTTCATCATGTTTCCCTTGAGTTCTGTATTTGAAAATCAAATTTTCTATTCAGCTCAGGTCTTTTCATCAAGAATCCTTGAAAGTCCTCTATTTCACTGAATAACCATTTTTTCCCCTGAAGGATTATGCTCAGTTTTGCTGGGTAGGTGATTCTTGGTTGTAATCCTATCTCGTTTGCCCTCCAGAATATTATATTCCATGACCTCTAGCCCCTTAATGTAGAAGCTGCTAAATCTTGTGTCATTCTGATTGTGTTTCCACAGTATTTGAATTGTTTCTTTCTGGCTGCTTGCAACATTTCTCCTTGACCTGGGAATTCTCAAATTTGGCTACAATATTCCTAGGAGTTTTCCTTTGGGGATCTCTTTGAGAGGAGACCAGTGGATTCTTCCCATTTCTATTTTGGCCTTGGTAATTTCTTGAAAGATGGTGTCGAGGCCCTTTTTCTGATCATGGCTTTCAGACAGTTTTTCAGATTATTTTAAAATTATCTCTCCTGGCTCTATTTTCCAGGTCAGTTGTTTTTCCAGTGAGATATTTCACATGTTTTTCTTTTTTTTTCATTCTTTTGGATTTTTTTTAGTGTCTTGATTCCCCATAAAGTCACTAGCTTCCAATTGTTCCATTCTAGTTTTTAAGGAAGTATTTTCTTCAGTAAGCTTTTGGACTTCCTTCTCCATTTGGCCAATTTTGCTTTTTAGAGCATCTTCTCCTCATTGGCTTTTAGGACCTCTTTTGCCATTTGGGTTAGGGTATTTTTTGAGCTGTTATTTTCTTCAGCATTTTTTTGGGTCTCCTTTAGCAAGCTGTTGTTTTATTTTTCATGATTTTCTTGCATCACTCTCATTTCTCTTCCCAGTTTTTACTCTACTTCTCTTACTTGTTTCTCAAACTCCTTTTTGAGTTCTTCCAAGGCCTGAGACTGATTCTTATTTTTCTTGGAGGCTTTGGATGTAGGAGCTTTGACTTTTTTGTCTTCTTCTGGTTATATGTTTTGATCTTCTTGGTTACCAAAGAAAGATTCTGTGGTCTGAGTCTTTTTGGACTTTTGTTTATTCATGATCCCAGCCAACTACTTCAGTTTTAAACTGTTTGTCTTTAAGGTAAGGGTCTGCTTCCAGTTTGGAAAATGTACTGTCCCAAGTTTCAGGGGTTTCAGGGGATACTTCTAGGGATCTCTAAATGTTCAGTTCTTCCAAGGTGGGATGATAAGGGGCAAGGTGTTTACTCCTTTCCTTGCCTGGTCTATGAGTGACCACAAGTACTCTTTTTTGCCTTGGAACTGCAAAGAGGATTTCCTCTGTACCCACCGCTACAGGCTCCACCACACTAGTACTCCTCTTCGCTCCAGGACCACCACCCAGAACTGTGACCCAGATTCAAACTCTGGAAAAGCAAGAGAATCCTGCACCAGCAGTGAAATCCTTGCAATCCCTCTCTGGTCAGCCACTTGTTCCCCCCTCAGTCTGTGGGCCTCAAGCTCTGGAACCAGCCACCAGCCTGGGGTCAAGCTGGGGGACTGGGGCTGGGACTGAGCTTCTCTTCCTCACCGCAGTCACAGACTTTTCCTACTGACCTTCTAAGTTGTCTTTGGAGTTCATGGGTTGAGAAGTCTGGAAATTGCCATAGCTACCTGTGATTCAGTCCTCTAAGGCCTGCCCCAGGTTCGCTGAGGCCTGCGTTGCCTGTAGGCCCACACCAATCTGTACTTCTTTCCCTCCTCAGCCCGGTAGACCTTTCCAATCAACCATGCAGGCTGTCTTGGGCTGTAATTTGTTTCACTCTGTCTTTTTGTGGGTTCTGCTGCTTTAGAATTTGTTTAGAGCCATTTTTTATAGGTATTTGGAGTGGTTTAGGGAGGAGCTCAAGAAAGTCACACCAGCAGCTTGGCTCCACCCCTGTCTGTCTCTCTTAAAAATGTTTATACATAATAGGGGAATATTTAATAAATAAAATATATTTTAAATATTTAAAATTTTAAAAAACAGTTTACAGACCCTAGATCAAAAACCCTTCATGTTGATAGATCTGACTCTGGCCCTGATTTTCTAAATGACAAACACAATTTCTTGAAATTTTCACGCTTTAGATGCTTACACTGTGATATAGGAATAGTTATTTTTGCTGCCTACCTCTTTGAGAGGTTGGGAAAATTGCTATAGCAGTGAATAATAAAGCTTTGATAGAGTGTTATTAACATGTGATCTTTTGCTGTATAGACTCCACCATTGCAAATGAGATCATAGTAGAAAAAAACAAAGCACAGATATATAGATGCATGTAAGTATACATAGATATTTTGCCAATATATCTCATTTCTTCCCATAACATCACATTACTTATTCTATATTAAACCCTACCAGGCTCCTTTCATTAAGGTAAAAGTACAATCCACATTTAATCAAGAAGGACCTGAGAAGGACCTTTTCACATTGAAAAGTGAAGTAACTTTTCTCAAGTCATATCAGGATAGAAGTGATGTACAGAATAAAAAGTCAGCTTTCCTTTCTCCAATGCCAGGTACAGACAATGATTGACCTTCCACATTCAGTGGACTACGAAACTCAGGGCATGCCTCTGTGCTATTTAAGCTGCAGCTGCAGCTGCAGTGAAATTTACATAAGATCTTAAGTGATGCACAGAGGTCCACATCCACAGACACTATTACAGTTGAATGAAATATGTGGCCCAGATAAAGAAAGTTTATGCTAGCCATTTGCTTCAAGAGAAAAAGAAGGAAAAAACCCTCCACATCACATAATGTCTCAGGAAAAAAAAATAAGGAAAAAATAATTAAAAGTTGCTTTATGGATTCACTGAATCATGACAAGTTTGCACCCAACTCACAAGGGAAAGAAACAGGAGATTTGATAGATCCAAGCTGTGCTTAAACTTAAGAAGAAAATGGAGACTAGAATTAACTGGGAAAGTAGAACTTTTTAATACTGACTCAGATAAAGAAATACAAATTGCCTTGTGAATCAATTTAGAAAGCAGCACTAATGAAGAAAGGGAAAATAATAATTTAGCAGTTTTTATAACTTGGCTTTCAAGGAGATTTGGAAGAGGGTAACTGAATGTTTTCAAGTCAATGGGATCAATTCCCCTGACAAATTCCTCCCTGTCAGAGATCCAAGTATGGGAATGGAGATAAGCCCAATTTTATTAGTTCCTGCAGATAGGCCAGCAATAATTTTTTGAATAGTAAGAACACTTTTTCTCAAAAGAACTTCTGAGCATTTTAGAGTACTGAATTTGCTCTCCCCAAGTTCTTAAGGATATTTAAGTGCAACATGATAGAATTCTGGCAGGCAATCATGTTGCAAATGAACATGAATAACTACAAGAATGTGATCTAGTATACAATTCCTCTGCCACACTAGCCACCACTACCTAAATGATCTCTCCCTTTTCTGAACTTCCCCAAGAAATGATTGTTTGTCCAATTCTTTGGGTAATAAATCACATGCTATACTGTGACATCTCTTCAATGGTTCCCTTGTACTCTGATTTTTCTTTTATATTACTGGACTTTTCATGTATTTGTCTTGTGTTTCCGATTAGATTATAAGCTTGAAGGTAGGAGTGAAATACTATGTTTCCCTCTATTTCTCTTAGTGCCTTAGGATCATAGATTTAGTGTTGGAAAGAGTTTAGAAGACAGTGAGTGCAAACCTGTCATTATACAGATGAGGAAAGTGAGGCACAGGTTAGTTAAGTAACTTTTTCAGTTACACAAAGCTAGTGTCTGCCCATAGCAAGATCTGAGCCCAGAGCTTCCCATCTCCATGTTATGTACCCTATCTAATATGTCATGCTGCTTTTAGACATGGTAGTTGCTCAAAATATATTTGCTAATTGATTCTCTTATTGGTGTACCTGAAATTTCAATTTCAAATAATGAAAAAAAAAACAAGCTCACAATATCCTTTCTCTTCATAATTGCCTTATGACTAAGTGGCAGGTATTCCAATATACTTGAATATGTTGAAACTGCTATGAGTTTCTTAATATGGGCAGTCTCTTTACTGACACAGATAACAGCCTTTTCATACCTATGTAAAAGGTCATTTTGAATTATGAGCAAAAAGCTCATCACTTGGCAGACAACCTTCTAGTAATGAGCTGCTTTGAACTCATTTAGACTGGTCTTCAGATAACAGACACAGAATTCATTGCTGAGACATTACCCAAGACTTTACAATTCTGGGTACCTTTCCATTCATTACACTCTACTCTTGGGGCAGCTAGGTGGTGGGATGGATAGAGCATTGGCCCTGGAGTCGGGAGGACTTGAGTTCAAATACGGCCTCAGACACTTGACATTTACTAGCTATGTGACCCTGGGCAAGTCAACCCCATTGCCTAGAAAAAAACAAAAACAAACAGGAAAAAAAACACTCTACTCTCTTAGACTTTCAGATATCAGGGGTCACTTTCACATTACAATACAGAAGGAGGACATTTCAGTGGATAATTTCTATAGATATTAAAACAATTTAAAAAACAAAAAGTTAAGAACTTCCATCACGATCAAACAGCAAATAAATGTTAACATTAGGAAAAAATTAAATCTGATTCTACATCTCACATTGCCACTCAACAATTGTCATTATTTGTTTCAAATATTCTGCTTGCTTAGTTCTATATGCGAAAGTGAAATCTATGCCCATTTCTTCAAAGTAGCTTTTATCTAAGAAGTGATGAAACAGTTGCAACACCAAACATGCAAATAAAAATAATTTTGCCAAGCACTCCATTGGGCTAACCAAGCAAAGGCTAAGAATGAATTATATGCTCATGAAGTGCTTTGTTTGTGATTGAGAATCTCGCTTACCCTGAAATCATACACTGTGGACATTTTGACTCTATTTCAAATTTAGATCTAAGGGCTTCCAGATAATAAATCAAAAAAAGTGCAATTCTACCCACAGAAAATCATCAGTAGCTTCCACAGAAGTCAATGGGAGTTTGGGGGATGGGGCATAAGCCAGTTTTTCAATTTTCTCTGCTTCCTATCCACAGAATTGCTTAAAGCTTGAGATTATTTTCAGTCCAATAGGACTACTGTAGACAGACATGGTCCAGAAGGACATAATGAAGAGCCATAAACCCTGTAGAATAGATATGACCTAGAGTTATTTTGCTTGAAATAAGGCCACAAGGAGCTAGAAATAAACTGAGTGCCCATCCTTTTGTAAACTGTTTCAACAAACCATGGCAAAGGAACATAGTAGAATACTATTGTGCCATAAGAAATTAATAAAATAGCAACTTTAGAGAATTATGGAAAGACTTCTATGAACAGATATAGAGTGAAATAAATGGAGCTTAAGAAAACAATTTATACAGTGACTGCAATAAGGCAAGTGAAATGAATGCTAATTAATGCTCATGATTAATCGTGTTTCCAGAGAACAGATGACGGACGAGTAACTCCCTTCTTTCACTAGAGATGTGTGTAGGGAGGAGGAAGGAAGGAAGTGAGATAAAAAGGGGGTGGGGAAAGTTGCCTTTACTGTAAGATGTAGTAATTCTGAAGCCTTGTGCTTTTTGTTTAATTGCTTTAGAAGTTAATATTGGGACTGTTAGGCTATACTTGGAAATGACATTCAAAAAATGGGCATCAATTAACAAAAAGGAAATACAATGCAAATTAATGTCATTAATGCAAATTCTCAATATCAGTAAAAATAATAATGAAATCCATAGAAACAAAAGGAACAGAAATTTTTTTCCCTTAAAAAAAAAGCTAAAAATCTAGGAAGGTGCTAAAGTTTATACAGCTGATCATCTATATAAATAAGATCTTGCAATTACTCATGCAACTGCTATTCTTCTCTTTAATATTTATTTATAATAATTAATTTTCTTAGAAAAGTACATAGTAGATGCTCAATGATTTTTTTTAAGGAACACAATTTTTGAATGCCTTAATATGCATTATCACGTTTTTCTACACTGATGTGCAAAACAAAATGCCACTCAAAACTCAGGTGGAAGGATCCTGGAGATATATATATATATATATATATATATATATATATATATATATATATATATATATATATATATATATATAAACACTTTACTTTTTAAACAAATTTGAATTTATTATATATTTATTATATATACACTTATATATGTACCTTTTTTTTCATTTTTTGGTTTCACTACAGGGCATTGCACACAAATATTTAATAAATCCTTAGTAATTGAGGAGTTCCCTAAGAAATTTTCATTCAGTTTCTAAAACCTATGTAATATAAATAAGGAAGTCATATATTTAACTTCAGGAAATCCCTTCAGGAAGAAGACTGGAATAGCTCTGAGAAAAAGAGATTGAGAGGACAAAGGTGGGGAAGATAGGGAAATTCAAATTTAAAGGCTTAGAAGGGGAAGGGAAGGCCTACTATGTGACAGGCACTCTGCTAAGCCCTTTTACAAATATCTCATTTTATCTGCACAAGAACCTTTAAGGTAGGATGCTTAGGAAGAAGAATTGTTTCATAAGCTTAGAAAAAGGGTCCATTAATCCATCAGAAATGGTATTTCAGAGCAATATTCTCTCTCACTATTTTGCTTCAAATATACTACAGGCAGCCAATCAGGGAAGAATCCCAAGGCCATAATATGACTCTTGACAAGTCTCCCACATGCCCACTGAAGTGTGTGAAGGTGTGGGGGGGGAGGGGAGGAGAATCTTTTTCATTTTATTAATAATGTCTTGGTTAAAAGTAACATTAATATATTCCTTTGTGTTAATTTGTCTCCTTTCTTGAAACATCAGCAATGTTTTCACCCTAATAACTCTATATTTCTTCCATCTATCTCCTTCATTCTACTCAGCCAACACATTTTGCCTGGATATTTTAACTGATCTTTCACAAGGCTTCCAAATTGATATGCTGAATCAACAGGTCTGACCTTGTCACTCCCCTACTAAGAAGGATCCAAGGATTCTCTGTTGCTTCTGTGATTAAGTACAAACTTTTTTGATTGTCATTTATAAGGCCTTCACTATCTGACTCCAAATTTACTTTCCAGATTTATTGCATACATTATGGCTGACCAAATTAGTGGACTTGCCTTCCTCCATTTTCATTTCCATATCCCTTGACTAGAATGTACTTCTCCTCCTCTCTCCTAAAATCTCAAACCTTCAAAAACTCAGCTCAAAGTTGACTTACACTCTGAGTCCTTCTCTAATCTCCCTAGCTATTGTCTCTCCTTATGTTCTTGTATTTAGTGAAGGTGCGTGTGTGTATACACATATTTAAATATACACATACATGCATACATATATAAATAAGTGTGTATATACTTAAGCATGGACATATTTCCCTCTGATAGAATGTAAGCTCCTTAACAAATCCTTAAAAGGCAGAATTGACCAAATGGAAAAGGAGATACAAAAACTCACTGAAAAGAACTCCTTAAAAAATAAAATTGGCAAAATGAAAAAGGAGGTACAAAATCTAATAGAAGAAGACAATATGTTAAAAGTTAGAAATGGGCAAGTGGAAGCTAATGACTCTATGAGAGAGTGAGAATCAGTGAAACAAAAACAAAGGAATGCAAAAATAGATGAAAAAATAAAATAATTCAGTACTGAAGCAACTGTACTAGAAAATTGATCCAGGAGGGACAATTTTTAAATTATTGGTCTACCTCAAAATCATGATGAAAAAAAAAGAGTCTGGACAGAATCTTTCAGGAAAGCATCAAGGAAAACTGCCCTGAGGTCCTAGAATCAGAGGATGAAATAGCCATAGAAAGAATCCACCTATTTCCTGATGAAGGAGATCCCAAACTGAAAACACCAAGGAATATAGTAGCCAAATTCCAAAATTACCACATCAAAGAGAAAATACTCCAAGCAACCAGAAAGAAACAATTTAAATATTATGGAACCACAGTAAGGATTACACAGGACCTTGCAGCTTCTACATTAAAAGAACATAAGGCATGGAATACAATATTCCATAAGACAAAGGAGCTTGGATCACAACCAAGAATCAACTACCCAATGAAAATGAGCATAATCTATCAGGGGAGGAAATGAACATTCAAGGAAATAGGGGACTTCCAAACCTTCCTGATAAAAATATCAGAGCTCAACAGAAAATTTGATCTTCAAATACATGACTCAAGACAGGCATAAATAGGTAAACTGGAAAGAAAAACAGCAACGATAACAACAACATGTTATTAATAAGGGCAAACTGTTTACATCGCTACGAGGGAAGATGATACTTGTAACTCTTGAGAACTATATGGTTATTACACCATTTTAAAGGGGTACACATAGAAGGAGTGGGTATAAGTTGACTTTGATGTAATGATAAAAATAAATCTAATTAAGTGAGTTAAATGTATCTAAGTAACTAGATTAATCTGATCTAACTAAGGGAATGGTGCTGGGGGGGAAAGGAGGAGGCAGATGATGTTAAATTACATTACAGGAAAAGGCACAAAAAAACTATTACAGTAGAGGGAAAGAAGAGAGGGAGATGAGCATTGTTTGAACCTTACTCTCATCAGATTTGGCTCAAGGTGGGAATAACATAATCAGTTAGGTGTAGAAATTTAACTTGCCCTATAGGCAGTAGGAGGGAAAAGGGGAAAGAAAAGGGAGGGGGGATAATAGAAGGGAGGCAGGGCTTAGGGAGGAGGTGTTCAAAAGCAAACCACCAGTGAGGAGGGAAAGGGAGAAAGAAGAATGAAAAGCATAAACAGGGGGGAAATAGGATGGAGAGAAAGACACATAGTAATCATAACTGTAAATATGAATGAGATGAACTCTCCCATAAAATGGAAGCAGGTAGCAGAATGGATCAATAACCATAATCCTACAATATGTTGTTTACAGGAAACATATTTGAAACAGAGAGACATACACAGGGTAAAGGTAAAAGGCTGGAGCAGAATATATTATACGTCAGCTGAAGTAAAAAAAGCAGGGGTAACAATCATGTTCTTAGACAAAGCAAAAGCAAAAAATGATCTCATCAAAATAGACAAGGAAAGAAACTACACCCTGCTAAAAGGCACCATAAACAAGGAAGTAATATCATTACTAAACATATATGCACCAAGTGGTAAAGCATCCAAATTCTTAGAGGAGAAGTTCAGGGAATTACAGGAAGAAATAGACAACAAAAGTATACTAGTGGGGGATCTCAACCTACCCCTCTCTCTGAACTAGATAAATCTAACCACAAAATAAACAAGAAAGAAATTAAGGAGGTGAATAGAACATTAGAAAAGTTAGGTATGCTAGACCTCCGGAGAAAACTGAATGGCGATAGAAAGGAATATACATTTTTCCCAGCAGTCCATGGCACATACACAAAAATTGACCATGTACTAGGGAATAAAAACCTCACAATCCAATGCAGAAAGGCAGAAATATTAAATGTATCCTTTTCAGAGCATGATGGAAAAAAGTGTATGTAATAAAGGCCCATGGAAAGATAGACTAAAAATTAATAGGAAACTAAATAATCTAATCCTAAAGAATGAATGGGTCAAACAACAAGCCATAGAAACAATCAATAACTTCATTCAAGAAAATGACAATAATGAGACAGCATAGCAAACTTATGGGATGCAGTGAAAGCAGTTCTTAGGGGAAGTTTTATATCACTAAATGCTTACATGCATAAAATAGATAAAAAGGAGATCAATGAATTGGGCATACAACTAAAAAAAAACTAGAAAAGGAGCAAATTAAAAATCTTCAATTAAATACCAAATTAGAAATACTGAAAACCAAAGAAGAGATTAACAAAATCAAAATAAAAAAAAACTATAAAAACATCAGTTGCTCATGGGGGGCTGAGCTAACATAAAAAAATGACAATTCTAATCAAAAAAAAAAAATGACAATTCTACCTAAGCTAATTTACTTATTCAATGCCATACAAATCAAGCTACCAAAAAGTATTTTATAGAGTTAGAAAAAATAATAACAAAATTCATTTGGAAGAACAAAAAGTCCACAATATCAAGGGAACTAATGAAAAGAAGTGCAGGGGAAGGTGGCCTAGCCATTCCAGATCTTAAATTGTGTTATAAAGCAGCAATCATCAAAACTATTAAGTACTGGCTAGTAAAATAAGTGGTGGATCAGTAGAATAGGTTAGCTATGTAAGACACAGTAGTCAATAACTATAGTAATCTATTATTTGCTAAACTCAAAGACTCTAGCTTTTGGTATAAGTACTCACTCTTTGACAAAAGCTGCTTGGAAAACTGGAAAAGAGTACGGCAGAAACTAGGCATAGATGAAAATTTCACACCATATAACAAAATAAAGTCAGAATGTGTTTGTGATTTATATATAGAGGATGATACCAGGGGCAGAGCCAAGATGGCAGAGTGAAAACAACAACTTGCTTGAGCTCTTCCCCAAACCCCTCCAAATACCTATAAAAATGGCTCTAAACAAATTCCAAGGCAGCAGAACCCACAAAAAGACAAAGTGAAACAAATTTTCAGCCCAAGACAACCTGGATGATTGATCAGAAAGGTGTATTGTGCCAGGCTGGGAGTACAGCGCAGTGCAGCGTGGATGCACAGGCCACAGCAAACCTGGAGCAGGCCTCAGAGGACTCCTTAATCCACTAATGACAAAGACAACTTAGAAGGTCAGTGGGAAAAGTATGTTTCTGCGGTACTGAGAGAGGAAGGAGGGGTCTCAGAACCATCTCCCCAAAAACATGGCCTGGGGGTGGGCAGCTGCTTCCTGAGCTTCCAGCCTACAGACTGAGGGGGAATCGAGTGGCTGATCAGAGGGGGATTGCAGGAATGTCTCTTCTGCTGATGAGGTAGGATTCTCTTGTTTTGCCTGTGCTTGGATCTGGGTCACAGTTCTGGACAGGATTCCTGGGGTGAGGAAGAGCGCTGGCACAGTGGAGCTTGCAGTGGAGGTGGACAGGAAACCTTCCTTACAGTTCCAGAATGGAAAGGAGTGTTTGTGGTCACTAATAGACCACAGCACATGCCAGGAAAGGAGTAAACACCTCACCCTTTATCATACCACCTTGCAAGAACTGAAAATTTACAGGTCCCTACAAGCATCTCTGAAAACAGCTATATAAACCCCCGAAGCTTGGGACAGGATATTCTCCACATTGGAAGCAGACTTTTACCTTAAAAAAGAATTTAAAACTCAAGTAATTAGCTGGGATCATGAGAAAACAGCACAAAAAGAGTCAGACTATATTGTCTTACTCTGCCGACAAAGAAGATCAAAATATACAACCAGAAGAAGACAACAAAGTCAAAGCTCCTACATCCAAAGCCTCCAACAAAAATATGAATCAGTCCCAGGCTTTGGAACAGCTCAAAAGGGATTTGGAGAAGCAAGTAAAAGAAGTAGAGGAAAAACTGGGAAGAGAAATGAGAGGGATGCTAGAAAATCATGAAAAACAAGTCAACAGCTTGTTAAAGGAGACCCAGAAAAATACTGAAGAAAATAACACCTTAAAAAATAGCCTAACCCAAATGGCAAAAGAGGTCCAAAAAGCCAATGAGGAGAAATGCCCTAAAAAAAAATTGGCCAAATGGAAAAGGAAGTCCAAAAGATTACTGAAGAAAATACTTCCTTAAAAATTAGAATAGAGCAATTGGAAGATAGTGACTTTATGAGAAATCAAGACACTGTAAATCCAAAAGAATGAAAAATAGAAACAATGTGAAATATCTCATTGGAAAAACAACTGACCTGGAAAATAGATCCAGGAGAGAGAATTTAAAAATTATTGGACTATCTGAAAGCCATGATCAAAAAAAGAGCCTAGACATCATCTTTCAAGAAATTATCAAGGAAAACTGCCCTGATATAGAGAACCAGAGGGCAAAATAGAAATTGAAAGAATCCACAGATCTCCTCCTGAAAGAGATCCCCAAAGGAAAACTCCTAAATATTGTAGCCAAATTCCAGAGTTCCCAGATCAAGGAGAAAATAATACAAGCTGCCAGAAAGAAACAATTCAAGTATGTGGAAACACAATCAGGATAACAAGATTTAGCAGCTTCTACATTAAAGGACCAAGGGCATGGAATATAATATTCCAGAGGGCAAAGTAGATAGGATTACAACCAAGAATCACCTACCCAGCAAAACTGAATATAATCCTTCAGGGGAAAAAATGGTCATTCAGTGAAATAGAGGACTTTCAAGCATTTTGATGAAAAGACCAGAGCTGAATAGAAAATTTGACTTTCAATATAAGACTCAAGTGGAAAATGAAGAAGTAAACAGGAAAGAGAAATTATAAGAGACTTATTAAGGTTGAACTGTTTCCATTCCTGCATGGAAAGATGATATTTATAACTCATGAGACCTTTGTCAGTATTAGGGTAGTTTGAGGAAAAAATTTATATGTATGTATAGGTAGACAGTCAGACAGATAGATAGATAGATAGATAGATAGATAGATAGATAGATGGCACAGGGTGAATTGAAGATTAAGAGGTCATATCTGGAGAATAAAATTAAGGGATAAGAGAGGATTATATTCAGAGAAGAAGACAGGGAGAGGTAGAATGGGGTAAATTATCTCACAAAAAAGAAAACAGAAAAGAAAAGTCTCTTACAGTGGAGGGGAAATGGGGGGAGGTGAGAAGGAATGAGTAAATAACTCTTAGGATTTGGATTAAGGAGGGAATAACATACACATTCAATTGGGTATGGAAATCTGTCTTACCCTACAGGAAAATAGGGGGAGAAGGGGGCAAGAGAGCAGGGGGATGATAGAGAAGAGGGCAGAGTGGGAAAGGGGGTAATCAGGAGTAGATACTTCTGAGGAGGGACAGAGTCAAAAGAAAAAAAAGAATAAATGGAAGGGCAGGATAGGATTAAGGGAAATAGAGTTAGTTTTTCACAACATGTCTAATGTGGAAGTGTTTTGCGTCACTGCACGTGTATAACCTATATTGAGTTGCTTGCCATTTCAGCGAGGGTGGCTGTGGAGGTAGAAAGGGAGATTTGAAACCTAAAGTTTTAAAAACATATGTTTAAAAAAAATGTTTTCACATGCTACTGGGAAATAAAAAATACAGGAAATGAGGTGCAGAAGTCTGTCCTGCCCTACAGGAAAATAGAAGGGGAATGGGGTGAGAGAAGGGGGGAAGAGATAGAAGAGAGGGCAGACTAGGGGAAGGGATATTCATACTGCATGACATCTTGGGGTGGGGGGAGGGGGGAGATGGGGTGAAAATTTGGAACTGAAAATCTTGTGGAAATAAATATTGAAAACTGAAAATAAATAAATTTATACTAAAAAAGAAAAATTTAAAAGAAGAAGGATGATACTATAAGCAAACTGGGAGAGCAAGGAATAGTTTATCTATCAGATTTATGGAGAACAGAGGAATTCATGACCAAACAGGAGATAAAGAACATTACAAAAAGCAAATGGATAACTTTGATTGCAATAAATTAATAAGTTTTTGCACAAACAAAGCCAAGGCAACCAAGATTAGATGGAGAGTAGAAAATTGAGAAAGCATTTTTACAACCAGTGTCTCTGATAAGGGCCTCATTTCTAAAATGGAGAAAGAGTTAAGTCAAATTTATAAAAATACTAGTCATTCCCCATTGATAAATGGTCAAAGGATATGAACAGGAAGTTCTCAGAAGAAATTAAAGTCATCTATAGTCATATGAAAAAATTCTCTAAATAACTATTGATCAGAGAAATGAAAATGAAAACTACTCTGAGGTACCACATTGTACCTATCAGATTGGCCAACATGACAAAACAGGAAAAAGGTAAATGTTGGAGAAGATGTGGGAAAATTGGAACACTAATGCATTGTTGGTAGAAATGTGAAATGATCCAACCATTTTGGAGAGCAATTTGGAACTATGCCTCAAGGGCTATAAAAACATGCATACCCTTTGACCCAGCAATAGCACTTCTAGGGCTGCTTCCCAAAAAGATCATACGAATGGGAAAAGGACCCACATGTACACAAATATTTATAGCAGCTCTTTTTGTGGTGGCCAAGAATTGGAAATTGAGGGAATGCCCATCAATTGCAGAATGACTGAACAAGTTGTGGTTTATTAATGTAATGGAATATTATTGTGCTATATGAAATGATGAGTAGGCAGATTTCAGAAAAACCTTCAAAGACTTGTCTTAACTAATGCTGAGTGAAATGAGCAGACCCAGGAGACCATAGTACACAGTAACAGCCATGTTGTACAATGACTAACTTTGATAGACTTAGCCTTTCTCAGCAATGTAAGAATATAAGACATCTCCAAAGGTCTCATGATGGAAAATGCTATCCACATCCAAAGAAAGAACTATGGAGTTTGAATGCAGATCAAAGCATACTATTTACTCTATTTTTTTCTTCTCTTTTTTGTTTTGTTTCCTCTTTCTTGTGGTTCTTTCTATTCATTCTAATTCTTCCTTACAACATGACTAATATGAAAATGTTTACTAGAAATGCATATGTATAACCTATATCAGATTGCATTCCATCTTGGGAAGGGAGGGAGGGAGGGAGGGGGAGAAAAATTTAAAACTCAAAAGATTATGGAAATGATTGCTGATAAATCAAAATAAATTAATTTTTAAAAAAAGAACCTAAGCTCCTTAAAGGCAGGTATTGCTTCAATTTTTTTTCTTTGCAAGGCTGGCACCCAATACAGTGCCTGCCATAGAGTAGGTACTATAATAAAATTTTATTGATTAATGGGTAGATTTTTTAAACTAATTTATACACAATCATTTACATGCTATCTCTCTCATTAGACTGTGACTTTCTTAAGGGCAGGGACTATTATTTTTTCTTCTTTGTATCCCCAGTATTTAGCACAATATCTAGGCACCATAAACATTTGAGAAATGCTTCTTGAATTACCTAAAATACATGAAATCTTGAGACACATTAGTATATACTAGCCAATAACCCATGTAGGTAGTCCTTTAAGATTTAGGTTATAAATTTTTAAATTTTTATATGTATATATTCTCATATATTATATATATAAACATAATATGAATGTATGTATTTATATATATGTATTCACACACAAACACATGAACACACATGCACACTATTCATTTGATAATAACACTACTGAATAGCTCTCAATGTTGGTCTGGTTGGCTGCCCTTATCTCTGTTCATATCCTATGTTTTTGAGGTCAGAAACAGATTTAGATATGATATGATTTGGTCACATACATTTCTGTATGTGGTTCCAGTTTACATACAGAGAAAAAACAGGAGTTTCAGTGAATTATTCAAGATCTGAGCCTAGTTTCATAACAAAGTCAAATATTAACCTGGCTCCAGACTTTTAGTGCAGCTTTCTAGACCATCCTAAAGTTATTTTCTTCCCTCTATTCATGCAAGTATGTTGGGGGGGGATGTTGAGGGGGAAGCAAAATAGGGAGAAGTACAGAAATCAAAATAATGGTTGAGAGTCAATTTTCTTTGACCTCAATTTGGATCTTGGCACTCTTTAATCAAATGCACCTCTCCCAAAGGGCAGTTTTCATTGCTTTTTGGCAAAACATTAATCATTTATCCCATGTTGGCTTCCAGAAAGTTATTCTAATTCAATGCACTTTGATGGAGTTTAAAATCTTTTCCCAATTTTCTTGGTGAATGTCTCCACATGATTCAACCCCATTTTGTAAGGAGATCAAGGTTGTATAAGGCTGCCCTAGGACCTGGTTACACAGTACCAGGAAGCTCAGGCCACTCTTCTAGATCTGTTCAGCCTGTGGGCCAATCTGGTGCAAAGTGTACAATAGAAAGTGCTTGATTTTGGCTGTATCAGTATAGGGGCAGAGGAACTGATTACAATATTACCACTGCATCCTCCCCCAAATCAGATGCCCCTTTATTCTGAAAAGTATCTGGAAGAAACTATATTATGGGTTCAGAGAAAAGTCACTAGCTTCAGTGAAGTGACTTCAGCCCTCAAACCAGAATGAAGTTTTAAGAAGAAACCCCCATAGTGGTTATAGAGTGAATTTTCATCCTTCAATGTCAACAAAACATTATTTTAACTAGTTCCCTCTTATTTAAAGTTTATAAAGGTGATATATTCATTTCCATTGAAATAATTCATAATATCATAGCCCAGGATATGCATGCTTCACATGCCAAATACTACTCAAATTGCCCCTCAACTTGGGATTTTCAACGCAATTGTCAAGGAGAATTGTGTCATGGAAACATGACCAATGCCCTTTAGGAAAACTTTTTCTTCCAGCAAACAACATCACCCTCTACTTAAAATCAACTGTCTCCTCAAGTTAGCAATAAAACACTACAGATAATTCCAAAGAATTCAAACGACTTCATGCACATTTCTTCATAGGATGATGCTTTAAAGCTGGAAGGGATCTTTGAGACCATAATGTGCAGCCTCCTAGTTTTCCAGATGAGAAAACAGGTACAAGGAGATTAATGACTGGCCCAAGGTCACATAGCTAGTTCTGGGGCAAGATTTGAACCCAGATATTCCTGACTCCAATTCCCCTGCACTATCCACCATGCCATGTTTTTTTCTCAATTTAGCCAATTTTTTCTCAATTTATTCTTAGAATGTTGAGGTAAGTAATTACATCCCTCTTATATCATTAAGGTAACTAAAACATAGATTAGAGAAATAAAGTGATAAAGCAAAAAGATCACTCATGTAAGTTGCAGGAAACCTACATTCAGATCCTCATCCTGCCACCAAAAATCTTTATGACTTTGGGCAACTTAATTAACCGATCTCTACTATGTCTTTAGCTAAATTGTGCATTATCCAGGAAGCCTAGGGTAACTTGTTTCATAAAATAAGGTGGCACATTTGAGGAAAAATTGCTCATGACTCCCAAACTAAAAGTTTATTCTCAAGATATTGGCTTAACATCAATGAAAGACTACCTTGTTGTCAGGGCTGAGACAGAGTGGATATTAGTTGTGGTAGCCCTATCACTATTACTCAAGCATCTTTATTTCTGAGCATCTATTGTAGCAAGTGTCCATGAAAAAGGATGGCTACTTGTGGTTTCTTCAGATTAAGGCCTTCATTTATAATAAATCTATATGCTTCATAATGCAACTTAAACTATATCCATTAGCACATATTCTGGGAGCATCATCACCCACAGATCAGGGCACCTCAATTTTGAGAATTTATGAATTTGGGGCACTGCTATGCACAGCCCAGGGGAAAAATAACTCCAAATCATTACTGTCCCCTGTTTCATCAATATCTACTACTTCATATGGAAAGAAATTGGACCCTTCCACCTCTCTTCAGATGAAAAAAAAGTGACAGTTATTACTTAACAAAAATAAATGATTCTCAGATAACACTCAGTCCTTTTATATGTGGACAAGGTATTTGTGTCTGGAAGGCTTATTACTGGATACTCAGCCCCTACAAGGAAGTTCTCCCAGCATCATTAATTCATGACTGGAAAGGATACAATCAAAATCCTCAGAGTCAACTGCCATCAATAGTAGGCCATTGGTGGTAACAGAGACTTTGGCTTGTTGTTTCCCCAAGGCTTAGCGAGAAATATTTCCAATATCCCCAGAGAGGTATCCATTTACACAAAGAAGTCAGTCAAAAAGCATTTATTAAGCTCCTACTATGCATCAGGCAATGTGCTAAGCACTGGGGATACTAAGAAAGAAAAAGGACCCTACTCTCAAGAAGTTCACAGTTCAAGGGGAAAACAGTATGCAAACAACCATGTGCAAACAAGGTACATACAGGAAAAATTGAAAATAATCAGCAGAGGTAAAGCATTAGCACTGAAGAAAATAAGGAAATTCTTCTTATACAAGATGGGATTTAGCTAGGACTAAAGAAACCAAAGAAACCAGGGGGCAGAGATGAGGAGGGAGAACATTTTAGGCATGGAATGTAGCCAATAAAAGTGCCCAGAGTTGGGAGATGGAGTATCCTGTGTGAGGAACAGAAAGAAGGCCAGTGTACCTGGATCACTTTGTGGCAGCTCATAAGTACAAATTCAAATGTCCTTGGGGTGGTAAAGCACAGTGAAAATTTTCTCCAGAGCTTAAAATGTCATGTTATTGTGGGTTTTCACAAGCACATGGCTCACTTCTTTAGAAGAAGAGTGAATCAGGGCTTAATAATATTAAGCCCTGCGAATCATGGCTTAATAATAGTGGCCACATATATGCCTTTGAAGTCTGAGAAGCACTTTACAGACATTCTCTCATTTGAGCTTCACAGACTCTGCAGGGCACTACAGGTGTTATTAATGCCATTTTACCAAGAAAGAAACTGAGGCTCACAGGAGTTAAGTTAAGCATCTGTTCATAGGCACTTGAGTCCCTTTTGAAGCTTCATGGAGATTGTTAGCAGATGTAACAACTCTGGCTTGCTATTATCCGAGCCTCACTGTCTCCATCTACAAAATAAATGGTTTTTACTAGGTGATCCCTCTCATCCTATCCAGCCTTAAAATCCTCAAAGATTTTAACTGACTTCCAGAATTTAGCAAAGTTTTATAGTCATATAACTGCAAGTTTACAGCACCAGATAAGCTCTTTGCCCACATCTACTAGCAGCTTTCTATTACAGTTATTATGTTATTTGTTATTACTAATTACCATTCCTCAAGAAACTCCTGACTGTTTTTAGAAATAAAGAATTAAACAGTAGGTTATTTGAGCATTTTGCCTATGATTGTATTTCAAGAGAGTTCTCATACTAAGAGAGTAGAAGGACTATACTACACTAGTGGTCAAGAGACCTGGATTGAAGTCCCAGGGTTGTCAATGCTGAGCCATATGGCCTTATCATTTAACCTCTCTGATTTTAAGCTTTCTCATCTGTAAAATTAAGGTGCTAAACTAGGGAATCACTACGGCACTTTCTAGGTCACATGTTCCATAATTTTAAGTCAGGAGTTGGGCTGTAGAACCAGGAGAAGGCAGGTGGTACAGTGGAGAGAGCTCCAGGACTGTAGTCAAGAAGACCTGAATTTATATCTGGCTTCAGACACTTACTAAGTGGCCTTGGGCAAGTCACTTAACCCAGTTTGCCTCAGTTTCCTCATCTGTAAAATGAGCTGGAGAAAAAAATGGCAAACCACTTCAGTATCCCCCCCAAGAAAATCCCAAATGGTGTCACAAAGATTTAGACAGACCTGAAACAACTGAACAACAAAAGAGCTAGGAGCAGCATTTACAAACTTTATAACCAACCAGGCATTTTAGTCAAATTTTCCCTATGACTCACAGGCAGCATGCAGGAATTAAATATTTGTAAAACAGATGAAGAAGGAAAGCTCAACACCTAGCTGACATTATAAGGTACTCTTCCTACATTAATTTCCTGGTAACTTGAGTTTACCTATTTAAGCACCAAAACTTAATTTAAACTATTTCAAATAGAAATCTTCTAAAACATGTTTATATACAACCCTGCACTCTTAAATTGAGTATATTGAATGCAAGTTAGCCTTTTCATAACTCAGGGGAATTATTAAGAATGCTATTAAACTTGCTTGAAACCTTTAGCAGCTATTGATGAGGGTGGGGTGAGGGAGCTATTTGTTCTTATATAAACATCCCAGATTGTTGTGTTCCAAGTTCCTGTTTCTGCCTTTTACAGTCATCCTCCCTCTTGTTTCACAGTCAAGATATATTTGTCATTTAGCATATAATTTTCTTTCCTTTCTCATCCTTCCTTTTTCCAATATTGGGACTCTAAATTGAGATTAGTTAAGAAGCCAGATGATAAGATTGTTTATATAATGAGTAACATAAGGGTAAATATGTTCTAAATGAGGTCTTGTAGGTCATTCAAAGGATCACAGTGCTTGAAAGTTAACATAGCTATTTAACCCACTCAGAAACTTTTTTTTTCCTCATTTCATCATACTGGGATAGGAACTAGATTAGGTGTTCTTAAGATTTTTTGTGTTATGAACCTTTTTGACAGTCTGGTAAGTGCTATGGACCCCTTCTGAAAATCATATTTTTAAATGAGAAGAATAAAAAATATAGGATTATAGAGGAAATCAATTATGTCAAAATACAGTTATCAAAATATTTTTAAAGATTGTTATGAACTTCAGGTTAATAGTTCATTTTCTATATGGTTGACATTACTGGAGTCTAGCCTCTAGAAAAGTGATGTTAATGATTTTTGTATATAGTAAGTATTTAGGATTTTCAGGTGACAAGGGAAACATATTGGTGACATGACACTCTTCTCCAATCCTCATGACCACTCAAACATCTCCAAAATAGGAATAATATGCAAAAGATAAAATATTTCAGTTGTCTCTATGGTCTAAGACACCAAGACCCTAACAAGGTAACAACTTGATGAAGTAACAGCAAAAAAGGGTAATTCTTTTTTTTTAAAGAACATTGTTTTTTGTTATATTTATTTATATAATATATTATATGTATTATATATAACATGCATTTTAATATTACTATATATAACTAAATTACATTTTATTATATTTATATATGATATATTATGTTTATATATTTATTATATATTATAATGTTATACTTCTACTTTAATAAATTATACTTACATTTAATTTTTATCATATTTTTTTTCCAATTACATGTCAAGACAATTTTTAGCATTCATTTTTACAAAATTTTGGGTTCCAAATTTTTCTCCTTCCCTTTCTCCCCTCCACTCTTCCAAAAATAGTAGGCAACTTGATACAGGTTATACATGTACTATCATGTAAAACATATTACCATATTAGTCACAGTTGTAGAAGAAGGAACAGATAAAAGGGGGTGGGAACCCACAAGAAAGAATAAAGCAACAGGGAAAAAAGTATGCTTTGATCTGCATTCAGAATCCATCAGTTCAAAAAATAAAATTTTTTTTAAAATTTTGAAAATAAAAAAAAAGAATCCAGCAGTTCTTTATCTGGATGTGGATAACATTTTCCTTCATAAGTCCTTTGTACTTGTCTTGGATCATTGTATTGCTAAGAAGAGCTGAGTCCCTCATAGTTGATCATCACACAATGTTGCTGATACTAGATAACACTATTTCCTGGTTCTGCTCATTTCACTTTGTAGCAGTTCATATAAGTCTTTCCAGTTTTTTCTGAAATCTTCCTGTTCATCATTTCTTATTGCACAATAGTATTCCATTACCTTCATATAACACAGCTTGTTCAGCCATTCTCCAATTGATGGTCATCCCCTCAATTTCCAATATTTTGCCACCACAAAAAGGGTTATTATATCTATATTTATATAACTATATATATATATATATATGTAACTATATATATATATATAACTATATATATATATGTGTGTGTGTGTGTATATATACATATATACACATATATACGTATATTTGCACATGTAGGTCCTTTTTCCTTTTGATGATCTCTTTGAGATACAGACCTAGTGCTGGTATTGTTGGATCAAAGGATAAATACAGTTTGATTGCCCTTTGAGTATAGATGCATATTGCTCTTCAGAATGGTTGGATTAGTTCACAACTCCACCAATGGTATGTCAGTGTCCCAATTTTCCCACATCCTTTCCAACACTTATCATTTGTTTTTCTGTCATCTTAGCCAATCTGATAAGTGTGAGGTGGTACCTCAGAGATGTTTCAATTCGCATTTCTCTAATCAAAAGTGATTTACAGCACTTCTTGATATGTCTATAGATAGCTTTGATTTCTTCATCTGAAAACTGCCTATTCATATCCTTTGACTATTTATCAATTGGCTTGTATTCTTATAAATTTGATTCAGTTCTCTATATATTTAAGAAATGAGGCTTTTATCAGGGACACATGTTGTAAAGATTGTTTCCCAGTTTTCTGCTTTCTTTCTAATCTTCATTTTATTAGATTTGTTTGTACAAAAGCTTTTTTAATTTATAATCAAAATTATCTAGTTTACATTTTGGAATGCTCTCAATCTCTTGTTTGGTCATGAAGTCTTTACTTCTCCATAGATCTGACCAGTAGATTAGTCCTTGCTCTTCTAATTTGCTTTATGGTGTTACCCTTTATGTCTAAATCATGCATCAATTTTGACTTTATCTTGGTACACAGAGAGAGATGTTGGTCTATATCTTTTTTGTCCTATGCTTTTTTTCAGTTTTTCCAGCAGTTTTTTTTTTGGCAAATAGTGAGTTTTTATCCCCAAAATCTGGGGTCTTTGGGTTTAAGAAACACTAGGTTGCTCTGGTTGTTGACTACTGAGTACTGATTCTGGTTTTGGATCCACTCAGCTATCTTCTTCCATTTTATGGGAGAGTTCATCCCATTCCCATTCACAGTTATAATTACTACCTATCTTACTGTTTGTCCTCTCTCTCCTTTTACCGTTTTCCTCCTCACCAGTGTTTTGTTTCTGTCTACCACCTCTCCTGATCTACCCTCCATTCTGTCAATCCCCACAATCCATGTTATTTAATCTCCTCCCATCTTACTTCCCTATCAGGTAAGATACATCTTATATTCAACTGATTGTGTATATTCCCTCTTTGATCTAAAATTGATGAGAGTAATGTTCAAGTGATGCCCACTGACCATCCTTCCATTTTCCACTCCATTGCAATAGGTCTTTCATTCCTCTTCATGTGAAATAATCTCCCCGCTTCTACCTCTCCCTCCCTTCTGCACCCAGAGTACTATTCTTTCTTATCACTTAATTATTTTTATGTCACTCCCTCAAATTCACCTTATATTCATACCTCTGTCTATGTATATTCCTTCTAGGTATACTATTAATGATACTATTTTTAAGAATTACAAGCATCATCTTCCCATGTACTCATGCAAACCATTTAGCTCTATTGAATCTCTTATGTTTTCTTTTCCCTTTTTACTTGTTTATGCTTCTCTTAGATCTTGATATTGGAGAATAAATTTTTGTTTTAGTTCTTGTCTTATCCTTACAAAAGATTGAAATCCATCTATTTCATTGAATGACCATTTTTTTCTCTTGATGTATTAGGCAGAATTTAGCTGTGCAAGTAATTCTTTGTCGTAATCCTAGCTCCTTTGCCCTCCAGAATAACATGTTCTATCATCTTTATTTTTTTTCATTTTTTTTCCATTACAGTTGTCAAGTCTCATATAATCCTGATTGTGGCCCTCCAATATTTGAATTGTTTCTTTCTGGCCACTTGTAATAATTTTTTCCTTGACCTGATAATTCTGAAATTTGGCTACAATGTGCCTTGGGCTTTTCATTTTGGGATCTCTCTCTTGAGGTCTTCAGTGGATTCTTTCAATGCTATTTTGCCCTCTGTTTCCAGTGTATCAAGGTAGTTTTTCTTGATAATTTCTTGAAAGATGCTGTCCTCTTTTTGATTATGGCTTTCAGGTAGTCTAATGGTTCTGATACCATCTCTCCTGGATCTATTTTCCAAGTCAGTTGTTTTTCCCATGAGGTATTTTATTTTGATTATTATATTATTATTCTTTTGAATTTTATTCTTGATGTCTCATAGAGTCATTAGCTTCCACTTGCCCAGTTCTAACTTTAAGTAGTTGTTTTCCTCAATTAGCTTTTGTACTTTATTTTTCATTTTGCAAATTATACTCTTTAAAGAGTTGTTTTCTTCATGGATTTTTGTTTATTTTCTATTTTGCCAAATATACTTTTTAAGCAGTTGTTTTCTTTTTCCAGGCTATTGATTTCTTTTTCATAATTCTCTTGCATCACTCTCATTACTTTTCCCAATTTTCCTTCTACTTCTCTTATATTATATTTAAGCTCCTTTTTGAGCTCTTCCATGAGTTCTTTCTGGGCTTGAGACCCCTATCCATTTTTATTTGGGGTTTTGCCCATAGGTGTTTTGACACTGTTGTTCTCTTCTAAGTTTGTGTCTTAACTTTCCTGTCACCATATTAAGTTTCTATGGTCAGATTCTTTTTGCTGTTGTTGTTTTTGTTCAACCTTTATGTCCTTCTTCCTTTCTTTTAAATTTGAGTTCTAGTCCTGGGGTGGAAGGGACACTGTGTCAGGCTTCTTGTGCCAGGGACTACTGGAGATTTCTGTTTACTTAGTGCTGCACTGATGTTGCCCTGAGGCCTCTGGATGCCCCTCATGCCTGGTTGTGTGTTAAGAGAGTGACAGGGTGGGTGGCTGGCACTGCTGGAGACCTTACGGGTCTGGCAGCTTACCTGGTGCTGAGCCAGGGTCCTAGTGTTGGTGTCTTGCATGTGCTGAGGTCTAGTGGGAGTCTTGGCCTTCCCCCAGGCCTACACTGAAGCACTTGCAGTCTGGCTGTTGGAGGTTGCCTCTTTACCTGGGGCTAATCTGAAGCATGTGATGGTTCTCAGAGCTGGGGTCTGCCCTTTCCCAGGCTGTGCTGAGGCATATGGGGGCTTCTTGTGTTGGCATTTGCCTGCTCCAACACACTGCAGCTTAGGATCTACCACTGGTTTGAAGATGTGGGGCTCACTGCTGGCTTTTTGTCATGGACTGTATTCCCCTTTTAGCTGAGTGAGATAGACCTTCCCTGTCAATTTTCCACATTTCTTGGGCTCAAAGATTGTTTCATCCCTTCTTTTTTTCTAGTTCTGCTGTTCCAGGATTTGTTTTGGGGTGTTATTTTATAGTTGTTTGGATTTGAATATGGGAGAGTTATGGCAATTTACTGCTTACTATGCCATCTTGGCTCCTAAAAGTCCAAAAGAAAGAAGGCTAATTCTTAACCCTTAATTTGGTTACTTCATATCTCATCTTTATCAGCCATTACATTCTGGAAGGGCTGCACAAGTCCACCTACCAACATGTAAAAGAATTCCATTCTCTCAGTCTCTCTGTCTCTGTCTCTCTGACTCTGTCTCTCTCCCTGTGTGTCTTCCGTCTTCTGTCTGTCTGTCTGCCTCTCTCTCTCTCTCTCTCTCTCTCTCTCTCTCTCTCTCTCTCTCTCACACACACACACACACACACACCCACACACACACATACACACATACACACACACACCAAACCAATTGCTATAAGAAATCAAACATCAGAATCTTATTTTCATCAGATTTGGCTTAAGGAGAGAATAACATACACACTCAACTGGGTATGGAAATCTATCTTGCCCTACAGGAAAATAGGGGGGAAGGGGACAGGAGGATGATAGAGAGGAGAGCAGACTGGGGAAGGGGATAATCAGAGGCAAACACTTCCAAGGAGGGACAGGATCAAAAGAGAGAATAGAATAAATGAGGGGTGGGACAGGATGAAGGAAAATATGCTTAGTTTTTCACAACATGACTACTATGGAAGCGTTTTGTATGACTACATATGTATAACCTATATCGAGTTGCTTGCCTTCTCAATGAGGGTGGGTGGGGAGAGAGGAAAGGAGAAAATTTGGAACCCAAAATTTTAAAAACAAAAGTTAAAAAAAATTGTTTTCGCAATCAACTGGGAAATAAGATATGCGGGAAAAGGGATATAGAAATCTATCCTTCCATACAGGAAAATTGAAGGGGAAGGGGATAAGAGAAGGAGGGGAGAGATAGAAGGTAGGGCAGATTAGTAGAAGGGGTATTCAGAATGCATGCCATCTTGGGGTGGGGGGTGGGATGAGATTGGGAGAATCTTTGGAGCTCAAAATCTTGCAGAAGTAAATGTTGAAAACTAAAAATAAATTAATTTTAAAAAAAGAGAAAAAAAAGAAATCAAACATCAGAAGCCTATTTTAGCTGAGATTGGTGTGGAAGCTCTCTGTGCTACAACCGAAATCAGCCAGAGAATTAAGGAACAGAGGTAACAGGGGAAGTATTTTAGCACGTGTGGTACTCCATTTAGCCTAAGGGAAAGGGCTCAACATCAAGCTCAGGCTAATTTTGTTCCCCAAGAAGTCACTCGGGACAAAGGCTGAGGTTGGTAAATGATGAATTACCCAGTGTAGGTGGAAGCAAGATAGCTCTAAGGTCTAGCCACTAGGTGATGACCATCAAAGAGGAAAGAGTCAAAATGTGACAATAGGAGGAAAATAAGGGGGGGTGGAGAGATTGAAATTACCAAAGTTCTCAGGAGGAATAAAATGAATGAAAAGATTTTGAGAATAAGTGAATAAATCAACAGGAATGATATTAATGAAGAAGAAAACAGAGCTTCTAAATTAGCTAAGTTAGTTCAGACTTCTAAGAATAAATATTACAAGACAAAGAAAAAGAATCAACACCTGATGAGGTAAAGGAACTGTGATTTCTCAAGACAGCTTGAAATCACAACAGTATGTTACTGAATGATTTAAAAGGGAAATAAAAATTTTGAAAGCAGAATTTATGGCTCATAAAGCATAAACAATTAATTGACAGAAGAGAAAAGCTTGGATTCATTAAGGTAAAACATACCAAAGAAACAAAAGGAAAAAAAGGAAACATTGTTTGGGAGTACAAATATACACATAAAGTGAAAGACAATCTGGGCAGCTAGGTGGTGCAGTGGATATAGTGCAGAGCGTGGCGTTAGGAAGACTGATCTTCCTAAGTTCAAATCTGTCCTCAGATACTTACAAGCTCTGTCACCCTGAGCAAATGACAACCCTGTTTGTCTCATTTTATTCATTTGTCAAAATAAGCTAGAGAAGGAAATGGCAAACCACACCATATCTTTGCCAAGAAATCCTCTAATGGAATCACAAGTCAGACACAATTGAAAAAATGACTGAACAATGAAGGACAATCTGGAAGAAGAGAAGAAAGAAGCAATAACGTGAAAAGAAAATATGATCTCTGTATAACATTTTGTTCCCATAATACAAAAAAATGCCCAGATCTTCTGAACACAGAAAACAAAATGTCATTTGAAAGAATCCATAGATTTCCTCATGAAAAAGAAAAATCCCATGCTACAAACTCCAAGATACTTAATGGTCAAATTTAAGAATCCAATGATACACAGCAAATTCTGCAGGGAAGCAAGAAAAAACTATTTAAACATGAAGGAAAAGAAATCTAAACAATACAAGACTATTCTGTATCCACCAGAAAAAGTAGGAGGTAATTGAATAACATATTCTGGAGAGAAAAGGAGATCATATACCCCAAGGAAGACTTGTATGAACTAATGTAAAGTAAAATGAGAAAAACTAGGAAAACAGTGTATACAGTAACAACAGCATTGTAAGGGTAATCAACTGTGAAAGACTTAGCTACTCTAATCAAGACAATGATCTAAGACAATTCCAAAGGATCCATGATGGAAAATGCTATCCACCTTCAGAGAGAGAACTGATGGACTCTGAATGCAGATTGAATCATAGTTTTAATATTTTCTTTATTTTTATTGTTTTAATTTGTTTGTGTTTTCTTTTCCAACATGGCTAATATGGAATTGTTTTTTCATGACTTTGCATGTATAACAGATATTAAATTGCTTACCTTGTCAAAGAAGGGGTTAGGGTGAGAGAGAGGGAAAGAATTTAGAAATCAAAAATTTTTAAATGATTATTAAATTTTTGAATATAATTGGGAAATATTTAACAAAATTAACAAAAATAATAATAAAAAAAGATAGACCCTAAAATGACACATCTTGCAAACCTAAGCCTAATCATTCATGGAAAAAAGGTGGTCATTCAATAAAAAAAGGATTATGATGCATTCCTATAAGAAAACCAGACTTGAACAAACTGTTCTGCAAACATCCCAAACAACAGTAATACAAGAAAGGTAAACAAATGAAGCAAGAGAGAACACAGATAAAGAAATTAATCACCTCAAGACAGAAAAAAGAAAATAAAAACTAAAAAGAGAAAGACAGCTGTGGTGTTAACAACAACAAAATCACAACAGAGGAACCATCAAGAGATTTCTTTCTAAAAGTACATGAAGACAGAAAGGTGAAAGCACAATTCAAACAGAAATGCATGTGAAATATCATGGACTAAACTTTACAACACTATGCCTATAGGTGAATCAGTGTTTTTGTAGGACTAAATTTCTCAATAGGAGGGCAAAAGAAGAATAGAGGAAGGAGATAGAGGGCAATATATGATGTACCCTAATCAAGTCAGTGAATAACAAAGAAGATAATGTCTGTAGTCTCTCAGGAAGAAGAGAGCCTACAGGAGAATGAGTAACTAAACAAAAGGAAATACTAAAACAGGGGTGTGATAAAAGGAGTATTCTTGTTTCATTGCTGAGAGGAGATACCAATGATGAACATGCCCATGGAGGAAAAGAAATATTCTTTAATGGATATGTGGATCATGCGATGGGTATAATTGGTAGAACTTTTGGTGCTTAAAGGGATCACTCATCCTGCTTCAGGAGAAGGGGAATTGGAGGTCTTGGAAGCAACTGACATTCAAAAAAGTGGGAGGGCATGATCCTAGAGAGATTTAATGGCAAATGGGGGGAAAATGATCCTGGAGGGAGGCAAAGCCTATTAATGAACTGCACAATCAGAGTCATAAAAACATTCCTACCATAGGACACAAATTCTCTCTTTTCTATCACCTGCAAGAATCAGTATTTCTAAGACTGAGTGAGACACAACAAGAAAAAGGATGCCAGGAGAAAGATCTACAAGGTAATAATAACAAAGAAAATATTTAGAAGAGAGAACTCATAATAGGTACCTTAGAACCTTTAATCCTAAGAGGAATATAGAAACTAAAGAAAAGATAAGTAGCTATAAGTCATGAATCAAAGAACGAAAGTATGGATTAGAGAGTAAGGGAAGAGAAATGATGAAGAGAATGGCAGAAATAAGTTATCTTTAGAAAAAGATGAGAGAATGAAATTTTAACACTAACAAACAAAACAATTTTCAGAGGAAGAAATAAAGGGTGGTTTTACCTGAATAGTTAATTGAGAGGAGAAAAAAGAGGTGAAGACTTAGATAACTAGGAGTATTACTAAGAAGGAAAAAAAAATTTAAAAGGAACTAAGTTAAACAAAGTCCAAAATTAGAGGAAAGATAAACAAATAGGGGAAAGGGGAAGGTGGAATATGAAGAAAGTTTTAGTAGAGTAGCCTTATAGTAAATTAATCTAAAAGAACTGGAGATAAAGCAGTGTTTTTAGAAAGGAAGAAAGGAAAAGCTATAATTTGAAAAAAATAGCAGTATTAGAGATAAAATAGGTGAAAATATAAACCTAACTTCCATATCTTTAAATGCAAATACATGAAAAAGTGACTGACTGGATAAGAAAGCAAACCCTCGCAATTTATTACTTAAAAGAAAAACACCTTAAAAAGTTCTGCACAGAATAAAATGAGGGTCTGGAACAAAATTTGTTATATCAGATGAATTCAAAAAAGCAGGAGTAGCAAACATTGCTACTAGACAAAGCAAAACATTGACAACATAAAAGGAGATAAACAAGGAAACTACATTGCTGAAAGCAACCATAGACCAACCAATACCTATGTTAAACTTACATGCTCAAAATATTTGAGTATCTAAATTCATAAAAGAAAAATTTAAATATTTCCCTCAAATACATAAATATTCACTGAAATTATACTGCTAGTTCTTTTCTTTCACATGGGGAAGAAAGGGAAGGAAATAACAGCATCTTTATTGCCTGCTTTGGCAGCTTTTACATACAAACTCCTTCATTTTCCTAAAGAATTTTCATCATTAATAGTCCTGAACAATATAAATAAAGATTAATAAAAATATTACAAAGGAAAATTTAATTTAATTCTTCAATAAAACTTATGTTTGATTTTAATACTTTGGAAAAGTTATTCTGTCCTTTGCGGGGCAGTGATAAGAGGATGTATGGAAGATTACATTATTAGCCAAAGTCTAAAATTAGGTCTGCTGAGATTGGAAGCAACTAGGAGTTATATGCTTTTGAAAGCACTTTCTTTTGTTATACAATGGTCTGAGTGGATACCTCTTACTTCTAACATGATGAAAGCTAAATGGTGTGATTATGGGACCAAACTGGAAGACTGATTGTAGAACAAGAGACAACAGTGCTCTTACACCATCTGAGAAAGAAAAAGAATGAAAAAAACTTTGTTAAATTAAGTGAGAATCTTACCATCTTCAGGGATGGTAATGATACTAATGATTTCTACTCTTTCAAAATACTTTCACTTATATGATTTTAATTGATCTACCCAGCAACTATGTGAGTTTTGCAGGGCAACCATTACTATATCCATCCGATTGAATGGGAAACCCAGGCTAAGGGAGCATAAATGACTTGACATATGTCAATGCAATGAATTGAGGAGTGGGGTAGGCATTTGCTTCCTTCCTATGGTTAGAAGGTTTCTAGAACACTCAGAAACCCCCAAAAAAATCTATATATTGGATTGCCAGGGTTCCTAGTATTCCAATCATTAGAAATTCCCCAAAGTGAATTTAAGGAAGAAAATGTTCTTTATAACTGGTTCAAGTTAAGATAAGGTGGCATGAATAGTGGATGAATGACCAGCCTTAGAATCAGGAAGATTTCAAGTATCTTTGGCATATACTAGCTTCGTGACTATAGGCAAAACAATTACATTTTTTTATTATCACCAAGCACTAAAGACTGAAGACTATAAGTTATGGGCTGAGTTACTGATACGCTTTGGTGGAAAGGACTGTCACATTGAGAATTCCTACACAGATAAAATCATAGTTGCAGGAACCTCAATAAACAAAGCAGCATGCTATCTAAAAATGAATGATATGTGATTTCTTTATTAGTATGTGATTAATTCAATGACATAAACTCTCAACTTACTGAAGGTGATTCTTTTTTTGAAAAAATTTACTTTTAGTTTTCAACATTCACTTTATAAGATTTTAAGTTCTAAATTTTCTCCCCTTCCCTCCAAGTCCCCCTACAGAAGATGGCATGCAGTCTGATATAGGCTATACTTGTACAATCATATTAAACATATTTTCACATTAGTCATACTGTAAAAAAGAATCATAACCAATGGGAAAAAAACAAAAGAAAAGACAAGAGAGAGAGAAAATAGCATGCTTCAATCTGTTTTCAGACTCCATATTTGTTTCTGTGAATGTTGATAGCATTTTCCTTTATGAGTTTTAGAATTGTCATAGATCATTGCATTGTTGAAAACAGCTAAATCTATCAAAGTTGGTCGATCATTCATTGTTGAAAACAGCTAAATCTATCAAAGTGTTCATCACACAATGCTGCTATACAATGTTCTCCTGCTTCTGCTCACTTTACTCAGCATCAGTTCATATAAGTCTTTCCAGGTTTTTCTGAAATCCTGCTACTCATCATTTCTTATGGAACAATAGTATTTCATTGCATTCATATACTACAACTTGTTTAGCCATTCCCCTATTGATGGCTATCCCCTTAATTTCCAATCTTTGCACCACAAAAAGAAGTGCTATAAATATTTTTGTACATGTTGGTCCTTTTTCCATTTTTATGATCTTTTTGGGATACAGACCTAGAAGTTGTATTGAGGCAAAAATTTCAATGCAAAGATCAATTAATTGATTAATAAAACTTAAGAGCCTGTCATGCACTGTGTTAAGAGTTAGAGATATAAAAAAAGAGTTAAAAAAATGGCACCTGCCTTCAAAGAGCTAACAGTCTAATGGAGGAGTAAAACATATATACACAGCAAGCTAGATATAGGATGAGTGGAAAATAATTAAGAGGGGAAAGGCATTAGAATTAAGAGTGATTGGGGAAGGCTTCCTGACAAAGATGGGATTTTAGTTGGGACTTAAATTCCTTTAAGCTAAGGAAGTCAGTAGGCACTGTGGAAGGAGAGCATTCTAAGGATAGGGGAGAGTTAGTGAAAATGCCCAAAGCCAAGAGCAGCTCATTCCTGGAACAACCCTAAGGCCAATGTCACTATACTGAAGAGTATGTGTCCAGGGTGTAGGAGTAAGAAGACTAGAAAAGTAGGAAGGGACTAGGTTATGGAAGACTTTTAATGCCAAATAGAGTGATTGATATTTGATCTTGGAGACAATAGGGAGCCACTGGAAAATATTGAATAGTGGAATAACATGTTCAGACTTCCATTTTAGGAAAAATCACTTTAGTGTCAGAATGGAGGATAAATAAGAGTGGCAAGAGACTTGAGGCAGTCAAGGGTTAGATTTGGAGTCTGAGACCTGGATTTCAAGTTCTGTTAGAACTCTGTTACTCAATACCTATCTAACCTTGGGTAAATTACTCCATTTTTGGGGGCCTCACTTCCTCATCTGTAAAATGAAAGGGCTGAAGTATATGAAGGTAGCATAGTAGAGTGGAAAGAGCCCCAGCCCTGGAGTCATAGAGCTTGAGTTCAAGTATTCTGACATCTACTATCAATGTGATCTTGAACAAGTCATCAATTCCATGGGTCTCAGTCCTCTCATTGGGCTAGAAGATCACTGAGGTCACTTTAAGCTTTAGATCTATGACCGTATGATTTCTAAGATCCTTTGCAACTCTAAGACTATGACATTATATGAGAACTGCTACCTAAAAGGACAGGTAAATTCTGACAAGACTGAAAATTCAGGAAATTTCAGGAGTATAAACCAATGTCAAGAAAGACAAATACTGGTGATGATAATAGACAGGAATCAAGGGAGCAAGAAAGGAGGCAATGAGAGACATGGTTACTGAATGGAAGAAAGAGAATAGTGCCTTTCTCTTTTTTAATATAAATTTATTACTTTTTAGTTTTCAACATTCACTTTCACAAGTTTTTGAGTTCCAAATTTTCACCCTATCTCCCCCCTCCCCCCACACCAAGATGGCATGAATTCTGAATATCCCTTCCCCTAGTCTGTCCTCTCTTCTATATCTCTTCCCTTCTCTTATCCCCTTCCCCTTCTATTTTCCTGTAAGGCAGGATATACTTCGGTACCCCATTTCCTGTATTTCTTATTTCCCAGTAGCATGTGAAAACATTTTTTTGAAACACATGTTTTTAAAACTTTAGGTTTCAAATTTTCTCTCTTCCTCCCTCCCCACCCATCCTCACTGAAAAGGCAAGCAACTCAATATAGGTTGTACATGTGCCATTATGCAAAACACGTCCATAGTAGACATGTTGTGAAAAACTAACACTATTTCCCTTAATCCTATCCTGCCCTCCCATTTATTCTATTCTTTCTTTTGACCCTGTCCCTCCTCAGAAGTATTTACTTCTGATTCCCCTTTCCCAATCTGCCCTCCTCTCTATCATCCCCCTGCTCTCTTGTCCCCTTCTCCCCTATTTTCCTGTAGGGTAAGACAGATTTCCATACCCAATTGAATGTGTATGTTATTCCCTCCTTAAGCCAAATCCTATGAGAATAAGATTCCTCATTCCCTCTCACCTTCCCCATTTCCCCTCCACTGTAAGAGACTTTTCTGTTTTTTTGTGAGATAATTTACCCCATTCTACCTCTCCCTTTCTTCTTCTCCAGAATCCTCTCTCATCCCTTAATTTTATTCTCCAGATATGACCCCTTAATCTTCAACTCACCCTGTGCCCTCTATCTATCTATCTATCTATCTATCTATCTATCTATCTATCTATCTATCTATACATACATATAATTTTTTTCCTCCAACTACCCTAATACTGACAAAGTCTCATGAGTTATAAATATCATCTTTCCATGCAGGAATGTAAACAGTTCAATCTTAATAAGTCTCTTATGATTTCTCTTTCCTGTTTACCTCTTCATGTTCCACTTGAGTTGTTTGAAAGTCAAATTTTCTATTCAGCTCTGGTCTTTTCATCAAGAATGCTTGAAAGTCCTCTATTTCACTGAATGACCATTTTTTCCCCTGAAGGATTATACTCAGTTTTGCTGGGTAGGTGACTCTTGGTTGTAATCCTATCTCCTTTGCCCTCGGAATATTATATTCCATGCCCTGCAGTCCTTTAATGTAGAAGCTGCTAAATCTTGTGTTATCCTGATTGTGTTTCCACAGTACTTGAATTGTTTCCTTCTGGCAGCTTGTAATATTTTCTCCTTGACCTGGGAACTCTGGAATTTGGCTATAATATTCCTAGGAGTTTTCCTTTGGGGATCTCTTTCAGGAGAGATCTGTGGATTCTTTCAATTTCTATTTTGCCCTCTGGTTCTAATATATCAGGGCAGTTTTCCTTGATAATTTCTTGAAAGATGATGTCTAGGCTCTTTTTTTGATCATGGCTTTCAGATAGTCCAATAATTTTTAAATTCTCTCTCCTGGATCTATTTTCCAGGTCAGTTGTTTTTCCAATGAGATATTTCACATTGTTTTCTAATTTTTCATTCTTTTGGATTTTTACAGTGTTTGATTTCTCATAAAGTCACTATCTTCCAATTGCTCTATTCTAATTTTTAAGGAAGTATTTTCTTCAGTAATCTTTTGGACTTCCTTTTCCATTTGGCCAATTTTTCTTTTTAGGGCATTCTCTCCTCATTGGCTTTTTGGACCTCTTTTGCCATTTGGGTTAGGCTATTTTTTAAGGTGTTATTTTCTTCAGTATTTTTTGGGTCTCCTTTAGCAAGCTGTTGACTTGTTTTTCATGATTTTCTTGCATCACTCTCATTTCTCTTCCCAGTTTTTCCTCTACTTCCCTTACTTGCTTCTCAAAATCCCTTTTGAGCTCTTCCAAGGCCTGGGACTGATTCATATTTTTCTTGGAGGCTTTGGATGTAGGAGCTTTGACTTTGTTGTCTTCTTCTGGTTGTATATTTTGATCTTCTTTTTCACCAAAGTAAGATAATATAGTCTGACTTTTTTGCGCTGCTTGCTCATGATCCGGCCAATTACTTGAGTTTTAAACTCTTTGTTAAGGTAGAGTCTGCTTCCAATGTGGAGAATGTACTGTCCCAAGCTTTGTGGGGTTTGTACACTTGTTTTCAGAGATACTTATAGGGACCTGTAAATTTTCAGTTCTTTCAAGGTAGTATGATAAGGGGCGAGGTGTTTACTCCTTTCCTGTCCTGTGCTTACAAGTACTCCTTTCTGTCCTGTAACTGTGAGGAGGGGTTCCTCTCTACAGCCACTACAAGCTCCACCATGCCTGTGCTCCTCGTCACCCCAGCACCGCAGCCCAGAACTGTGACCTAGATCCAAATACGGGCAACGCAAGAGATTCCTGCCTCAGCACTGGCAAAGAGATCCCTGCAATCCCTCTCTGATCAGCTACTGGATTCCCCCTCAGTCTGTGGGCTGGAAGCTCGGGAAGCAGCTGCCCCCCCACCAGGGCCACGCTCTTGGGGAATGGAGCTGAGACCCCACCTTCCTTTCTCAGCACTGACAGAAACAGACTTTTCCCACTGATTTTCTAAGTTGTCTTTGGCATTGGTGGATTGAGGAGTCAGGAAACTTCCACAGCTGCCTGAGATTCAGTCCTCTGAGGCCTGCTCCAGGTTCGCTGAAGCCTGAGCTCCCACACAGCGCTGCGCTGGACTCCCAGCCCCACACAATACACCTTTCTGATCAATCATCCAGGTTGTCTTGGGCTGGAAATTTGTTTCACTCTGTCTTTTTGTGGGTTCTGCTGTTTCAGAATTTGTTTAGAGCCAAATTTTTTATGAGTATTTGGAGGGGTTTGGAGGACAGCTGAAGCAAGTCACTGCTTTCACTCTGCCATCTTGGAATAGTGCCTTTCTAAAGACAATATTGCCATATTTTACAGAACTGACCCTTATCATAGGATAATTAGCTGCAAACAGACTAAAATATTCTATGACAGAATTTTGGGAGGTGAAGCAAGATTGCTGGCAGACTAGAATATTAGCTTTGAAAGCTGTGTTTTAGAATAAGATATAATATTAGCTTGCAAGTTCTTTGTAGAGAACTACAGATAAGAATGTTGCCACAAGCAGTACGTTAAAACTGTACTAAAGAGATTCATGTTCAAGATGAAAGATGACTTTCTCTAGTTAACCTCTTTTTGAAAGCCAAAATATTCCTCTTAATATTCAAGGATCAAAAGCTCCACTTTTCAAGTCATCAAGCCAGTTCAATATATCAACAAGTGTTTGTTAAGGCCCTACTCTTTGTCAAGCACTGAGCTAAACACTGGGGATACAAAGAAAAGCAAAAAATATTCCTGCCCTCAAAAGCTCATAATCTAATGGGGATAAAACATATAAACAACTATGAATAAACAAGATATATGTGGAATAAAGTAGATATGATCAAAAAGGGAAGGCACTGGCAGTATAGGATAATGGGAAAGAAACCTTACAAAAGGTGAGATTTTAACTGAAATTTGAAGGAAACGAAGAAGTGAAGGGGAGGGGAAAGAGAATTCCAAACATTAGGGAAAATTAGTGAAAATGCAGAGTTGAGAGATGGATGGAGTGTCTTGTTGAGGAAGAGAAAGAAGGCCAATGTCACTGGATCATAGAGTAAGTACATCATGAAGCATGAGGTACAAGAAGACTGGAAAGGTAGGAGAGGGATAGGCTATGATGGACTTTGGATGCCAAACAGAAGATATTATTTGTTCATGGAGGTCATAGGGATCCACTGGAGTTTTATTGAATGTGTGGATGGGGGTGGGGGTGGGGTAAAGCATCAGACCTTCATTTTAGAAAGATTCCTTTGATAAATAAGCAGAGGATAGACTGGAGTGAAGAGAAACTTGTGGCAGGGAGACCAAGCAGCAGATTATAGTAACAATCCAGGTGTGCAGTGATGGGGGCCTGCACCAAGGTGACAGCAATGTCAGAGGAGAAAAGAGATTGTTTATGAGAAATGTTGTGAAAGTAGAATTGACAGGATTTAGCAACAGAGTGGATAGGAAAGCATCCAGTGCCGGGGGGTAGGAGGATGGAGTGAGAGAGAGTAAGAAGTTGAGGATAACACAGAGATTGAGAACCTGGGGGACTGGGAGGTTGGTAGTGCCTTTGACAGTAATAGGAAAGTTAAAAAGAAGTCAGGGCTGGGGGAGCAAGTGTTCAGTTTTGAAGATGATAAGTTTAATATACCTGCAGGACATTGTGGTGCCTAATCAGCAATTGGAGATGTGATGCTGAAAGTCTAGAGAAAGGCTAGAGCTGAATAAATAAATCATCTGCATGGAGATGATCTTTTTGCATGTCTATTGTCTTATTAGGACATATAAAAAAGTTTCATATATATGTATGTATGTATGTGTGTTACACATATGTGTATATAGTTATTCATATGTGAAGAATATGAAAAGGAAAGGTTGATGTTGAACCCTAGGTGGTACTTAGGAGGCAATGTGAATTGACAGAACAATCATTAGATTAGGAGGAATGACCTAGATCCCACTGGTTCTATCCCTAGTCCATTGAAATTAGGCAAGTGACGTGACTACTCCAAAACTAAGTTTCCTTGACGAAAAATGAGAAGCCTTCAACCTGCTCTGCCCACCATCTGAGCTGTTCCAAAACTCAAAGGGGATCATGTGAATACAATTACACTCCTTGAGATCTGGGACTGTTTGCCTTTTTTTTCTTTGCATTTTCCTTTCCTAGGATTTTGACTTCAATACAGTACACATTTTATAAATGTTTGTTGGAGTGGAGTGGATGTGCGTGGAAAAGTTTTGCAAACTCCGAAGCATTGTACAAATGTAGAGAGGTATTATAATTCACATTTTGCTCATCAGAACTTAACAATTAGAACTTCTCCTTCCTTATCTGAGCATAATTTAGCAAGGGGAGTTTGGGAAGGGGACTTTCTTCATCATTTAACTATTTGCTTTTGATTCAAATTTTAAAGTATATAGCAGGGTAATGAACAGAACTAGCACAGGAGGAACTGGGCAGCCAATTAGATTTTGCATGATGATAGTCTAACAATATTCTTAAAGATAACCAGTTACATATTAGTGAAATGAAGGAAAATGTTTGATGAAGCTGTGAATATGATTAAAACATTTAAATTCACAGTATACACTCTCCTTTAATCTCACCCTGAAAGATAGACTTCTGACTTTTGTCTGTAAGAGGGAGGTAGGTGGATTGTTGTTACTGTTATTTTATCCTAATTTATCCTATTTTTTAGATTACTGCTAGGCAATTTAGGGTAACAGGGGAAAAAAGAAATGAGGCCAATCTGTTTACTTCACATATAATAAAATTTTAAAGCAGATGAAGAAAGTGAAATAACCTGACTTAACATTTTTCCGGTTTTCTCTTAATATCGAATTTTCTTAGAGTGGCTCAATAAGTCTTTGACTTGGGAGAGATTATCTTTTACTGGCTGACTTCTATCTCCTTATAAGTATTCCTTTCAAGAAGCTTGCCCTATATTTCTCAGTACATACATAAGCCTGGCTAAGACCTATTTAATTTCCACTATCCAAAAGTTAGTTTAGTCTCTCTCTTTTTATGTTCCCTCCAAGTGAATAGGATTCATAGAATTCCTTTCAAATGATTATTTCAAGTTGTCTTATTGTAAAATCTTAAATCAATCAACTTAACTCAGCTATCAGCTAGATGCCAGACAACTATCAAAGAGTGAATCATTATTTCCCATCTGTCATTTAGGAAATGGGGATGAAAATGTCCTGGTCAGAACCCAGGGATGATAAGGTGTTGGTAGAGTGAAGAAGGGGCAAAGATGAGAAGAATATTTTTTTGAAGTCTAGGATTCCCTTGTAGACAAAATGTTTTCAGTATTACCACTAGATTTAAAGTTTTTGTTGTTATTGGAGGTTTTTTTGGGGGGGCAGGGGTTAACTCCTGTATTTCATTACCATGAAGGATTCCTGGGGTAGAAATTGCCTCCACAAAATTTAGAGCAGTCTGTAATTCACAGTCCTAGAGAGTTGTTGTGGCTACTGAGTGTCTTTCCCAGGGCCATAGAGCTACTATCTCAAAAGTTCAATATGAACCCAAGCATTCCTCACTCTATGGCCAACTCTCTATCCTGTAGCCACTCCATGCTGCCATCTGCGACATCATCAATTTCACCAGTTTAATCTTAAAATAAATAATAACAAAACATTTGGTGACCACCTAAAAAGAGCTTGGATGTTTAGGGAAATACAAGAAAACAACACAACTCTTCCCCTTGAGTTTACAACAGAATTAGAAAAGAAAGACTAACCCATGTGAAAAGGGTGGTATATAATTAACTAAGGTGAGAAATCACAACACTGAAAGGGGGCTACCTCAAATGTAAACTTTATTGGTCATCAACTAGCACTTAATAAATATCTATGTTCAAGTACCATGTTAAGCTCTGGAGATGCAAATTCAAAAAATGAAACAATCACTATTCATTATTTTGGGAACTGGTGGCCACCTGGTAGGATTTCAGATTCACAAGGAATGTTTTCTTCTCCTTTTCTCACATAATTTCTAAGGCTCTTCTCCTAACCCTATGACACTTTAGTAGTGGGACACAGAGGAAGGGAGAGTCAATTTAAACTCAGGCTTCATTCAGAGTAACCACTTAAAAAAAGCTTTATTTATTCATTCATTCATCCATCCATCCATTCATTTAGGGGTCCAGAACAAGGGAGATGATAGTTTTTCTTGCTTTGTTTCATTGTTTTATCTTCTACAGTTGGCCCTGGTCACAGTGCATCTGGAATATTACATTCTTTCTATATGTTCGAAAGAAGGGCACCAGGATGTTGAGGGAATTGGAGCCCAATGTCATATAAAGGTTGGTAGAAAGTCCTAAGGATGTTTAACTTGGGGAAGAGAAGACTTGGGGAAGACATTATAATTATCTGTTTAGCTCCTCCGGGCAAATTTGGAGCAATAGGCTCTACTTTTTCTCCTTTTAACTTAGAGCCATGGAAACTAAGGCACAGGAAGTTTAAATCACTTGTCCAAGATGATAGAGGCATTATTAGAAGTGAATAAACTTTGAACTGAGGTCCTCTGGCACCAGAACTAGTGATCTCCACACTGCCTGACTTAGTGTCATTTATTTATTTGTTTGTTTGTTTGTTTGTTTGTTTGTTTTAGGCAATTGGGGTCAAGTGACTTACCCAGGGTCACACATCTAGTAAGTGTCAAGTCTTTGGTTGAGGCTAGATTTGAACTCAGGTCTACCTGACTCGAGGGCCAGTGCTCTATCCACTGTGCCACCTAGCTGCCCCCCTTAGTGTAATTTAGTTAAAATATATCACTTACCTGACCACCAAAAGCATATCAAAGGTCTCCTATAACTGAGAACTAATGCATTTGAAAGCATTTTTAAACTATAAAGTACCACCTGAATTTAAACTATCACTATAATAATCATTACCATCTTCAAACCCTCAGTGTCCCACAGAACCTTCTGTGAACTGTACTCTAGACACATGCCTAGCTAATACAGGCTATTCAAACCTCAAACTTACCTAGCCAAAGCAGGATGGATGCCTGATTAACTGCTAGCTCTCTATTCACCAGATTAACTTCTTAAAATACTTCCTTTTATCATGGAATTATTTTTTTTCCAAAAGCTTCCAGTGATTCCTCATTGCCCTACTGAATGAAGTCCAAATGTATTAACATGGTTTTCAACTTCTTCAATATGGAACCAACCTGCCTTTTTAGAATGATGTCCTATTAGTTTCTATGCAAATGTACAGTAACCAAACTGGTTTCATTATCATTCTTCAACACACCTGTACATTTATCCTTCTGTGTAATTGCTCATTCCATTTCTGAACTCAGAATGCCTACTACCCTACATCTCTCTATTATAGACTATTGCATTCCTTGAAGACCAGGTCCAATGATATCATCTCCAAGAAAGCTTTCCTGATCACCCAGGTAGAAGTGACTTTGTTTTCCTCAATTCCTGTGGCAATATATAGGTTTATTTCTATAACATTAATAATGAAGGAATAAACTAACAAATGAATGGAAAAAAAATTTGTGAAGCACTTAATATGTACCACCCCCTGAGCTAATAAAAACATAAAATTAGAGGCAGTCCCTTCCCTCACAGTATTTCCCTTCTAAAGGAGAAGATAACCTGTATGGGAAAGTGGGGTCCAAGTGAAGGTACTTTGGTTTAGAATGTTAGAGGAATGGTAAGTAGAGCCATGGGAGAGTAGATTGATAAACCTTTCCAGAAGTTATGACAGCATTGATTTGGCCATGGTGCCATAATTTGAAAGCAGAGGAATGAAGTAGGGGTGGGAGGTCATTGCGTGTCAGCAGGACAGCTGGTGAAAAGATATCTGACCATAAATTGTAATAGTAAATGGCATTTATATAATATTTGATGGCTGAAAAAGTGCTTTACTCACAACCCCATGAGACAAGATATAACTTTTATTATTACCATTGGAAATAAACAGTATCAGAAGGGTTCAATGGCTAGCTCAAGGTCACACACCTAAAAAAAATTGTACAAGCAGATTTGAAATCCAGGCTTTCAGACTCCAAAATTAGTGTTTATTCCCCTACACTAGACAGTCAAGTTCCTTAAGAGTAATGAACTATGGGGGCAGCTGGCCCTGAAGTCAGGAGGACCTGAGTTCAAATTCAGCCTCAGACCAAACACTTGACACTTACTAGCTGTGTGACCCTGGGAAAGTCACTTAATCCCAATTGCCTAAAAAGAAAACAAAAAAAAAAAAGTAACGAACTATATTGTATACATCTCTATATTCATATATTACATGAAAGATAGCACCTTGCACATAGAAGAAATTTAAAAATATGTTAGTTCAATACAATAAATATTTATGTACAAACTGTGTAAAGACATTCTAGCTAGCAAAAGAAATGCAATTTCTAGTTCACAAATATATAGCACATATAAGGGAATAACATAAATCAATAAATCAACAAGCTCTTTATTAAATATCTCCTATATTCCAGAAATTGTGCTAGATTCTGGAGCTTACCTTCTACTGGCAGAGATGTTCCAAGTTGAGAGATGAATGAATAGAGATGAATATATATATGTATATATATATAAAACATGCATACATACATATACACACACACACACACAAATATATATATATATATATATATATATATTATATATATATATATATATATATATATATATATATATATATAATAAGCAAATAGTAACTGGAGGAAGGGTCACTGACAACTGCAAGAATCAAGAAAGGCCTTTTGAAGGAAGTGGCATTTCAGCTGAGCCTAGAAGGGACACAGAGGTTCCAAGGGACAGTATTCAGGAGGGAAGGTATTACACACATGGGGAATAGCTTATGTCAGGTGATGGTGACAGGAAATAGAAAGCATCTGCTGGAAACAGTGTATAAGCAAGGTCAACTGGGGAATATTGTGAGGTAGGAGTAGTAATGTGTAATCATGCTAAAAAGATAGACTAGAACAGCATTTAAAATAAAGAATTTTAAATGCCAAAAAAAGAGATCTTATATTTTTATTTTAAAGGCAATGGGGAAACACTAAAGATTCTTAAAAAGGGAATCAAATGAGACTTGAACTTTAGGAATATCAGCTTGGCAGCTATGTGGAAGACAGATAAGAGAAGGGGCACACTTGATTCAGGGTGACCATTTAGGAGGCTGTTGAAATAGAGCAAATGAGAAGTGATGAGGGCTAAAGTAAGGTGATTGTGGTATGAGCAGAGAGAAGAGAAAGGTAGAAGAGATGCTGAGGAAGAAATATCAACAAAACTTGGGAATTGATTGGTTATGGAAAGTGAGTGACAATTAAGTTTTCAAAAACAAGTGACTTGGAAGAATGGTGGCAACCTTAACAGAAATGCACAAGCTTCAAGATCTTTATGGGGAAAGATTAGTCTTATTTTGGACATGTTGAGTTTCAAATGTTGACAAGACTTCTGAGAAATGTCTACTAAGAGGGGGCAGCTAGGTGGCGCAGTGGATAGATTACTGGCCCTGGAGTTAGGAGGACTTGAGTTCAAATGTGGCCTCTGACACTTACTAGCTGTGTGACCCTTGGCAAGTCACTTACCCCATTGCCTAGCCGAAAAATTAAAAAAAAAAAGATATCTACTAGGCAGTTGTTGTGAGTTCAGGAGACAGAATAAACCAGTAAAGATTTGTGAGTCATATGTATAGAGATGATAACTAGATTGATGAGATTATCAAGAAAAAAATCAGAGGAAGAAGAGAAGAGATCCTAGAAATAGCCTTCTTAGTCACTATTTTAACAGGCTGTGCAAAGAATGATGATCAAAAAAAAGTCAGATAGATAGTACAAGAGCTATGAATGATGAAAGTAATGGAAACCAAAGTAATAAAGCATATATTGAAGGAGGTAAAGGTCAAATAGCATAAGGCCAAAGAAAAGGCCATTTGATCTAACAACTAAGACAAAAGAGATAATAGTTTTAGTAGAATGAGTGGTAAGGAAAGGAAGTAGTGAGTGCAGGTGATTCTAGTTTGGAAGCAGAAAAGAATAATAAAAGACTTCAAACTGAGGAAATAAGGTTCAAGTGAAAGTATTGTTGTTATCATTATTTTAAATGGAGGAGAACCTGAATATCAGCAATGGAGAAGAAGCAAGCATATAGAAATATGGAATATAGAAAATATAAGACAATATAGAAAATATATGGAATATAGAGAAATAAAATAATATAGAAAAATAAAAATGTATTATGGAAAAATGGAAATAGGAAAAAGAAGGATTGATTAACAACCAGAGGAGTTTGAAGTGGACAAGATAAAAGTCACAAACAGATACATGGCTTTGACAACCCTTTCCTTAGAGACTAAAAACAAAGAAGAGGATGAGTGAAGACACAGAGGAATTTTGAGGTCAGGAGAAGAGGAATATGGTAGCTTATGTCAGATGATCTTGGTGTTTTCAGAAGAGTAAAAGATGGTGGTCATCTTCCAAGAGTGGGAAGGATAATGTCATAGGATGTTTGTAAAAAAAGGAAAAGTTACAGAATAGCCACCGACGGGGATACAATGAAGAAAGAATAAAAGAATTGTCATGGGCCAGTGACACTAGATAACATAAATCCATCTGGCGTTATGTGACTCTTTCCATTAGTGTTCAACAACATGGAAATAGGAGTAGAAAAGCATTAGTGGGGATGGCCCAGTACTAAAGATTGGCAGGGAACTAATGGTGGTAGGATACAAGAACATTATAAGTTTGTCTGAAAAAAAAAGGTCAGTTACAAATAAATAAGTCAATTTTAATTTTTATTTGCTATGGAAGAGTAATGCAACCCTTTTCAGAATGTATCTTTGGACAATACTCTTTCATAGTCAATCTCTGCAGGAAATAGAGAGGATGAAGCTTCCCAGACTTTGGAGGTAAGGAGCTATATAAGCACTCACTTATTATTAATATTTAAAGGATAGGGTAAACATTACAATAAGAAAAGGGCCAAAGATGCATGAGATATAGGAGAGAAACACAAGTGTGAGCTGGCAGGTCAAAGGGAAAACAATCCTTTAGCAATACAGTTCTATTGGATAAGCCTTTGTCTCAAAAGATGCTGACAGACCACAAGGGTGACATAGGGCTTCACATAGTGAGAATTGTAAAGAGCTAAATGAAATCTGAAAGGGCAGCCTTCCTAAAAATGGCTAAATATGTTGATCCAGGGTCAATGCATTCCTGTCACATCCACATGTAAAGGCTTCACCCTAATCTCAGTTTTTTTTATCCTCTGTTGACAGCTTCCAGTTTCCCAGTTGTTTAGGAGTTTAAGTCCATTAGGCAGGGATCCCATCTCCCTTTATTTTGTGCTATGATACATGTATTATCTGTCCTAAAGCAACAATGTCCAGAGGCCAACTGGCATTACTTTGCTAGTAAAACTGTGCTGAATACAAATCGCTTCATATTGCCTCCATAATTTGAAAATCTTTTTGCCAAAAAAGTATTTCCCAACAGGACTCCTCTAATTTTAGAATATGAGTCTGGGGAGAGGAAATGAAATTGTTTCTCAACACCCAATACAACCTCCACACAACCCTAGTCCTGGCCACCCTCTGTTACCCATCTGCCACTCGACTTTGTGGGAATAATTGAGGTAATAATATTTGCACTGACTACTTCTTTGGGTTAACATTTGAAAAGTGCTTGGTAAACAGCAAATCCGTGTGTGTGTGTGTGTGTGTGTGTGTGTGTGTGTGTGTGTGTTGTACGTGCATGTGATATTCTTGCCATTTTTATTATAAAAGAGAACAAAAATGTGAAAACATGCAAAAGGTTTGAACTAATTAGAACTATTCCAAAATAGAGGAGTTAATTTAAACCATCAAGAAAGGAGTAATTAAATATCACCACAATAGGATATGTTTCTTTGTAGCACTTTTTAAAAACGTTTGAGGTGTGACAATTAAGTAACAAGACCATTTTCTTAAACAAATACATTAGAACTCATAGATGCAAGTAAGCATTATGCTTTAGGTGATGTATTTAGAGTTGTGAGGAAAATTAGAAATCATTTAATCTAACACTTTCCTTTTACTGATGAGGAAACTGAAGGCTAGGAAAGTTAAATGGCTTGCCCAAGATCACAAGGGAAGTAAGTGACAGAGGTAGGCTCTGAATCCAGGTCCTCTGATTTCAAAGCCTTTGACTGTTTCTACTCTACTGCATTATCTCTCTGAAGTCATTATCTTGGAAGATTCCAGTTATATGATAATTACTTACCACATTAAAAAAAAAAGTCTTCCTTGGGAATTGCTTTCAAAATCAGTGTAAAAGATCCATAAAAAAATTAGTTTCACCTATCACTCTCACCTATCACCCAATCAATCATATCTTGTTTGTGACCTGAAAAAAAAATTACCCAAAATAAGTAATGCACCTATCACCAAATTTAGCTCTAAACAATGTTTGAATGTTTCCAAAAAATCAAATTCACCTTCAAAAGATGAAGATTTACTATCCTGGGAGATATTCAAAGAAATGTATCAAGTACTCTGAAGGTAATCCAAAGGATTGCCTAGGAGTCTCAGGCATGTTTTTGAGCATTGCAGACAGCGTAGTGGAATAGAAATAGGGTTCAGAGTCAGAAGACACCTGTGTTCAAATACTACCTGTGACACTAATCCTCCAAAGATAGATAAGTCATGTAACTTCTCTGACCCTTAGTTGCCTCATCAATAGAATGAGGACAATGATACCTGCAGTATCTACCTCAGAGTTCTGTATAAATGTTAGCTGTTAGAAACCATACGCCTTAATTAATAAAAGATTAAAATACCTAATACTGTTTCTGTCTTACTGTCATTTAAACCTTCTTATGAGCACTCAGTGGAGGTATTATGGCTAGATAAGAAAACTTGGAGTTGGCATAAAATAGATTCCTTTTCTGTCTTTAACAATATTAGCTGTTTGATCATGGGTATGTTGTTTAAAATATCTGGCCCTTAGTTTCCCCATTAATTAAATGGGGAAAATGATACCTGCAGTATCTCCTTTAAGGTTGTTGTAAAAATCAAATGAGATAATATGTAGGTATATAGGGTGTTCCAGGAAACTCTAACACTATACTAAAAACAGGTCTCTGACCTGTATTAGTGGAAGGAATTTCTACGCTGGAAATTCCTTACACCAATGAATTCACAGATCCAGCCTATTCCCCTCCCCTGCCATATCTATACCAATATCAACATCCGTGTTAGTATTAAGGGGGCGACTTTCATTTTAATATATAGATCCTATTTGTTAATGCAAGAATGACTAGGAGCATCAATTGATGCAAAAGTTGTATTAAAATTTTACTTTTAAATTTTACTTTTAAAGTTTTGGAAAAAATCTTTTATCCTCTCTCTTTTCTTTGTCTTATGAGTTAAAAATGCATTATATCAATTCACGTACCTTGACCCTTTGATTTCTTCTTAAATTCCAGTCCTTCAGTCATAACAGTACTTTGACTGAATTCTCAGAGATTGTCTATGAAAAATGATTATTTTACTAAAAGAAAGCAGGTTGGCCAAGGTCTTAAGAATTAGGACAAGGATCCAGAGATGTCAATGCTAACTTCTCTCTTATAATCACCCAGAAACACTCCCTTCCTTTATGAGGAGAAATAAAAGCCTCACAGTATCACGCAGCAAATGTCTACCAGACTGCAGAAAACAGAAAACAAAAGAAAACTTCTCAAATAGCATAAAGCTGACAGGAAATTGGCAAGACAATGAAAGCACTGCTATTACAATAATTAACTGAAAACTCAGGATGACCTGGGCATTATAAATAAGCATATTGCAGGCAACTGGATGAATTATGGAAATTATTTCTTTCAAAACAAAAATTTAAATGAAGAACCTATTTGGAAACAATTGGATGGTTGTTGGACTTTTAGGACATCTGATATTACATTTGAATCTGTCACAGACAAATGAAATGTAACAAGATTCAAGATTTAAAAAAAAAATTTCCTTCAATTCCCAAATGGATCCAAAAAAGACTATCTAGCAATATTTCTTTTTTTTCAGAAATATATTTGCACCTAAGTTTCGAATCAGGCATAGGCAAACTAGTATCATTGAGAAAAAGGGGATGATAGAAAAACTCTATGTCTATCATCTTACTTCTAAAACGTCTATTTCAAGATTACAAAGTGGTAAGTATATTTGGGTCATTAAATTGCCATTTCTAAGGATCAGTTCAGGAAGCAAAGGTGACAGAAAATTGCTCTAATCTCATCTCTATTATTATATTTATTTATGAGAAGGAAAAAGGAGTACCTTTGCTATTTGCAAAGTGCTATTTTGATTACTTTCTTAAAAATAAAAATGTCAGAGGGCATCCAAATTTAAGTCCCTCCCATCCATCTCCAAAAGTACTCAAATCTTGGATCATTAAAATAGTAGTAGAGAAACTACAAGGAAACCTTCCATCTTTATTTTTTTCTAGCCAGCTTTCTATCCCGTAACTATGGAAATAATCCAAAAGAGATAAGTCCCTCTTTGTAACAATAGAAAAGTTTGGGGTACATATTCTATGAGGACAGAAGGAGAGATAGCATGGAGCAGTGGATAAAAACCTAGCCTCAGAATCCAGAAGATAAGAATTCTAGTCCTGCTCCTGATATGTATGTGACCTGGGGAAACTCTCAATTACCCTCTCAACTATCTCAGCAAGGCTCTAAATTGCAAAGAAGATGGCAATCTGTGTTGGTAGTGGATCTCTCTATACCAGTGAAATCATGGGTCTTGTCTCTAGATCTAAAGAAAAATGAAATACATTGAACTTCTATTACTTAGTGATAAGAGAGTTGTAGGAGAAGTAAGATTTATATAAAAACAATCTTCATTTACATAGAGGAATACTGCCTATATGACAGTGAGATACTCATCTGTGTCTAGGATTACATTGTCAAAAGAGAGACTGAAGATAGTCATTAGGAAAAAACTTTCTTGTGAAAAGGGTTGAGAGATGCTAGAACAAGGTCAGTGCCTCAAAAGATTATTTGCAAAAGAATACAAAAGAAAAACTTCAATTTGTACCTAGTCTTATCTAGAGGAAAGAAAATTGATTACATATTTTTCTGAGGGCCTTTCCAACCCTGTCCTACTTCATGCTGGGGAGCAAGCCATGGCCAGACACAAAAATTTTCTGATCCAGTTGATAGAATACATGTCCTAGGCAAAAAAGTTCCAGTCAGTTTTGCTGAAATTTCCACTTCAATCTTACTGACGTAAGTGGTTTGCATGAGCATATAAACCTTTGGATACTGATTTGAAATTACACTCTAGGGTTTCTGAAGTTGTCTGTTGTTTAATTAGGCCTTCCATAGTAGGAAAGAGCAATGGTTTAGTGTGCCATCTCCAACAGATGCTGGTGCCAGATGCTCTGAGAAACACATACTCTATTTCCTATCATATTCCCTATTGTTCATTTTTATACTGTGTTGAGGAGGTGTTCTTAACAATACTTCTCTCATTCAAAGTGAAGATGAATGACATGAAGATAATAAAATAGCTGTCTTTCACTTTAGCATTGTTACTGTTCAATCACTTTCTGAAAATGTTTGTTCTTTCCTATCCATGTTGGGTACTTTGCCTGACCCCCTTCTTTAATATACCAAAATAAAGACGTATCCCAAGCTCTAACCTTAAGAATAAACAGGTGAATGCCCCAGGTGGAATGATTTCAGGTGTGCAGGAAAACATAAGTGCCAAAATTTCATCCCTTTAGCAAAGGGAAGATTTTAATAGGAAGATGGAACAAAGGGATAGGGATAGGTAATAGCATGGAAAGAACTTCTATGAGAGATACAAGGGGCACAGAGTTAGGATACTAGGGAATAAAGAAAGAATCTACCTTCTTGACAAAGGTGCATAGGGGTGGGCTGCCAAGCCCAACCGTAACTCTCTCATGGTGGGAAAGGAAACATGGCATAAACATGAGAAAGGCACCCAGACACATGGCAACCCTTATAGGGTCATGTAATCGTAGATGTCAAACGGGAAAAGGGCCTTAGAGTTCATATAACCCAACACCCTCTTTCTAAAAATGACAAAGCTAGCACACAAAAAGGTTAAGAGGCTTAACATAAGTAGCAGAAATAGGATTTGAAACCAGGTCCTTTGACTCCAAAAGTATTGATCTCATACTGCCATTTACTAAGGGTCATAGCCTCTCCAGAATGAATTTTTATAACTAACCTACTAGTGGTGCCCACATCACAGAGCTGCTATTGTCCTCTCTCACAAAAGAATTTGACCTTCAAAGGATGAAAGAAGATGAAAAGCCATTACTTGTCCCTAATCTGTCTCAGACACTATTGTGATAAGATAATGTAGGAGAAAGATGCTCCCTGATACCAGCTGTATCAGAAATCAGAAACAGTTTCTTAATGATTCTTCTACTTCATGTTCATGTAATCATATGTTTATTTTTATAAGCATCTCTGAAGAAGTAATCTACATTTTAAGCAAATTATGTATGAATATATTGAAATTACTACATCATAAGAGATGATGAACATGAAGAATTTAAGGAAACATGGAAAGACTTATATTAACTGATGCAGAGTGAAGTAACCTAATCCAAGAGAGCAATAGACAAAATGACTATAAAAATACAAATGGAAAAAAAACAATACAATGAAGTTGAATGCTGCATAGTTGTAATAACTAAGCTTGGCACCAGTGAAGAATTGAGTAAATACCCCTCCCCTCCCTTCATTTAAGAGGTGGAGAACTGTGTATAGAACATTACATCTACCGTTGATTGGTTTTGCTAAATTGGTTTTTTCTTTTTTAATTTTTCTTATAATTGAAGGTTTAATGGGGTAAGGAAAGAGAGTATATTCAGAATTAAATGTGATGTTAAAACAAACAGCATCTTTAAAAAAATCTTCTCATTATATCTTTTCTACTACACACCCATTTATATGTGCATATGTATATTGTCCTTGTTGAAAAGTGGAATTATTAAGAAAAAGCAAATATAAATGAATGGGCAGTTGGCAGAGACTCAGAGGGAGTAACTGACATGTAGCCATTTTTTGTTGTTGATATTCATTGCTATAAACATGAATCATTGTAAAGCATGCTTCATTTGTTTAACTGGTATTTGATATTAAGTTTATAATGAAGCCTTTACTTTGAGTAAAGAATAGTACCCAGCAATTTGAGCATTCCTACATTGTTTTCTTTCAATCAAGAAGACCCAGCCTATTCCTCACTGCTGCTGGCTAGAGCATTGCTCTGATCTACAACCAGGCTGAATTATTCCAGGTTGTTCCTCAATCTTTAAGTTTTGTTTTTTTTATTATTATTAATATTACTACTAATATAATTAATATTATTATTCTGTGTGTGTTAACCCCACATTAGCCCACCATACAATTGGTGCTTAGAGGGCCCTACTGTCCTCCAGCCTGGTAGAATTATATGCATTATCACTAAATATTCCATAATTGTAGTAGGTGGGATTACATAAGGCATGTGGTAGAACCTGGCATTGTGAATGTTTCTGCTCTATTTTAGGCATTAACTGATGTCAGTATAGAGGCACTTAAAAACACATTAAACATTTTGTACTTGTTTCTAGCCAGTAAAGGCTGCTATTATGAGGGCCTAATTCTACCTAAGCAAAAAGACCACCTGTGTATATTTTCTATTAATTTTCACTATCTCCAATGAGATGTAAGAGAATTCAGATTTTAGTATTAAATATTCAGGAATAGTAAAACCTCAGGGATAGGTCTGATTGTCTAGCTGACCCAATAAAATCCTGAATCCAAATAATTAAGAGTAGATTTTTTTTGTCCCTATGTGACTACTCTTTATCTGTCTACTTGACAGAAGTCTTTTTCCTCCTCTTTCCCCCGAAACCTCCAAATGCTCTGGTCTGGGCAAACTGCATTTTTAAACATTACTTCCCTATGAGGATTCATAAAATATCATAAATGTAATTATTATTTCTATGCCTATGATTCCAGATCTACATTTCTAGCCTTGATTTCTCTCCTAAATTCCAGTCCTATATATTAAGTTCTCTACCTAAAATTTCCACTTAAATGTTCCTCAGGGCAGCTAGGTGGTGCAGTGGATTGAGCACACCCCCTGCCTGCAGTTGAAATCAGGCCTCAGATACTTACTAATTGTGTGACCCTGTCCAAGCCACTTAATCCTAATTTCATATGTATGCATGAGTATTATAGTTATATACAACATTAAGAGACCTATATGTAGATATCTATCTATCTATATCACCTCAAACTCAACATGTCTAAAACAAAACTCTTTTCACTCATTTCTAATCAGCTCCCCTTCACAGTTCTCCTATTTCAGTCAATGTTATCAACATTTTCCAATTACCAAGGCTTGAAATCTTCCTATTTCTGTATCTATAGCTCTCTCCTGCTCAATTCATATCACCACCATATTTATTCAATCCCTTGTTACTGCATACCCCCTCTACTGTAATAGCCTTCTAACAAAATCCAGACTAGCCTTTTGTATCCCCAACTATTGATTACACTTGACACTTCAGGGCCCTATTTAAACAGAAGCACTGGGCCTGGAATCAGGAGCACCTGAGTTTAAATCTGCTCTCAGACACTTACTAGCTATGTAACTCTGGGTAACTCATTTAACTCAGTTTGCCTCAATTCCCTCATCTGTAAAATGATCTGGAAAAGGAAATGGCAAACCACTTAAGTATCTCTGTCAAGAATACCTAAATGGAGTCAGAGTCACACATGATTAAAAATGACTGAACAACTTATTCTCTGTTCAAATAAATCCTTTCTTTCCATAGCCAGGGAGGAATAGGATACTCTCACCCTCCACACATAGCCGGTGACATAGTCTGACCCCACCATGGGAGAAACAGTATATTCACCATTCATGGTCTGTGTCATCCTCTCTCCTGGCCTCCAACAGACTTTCTTCCTCCAACAGTATTAATTACATAGAAAAGGAACATTTGGTACCTCAAGAATAAAATAAACCTCCATTTGAAATGAAGCAAAAATGGAGCTTTTGTCCTTGAGACTGCCACAATCCTACATCCATCAAAGTAGTCCAAGAAGACCAGCCTGTGGTGAAAGAATATTGCTTCTCTGATTCATTTAGAATTTAGTATTTGTTTTGCTACCATTCGTTTCACCTCAGCCCCAAAGAGCTGTAAATGCCCTTTCCAAAAATCTTCTGGAAACAAACCTTATTCCCCTGGCCAAAAACCTTTACAAAATTAGAAAAATATTTTATAGGATTATATGCTCAAAGAGGTTCAGAGAAAATGGCTGCCAGCTTTTAACCTTGATTTTTGGGTTCATTTCATCTACTTAAAAATATACACTGTCATAATCATTTATTTGATGTGGATACGAATGGATAGGTTGCAAAAGATAGCAATTTAGAGGGGTCAGTAAGGCCAAACTTTCATCCAAGTAGATACTTACACCAAAATTGAGACCAGAATTCGTTTCATAAGTTTACATTGGATAGTTGGAATTTTCTTCATGCTACTAAAGTCTGGGTTTAAAGTCTTACCTTTGAAACATATCAGCTATACAACCCTGGGCAGTTCATTTAACTATTCAATTCTCTAAGCACCTCTCTAAGACTATATTTACAGAAAAGTCACTGACCTGAATTTATGAAGGGAGTTTCCTTATCTGGGAGCTTCCCGTATCAATAGAATCACAAGTCCAGTCCTTGGCCCTATCCTGGACTAAAGTACTAAATTAATTTTTCCCGTAATCTAAAGGAATTGTTCATCAGCTACTAACTTTCAAAGCCACCATGCCAGGTGACATTGAAAAGAAATGGACTTAAACAAAAAACAATTCAATCCAATGAAACAGTGTTAAGGGGCCACTGTATACAGAGCATTATGCACTATACCAGATAAGATTTAAAGTTTCAATAATATGGGCACCCTGACACCATGGAGTTTGCAACAATTAGGTGCCCAGCAATCATCACATTTCTTGGACTAATTTATCTTTATAAAGATTACTTATATCTTTTATTGTCTCATCACTTCCTTGAAATCTTTTTTTTTTCAAGTGGGTCCTGAAGGTCTACACAAAAAATAGGCTAATTGTGTCTCTGTCTAGAAATAGTCTACTAAGCTCATACTCGAAAAGTTGTGGCAACTTATCACAAGAACAATACACTATAACCAGGTAGGATTTATACCAGGAATGCAGGGTTGGTTCAATATTAGGAAAACTATCAGCATCATTGAGCATATCAATACCAAAACCAAAAGAAACCACATGATCATCTCAATAGATGCAGAAAAAGCTTTTGACAAAATACAACACCCAGTCCTATTAAAAACACTAGAAAGCATAGGTGTAAATGGAGTCTTCCTTAAAATAATAAATAGCATCAATCTAAAACCTTCAGCAAGCATTATATGTAATGGGGACAGGCTAGAAGCATTTCCAATAAGATCAGGGGTGAAACAAGGATGTCCATTATCACCACTGTTATTCAATATTGTACTGGAAACGTTAGCTTTAGCAATAAGAGAAGAAAAAGAAATTGAAGGCATTAGAATAGGCAAAGAAGAAACAAAGCTATCACTCTTTGCAGATGACATGATGATATATTTAGAGAATCCTAGAGTATCAAGTAAAAAACTGTTTGAGATAATAAACAACTTTAGCAAAGTTGCAGACTATAAAATAAACCCACATAAATCATCGGCATTTCTATATATTACCAACAAAGCCCAACAGCAAAAGATAGAAAGAGAAATTCCATTTAAACTTACTGCAGACATTATAAAATATTTAGGAGTCTACTCCTCAAACAAACCCAGCAACTCTATGAACACAATTACAAAACACTTTTCACACAAATAAAATCAGATCTAAATAATTGGAAAAACATCAGTTGCTCATGGGTAGGCTGAGCTAATATAATAAAAATGACAATCCTACCTAAGCTAATTTACTTATTCAGTGCCATACCAATCAAACTACCAAAAAATTATTTTATAGAGTTAGAAAAAATAATAACAAGATTCATTTGGAAGAACAAAAGGTCCAGAATATCAAAGGAACTAATGAAAAGAAATGCAGGGGAAGGTGGCCTAGCAATTCCAGATCTTAAATTGTATTATAAAGCAGCAATCATCAAAACTGCTTGGTACTGGCTAAGAAATAGAGTGGTGGATCAGTGGAATAGGTTAAATATGCAAGACACAGTAGTCAATGACTATAGTAATCTATTATTTGATAAACCCAAAGACCCAGCTTCTGTGGATAAGAACCCACTCTTTGAAAAAAAACTGCTGGGAAAACTGGAAAAGAGTATGGCAGAAACTAGGCATAGACCCAAATCTCACACCATATACCAAAATAAAGTCAAAATGGGTTCATGATTTAGATATAAAGGCTGATACTATAAGCAAACTGGGAGAACAAGGAATATTTACCTATCAGATCTATGGAGAACAGAAGAATTCATGACCAAACAGGAGATAGAGAACATTACAAAAAGCAAAATGGATAATTTTGATTACATTAAATTGAAAAGTTTTTACACAAAGCCAATGCAACTAAGATTAGAAGGAAGGTAGAAAATTGGGAAAGAATTTTTACAACCAGTCTCTCTGATAAGGGCCTCATTTCTAAAATACGTAGAGAATTAAGTCAAATTTATAAGAACACAAGCCATTCCCCAATTGATAAATGGTCAAAGGATATGAACAGACAGTTCTCAGATGAAGAAATTAAAGCCATCTATAGTCATATGAAAAAGTGCTCTAAATCATTATTGATTAGAGAAATGCAAATCAAAACAACTCTGAGGTACCACATCACACCTATCAGAATGGCCAACATGACAAAACAGGAAAATGATAAATGCTGGAGAAGATGTGGGAAAATTGGAACACTAATTCATTGTTGGTGGAGTTTTGAAATGATCCAACTGTTTTGGAGAACAGTTTGCAACTATGCCCAAAGGGATATGAAAATGTGCATACCCTTTGACCCAGCAATAGCGCTTCTAGGGCTATATCCCAAAGAGATAATACAAATGGGAAAAGGACCCACATGTACAAAAATATTCATAGCAGCTCTTTTTGTGGTGGCAAAGAATTGGAAATTGAGAGGATGCCCATCAACTGGGGAATGGCTGAGCAAGTTGTGGTAAATGAATGTAATGGAATACTATTGTGCTATAAGAAATGATGAACAGATTGACTTCAGGAAAACCTGGAAAGACTTGTATGGTCTGATGCTGAGTGAAGTGAGCAGAACCAAGAGAACTTTGAACACAATAACAGCCACATTGTGTGATGACTAATATTCATAAACTTAACCCTTCTCAGCAATACAAGGATCTAAGACATTCCTGGAGGCCTCCTGATGGAAAATGCTATTCACATCCAAAGAAAGAACTATGGAAGTTGAATTGCTATCATTTTTTTCTCTTCTGTTGAGTTTTGTTTTCTCTTTCTAATGGTTCCTCCTATTGGTTTTAATTTTTACTTACAACTTCAGTAATGTGAAAATATGTTTAATAGGAATGTAACACCATCTTGGGGAGGGTGGTGGGGAGGAAGGGGGAGAAAAATCTTAAACTGAAAAGCATATGGAAGTGATTGTTGATAAATCAAAATAAATTAATAAAATTTAACAAAAAGAAGAAAATGGCCTTGCCATTTCTCCTTCCCATTTCCCCTCACCTTGGAGTCACCAAATTAGACAGTACTTTTTGGTAACAACACTCCTTACTGGACACAGAAAGAAGTGGAAATTGGCAACCAGGACATTTTGTGGGAGAATAAAAGGAGCTTGGATTTGGAGCTCAAATTCTGTCTCAGTCATTGATGACCTCTGCAACCCTGAGCAAGTCACATAAAGCCTCTGTGCTTCAGTTGCCAGATCAGTAAAATCAGATCTTATTAAATAGCCTCTGATATTCCTTTCAGCTCCAGATCTATATTCCTGTGTGTAACTTTAAGTAAGTCACTTCTCTCTGGGTCTCAGTTTCCTCATCTATTAACTGAGTAGGTTGGACTATAACCTCTGATATCCCTTGCAGCTCTCAATCTGAAATCTTGTGCATGACCTTGGTCAAATAAACTCTATAAAATGAGGGGCAAAAAAAAAAAAAGAAAGAAAAGCTGTGGAAGCAACTTGCCATTTGGTACACTGTATTTTCAATAACTATCAGAGTCCTTTCCTTCCTCTTTGTCATTCTGTCAGGAACCCAATATGTCTTGAATAATGTTTTGGCTAGATTAGTCTTAACTACCAATCCCATGTGGGTCTGCTTACGGGAGAAGGCTTTATTTGTCTCTGTTTTCAAGTAAATCTCTATTCTTGGGCCTATGCTTGCTGCAATGCATCGCAGTCTGAAAGACCAGACCTTGCATTTCAAATTTCCCAAGTGTCTGCCTGTCTCAGTGAGAAAGGACTCATTGGTGGATGAGACTCCAAGGAGAATCTGAACTTGCATTCAAAATTAAAAACTAAATTATAAGCCAGGCTTTTTTATCTCTCTCTCTCCATCCCTTTTGGGGACTCATGGGGAAAGGAAAGGAGTGGAGCTTGTGATATCAGCTAAGAACACAGTTGTACAAAAAGGAATCACAACCCAATCTTATATTCATCTTTCTGCCTTTACCCTCACATCATGGGAATTTAGAAAAGCATCATTGTCTCTATAGATAAGGCTTCTCCATATGAAACAGATACAACAGGGCTTACTTCTGAGGGTTCTTGCTCTCACCTGAATTCTTGTAATAGTTTAGTGTGCATTCACACCCCATTTTATGTCATGTGCATTTGTATACATATCTAATTAATCTCCCTCTAATTCTGCTTCCCCTACATAATCATGAACTCCTTTCAATGGTCAAAGACAGAAAGGTCTTGCATATAACAAATATAGCAGCACTTAGGAGCAAAAGAAGACAAAAACTTGGAAATGAAGTAGATGATAATTGATTGGGGAATAATTAAATAAATGGTGGTATATAAATATAATGGAATATTGCTTTTCTATATAAACTGATGACTATGACAACTGCAGAAAAGCAAAGGAAGTTATATGAAGTTAAAGAAATTGAAGAGTCAAGAAAACAATATATATAATCACTATCACAATGTAAATACAAAAGACAATTGAAATTGAGCACTATGCAATCATAATGGCAAAACATAAGGATCCCAAAGAAAAAGGTATAAGAATACACCTCCCTTCATTCTTTGCAATTGTGAGAGGGATTTGGGGGATGGAAGCACAGGAGGAAAATGCAAATGCTGTTGAATTTAGTTAGTATGCTGTTTAGTTTTGTTGTGTTTTTGTCATTTTTAGTTCTTTGTTATAAGGGGGTGGTCAAAGATTAGGGGAGCGAGGGAACTATCTTAAGAAATAAAAATGATACAGGAGCAAAAATAGCAATAAAAACTTAAAATACCTTTAGGGTCCAGAACAAAGTCTTTCAATCATCTCAGTGTGTCCCTCAGCACCTCAGTCATATCTAGTAGGCTCTTAATATATGCTTATGAAATTTAATTGCCCAAAAGTTTCTTTAGGACTTTGTTTTGGGTTTGTTTTGTTTTGGTTTCAGGTTTTTTTAGGCAATTGGGGTTAAGTGACTTGCCCAGGGTCACACAGCTAGTAAGTGTCAAGTGTCTGGTCTGAGATCCATATTTGAACTCAGGTCCTCCTGACTTCAGGGTCTCTGCTCTATCCACTGTGTCTTTAGGGCTTTGAATGTAATTCCATACCATTAGGCCATTAGTTGGGAAGTGATGGATATGTAAAATCTACTCCTGTGCTACATAAAAAAAACAATATGAAAGAGTTGCCAAGATTTTTGTGTATTTTGAGATTATATTTAAAATTAGAGTATGAGCAGATTCTCCCTCCACAGTTAATGTGCTCAAAGTTTGAGCACCAAACAAGCCAGATTTAGCAGTTAAGCTTCTCTAGTGGGAAGCTGCAAACCTCCCATTACTTGTCTAATAATGAGGGTCCATTGTTTGAATAACAATATCCAGCATTATCTGAAGAGTATTTTTAATGTGACACAGAACTTGAGAGTCTCTATCTTTTCAGTAACGACTCCCTTGATCTTCTCTTAACTCAAACATCTTGATTAGCTCATTGTCTGAGTTTCACATAAGACTTCACTGATAGGTCTGCTCATTCAGTGCTGGATTAATGTGAGGATGTATGAATGCATGGAAGAATGTGGATTTAATAAAAGCAAGCGCATGCTGAGAGGAGGAAAGGAGGAAGGCTGGTGTTTCAGCGCTGTGTGTTTTGTAAGAATATCAAAAACAGAAGATAACCAGAGTATATTGAACTTCTGGCAATTTTAATTCCTTAAAATATAAATCTCTTGCTTTGGAAATCTACAATGGAAAATACAGTTTAGCACAGGGCTTCAGACCTCTTTATTGATCTATCTGAAGTAAAGGATAATCAATGGGAAAATAGCTCTTTTAGGAAGAATAACTATCTATAGCTACATGTGGAGAAGAAAATAAGACAAAGGAGGGCAGAGAATGAAAGCAATAAAAACAGAGATTAGATATTTTAAGATTACTGTCATTCAGCTACCTCCATGGCATAGGTTCATGGTGTGAATTTGTGAAGAGCAACAAATACAGGAATGTGGATTGCATGTCTTCGGCTAGTTATCTTGTGAGGAGGTTTGTCCATGATTTGCACCAGGAATTTTCTTTAGACAATAATAGTCTGATGATGTGGGACAAAGAATTATTCTTTCACATTTAAAAGTATATTTAGTGATCCACTTTTAGTAGGCAGGAAGAAGTCTGATTTCATGAGGGGAAAGTAAGAGAACTCCCACTATGGAAGGTCTTTCCATACATACATATCCTCAACACTCTTTAATTTTAAAGTCTTGGAGAATTGCCTGGTCTATTAAGATATTAAAAGATCTGACCGTGGTCACCCAGCACATATGTATCAAAAGCAGGACCTGAAACTAGGTATTCCTAACTTCAAAGCATTTTATATACTATGCAACACTGACTATATTTAGGCACCAGAAGGTTGAAATGAACGTTTCTGGAAGTTCATTGCTCAACAGGATAGAAAACAGTCAGGTTAATTTTTGGATGTCTCTGCCCTCTAAGGATAGAAGATCCATCAGTTCTAATTAACCACATTTGCTTACATTCAACCCACACTAACCAAGACAAGAGAATAATTCATGTAATAGCTTCCCTTAGAAACCTGGTCATCCAAGGAATTGTGTTTAGGATGCCTAAACTCCTTGAAGATTAGATAGATAGATAGATGGACAGATAGATGATAGATAGATAGATTGATAGATAGATAGATAGATAGATAGATAGATAGATAGATAGATAGGTAGGTAGATAGATAGATAGATAGATAAAGAAAGATAGACAGATAGATACATAGATAGATACATAGATAGATTGATTGATTGATTGATTGATTGATTAATAACATGAGTTCTCATATATGATAAATTTGGGCATCATCAAATAGATCAAACCAGTCAGTAGCCAAGACCAACATCCAGGGGCAGCTAGCTGGTGCAGTGGATTGAGCACCAGCCCTGGATTCAGGAGTTCAAATCCAGCCTCAGACATATAACACTCACTAGCTGTGTGACCCTAGGCAAGTCACTTAACCCCATTGCCTAGCCAAAAAAAAAAAAAGACTAATATCCAAAGATAGATGGGGTGGAGTAATTATCTGGTAAATGTGAACAATAAAAATACCAATATTTATTTCATTTGGGGCAAAAAGTCATATGAACTGCTAATTTTTTTTCCTGATATGTCCTCCCCCTATTTCAATAAATATAATTCATTTTAAAGTTTTTGTTTTTGTTTTTATTGTTGAGTACCAAATATGTTCAAGGCATTTGGAAAGACCTGATGTACATTTGCTAACCAGTGCTTTTGGTCTTCAAATGATCAACCTATCTACTTTGTTTGGAGCTCATTAAAATAATCCAGAAGTGGAGAATATTCTCTATCCCACATATGTCTTTAAAAGAGATCCTTAGGGAAGCCTCATCATCATCTATGGACTCAGTAGTGGTGTTTATAACCTCTTTTATATGATTTGGCCTTTCAAGTCATCCTTTGAGATCTCTCAAACAAACACTTCCTTCTGGGAATTAAACAGAAGAATTCTGTCCTACCCAGGAACAGACATATTATCCATATAGTGCAAGTAGCTGTGAGGCCAGGGCCAGCAGCATAGAACACAGAGAGCTGTGGGTACACAGAATACCTCATCTTTAGCTCTAAACAACTTTCACGTTGAGCTGAGCCCCATAAAGTGGGTCCTATGGCACCCCAGATGGAGAGGGACATCCGATCTAAATTCTCACCAGGCCAGAGTCCCTACTTGGGTAAGTTCTCTAATGATCTGACCTGTAATTGGCAGCTTCGAGGCAAGCAGTGAGAAAAGTGATTACAGCTGCTACCGAGAGCCACAGCCTGTGGCATCCCAACCTCCCTTTGTAATGTCTACCCTGTATGATTAAATAGTGGGCCAGTGACCTATTGATGTGCTAATGTTTACTTTCCTTCTCATATGCCTTGCTGTAGGATTTCTGTGTTGGCCTTCTGGCATCTCTCCCTATCAGTAAAGTCTGCTGTCCACAGTCATACGATGGGCAAGGGTGTCTATAGCTTTGGCCATGCCACTCCTCCCACTATGGAAAGTTGGACATCATTTTTATGGGTAAAAATGAAGTTTTGACCTAAACTATTAGTGCAGTTTGTGTAAACATAATAACTAAAGCTTTTCACAGAAGTGTGTTAAAAATGTCTGAAAATTCATACCTCTGTGTTAGGTTTTTGTCAATCTTGTGATTCCACTGTGACAGCTAATTAGCTAGCTAGCTAGACAGATATGATAGATAAATAGATAGATAGATAGATAGATAGATAGATAGATAGATAGATAGATGATAGAGATGATAGATAGAGAGATGACAGAGATAGTAAATAAAGAAAAGCATTTATTAATTTTTTTCTGGCACTAAGAAAATGTATATGTGCGCGCACACACACACATATATACATATACATACATACATACATACATACATACATACATACATATCTACATATCTACACATGGATGGATGGATGGATGGATGGGTGGGTGGGTGGATGGATATTTAAAGTCCCTACTCTCATGGGACTTGCATGCTTTGGAGAGAAGACAATACATAAAAAGGGGGCTGGAAAGCCTGAGAATCAGGCTTTTTGGGGAAAAGCTTGGAGAATCATGAGCAGAGCCATGAAAGAAGTGAGCATAAAGAACCTGAGCATTTCCTTAAATGATGGTCCTGGCCAGAAGCTCACTAATCAAAGGAAGGGGCGGCAGGGATGATGTCTCCTCCAGGCTGAGAAGGCTGCTGAAACAGAGATGGAAGAGCATGAAGATTCAAGACCAACCACTAGAACACAGGAGGCTCCCTCTAGTCCTGCAGGTCTGTACCTTTAAAAAACCCCTTAGAGAGTTGCTCTGATCTAGTAAGTGAGTTGGCCAGAATCACACAAGCAGTATGTGATAGAGGCTGACTTGAAGCCACATCTCCCTGATTCCAAGGCTAGCACATGAAGATCATTGAGAACATATTTCACTCATAGAACTGCTACCATGAACTGAATCACAATTTCTTTCCCCTGCTCTGACTCTCTTTTTCCCAAGCTCTGGCAATTGAACCTGGGGGTGTTTGTTTCTACCCTGTTTTATTTGTCCTCAGGTTCAGGTGCCAGCTGGACCAGGAGTTTGCATCATGGTGCCCATGGAACCCATATTGGGCAGGATGGGACAGCAGGGCAGGCCTGGAAGGAACCCTGAGACCCATCTCTTAGCTGGGGTTAATGAGAAGGAAAGCAAGAGAAGGACAGCATTCTTGCCCTCTTACAAATTCAGTTTGTGGTGCAGCATTGTGCATGAAATGTGATCTTTATCCTCTGGGCACAGCAGGAAGGACCATGCTGGAAAGAATATGAACCAGAAGGAGCAAATCAGAAAAAAAAAAATGTGGCTCTTTTAAAGACAAAGCCTATTCTGGATACACAGCCAATCAAAGGACTTGCAGCCCCCCATGTGATAAGATACAAAGAAAGTCCCCACGGGAGGCAATCTGGACATACCCAGCAAGCCTCCAATTCCACCAGAGTGCCTTCATGTTAGGAAACCTGGTCATGTTCATACAGCCCCATTACACATGCAAAGGGAAAGTGACCCCTCCCCCAGCATTCAAATTGGGAGCTTTAAAGATATAGATAAGGGGTATAGTGGATACAGCACAGGGCTTGGAGTCAGGAAGACATATTTATGAATTCAAATCCAGGTTCAGACATTTACTAGCTGTATGGCCCTGGGCAAGCATTTAACCCTGTTTGCCTCAGTTTTCCCCTCCTTAAAATCAGCCAGAGAAGGAAATGGCAAATCACTACAGTATCTATGCCAAGAAAAAAACAAATGAGATCACAAAGAGTAGGACATGACTGAAATGACTGAACAACAAGATAGAGAAATAATAGTTATAAAATTAAAAGATGCTAAATTAATCACTCGAGATTTTTCTTTTATCACTTAAGCATATCATCTAAATTCCAAATTAATAATATCATATAGAAAACTGAGGATAGATTCTGTACTTATAGTCCCAAAGGACTATGTAGATCATCCAAAATATATTATTCAATATTGATTATGGGAGGGGGCAGCTTGAATTGTCAGCATGATGTGCTAATGAGGATTGAGATTCAAGGTATTTATTGCCACTCACCAGTTGTGAGATTTTACAAATAGGAACCTGAGCAAGAATTCTGGGAATGTGAAAAAATAGTTTAAGATGAGAATAGTCTTTAACAAAAGGAGATCTAAAAATGAAAATGGCAGTTTGAATAAAAGGCTTCCATGTGCTATATAGAATATAAAAATATAAAGGTGACATGCTAAGAAATAGATGCATTCAATTCAACTTACTAGAACAACTGTTTTAGCTGGTTAGTTTCTTTCCCCATAAACTAGGACTTTTATGTTGCCGAAATTAAAAGATGCATTTTAGTGTAATCCTATCAGTGAGCTTATTCTTCCAAATGCATACAGAAAATTGAGCTAGTGACATGAGCACATGTAAACCCAATGGTAGTACTTTCACTCTAATAGATGGTAAATGTGCAATTCCTTTGCATATACTTTAAAACACATAGAAAGTGCTCCATAGAAGTAGGGTACAGAGGGCCAGGCATGGAATCAAGAAGACCTGAACTCAAATCTAAGCACTACCATATAATTTCTCTGTGATCATGAATATATCTCTTAACCTTCCTGTGCCCTCAAGCAAACTTCCAAGACTACACGTTATAGACAAATTGCTTGTTTTGTATTAATGAAGGGTATTTCCTTCTATACCAGGAGTTCCCCACATCAATAAAATCATAGATCTGAATAAACAATAAATATGTTTAAAAATTGGTCCTGAATTATTCAAATAATTCAGATAATTGCCCTGGTAATCATTTTCCTAAATTAGACATTCAATTAAATATCACAAAATATTAAGCATTTACTATATGCAAGAAACTCTGCCCTAACCTGATAAAACAAAGAGAAGAAATGATTGTGATGGCAATGGGGGAAAATGATAGTATATGCTATCCATTAGTTTATAAATATTACCATTTGATATAGTCATTTTGTTTATGCAAATCTGCCTGAGATGTTTAGTTGAAATCAATATTCAATCTTATGATCCAAGTTCACAAAATTTAAAAAAAAATTAGAAGAGAACCAGATCATGTAGCTTTTACAACTATGGCTGGAGGTTAAGGGTGGGATTCTTAATGAAACAAGGATAAAGGCAATCACAAACAATTATCCCAAATTGAAAAGATTTTGCATGAACAATCAATGCAACTAGGATAAGAAGGGCAGCTGTCAACTAAGGAAAAAAATTGCATAAAATATCTTTGATTGGGACCTTATATCTGAAATAAAAAGGGAACTAACTTAAATTAAAAAAAAATAGAACCAGATTGGTTTTGGAGTCAGTAAGACATATAGCCAGCTTCTGACACTTATGGCTTTGTGTTCATATGACCACAGGCAAATTACTCACTTGGTGCTATCAGGAAGCTCTGTAACATAATAACTTATAGAGAAAATGCCCATATATATTAGAAAAGGAAATTCCTCACTGGGAGTTCCCTACAGGGATAAAATACACACACACACACACACACACACGCACACACACATGCACACACATGCACATAAATATACAAATGCACATGAATTATTCCCAAAGGATAAGTGGTCAAAAGATATGAAAAAACAGTTCTCAAAAGCAAAACTGAAAATTAAAAACAATCATCTGGATGATTCCTACAAATAACTAATTATAAAAGAAATGCAAATTAAACAACTCTGAATTTTCACCTCATGCTCACCAAATTCACAAAGATGGGAATAGCCAATGGTGAAGGAGTTGTAGAATGACAGTCATGCCTGTCTTTTTGGTAAAAGTGGGAGAGTATTGATGAAGAATATTTCATATACTAGAAGATCTGGCTGAAGTTTTGATTAGTTTTCCTGAAATGCTTTTTCTCTTTCTGTACTTTTTCTGTCTATCTCTCTCTGTCTCTGTCTCTCATTTTTTGTTACAAGGATTGGTTCTCTGTTGAAGAGATTGGGGAGGAATATATTTGGAAAGGACAAGGATACAAAAACAATATCAACACAATTTAGGTTTTCTAAAGATATGTATGTATACATGCATGTTTAACACATATACAGACATGTATATACATGTATACGTATACATTTGTGTGTTATGTGTTAAACTCAAGGTCCTGTTTGTGCCAATATTTCCTTGACTAAAAAAGACAGTTAGCATGAATACAGAATCAGTCTTGGGGTCTGAAAACCTGGGTACAAATATTGTTTTTAACCCATCCTGGTTCTGACTCTGTGCAAACCAGTGCTCCAGGCAGCTCTTCATGACCAAGTGACCAAATGTAAGTCCTTGATCTACATTGGTCAAGTGGGGATTCATGCCAAGTGTTCTGTGTATTAATGAAATCACAGGTCTAGACCAATGTATTTAATGGCAGTGTTCTTAAACTCTACTTTTGTTCATGATAGTTCTGATGGATAAATGACTTAATCTCCCTGGACCTTAGTTTCTCAATTGTAATATGAGAGGTTGGACTAGATAACCTCTAATGTTCTTTCCAGTTCTAAAGCCTAACGATAAAATAAACAATTCTAAATGTCTATATCTCAGCATACAAAAAAGAGACAATTATGACATTTTTTATCTTCTATTTATGAAGACAGACAGAATGTCACAACAATGATGTTTTCTATAAAAATATGAATAGTGAAATGAAATGTGCTTATGCTTTTCATGTTGAGATTTTTTAATGGAATGCAAGCATTGATTATCTAATGCATTTGCTGTTTGGACTAAAATTCATGTTGCCTTAAAACTTCTAAATCACAACTTTCTTTTTTCCCATTAGTTGTTTTCCATTAGTAGATGTGACCTTGCTCCATAGGTAATGACAAAATCACCAGACTGACGATTTTTCCAGGTTCTTTAATGCTAAAAATTAAATTTCTGCTGAGCACTCATGCATTTACACTACAATACTTTGTACACTGGTTATTGCTGAAGCCAACTTGCAAGGACAGAAAGTATAAAATTTGGCCTCCATTTACATGGGGGAATTGAAAATTCTTCAGCATGACATGTGCTATGTTTGATAAAAAATGCTATTGGGAAGAACAAACTGGTAACTTTTAATCGATGTTAAAGAGGCACATTTCTACAAATCACAGGAAAAAATATTTTGATGCATTGAAAAACTTTTTTTTAAAGTTGTGGTACATCATGCTTCATTTCAATTTGCATTATTCATTTGCTTCCATTTACTCAAGTGGCAACAGAGAAGATAATAATATTCATTTAATCTAGCATTGCTAATCCTTATTTGACAATGATGAGGATGAGGATGAGCAATTTTTATATAGCATTTTAATGTTTGATAAGCACATTACATATCTTAGCTCAAAATATATATTAATAATATCCCTATTAGTTAACTTCTATTATTTTCCCCATTTTACAAGCAAGAAAACTGAGACTAAGAGAAGTTAAGTGACTTACCTATAGTCAATACATAGAAAGTATTGATGGCACAATTGAACACAAGTCTTCCTGATTCCAATTCCAGTCAATCTTCTATCAGCTATTCAACCTAACTATTTTAACAGCATAATGAGATTCTCTGGAAGATCTTTCTGAAATGGAAAATGCCCAGTATAGGGCTAAAGATAGATCCCAGGGCCTGCCATCCCAGGACTAACCCATTTAAGTTTTTAAAGCCTCATCACCACACTGCCCATAAAACAACATCAACTCTTGAACATCACAGTAGCAGCAGCACTAGCAGCAACACTTAACGTTGCTACAATACTTTAAAGTTGGCAAAGTACTTTATACACATTATTTCCTTGAGGTATTATCCACATTTCACAGATGAAGGAATTAATACTGAAATAATTTAAATGAAATATCCAGAGTCACAAAGGTCATAAAAATCTTAGGCATCATTGGAAATGAAATATTCCTAATGATAAACTCCACCTACCACCCACCTTGATACCATCTGCTAGGTCACAAAGAACTTGTGATTAATTGGGTAGCAATTACGTGAAAGCTTTTTATTCACATTGTTTCTTTGTTTAGTTTTGCTTAGTTAAGCAACTTAACTGTTATCTTTTAGTATTTCTGCAATTTCCAGGGAATATGGGATTCTTCCTTTTTTTTTTTGGCAATTGGGGTTAAGTGACTTGCCCAGGGTCACACAGCTAGTAAGTATCATGTGTCTGAGGCTGGACTTGAACTCAGATCCTCCTGACTCAAGGGCCAGTGCTCTATCCACTGCACCATCTACCTGCCTTAGGGAGTCTTCCATTTTATAGATGCTAGATGAAGCCTTCTGGTCAAACAGCAAGTAAATTAATTATTTAAAACTCCATAAAGGACTTTCAGCACCAATATGGCAGAGTGAGGAAGGGACCCTCTGAAGCCCTCCAAAATTCCCCTGCAAACAACTAGAAAACCATTTCTGAATTGACCTAGAACCAGGGAAGCAGGTTACCATCTCAGCAAGAAAAATCTCTCTCACTGGAGTGGGAGAGGAGCAAGGCCAAAGAGCAGCAGCAGCCAGCCTCACCACAGGGAGCCTGCAATAAGGCCCCAAGCCTGGGGCAATCCATCAGCAAGGCCCTAAACCAGCAGCTCCCTAGGCAAGTTAGCAATCAGTGCTACACAGCAAGGCTCCACCCCAGCTACCCCACTCCCAGTAGAAGCCACTAGGGAGGCCTTGACCCCATTGTGAAGCACTGCCCTGGGGCTGGCCAACATCTAGACACCACCCCCTGGGTCCTACCAGCAGAGAGACCTTGTTTCCATAGCAACCCAGCAGCAAGGCTCCACCCCTGGAGCCAGCCAGCAGCTAAACCCAACACCCAGAGGCCTCCAATATAGAGGCCCCACTCCACACAGCACAAGCCAGAAAGAAAGTCTACCCTCCAGAGAAAGCAAGCAGCTAAGCCTTGAAGCCCAGTGAAAGCAATCAGTAAGACCCAGAGCCTCAGCATAGAAAAGATGGGGACAGTGAAGGATCAGAGCCCAACTCTTACATAAAAACACCAAGTCACAAAAAGAAGCAGGAAAAAATGAGAAAAAAAAAGAGCTTGGCTTTAGGAAATTCAGAAGTTACTTTAGGAAGGTGATAGGGGAGATCAAGGTATAAACATAGAAGAGGATGATAGTGTCAAAATGGCTATGCGTGAAGCCTCAAAGAAAAATGCAATTTGATCTCAGGCCAACAAAGAATTCCTAGAAGAGCTTAAAAAGGATTTTAGAAATCAAATTAAAGAAGTAGAAGAAAAATTTGGATTGGGAAAAGAATCATGAAAAAAAGAGTCAGTAACCTGGGAAAAGATATACAAAAATTTACTGAGGAAAATAACTCCCTATAAAAAAACAAAAAATGGAATTGGCCTAATGGAAAAGGAAGTACAAAAGCTCACTGAAGAAAATAATGCCTTAAAAGTTAGAATTGAGTAAGTGGAAACTAATGGCTATATGATATATCAAAATATGATAAAACAAAATCAGAAAAGTAAAAAAAGAAAATGTGAAATTTCTCATTGGAAAAAAACAACTGACCTAGAAAATAGATCCAGGAGAGATGATGGAAGAATTATTGGACTATCTGAAAGTCATGATCCCCCCTCACAAAAAAAAATTGAAAAAAGGCCTGCATAACATCTTTCAAGAAATTATCAAAAAAGAACTGCCCTGATATATTAAAAACAGATAGCAAAATAGAGATTGAAAGAATCCACCAATCACTGCCCAAAAGAGATCCCAAAATGAAAACTCCCAGGAATACCATAGCCAAATGTCAGAGCTCACAGATCAAGGAAAAAGTATCGCAAGCAGGCAAAAAGAAAGAATTCAAATATTGTGGACCTACAGTCAGGATTACACAGGACTTGGCAGCTCCTACATTAAAGAACCAGAGGATTTGGAATATGATAGACCAGAAGGCAAAGGAGTTAGGATTGCAACCAAGAATTGCCTACCCAGCAAAACTGAATATAATTTTTGGGGGTGGAGGGGATGGATATTTAATGAAATAGAGGACTTTCAAGCATTCCTAATTAAAAGAAGAGAGCTGAATACAAAATTTGACCTCCAAATACAAGACTCAAGGGAAATAAAAAGGTAAAAAAAAGAAAACATGAAAGAGAAAATGTGAGAAATTCGAAAAGATTTAACTGCTTATATTTCTATATGGTAAGATAATATTTGTAACTCTTAACTTTATTGCTATTAGAGCAATTAGAAGGAGTATATGTAGACAGAAAGTGTGGACGTAAGGTGGCTTTGATGGGATGATACTCCCCCTCCGCAAAGAAAACAAAGTAAGGGGATGAGAAAATTGCAATGGAATGAAGGGAGGGGAGAGTGATTGGGGTAAATTATCCCACATAAAGAGGCATGAAATAGCTGTCATAATGGAGGAGGAAAATGAGGAAGGGGGGTGGCCAAAGCTTAAAACTTACCCTAATCAAAACTGATTTTAAGAAGAAATTATATACACACTCAGATGTATATAGAAATCTATCTTACCATATAAGGAAGTAAAATTGGACAGGATATTAGAAGAGTGGGGGAGGACTGATCCAGGGAAGGGTGTAATGGGAAAGGCAATGATCAGAAGTAAAACACTTGTGAGCAAGGAAAGTGAGATATGGGAGAGAGAGGGGAGCTAAACAAGCAAAGAATAGAGTGGAAAGAAATAGTTATCATAACTATAAATGTGAATGGGATGGATTCACCCATAAAAACTGAAGCAGATAGCAGAATGGATTAAAAACCAGAATCCTACAACATGTTGTTTATAAGAAACACATGGGGAGCAGAGAGACACACACTGGGCAAAGGTAAGGTGCTGGAACAGAATCTATTATGCTTCAGGTTAAGCAAAGAAAGTAGTGGGAGCAATCATGATATCAGACAAAGCAAAAGCAAAAATAGATTTAATTAAAGAGATAAAGAAGGAAACTATCTTGCTGATAGGTACCATAGACAAAGAAGTCATATCAATATTAAACATAAATGTACCAAATGGTATAGCATCTAAATTTTTTAAGGAGAAGTTGAATGAGTTACAGGAGGAAATAGATAATAAAACTATACTAACAGGAGACCTCAACTTTCCCCTCTCAGAACTAGATAAATCTAACCAAAAAATAAATAAGAAAAAAGTTAAAGAGGTGAATAAAATTCTAGAAAAGTTAGATATGATAGATCACTGGAGAGCATTGAATGTGAATAGAAAGGAATATACCTTTTTCTCAGTAGTACATGGCGCCTACAGGAAAATTGACCCTACATTGGGACATAAAACCCTCACAACAAAATACAGAAAAGCAGAAATAGTAAATATCTTTTTCCAATCATAATGCAATAAAAACTACATCCAATAATGCGCAATGGAAAGAGAGATAAAAATTAATTGGAAATTGTAATCTAACACTAAAAAAGTAGGTTAAAGAACAAATCATAGAAATAACCAATAATTTTACTAAAGAAAATGACAACAGTGAGACAACATACCAAAATGTATGGGATGCGGTCAAAGGAATACTTAGGGGAAACATTTTATCCCCAATTGCTTATATCAATAAAATAGAGAAAAAGCAGATCAATGAATTGGGCATGGATTTTTTTTAAAAAAAGCTAGAAAAAGAACAAATTAAAAATCCCTAATTAAACACCAAATTGGAAAGCCTGAAAATTAATACAATTAAAAGTAAGAAAATCATTGAAAGTAAGCATAAATAAAACTAGAAGATGGTTTTGTGAAAACAACTACAAAATAGATATACCATTGGTTAATTTGATTTTAAAAAAAAGGGAACCAAATTACTGGCATCAAAAATGAAAGAGGAAAACTCATCACCAATGAAGAGGAAATTAAAGCAATTGTTTGGAGCTATTTTGGTCAATTATATGCCAACACATTAGACAATCTAAATGAAATGGATTAATATCTACAAAAATATAAATTACCCAGATAAACAGAAGAATTAAAATAGTTAAATAACCCAATCTTAGAAAAAGAAGTTGAACAATCTATCAATGAATTTCCTGAGAAAAAATCCCCAGGACCAGGTGGATTCACAAGTGAATTCTACCAAACATTTAAAGAATAACTAATTTCAATACAATATAAGCTATTTGGAAAAATAGAAGAAAAAGCAATCCTTCCAAATTCCTTTTTATGACACAAATATGGTGCTGATACCTAAATCAGGAAGAGCCAAAACAGAAAAAGAAAATTATAAACCACTGTCCCTAATGAATATTGCTGCAAAAAAAAAAATTTAATAAAATATTACCAAAGAGATTACAGAAATATCACAAGGAGGCTTAGATTCTTAAAATCTAGGCACTGCTCAGATTCTTATAATCTGTCCAATAGCTCACTAATGTTCAGACTCCTAAAGAGTCTGCCCAATATGATGGATGTTCTAATAAACCTTGTCTTTGGCTGAAAGAAGGCTTGGGTCAAATTCTTTTGGACAGGACCCATGTGTTGTGATTTTGGGGTACCAGCACCCCTAAATCCCTAAACCTCAACATTTTGGTGGCCCTTACAGGGAAACTGCCTAACTCCAGTTCTTCTCTAGCCAAAAGTGGAAGGTATGTAAGCCTCATCTCCCTCCTTTCTTGCTCTACAGTTGGGGTCACTCTCCATGCACAAAGGCTTGGAGGTGCTTTTCAGGCAGACAGTTACGAGGCTGTCTTGCACATGGCCTGACGCTCTCAGGCTCTTGGTCCACTGGGTTAGTTTGAGGCAATGTACCTGGGTACACCTTCTGCAGCAGAGAGGACAAGGATAGACGCCTTAACTGGAAGTGTATGCCCAATTCTGTCAGTTCTCTCAGTGCTAGAGAATTGGGGAAAACTGCAGTGGCTTTTTGGTTCCCTGAGGCTTACTTACTCCCTTCCCTCTACATCCTTGAATTCTCCTTCATAGAGATTATAGGGGAAAGTTAGAACAGCTAAAAATAAGTTGGCAGATTATGGAGGTTTTCTGACTGATTATTAAGGAGTTTTGAAACTCCTCCTTACAACCCTGGTCATTCCTTTCTCCCACTCCCTTCCCTTGAATCAAGAGGGTATTTGTTAACCCCTTTCATAGGAGAAGAGAGTTACACCCTTTACCTCTCACCTTTGATTTTTGCCTTCCCCCACCTGGGAAAAGAAGGATAGGGAGGGGCAGCAGCTACATCATGGGCTCCCCTGGCCATGGCCTTGGGCCCTAGGGCAACCTTTGCCTGGAAGCATTACCCAGGTTCAGCACATCCTGCTCAAGGTAAAGAAGCTAGCCCCTGAACTTCGGTAAGCATGCTCTTTCAAATTTGTAGTTTTAACTGTTAATGATGAGATGTTGATTCTCTGTGTAAAAGTAATTTAGAAATGAATTTAACAAAATTGAAGTCACTTGATTGGTATTGCAAGTTTCAAATTGGTGAACATTTTGTATCAGTTATGTCAAACAACTTACCACTAAAAATAATTTGGCTATTGTTGGTTATTGTTTTAATGTGTAAACTTGCCAAAAAACTTGTATGGGTTTTGTCTTGCTAAGAATTTGCAAATATATAGGAATAATCTCTAAAGATTGGCTTTTTATACCAGGACAAATTTAAGTTTGAGATGGAAATCCTAGAGAAGTTTTTCCTAAACTGTGATTAGTGAAACTTGCTGTTTGAGGTAAAAGCTCATAGGATTTTATTTTGAGTTGTCTGATGGGTCATAATCCATCAATAATCAATAATCCACCATCGGAGAGAAATGCCACAAACTACTTAGAGAATGTGCTACTGGTGGGAAGTCAGCATCAGGAAAAGCTAAGAGGACAATTTTAGCCTCAGTCTAAGATGGGATTTTCTTGGCTCAGTTTTCCCATTATGTTCTTTGAAAAGGAAAGTTATGCACCTGGCTATTCCTGAGTCTGGCTATGAGGTGAATTTTATACTGCATGGTTGGAAAACTGAATTATCTGAATCCAAACAGAGCTAATTATGTTTTATCCTCTCAAAGTTGGGTCCTAAATCTAGTCCCTGCTTTATATCTGGGTCCTGCAGTCTTCTCTGTCAGATTTGTGTCTTCCAGACTATAGGCCATTCACCTACAGTTGGTAGCAAACAGTGGGTACCAGCCAATGTACCCCCATCATTCCCTAAATGCAGCCTGTGCTCAGTTCCTTTGGGACCCCCTCAAGGCAGGGACAGCTCTATTCCCCTTGCCAGCAGGAAGTAGTTTCAGGAGCCAAGAATTTGGGTCCCATTTGTTTGAGGGGGGAATGATGAGGATAGGATTTAGACCCCAAAAAGGAAAAACCCTAGACATGGCCAAATCTCTGGCTGTAATCCCATCAACTGGTCTTTCATTGTGGACCTCCCTATGGCCCCAGGCCATTTCCCACCCTTAATCCTAACTAGGCTCCATTCTCCAGGTCTCAGGAGTTCTGTTGACCCCAGCTTACTGACCACTCCCATTCAGATCTTCCTTAAACCCTCCTTCAGTCACTTCAAACTACTGGGCCACTCCTAGATCCCTCTCAGGATCTTTCTTTATCTTGTCTCCATTAAGGTGCTTAGATCTTAAAATCTAGCCAGTGCTCAGATTCTGATAATCTCACTAATGTTCAGACTCCTTAAGAATCTGCCCAATATGACAGATGTTCTAATAAACCTTGTCTTTGGTTGGAAAAAAAGAAAAATATATATATATATACATATATATATAGTATGTGTATATATATGTATACGTATATATATATGTGTATGTGTGTGTATGTATGTATGTACACATATATATATATATATATATATATATATATATATATATATATATATATATATATATATATATATATATATATATATATCTCACAATGATCATATACTATAGCCCAAAGGTATTTATACCAAGAATGCAGGGCTGGTACAGTAGTAGGAAAACTATCAGCATAATTGACCACATCAATAAGAAAATTGAAAGAAGTCATATGATTACCTTAATAGATGCAGAAAAAGCTTTTGACAAAATACAGAACCCATTCCTATTAAAAATACACTAGAGAACATAGAAATAAATGTAGCTTACCTTAAAATGAAAAGTAATATTTATCTAAAACCATCACTAAGCATTATCTGTAATGGGGATAAGTTAGAAGCCTTCCCAATACAATCAGGGATGCCTATAATCACTTTTATTATTTATAGTGCTAGAAATGTTAGCTATAGCAGTAAGAGAAGAAAAGGAAATTAAAGCGATTAGAATAGGCAATGAGGAAACAAAACTATTATTCTTTGCAGATTATAGAATATTATACCTAGAAAAATCCTAGAGAATCAACTAAAATACTAGCTGAAATTATTAACAATTTTAGCAAAGTTGCCCACATAAATCATCAGCATTTCTATGTATTACCAACAAAGCCCCAGCAGCAAAAGATAGAAAGAGAAATTCCATTTAACATAACTCTTGACAATATAAACTAATTGAAAGTCTACCTGCCAAGACAAATGCAGGAACAATATGAACAAAACTATAAAACACTTTTCACACAAATAAAAGTGAATCTAAATGACTGGAAAAAATATTAATTGCTTATGGTTAGATCGAGCCAATATAATAAAAATGACAATTCTGCCTAAATTAATCTATTTATTTTGTACCATACCAATGAAACTATCAAAAATTATTTTATGTAGCTAGAAAAAATAACAACAAAAGTCATCTGGAAGAGCAAAAGCTCAAGTATATCAAGGGAATCAATGGGGGATTGAAAGGTGGACTAGCTGTACCAGATCTCAAACTGTACTACAAAGGAGTAGTTATCAAAAACAATCCAGTACTGGTTAAGAAATACAATAGTGGATCAGTGGAATAGATTAGGTACAAATTATATTATAGTAAATGATCATACTGATCTACTATATGATAAATCCAAAGATCCAATCTTTTGGAACAAAAACTCATAATTTGACAAAAACTACTGGGGAAACTAGAAAACAGCATGACAGAAACTAGGTACAGCCCAACATCTCATATTGTATACTAAAATAAGGTCGAAATGGTTGCATGGTTTAGACATAAAGGAATTAGGAAATCATGGAATAGTTTATCTGTCAGATCTATGGATAAGGGAATAATGTAGGACCAAAGAAGATACAGAGTATCACAAGATGTAAAATGGATCATTTTGATTATATAAAATTCAAAATGTTTTGCACAAACAAAATTAATGCAACCAAAATTATAAGGAAAGAAGAAAACTGGGGGGAAGGGGACTTGCAACAGGTATCTCTGATAAAGGACTCATTTCTCAAATATACAGAGAACAGAGTCAAATTTATAAAAATCGAGTCATTCTTCTATAGATAAATGGTCAAATGATGTGAAGAGGCAGTTTTCAGACAAAGAAATCAAAACTGTCTATGGTCATACAAAAATGCTCTAAATCACTGTTCATCAGAGAAATGAAAATTAAAATAACTCTGAGGTACTACCTCATACCTATCAGAGTGGCTAACATGACAAAAAAGGAAAATGTTGAATGTTGGAGAGAATGTGAGAATACTGGGACACTAAAGCATTATTGGTAGAGTTGTGAACTGATCCAACCATTCTGAAGACCAATTTGGAACTATGCCCAAAGGTTATCAAACTGTGCATACTCTTCAATTGATGCATAGTGAAGAGAACACTACCAGGAGTACACGGTAATAGCAGTATTGTTTAATGAAAAGCTGTGAATGACTTAGCTATTCTCAGAAATATAGTGATCCAAGACAATTATAAAGGAATAATGATGAAGTATACTATCCACCTCCAGAGAAAGAACTGATATTAATTGAATATAGACTGAAGCATGCTATTTTTCACTTTTTTTTTATTCGTCTTCTTGTACAAAATGACTAATATGGAAATGTTTTACATAAGTGCACATGTATAACTTATATCTGATTGCTTACCATCTCAAGGAGAGAAAAGAGGAGGGAAAGAGGGAGGGACAGAATTTAGAATTCAAAACTTTAAATAAAAATGTTAAGAAATCAAAAAAAAACACAATGAGGAAGATATCAGAGTACAGCAAGGACTCAGCTGAACTCTCCCAACATTCCCCTCCAAACACTTTTAAAATAATGCCTCATATCAAATTTTGGAGCGGCAGAGCCAACAAAAGACCAGAAGTAAACATTTTTTCAGCTGAGGGTAACTTGGGACGTTGGCAGGAGAGGTTTGTAACACCATAGCGGACATAGGCCTAGAGCACAGCAGGAGCCACAGTAGTGAGCACTGGAGATAGATGTGACAGCAACAGCTTCTTGAACTCTCATCCCTGGATGGTAAGGTGAGGGGGAAGGGGTTCAGAAAGAGATTACAAGGGACCTTTTGCTGGTGCTGGACGCAGCTGGCACTGACTGGCAACTCTATTTTTCTTTTTTTTTATTTCATTAATTTATTTTGGTTTATCAACAATCACTTCCATATGCTTTCGAGTTTAAAATTTTTCTCCCCCTTGCTCCCCACCACCCTCCCCAAGACGGTGCAAAATTTCATTTACATTCTTATTAAACATATTTTCACATTAATGAAGTTGTAAGTAAAAATTAAAACCAATAGGAGGAACCATTAGAAAGAGGAAACAAAACTCAACAGAAGAGAAAAAAAAATGATAGTGATTCAACTTCCATAGGTCTTTCTTTGGATGTGGATAGCATTTTCCATCACGAGGCCTCTGGAGATGTCTTAGATCCTTGTATTGCTGAGAAGAGTTAAGTTTATCAATATTAGTCATCACACAACGTGGCTGTTATTGTGTACAATGTTCTCTTGGTTCTGCCCACTTCACTCAGCATCAGACCATACAAGTCTTTCCAGATTTTTCTGAAATCAGCCTGTTCATCATTTCTTATAGCACAATAGTATTTCATTACATTCATTTACCATAACTTGCTCCGCCATTCCCCAACTGATGGGCATCCTCTCAATTTCCAATTCTTTGCAAACCACAAAAAGAGCTGCTATGAATGTTTTTGTACATGTGGGTCCTTTTCCCATTTCTATGATGTCTCTGGGATATAGCCCTAGACAACTCCATTTTTCATAAGCAGTACTGAATCACAGTTCCAGGGTGGATTGGAGTGCCTGTCACTTGGGGCCCTTGTCATATCTTCAGGGTCAATAGGAGCACTAGCACTGGTGGCTGCAGGAGGGCAGGGGCCCTTCCTGAATACAGATCAGAGCACAGACCAGGATATCAGTGACCACATTTCTCCCCATGTCACGCCACCTTAGAAACATCAGAAACTTGCAGACCTTCAAAACTAGCTCTGAAAATAGGAGCACAAAAAGCACAGTGCCTCTGCATGCCCATGAAGTTCAGAGTCAAGAAGCAGGGTGGGAAATGAGCAAACAACAAAAAAAGATCTTGACTATAAAAAGTTACTACAATGGCAGGGAAAACAAAGACATAAACTTAGACAAAAACAATGTGAAAATAGCTACAATCAAAGCCTCTAAGAAAAATGCTAATTGGATCTCAACATCAGCAAGAATTACTGGAAGAGTTTAAAAAAGAGATGAATGATAGATAAAAAAGTGGAAAGTGAAATGAGTGATGCAAAAGTAAAATATGAAAAGAGAATTAACAACTTCTTAGAAGAGGTACAAAAATACTGAAGAAAGTAACAGCTTAAAAAAAAAAACAGAATCGGCCTAATGGTAAAAGAGGCACAAAAATTCATTGAAGACAAGAACTCTTTAAAAAGTAGAATGGGACAAATGAAAAAAGAGGAACAAAAAAGCTCACTGAAGAAAATAATTCCTTTAAAATTAGAATAGGACAAGTGGAAGCTAATGGCTCCATGAGACTTCAAGAAGCAATAAAACAAAGTCAAAATAATTTTTAAAACTAGAAGAAAATGGGAACTATCTCATCAGAAAAACAACTGACCTAAGAAATAGATCTAGGAAAGATAATTTTAAATGAAAGCCATGATTAAAATGTTTTTTATTTAATTTTTAATTTAAAGCCATGATAAAAAACTACATTTCAAAAAATTAAAAAGGAAAACTGACCCAGTATATTAGATCCAGATGGTAAAATAGAAACTGAAAGAATCCACTGTCAAGATGTTAGGAGATACCTTGTTTTCCAGAGCCAAGGCCCAGCATACAAGCCATGTCCTGAGCTTGGCATAACAACAATCCTTTGGGCTCACCCACTGGATGATCTTAGCCCCAGCAAAATCTCAGAATTATTTCACACACGCATGAGGTGGTCTTAGAGCTTGGACAAGCACCTGTAGTACCTATGTTCCATTCATTAAATAATCAAATTTGTCAAATTGTTTCTGTTACCCCTCATTGTTAAGGCTACAACTCACTGTGCAGCCATTGGTATAAGTATTGAGATCTCCCCAAACTGCCTCATCCACTCCCCCACTAGGGGTGGGGCTCCAGCACATGTGTCCCTGTTTGCAAGCCATTTTCTGAAATTAATTAAAATTGTTTGATTCCTGACTCTTCTATCTCTAGCCTGCTTTGTTCAGCTCCAGCCACCCACAGGTTAGAGATCAATTCCAGTCCAGTTGATATCACCAATCACCTTCTGAAAGAAATCCTATACATACATACATACATACATATATATATATATATATGTGTGTGTGTGTGTGTGTGTGAGTGTGTAAATACTCAAATACTCAGTTGAGTAGAGAAATCTATATTACCCAATAGAAGGAAAAGGAGATAAGGGATAGGCATGGGGGAGGGGATGATAAAAGGGAGGTCAGATTAAGGGACTCAGTGGTCAGAAGCAAAATAGACTTTTGAGAAGGGACAGGGGAAAAAAAGAGTGGGAGAAAGATAAAAACACAGTGAGAAATTATACCTATGGATGTGAATGGGATGAGCTAGCCCATAAAACAGGAGCAGATAGCAGAATGGCTTAGAAACCAAAATTTAACAATATGTTGTGTACAAGAGACATACTTGAAACAGAAAGACACACAAAGAGTTACAATAAAGGGCTGGAAAAGAATATATTAGACTTCAGCTGAAGTTAAAAAAAAACAGGGGTAGAAATCATGATCTCAAACAAAGCAAAAGAAAAATAGACAAAATTAAAAGAGGTAATCAGGGAAATTATATTTTGCTAAATGATATGATATGATAGATAATGAAGTAATACCAAAAACAAGTTTACAGTAAGTTTCTCTGACAAAGGCCTCATTTCTCAAATATATTGGGAACTGAGTAAAATGTATAAAAATAAGGGTCATTCACCACTTGATAAATGATCAAAAATGTGAAAGGCAGATTTCAGAAGGATAAATCAAGGCTATCTATAGTCATATGCAAAAATGCTCTAAATAAGTATTAAGTAAAGGCAAAGTAAAACAATTCTGAGGTACCACTCACACTGATCAGAAATAAATGCTGGAGGAGACGAGGGAAAACAGTACACTAATGAACTGTTGGCGGAGTTGGGAACTGGTCCAACCATAATGGAGAAGAATCTGGAACTATGCCCAAAGGGCTCTTAAATTATGCATACATTTTTTATCTTGCAGTAACACTTTAGGGTTTATACCCTAAAAAAATGAGAGAAAAATAAAAAAGACCTGTATGTACAAAAATATTTATAGTAGCTCTTTTTGTAGTGGCTTTACCACCAATTTAAAATTGAGAGGACGCTCATCAATTGGGGAATGGCTGAACAAATTGTGACATATGATTGTGATGGAATACAACTTTGCTATAAGAAACCATGAAGGGGATGGTTTCAGAGAAAAACAAAAACATGGGACAACCTATATGATCTGATGCAAAGTGAAATGAGAAGAATCAAAAGATCATTCTGTACAGTAATAGCAATGTTGTAATACTGATCAAATGTAAAAAACTTGGGGACTCATCAATATAATTAACTAAGACAATTCCGAAGGATGAATGCTAGGGGAAAATGCAATCCACCTCCAGAGAGAGGATTGATGACCTCTGAATGCTAGCTGGAGTATACTTTTCTTGCTTTCTTTATTTTTGCTTTGTTTTGCAATATGGCTTATGTGGAAATACCTCTTGCCTGATTTTGCATGTGTAAATGATATCATATTGTTTGCCTTCATATTGGTTGGGGGAGGGTGCAAAGGAAAGGAGAGAACCTGGAATTCAAAATGTAACAAGAAAAGTATGTTAGATAATAAATTAAACAATTTTAAAACTCAATGAGCTGATTGGATTTACTGTATTACAGTCCTTTTTGCTTTTGTTTTTAATTTATCTGCTACCTGGATTTCAGCATGTCTAAGTTCTTGCTTTTTCAGCTATTAAAATTTAGTGAGACACTCACCACATCAAATACATGAATGTTTACCTCACCCTAAATATGTAAACCTTATCCAGAAAGTATCATAAGACTTAAATCTGGAAAAAAAAAAACCTTGAAGGTCATTTTATTTAAACCACCCCCCTCATGTTTTCAGATAAGGAATTGAATCCCTGAGAAGTTAAATTACATACCTAATGTTTTCTAGGAACTTTATGACATAGTTGCAATTTGAACCCAGGATCTCTAATTACAAATCTGATCCTAATCTAACACGCTTTCCACTGTAAAATGCTGTTTCACTGATTTTAAGCTTGGAAGCCAATAAAAAATTGGGGTCCATAACCATAATGGATTATTATGGTGCCATAAGAAACATAAGAGAAACGGAGAGAAAAAGTATATGTGAAATGACACAAATCAAAATAAGCAGAACCAGGAAATTAACATACACAATGACTACATAAAATGAGTAGGAACAACACTAAGAAAAAAAAGCTAACTGCTGTGTAATTATAATAATTAAAAGAAACGAGTAAATTTACTCCTTATTTTCCTTGGAGAGATGGGTAGGACTGCGTGTGCAGAAGTTTGAATACACTTCTAGCTGTAGTCACTGACTCAATTGAATTTATTTGACTGATTTTCTTTGTCACAAGGGAAGGTTCACTTTGTGGAGAGGAGTGGGATTTGGAGGATGTTGTACATCCAGAAATGACTGTGATATAATGTTATAAAAACACAGAGTTAAAAAAAAAAAATGAGGAAAAATGGAATGCTTAGCACTAGAGAGGACATACTTTCTCATTTGTGTTACTTGTTTCATCTGGCAGGTATAAAACCCTTAATAAATGTTATGGTCCTCAGCTCACACATCTATTAATGTTTCACTTCACTTTTAGAAAACTCTCAGGCCACAGAACTCTTAACATTCTTGATCTTTAGTATAATTCTGCAGTACTCCTGCCTCACTAACATTTCTTTCCCTGATAGCTTAACTGAATTCAAAATTCAGGTCCGACAAAGTCACACTCCTCACCCCACCCCTGCCACCATCCCCCATTCAATAAGCTCCATTAGGTCCTTGTTACTTCCAGGAACAAGTATAAAATCCTCTCTTTGGACTTTAAAGCTATTCATAACCTCCCTTGCCAGTCTTCTTATACTTTAGAAGCTTCCTTCTTCTATAAAATTCAATGAAACTGGCCTCCTTGCTGTTCTTCTCACACAACACTCCATCTCCTGACTCCTAGTATTTTCACTGGCTGCCCTCAGGACAGAAATTCTCTCCCTCCTTATCTCTGTCTCTTGCCTTTCTGGGCTTCCGTCAAGTCCCAACTAAAATCCTGCCTTCTTTCTGTAACATGCCTCTCAAAATTTCCCTTTATGTTAGTGCCTTCCATTTGAGTTTACATCCAATTTATCCTCTATATATCTTGTTCATCCATTGTTGATTGCATGTTTTCTTCCCAATTCAAATTTGAGCTCCTTGGAGTCAGGGACTGTTTTTGCTTTTCTTTGTATCCTCAGGTCAAATGTCATGCCTACCAAATAATAAGTGCTTACTAAATACTAATTGACTGACTGATGCAAACTTCAGGAAGGGTTCAGAGCTGTTAAAAAATGCCGATTAAAACACAGGAACAATTACGCAGTTCTAAGCCAATTCCATGGGCAAATTTCCCCTTATCCATAGATAAAACATATACTGAAATCACTGAAGACCCGAAAATTGCAAGAGGAAGGAATCTAAGAAAGCAAGGTAACCATAAAATGACTGTTCAATTACACAGGAATCACTCACCTCCTCATAAATTCCTGTGTGTTATCTGTGAGCCTATAATCGTAACACTATAAATAGCAATTTCCTTTGTGTTGTTAGATTGCTCCAAACACTAATGAACAATGAGTTTCCTTGCAATCTCAACAAATGTATAGGTGATTTGGCCTCTCTTATCACCTTCTATTGTGTTTTTGGCAAATTGTAAAAACTATTAGTCTTTTTATTGCTGAGATATTTATCTCTATTCCAACACATCACTAAGTCTTCATGCACTTTCCGACCTTTCCAAAAGACCCACTTCATTTTTTTTTCAAATCCATTCAGGTAATAAGCAGTATTAAAATAAATAGAGTTTTAAAATAAAACCTACCTAGGCCATTATACACATTAGATAAACAGTACTGCCAGGAAAAAAGCAATCCTAGTTCTATTGTTAAATTTAACTTCATTTCCCAAACTTCCTATTTTTCATTCCTTTAAGTTGCTTAGTACCTTGAAAGTTCACTGACTTATGGTACAAAGTTGTGTTAAATTTAGCATTTCCCTCTTATCACTCAAATTTTCCCAACAGACATTTCTTATTATCTGTTTGGCCCCTACATCTAGTCCTCGTTGCTCCAGGTAACTCGTGGACAATAGTGTATATTCCCATATAGCAGATCAAAACTTGAGATATCTTTAGGGAAACAAAAGATACAGTTTTCTATTATATCCAGAAGCCCAAGGAACAATAGTAATCGGGCATACAAGGATCTTCTTGACAAATGGGTTTTTGGTCCACAGTAGCAATAGTCAAGATGTCAGTTTTAGTGCCCCAGTTTATTATAAAATCAATTTCACGAGTTGTTTTTCCCCATAACTGTCATTTAGTCTCTTTTGTCCCTACCTGACCCTGTAGTTGAGTCTTAAAGGAAGCTATATTCTAAGAGGTGGAGGTGAGGAAAGAAGGAATTCTGGATGTGTAATTTAACCTTTACAAAATCTGAGTAAATTTCAACTCATTCTTTCCTAAGGTAGCTAGAGGACAAAATACACAGAGTGCTGCAATTGGAGTCAGGAAGACCTGATTTTAAATCCTGCCTGAGATACTTACTAGCTATGTGATTCTGGGAAAGTCACTTAATCTCTCTCAGCCTCAGTTTCCCCACCTGTAATATAGGGAAAAAATAGCACCTATCTCAGAAAATTGTTGAAAGGACCAACAGAAGTAGAACACATAAAGTGTTTTCAAAACCCTAAAATGCTAAATAAATGCTGGCCATGGTTATTTCAAATAAATATATTGTGGATAGTTTAAAATTAAGATAAAGATTTAAGCAATCCTCAAAGCTAGTCTTTTATAGTCCATAGGACATATCACAATGTGAAACATACAACAGACACTCAATGAATACTTACTCTTAATTCTAGTGCCTTCTCTCTGTTAATTTTCTATTTATCTCTGTGTATAACTTGCTTTGTATTTATTTGTTGAATATTGTCTCCCCCACTAGATTGTAAGCTTCCTGACAGCAGAGACTATCTTTTGCCTCTTTTTATATCTCCAGAGCTTAGCATGGTGTTTGGCACATAATTGGCACTTAATAAATGTTTATTGATTGACTAATTGATTATGAATGGGACTCAAGAATCTTATAATGGTACAAAGGTAACTAGATTTAATTATGGTTATATTTTCCAAAAATAGTTCAGATTTTGTTCTGACACATTACTGCTACATATTACCATATCACAAATGGAGCAACATAAGACTATAAGGAATTCTCCACAAATCCAATGGATCTGTAATCTCATTGATGTGGGTATTCCCTCCAACCATGAAGATAACATCCCATCCATCACTGTTCATCCTCTAGAACTCTTTGCCTATGCCCTTGTCATCAATGTGCTGTAGAAAGTCTACCTAATTGCAGGGGGTCTTCCTCAAATTCTGTTTGCATCAAAAGGGTAAAAACTGAGTATATGTGCTACCCATAAGTAATCCTTTGTTCTACCAAGACCAATCCATTTTCTTTCTTACAATTCTTTAGAGACCTTACTATTCCTTGATGTACAGCCATACAATATTACTAAATCATTATAAACCTCTCCCTGCCTTAGCCATCATTTTTAAGCAGATGATCCTCAACTTTTATTGTCAATACCTAATGTCTTTTTGATATTTAGTCCATATATCCATCTGGATGTCCTTTGGGCACCTGAAACTCAACATACCCAAAGCAGAACTCAGAATTTCAAGTCCTCTAGGTTCAGAACCTCATGTTCTTCTTTAATTCCACTCTCTCATTCCTTGCCTTCAATTTAAGTAACAATAGTATATTATGCAGAAATAATTATAATGCACCATTAATATAATGAAGGACAGAGTAGTTACATCAAGTGAAGTGACTGAAACTCTTACTTTTCTGAAAAACTAGAAAGGAATAGTGGTTGAAAAAATACATATAAACAATAGCTCTAACACTTCACAGTGACACATGAATTGGTAAAGTCTTTGCCAGACTTTTCTCTGATGTAAACTTGGCCCTTCTTGACCTTTCTTAAAAGAAAGTTTCACAGACCTACTACCAAATGATGATAACATGAACAATGCCCCCAAGTAAGAAAATTGTGTGTTTCTGTACTTTATACAAAGCATTCACAAGTGATATAAACAACAACAACAACAAACTATGAATACTAGAAAACAAACATATTTGGTTGGGGAGCAAAAAGGGTTTGCCAAAAAGCCCAAAGGGTCAAAAAGACAACATATTATCTATCTGGTAATTATTGAATAAGCTGCTCAAAAATATCATTGCATTTATAGTGCCTTTGTTGATTATCCCCAAGCCTTTGATTCAGTTTCATGATCATGGTTTATTCATATTCCATATACAGACATACACACATGCAGTATACATATATATACATGGTACCTTTATATATAAACAGTACACACATATAGATAAATAGGTAGATAGGTAAGTAGGTAGGTAGGTACATAGATAGATAGATAGATAGATAGATAGATAGATAGACAGATAGATAGATAGATATTACAGCCAAATATAGTATAGTGAGAAAGCCAGAGCTTTTGATGTCCATATAGAAAACTATTCCTGCTTCATAATATGCCACCCTCAAAATATCAAGTACAACCAATATAAAATGTTCCATTTCCCAGAGAGATTGTTAAATCTATTATTGTCTATTTTAAATAGGACTGTGGCTTTCAAGTTAAAATTAAAATTAAAAATCTTACTAATCACTTGATGTAAATGGAAATGAAAAGTATAAAATTCAATAAGTATAGCATGTGCCAAGAAAAGTAAAAGACTGATAGATTAATGCTTGAAACCCCAAGTCACATTGAAACAGTAGTTGACAATTATACTTACAAATATCTTCATCTCCTCTGGGAAAGATGCATCAAGCATAAAGATATCAAAGAGGAGGTCATAGTTAAATATGTTAAGAGACTTAATGGCAACCTTAAATAAAAGCTGAACACATTTAAAATAATTTATACATGCAATTCCAGCAATATTTAGTCTTAATTGCACCTGCATAATTATAAAATGAACCATAACAGCTTTACAAAGTAACCTAACAAAAACCCATTCTATAAAAAATTCAGGGCCCATATCCCTAAGGTACCTAAAGAAAAGTTAATAATGCCTCTCCACAAAAGAAAGAGAGGACTACCAGAGATTCCTAGAACACATGATAACCAAAGCAAAAATCTACAGCAATGCTTTGGGAAAAAACAGACATCACTACAGCTCACTAGAGGTCAGCTTTAAGAGTCATATGGCTATGTGGGAAGCAAATGGTAGAAACAATGCAACATTTCATAGCAGGATACAAAAAATTAATACCTACTTAATACCTAAACAGAAAGAATCATCATCAGAATTATAAATCAGAAGTTCACCATTCTTCTTCAACTAATAGATGACAAATCTATTAATGATTTACAGTACAGAAACTTGTATTCTTTGGTATTTCAAAAGAAATGAACTATACTAGAAATGCAGCATCATCACAGACAAAACTATTGCCCACAATGCCCTGAATATATGCCAACATGTCAATATATGGCCTGAACAATTTAAAAATGTTTTAACATATGTTACTATCCCAAATTCCCTACATGCTCTCCTACATGCAATAAATAGCTTTCGAATTATAAAAAAAAATTAAAAATAAAATTAAAAAAAGCCTAGCAGAATAAATAAAAGCCATGTGGGAACATGAATGAAGTCCATATCATCCCTTTTTTCCTGTCTGATACTAGAATTATTGCCAAGATACTGTCAATGAGCCTCCTAAGATGAATTTATATATACCAATATTTTAAGTCAATTACAAAATCAATCATTTTAGCTACAATATTATATTAAACAGTAAGCACAAGAGCATAGGGTCACCTATTTAGAGTTGGAAGGGTCCTTTATTGCCATTTAGTCCAACCTCTTTATTTTACAGACGAAGAAGGGAGAATTAGTGACTTGCCCGAAGTCATACAGTAAAGCATGGGAGGCAAGATTTGAACCTTGTGGCTGATTCCACGCAAAAGAACAATAATGATGATGATGTTGATGGTGATAAATAACAGTAGCTGAGATTTGTGTAACTCTTTAAGATATACTAGGTGTCAGACACACTGCATCATTTGATCTCTGTAATAACTCTGTGAGCAAGTACCATAGGTATTGCTAATTCTGTTTTAGCAATGAGAAAAGAGAGGCTCATAGTGGATAAATAACTTGACCAAAATCACACAGCTATTAAGTACTGAAAGCATAATTTGAACTTAGCTCTCTTCTGATTCCAAGCCCAACATTCAAAAGTTATCAAGTCCTCCCAGTTCACAATATCTTTTGCATCTATCTCCTCCTTTCCATTCACACTGCTACCATGATATTTCAAGTTCTCGTTTCTGAAATAACAGATCTAGCTGAATTCCTGAGTTTTATCTCTTCTTATTCCAATATATGGAACAAGACAACAAAACAAATTTTCCTAATACTTAAGTTTGAATACATCTTCCCATAATTTGAACCTATTAAATGGCTCCTCATTGCTTAATAAATAAAACCTGACCACAGGAGCCAGTGTAGTACACTGAAAAGAGGGTTAGTTCCAGATGTGGGTTCAAATTCCATCTCTGATATTTACTGCCTATGTGAATTTGGGCAACTCACTTAGCTTCCCTAAAGTCTTGGCTTCTTAACATGTAAAATGAGGGGTCTGGACTAGATAGTTTTTGAAATCCCTTCCATATCCTTGACATGCTATTGAAATCTTTTCATACAATCTACTATTTCAACCATCTTGTCCTAGTCTCTATCTTTCCACAAATATTTCAAATGGTACTATTTGCCATTCCCAAAATATACCCCTGTTCCTGTCTTATCTGCCTATTCCAATCCATCCTCCATTCAGCTGCCAAAGTGATTTTCCTAAAGCATAGGTCCAACCAAGGGACACACTCCACCCCCTCCAAGCACATACACACACACACACTCAATAAACACCAGTGGCTCTCACCCCTGGGATAAACTAGAAAGTTCTTCAGCATTCAAAGACCTACATAAAACCTACCACCCTGGCCCCCAATATTTCCAGTCTTCTGAAACCTTACTCTCTGTCACATCCAGTGATGTTTCCCTTCACTATTCCACAAACAAGACTTCCTCTCAGCTGCAGGCATTTTTTCTGGTTATCCTCCATGGCTAGAATGTTCTCCCTCCTCATCTTCACTATAGGCTTCCCTGGCTTCCTTTAAGTCCCAACTTACATCTTATCTTCTACAAGAAACTTTTCCCCATTCCTCTTAGTTCTAAAAGCCTTCCCTCTTTTAATTATTTCCTATTTATTCTCTATATAACTTGTTTGTACATATCTGTTTGCTTTTTGTTTCCCCCATTAGTTCATGAACTTCTTAAGGGCAGGGACTACCTTTTGCTCTTTCTGTATCCCCAAAGCTTGGCATAGTTCCTGGCACATAGAAGATGCTTATAAATATTTATTGACTGAATGACTTTTGCTTCTGGCCTCTACCTTATAAAACACTTATTTCTGTGTCATTTTGCATGTATCATAATTCTACTTATTCTTCAAGTTCTGCTTCAAGTAACAGCCTCTCCACAAAGATTTTTAGCTAATAGCATGAGAATAAGAATGCTTTAAGGTTTACAAAGTCCTTGCACGTTATCACCTGTGATCTTTTTTTTTCTGACTTTCTATCCAGGTGTTCTTTAAGTTATTAATTCCCTTATTACTAGTCTTGCATGATCCCAGTACATTTCACCCATCTCATTCACTTATCATATTCTATTTTATATACGCATACACTTACGTGGCTTATCTCCATGGGCAAATTGTAAGGTTACCAGGTCAAGGACCATGTATTATTCACCTTTGTACCCCCTTCAGGAACTAGCACAATGCCATACCCAATAAATACTTGTTAAATTAATGAATAAAAGAACTAATTTTAGAACACTGGAAAATTATAGAATACATTGCTAACTAGAAATAAAATGGCAGCCTGACATATAAAACTATCTTGCTTTGGTGAGTTGAAATTCAAGTCAAACTATAATGTTATTAAAGCTACATATATGCAATCTATGTACATATATTAGGATTTTAGAAATAGGATAAGAACTGCAAGAAATGCTATTGAAATTTTCATTTTCCAATTTCAACTTTTGCCAATTCACAAAACTTTTCAATCACTCAGTTACCCTCCAATAAACCTGGAGTGAGGAGTATATGGTGGACTGAGTACATCTAAGAGGCAGTAAATAAAAAACCAAGAAGCATTTAAAAGTAGAAGCAAGAAGCAATAACAAACTCAGTCCAGTAATAGCTTTTTCATAGTGCGTGACAGTGGAAACTGTCTTATACATGAGGTCTCCTGGGATTTAGTATGCCCTAGTATGGTCTTAACAGATTAGAGAATCAGGAGACTGGACTCTATTCATTAAACGGGCAAATAACCTCACTGATTCCTGCCTCAGTTGCCTTCTTAAGTTAATGATAAACTCATGTTTCCTCTACCTACCTGATAGAGATGTGATGGGATTTAATTGGATTTTTGAACCCCATATTGAAGGAGAATCCATGAAGTAATTATAAATTGTTAGCATTTTCCTCAAACAGATCTCACTAAATCATAAAAGATGATTCTAATTATTCTTTACCTCCATGAAAAAATTCAAATAAAACAAGGATTAAATAAATTTTTGCCCACATCTTTTTATATTTTATTTCCATCCCTTGTGATCTAACCTCCAGAGTTAAGAGAATTTCTTTTGAACATTCAATACTATTTCCTACAAATGCTCTTTGCTGGTGACATTATTTAATGACGGGCAGAATGAAATATCTTGTCTAGTGTGTCTGGGCAGCTTCACCAAGCTGTCAAGGTGTAAAGAACAGGCCTGTAGATGAACAGTGCATGAGCCATTTAAGGACCAGTTTAGTCAAATTAGGAAAGACTCATCACCAGAAAACTGACCAGCAGTTGATGATTTGGGTTTTGGGTTTTGTTTCTGTTCGTTTGTTTGATTGATTCATTAGTTTTGTTTGGTTGTTTCTTTTTTTGGTCAGAGCAAATTGCGAGGATCATCTACCAAGATATGGACGACAGAGAAAATAAGTGTGTGCATTAGTAAAATCACAGATCTCTTAGCGTTTTTTAATATGAGGCCATTGGGGCTAAGTGAATTGTCCAAAGTCACATAGCCAGTGAGTATTGTGTGTCTGAGGCTGGATTTGAACTCGGGTGTTCCTGACTCCAGGGGCAGCGCTCTATCCACTGCTCTACCTAACTGCCCCAATCACAAATCTTTTGAAGAATTTCTCTAGAATATGACAATGAAATAGACCCAGGATTAAGAGTTCTATCTCTAAGAATCTGTTCTTAGTCCCATAAAACTTAACTTTCTGTAAAATTCAGATTAAACAAAAAACAAAACAAAAACAAAGGCTCCCCATTTAGCCTTGACACATAATTTTGGCATCCTAGTTTTAAAGATACTAAGTCTCATTCTTCACTCATAAAAATAATTCCTGTTTTCTGGTCACCATGAATTAAAGTTTAGAAGAACCAATAAGTCATGAAAAGATGTGAATAAAGAGTAAACAGTTTGACCTTAATGAGTGCCTTGTAATTAGTCTTTAATGTACTCCTTATATTTCTTCTGGATTTTTTCATATACAATAATAAATATAATAAATATTTTAATTAATTAATTTTTAGTTTTCAACATTAATTTCCACAAGATTTTGAGTTCCAAATTTTCTCACCAACTTGTGCTACCTCCCACCCCAAGACGGCATGCATTCTGAATACCCTTTCCCCTAATCTGCCCTCCCTTCTATCACTAGGCCCTTCTCTTATCCCCTTCTCCTATTTTCCTATAGAGCAGGATAGATTTCTATACCCTATTGCCCTATATCTTATTTCCCAGTTGAATGTAAAAACATTTTTTAACATGTGTTTTTTAAAGCTTTGGGTTCCAAATTCTCTCCCTTCCTCCATCCCCACCCACCCTCATTGAGATGGCAAGCAACTCGATACAGTTATACATGTGTAGCCATGCAAAACACTTCCATAATAGTCATGTTGTGAAAAACTAACTATATTTCACTTCATCCTATCCCACCCCCAATTTATTTTATTCTCTCCTTTGACCCTGCCCATCCTCAGAAGTGTTTGCTTCTGATTACCCCTTCCCCCAATTTGCTCTCTCTTCTGTCATTCCCCCCTCTTATTCCCTTCCCACCCTATTTTTCTGTGGGGAAAGATAGATTTCTATGCCCAATTCAGTGTGTATATAATTTCCTCCTTAAGTCAAATCTGATGAGGATAAGATTCACTCATTCCTTCTCACCTTCCCCCACTTTCCCTCCACTGTAAAAACTTTTTCTTGCCTGTTTTATGTGAGATAATTTACCCCACTCTATTTCTCCCTGTGTCCTTCTCCCAGTATAATCTTCTCTCACCTCTGAATTTTATTTCTAGATATCACCCCTTCATATCCAACTCACCCTGTGCCTTCTATTTATCTATCTATCTATCTATCTATCTATCTATCTATCTATCTATCTATCTATCTATCTATCTATCTACATGTATATACATACATATATATAAACAGATATAGATATAGATATAGTTATAAATATAGATATAGATATAGATATAAACAGATATAGATACAGATATAGATATATAGATATAGATACAGATATAGACATAGATATAGATATAGATATAGATATAGATATAGATATAGATATAGATATAGATATAGATATAGATATAGATATAGATATAGATATAGATATAGATATAGATGTAGATATATGTAGATGTAGATGTAGATGTAGATGTAGATGTAGATGTAGATGTAATGTAGATGTAGATAGAGATAGAATAGAGATATAGAGAGATAGAGATAGAGATAGAGATAGAGATAGAGATAGAGATAGAGATAGAGATAGATATAGATATAGATAGATATAGATATAGATATATATAGATATAGATATAGATATAGAATAATTATAGATATAGATATAGATATAGATATAGATATATAGATATAGATATAGATATAGATATAGATATAGATATAGATATGGATATGGATAGATATGATATAGATATAGATATGGATATGGATATGGATATGGATATGGATATAGATATAGATATGGATATGGATATGGATATGGATATGGATATGGATATGGATATGGATATGGATATGGATATGGATATAGATATAGATATAGATATAGATATAGATATAGATATAGATATAGATATAGATATAGATAGAGATAGAGATAGAGATAGAGATAGAGATAGAGATAGAGATAGAGATAGAGATAGAGATAGATATAGATATAGAGATAGATATAGATATAGATATAGATATAGATATAGATATAGATATAGATATAGATATAGATATAGATATAGATATAGATATAGATATAGATATAGATGTTTTCCCTCCAACTATCCTAATACTGACAAAGGACTCATGAGTTACAAATATAATCTTTCCATGCGGAATTGTAAACAGTTCAACCATAATAAGTCCCTTATGAGTTCTCTTTCCTGTTTACCTCTTCATGTTGCTCTTGAGTCTTGTATTTGAAAGTCAAATTTTCTATTCAGCTCTGGTCTTTTCATCAAGAATGCTTGAAAGTAGTCTATTTTACTGATTGTCCTTTTTTCCCCTGAAGGATTACATTTAGTTTTTCTGGGTAAATGATTCTTGGTTGTAATCCTATCTTCTTTGCCCTCTGGAATATCATAATGACTTCTGCTCCCTTAATGAAAAAGGTGCTAAATCTTGTGTTTTCCTGATTGTGTTTCCACAATACTTGAATTGTTTCTTTCTGGATTCTTGCACTATTTTCTCCTTGACCTGGGAATTCTGGAATTTGGCTACAATATTCCTAGGAGTTTTCCTTTGGAGATCTCTTTCAGGAGGTGATTGATGGATTCTTTCCATTCCTATTTTGCCCTCTGGTTCTAAAATATCAGGGCAGTTTTCCTTGATAATTTCTTGAAGGATGATGTCTAGGCTCTTTTTTTGATCATGGCTTTCAGATACTCCAATAATTTTTTTTTCTTTTAGGCAATTGGAGTTAAGTGACTTGCCCAGGGTCACATAGCTAGTAAGTATCAAGTGTCTGGTCTGAGGTAGGATTTGAACTCAGGTCCTCCTGACTTCAGGGCCAGTGCTCTATCCACTGCACCACCTAGCTGCCCCTCATCCAATAATTTTTAAATTATCTCCGTTGGCTCTATTTTCCAGGTCAGTAGTTTTTCCAATGACATATTTCACATTCTCTTCTATTTTTTCATTCTTTTGGATTAGTTTTAGAGTGCCTTCATTTCTCATATAGCTACAAGCTTCCAATTGCTTCATTTTCATTTTTAAAAAAGTATTTTCTTCAGTAAGCTTTTGGACTTCCTTTTCCATTTGGCCAGTTTTGCTTTTTAGGGCATCCTTCTCCTCATTGGCTTTTTGGATCTCTTTTGCCATCTTGGGTTAGGCTATTTTTTAAGGTGTTATTTTCTTCAGTATTTATTTGGGTCTCCTTTAGCATCACTCTTGGTTTTTCCTCTACTTCTCTTACTTGCTTCTCAAAATCCTTTTTGAGCTCTTCCGTGGCCTGAGACCAATTCATATTTTCCTTGGAGGCTTTGGGTGTAGGAGCTTTGACTTCACTGTCTTCTTCTGGTTGTATGTTTTGATCTTCTTTGTCACCAAAGTAAGATAATATAGTCTGACTCTTTCTGTGCTGCTTGCTCATGATCCCAGCCAATTATCTGAGTTATAAATTCTTTGTTAAGGTAGGGGTCTGTTTCTAGTGTGGAGAATATACTGTCCCAAGCTTCAGGGGATTTGTGCAGCTGTTTTCAGAGATTCTTCTAAGGACCTGCAAATTTTCAATTCTTCCAAGTGCTATGATCAAGGGCAAGGTGTTTACTCCTTTCCTGTCCTGTGCTGTCCTCTGTGAGTGACCACAAGCACTCTTTTCTATCTTGGTACAGTGAGGGGAATTTTCTCTTCACAGCCACTACAAGCTCCACCAGGCCAGCTCTCCTCCTTGCCCCAGGACCACCACCCAGAACTGCAACCCAAATCCAAGCATAGGAAAAGAAAGAGAATACTGCACCAGCACAGAGATCCCTGCAATTGCCCTCTGATCAGCCACTTAATTTCCCCTCAGTCTGTGGGCCAGAAGCTCAGGAGGAAGCTGCTGCCCTGGGGCTGAGCTCATGGAATAGGGCTGGGACCCAGCACTTCTCTCTCACCACAGAAACAGACTTTTCCTACTGACCTTCTAAGTTGTCTTTGGTGTTCATGGGTTGAAAAATCTGGAAACTACCAGAGCTTCCTGTGATTCAGTTCTCTGAGGCCTGCTCTAGATTTGCTGCATGCCCACATTGAACTGCATTCCTCTCCCAGACCAGCGCAATATGCTTTAGAATTTGTTTAGAACCATTTTTATAGGCATTTGGAGGTGTTTGGGGGAGAGCTGAAACAAGTCGTTGCTTTTACTCTGTCATATTGGCTCTGCTCCCCAATAATTTCTTGAAAGATGGTGTCTAGACTCTTTTTTTGATCATGGCTTTCAGGTAGTCCAATAATTTTTAAATTATCTCTACTGGATCTGTTTTCCAGATCAGTTAGACCTGAAGACAGGAAAACCTGAGATCTTAATCCAGCCTTGGACACTTACTAGCTGTAAGACCTTGGGCAAGTCATTTAACCTCTGCCTTTCTTCCTCTAAACTGGAAGTGGAGGGGTAGCTAGGTGATGCAATGGATAGAGGACCAGCCATGGAGTCAGGAGAACCTGAGTTCAAATCCCACCTCAGACACATAACACTCACTTGCTATGTGGCTCTGGACAAGTCACTTAACACCAACTGCCTCACCTAAATAAATAAATAAATAAAATGGAAGTGGAAAAGGGGCAGTATGTTATGGAGAAAAGAAAACTGGCTTTGGAGTTAGAAAACTTAAACTGGAATCTGGACTCTACTACCTGCCACCTATATGACAGCTTTGCTTTCCTAGTTTTAAATTGAGTGAGATAGGATTAGATGGCTGCTAAGTTCTCTTCCATTTCTATTTCTGTGATCCTGAGTTCCTATAACCTTTGACTCAAGTCAAATTAATAAGTATTTATTAAGCACCTATGGTATACCAAGAACTATGTTAAGCTCTAGGGATATCAAGAAAGGCAAAAATTAGTCCCTGCTTTCTAATAATTCAGGAGATAATAGGGGAGACAACATGCAAATGAACATACAAATAAGAGGTATATACTGGATAAATTGGAGATAATCACAGGAGGAAGATATTAGCATTAATAGGAAACAGGAAAGGTTTTTTACAGTCACTCCATATTTAATGTGGCAATTACTTCCTTATTTAGCAGCTTAGCTAATTTCCCTCTTTCAGGACCTCCATTTCCCTAATGAAAACTTGCCGCTTTCCTCTTCTTTTATTGCAAAATTCTTTTGCTTTTTCCTGCACACTTCCAGGCCCATGGTTGCAGACTGGCTCACTTACAAACTGCCAAAGAGAAAAATGCAAGGTGAATGGGCAACATATCTCACCTACCTTCAAAAGACCAGAAGTATGACTGAAGTCCACATACTGCATATCAGTAATCTGAAACCAATCCAATCAAGGTCAAAGACATGGAGCAAACTATGGATAGCAGAGATGATGATACAGAGAGGTTGTGTAAGCATCCTTCTTTGTGCATTTTATCATATCCTCACTAGAGATCAGATTCTGTGTGTAAGAAAAATTCCTCTTACATAATGAAAAAGGCCTTTAAGATTAAGATCCACAGATAATATGCTACTACCCGATTCGATGTTCCAGGATACAAGAGTTTCAACAACAAAAATCTTTTTTTTTCATATTTTATTAATTTAATTTGATATATCAACAATCACTTCCACATGCTTTTGACTTTAAAAGTTTTCTCCCCCTTCCTCCCCACCACCCTCGCCAAAACGGTGCACAATATGATATAGGCTATACATTTACATTCCTATTAAACATATTTTCATATTAGTGAAGTTGTAAGTAAAAATTAAAACCAATAGGAAGAACCATAAGAAAGAGGAAACAAAACTCAACAGAAGAGAAAAAAAAAAAGTGATTCAACTTTCACAGTTATGATTACTGTGTCACTTTCTCCATCCTTTTTTCCTCCTGTTTATGCTTTTCTTTCTCCTCTCTACCTTCCCCCCTCACCAGTACTTTGCTTTTGACCACCACCTCCTTCAGTCTCTCCTCCCTTCTATTATCCCCTTCCCCCCCTTTCCCTTTTCCCCCACTGCTTCTTCCCTCCCTTCCATCCCCCCTCCCTTTTCTTTCCCCTTTTATTTCCTACTGCCCATAGGGCAAGTTAGATTTCCATACCTAACTGATTATGTTATTCCCTTCTTGAGCCAAATCTGATGAGAGCAAGGTTCAAACAATGCTCACCCCCCCTTCTTTCCCTCTGCTGTAATAGGATTTTCTGTCTTTTCCTGTAATGTAATTTACCCTTGTCTGCCTCCTCCTTTCTCAGTACATTTTCTAAGATCAGACTAATCCACTTACTTGGATCCATTTAACCACTTGATTAGATTTTTTTTTATCATTACATCAAAGTCAACTAATATCCACCCCCTTTATGTATACTCCTTTAACATGGTGTAATAACAATACAGTTCTCAAGAGTTGCAAGTGTCATCTTCCCTTGTAGGGATGTAAACAGTCTGCCCTTATTAACAACATTTTGTATCTTTCTGTCCCATTTACCTTTTTATGTCTTTCTTGAATCTTGTACTTGAAGATCAAATTTTTTGTTGAGCTCTGGTCTTTTTATGAGGAAGGTTTGGAAGTCCCCTATTTGTTGAATATCCATCTCCTCCCTTGAAAAATCATGCTCATTTTTGCTGGGTAGTTGATCCTTGGCTGCAATCCAAGCTCCTTTGCCTTAAGGAATATCATGTTCCATGCCCTGTGGTCTTTTAATGTAGAAGCTGCAAGGTCCTGTGTAATCCTGACTGTGGTTCCATGATATTTAAATTGTTTCTTTCTGGCTGCTTGCAGCACCTTCTCTTTCATCTGGTAATTTTGGAATTTTGCTATTATATTCCTTGGCATTGTCAATTTGGGATCTCTTTCAGGTGGTGAGTGGTTCTTTCTATGGTTATTTTACCTTCTGGTTCTAGGACTTCAGGGCAGTTTTCCTTTATGATTTCCTGAAAGATACTGTCCAGGCTCTTTTTTTCATCATGATTTTCAGGTAGTCCAATGATTTTTAAATTGTCTCTCCTGGATCGATTTTCCAGGTCAGTTGTTTTACCAATGAGGTATTTTATGTTTTCATATTTTTTCATTTTTTTGTTCCTGTTTGACTGATTCTTGCTCTCTCATAGAGTCATTAGTTTCCATTTGTCCAATTCTAGTTTTTAACAGATTGTTTTCTTCTGTTAGTTTTTGTACTTCCTTCTTCAATTGGCCAATTGTATTTTTAAGGGATTTGTTTTCTTCAGTGTACTTTTTTTCCAATTGGCCAATTGTATTTTTTAAGGACTCTTCTACCTCTCTCATTAGACTTTTAAAATCCTTCTTGAGCTCTTCTAAGAAGGCTTTTTGGGCTTCAGACCAGTTCATGTTCCCTTTTGATGTTGCAGATGTGGGTTTGTTGACAATGTTGTCCTCTTCAGAATTTCTGTCTTGATAGCCACTCTTCTCATAATATGAATCTATGGTACATTTCTTTTTAATCATGGTGTTTCTTTATTCCCTGGCCTTTAAAGAGATTGAGTTCTCCTGCTGAGGAACAGAGGGCACTGACCCAAGCTTCTTGTGTTGGGAGCCTAGGTCTTGGTCACTGGCTTTGTGTGTTTGGCCCTCTTATGTTGGCATTTGGAGGCTGCAGGGTTTTGACAATTTATCTCGTGTTGGGCTGGAATCAGCAAGGCTGGAACTTTCAGGCACTTCTAGATTGCCTGATTTTCCTTTCCTTTAGCTTTCTTCAGCTCCTTTTATATGGGTGCTGCAGGGTGTTTATGTGCCTGGGGCCCCTTGCAATGCTGCCTCCTCATTTCTGCTAATGCACTAGGAGATTCCTTTGTGGTAGAGTGCCCAGGCACCTGGTGGTTTTCTGAGGTGGTTTCCACCGGTTCCCCCATCCTCACTGAGGCACTCGGAGGTCCAGGTGTTGGTGTTTGCCTGCTCTACCACCCGGGCTTCAGGATCTCCTCCTGGTTGACAGTTGGAATTGTTGGGTTGGAATCAACAAGGCTGGGACTTTAGGAAGACTCTAGTTTGTTTTCTTCAGCTCCTTTCAGATGAATGCTGCAGTGTCCTTAACTGCCTGGGGTCCTTTGTAGTTCTGCTTCCCTTATTTTTCCTGAGGCGCTGGAAGACAAGTTTGCTGGGCTGCTGAACTGCTATTCCGCATCTTTCTTCTAGTTCATCTGTTCCAGGGTTGCTTTTTTTTTTCTTAGGGTGATATTTTCTGGGTTTTCAGAGTTTGATAGAGGAGGATGAGAGCAACTACCTTTTCACTTCACCATCTTGGCTCCCAAAAGCGGAAGTCCACCAAAAATCTTGATTCCAACTTTTATGCTCATTTTCCGCATAAAACTGAACCTTTCTACTCTACACTGCTTTGAGGCATCTTTATTAATAGTGACTATCAGGCCTTATTCTTGGAAGCTTGCCCATGCTTCACAATAGATAAATGATTAGCACTTCACCTGCTAAAGAAATGAACAGTATCTTTAAGGGAGAAAATGATATAAAAAGTTTCTGCCTCAAAAAGAAAGTGCAAATAAGAGCAAAATGTTATCCTATGGCCTACAGAGAGGAGAAATTTACAATGATACATAGTTCTTCTAGGAATTCAAGTGACATTTTTTTCTTTTCAAAATAATAATAGCTAACATTTATAGAGTGCTTTAAGGTTTACAAAGTACTTTATAAATGTTATCTCATTTTATCCTAACAACTCTGGAAGGTAGATGCTATTATTATGTCCATTTTATAGATGAGGAAACTGAGGCAGACAGTGGTTAAATGAGTTGCCCAGTCACATAGCCAGCATGTGTTTAAAGTTGAATTTGAACTCAGGTCTTCCTGACTCCAAGTCTTGTACTCTATATGCTACAACACCTAGAAGATGCTTCAGTTTTCACTAAGGAGTGAACTCGGACCCTTTATATCCTCATTCTCTAGGAAAACTTGAGCTCAAGTCATGTCTCTGAAATATACTTACTTTATGATCCTAGGCAAGTTACAATTTTGCAGCACTCTAAGTTAGAGCACAAACTCTAAGACCATAATGGGACATCAGCCAGATTAAAATGTGTTTGGGGAATTTTGACAAAATAAATTAAAATACAACATAGATAATGTTAATTCGAGGTCAATATATGCTCCACCACTTCTCTAGGCAACTCTGTGACTCTAAGTTTCAAAGAAGGTATGACTTGAATTAGAAGGATTCCATATATTAATAAAATCACAGTCCTTGCCCTTTTTGTTCCTAAATTGTATAGTGACTGTAGTAATGTGCCTTATAGTTTGATTTCTGTTGCCTGATAGTTATAGAAATGAACTTATTTCCTTTGATGTTTAGTGTTCACCCTAATCACCCTCCAAGGGAACCTAGATGTATAGATGCATTTATTGCCCATCTACTTTTGAATCCACAAGTTAAAACATAAAACATTTTCATAAGAATGAGAACCTGAGTTGTCTCAGAGGGATGAACAATCAATTTTAATTCAATCATTGACCAAGGATAATCTTTAGTTTCCTCCAGGAAGAAATCACAAATAAGAGATTTTAATATATATATTTTAAAATTTTATTTAGTTTATTTATTTTTGTTATACTTTAAGTTCCAAACTGTCTTCCTCTCTCCCTCCCCACCCCACACTAGAAAAAGTCACCATCTCTCAGCAGACAGTCTAAATCAGATTGAGGGTTATCAATGGGTCTTAAACCTGCTGGTGAATTAGAGGAGTTTCTAAGCCAAGGAGATGAAGACTTCACTGATGGAATAGGCAGATGTGAACATTTTGTTTCAATGGGCCATGAAGAGAGCAGAAGAGGTACTGTGGAGCACTTTGAAGATGCCAAGATCATCCACTACATCTTGGGCCACTGCCAGTCATTTTGACTTTTGTCTTGCCACTGAACATCAATGACTCTGGAAGAGAGAGTAAGGTTGACGACTTTGTGCAATTCTGACTTACTTAAATCCAATTAATGTGAGGGTGTCAAACGGTATCACTTATGATGTCATTTTGGTCCTCTTCAAGCAGAAACAACAACAACATACAGCTATATGTTTGTACTAACATGTATGTATATGTGTATATGCCAATATAAGAATGTGCATATATATATATATAAATATATATATATGTATATATATACATATACATATTTATATATATACATACACATGCACACACACACACACACACACACACACACACACACACACATATATAATAGCTAGGTGGATAGAGTGCTGAACTTGGAGCTAGGAAAATGTGAGTTTGAATCTAGTCTCTGATACTCACTAGCTGTGTGACCTAAGCAAGTCACTTAATCCTTCCTGCTACAGCTTCCTCACCTATAAAATATGCGTAATACTTACATATCATGGTTGCAAGGATAAAATGGGAAATTTTTTAAATATTTCACAAACCTCAAAGTGCTACATAAATGTCTGCTATTATTATTATTTTGATATATATATAATATGTACATATACATATGTATGTACACTAAGAGTCAGAGAAAAATGAAAATATCTTCAAAATAAACCACATTTGGGTATATTTTTTCTAAATGAGAAGGTTCATTTAAAATTATATTCCTTGAAACAAAGAAAGCTTTTCTTCAATACTTGTGTGTACTTTCCCCTAAAGGATATTTAGAAATTCATGTCTTGGGATGGGATCTCTCAAAATGGACTTTTAGGCAGAGGGTCCATTTTGATTCTGAGCAATATATAAGCAACCAAATTATTTTCAATTACTTGATAATAAATCTTAGGTTACTTGGTTATTGTCCTCAGTGTTCCATAAGATTCTGGTATCTCTCCCTGCCTTAGATATAGAACCAACAAGCAACAAAACCCTTTAATCTAACAGCATTTCTGCCAACGCTACTGGTAAAAAAAAAACACACATTCAATTTGCACATGATCAAGGGCTTTTCATAGTTGATTTTTTATAGTTAAGTGATCATTAAATATTCCTCTTATATATTTTTCCCATTTGTAGCCCACCAGTTTTATTAAAAAAAAACATAAATTATACCTTTTCCTTCAGGGATTTTGTTTTTTAAGAGTGATGCTTTGGTCAGTCTGTAAGATGTTTCCAGATAATACTGGAGAAAATAGAAAATACTGGAGATCGTCACTGATCTTCTCACACTGTGATTGGAGAGGTCTTTTTGCCCTTTTCCCACTTGCTGTTCCCTTAATTTCTCCTAGTTACTAAGCAGAGAAGCCTCAGGCACCATGGGAGATCGTATGATTTATAAGCATCACAAGTAGGCAGGAAGAGACACTTATTTTTGACGACTCTCTGGTGGAGTATATGAAACACAGTGGTCACCTCGGTTTGCCTTACTAAGTACACACATCAGGAAAACACACCATTACAATGATCTTAACATGTCTCAGAGGAGAAGCTGAACCCTGGAGGGGAAGGTGACAGTGTGGTGGTGTTATCTTCTTTTTTGTTTTGTCTTGTTTAACTTTACTTTGATTTTACACCATCAAAACTCAGAGCGATTTTCATGTCTTCAGTCAAATCATCACATTTTATGTTCTTTGAGCAATGACAGCCTGATTCCTATTTTAATTAAAGGCCATAAAGATTGAAAGGGTATTTAGACTGAGCTTCCTATCTGTACCTGAGTGGGTTCCCCCCATAAAGATCAGGTTCTGGGAAAGTGATTTATGCTTACCCAACTTGCAAGAGAACTAGTAGAAAGAGCAACAAGCTTGGAATCAAGAGGTGCTGTTCAGTCATTTTTCAGTCATGTTATGAGTCTTTGTGACCCCATTTGGGATTTTCTTGGTAAAGATACTGGAATGCTTTGTCATTTATTTCTCCAACTCATTTTACACATGAGGAAACTGAGGCAAACTGGGTAAAGTGACTTGCCCAGGGTCACACAGCTAATAAGTATCTGAGGCCAGATTTGAACTGAGGAAGATGAGTCTTCCTGACTCGAGGCCTGTCACCCTAGAGTTAGAAGACTTGCGTTCCATTCCCATGTCTGTCACTTACTAGCCATGTGGTATTGTCATCTAACTTCTATATGTCTATTTCCTCGAAGGCAATACTTCATTTGAACAAATATGTATTAAGCACCTATTATGCACACACAATAAAGTGTGGTAAGTATCCATGAATAAAGAGCCCAACACAGAATAATCTGAGTCTTCAGAGACTTTACATTCTACCAGTAAGTTCTAGAGGGAGGTATCTGGCTTAGTAGATGTAGTCCTAGTCCGAGAAGAAGGAAAATCTGGGTTCAAATTCTGCCATAGAGACTTATTAGCTATAAAACCTGATGAAAGTTACTTATCTTCTTAAGCTTGGTTTGCTCACATGTAAAACAGTACCTTATCTCACAGAGCTGTTGTAAGATCAAATGAGATAATATATGTAAAGTATTTTGAAAACCTTAAAGTGCAAATTGCTAGCTACAATTAGCAATTATTATTGTTATTATTAGATCTATGATATTTTGGTTGATAAGCCAAAGTAATTTTCAAAAGACAGCACTCTTTTTTTTTTTAGATGAATGATTTCCCCACAGGAAAACAAATTACACAGCAGGTTACTCGAAGGATTTAGGATTGGGATAATTAAATTCAGTAGGAAGCTGCTAAAAGGATAGTCACATGCAGGCAATATGATCTTTTGTTTTATATTTGACTCTGAGTATCTTTCTATCTGCAACAGTGGTCTCCCAGGTGGGGGACCCACCTCCTGAAAGGCCCAGGCATGACTCTAGGGTATGTGTAATTAATCTGAGTGGGAAAGTGGGTTATAGCCCACCAACCCTACAACACCCAATCTCCAAAACCGACCACACCTTTACTCCTAATTACCCATCCCTCACCTCAACCCCATCCCATCACTCTGTTGGGCAAGTCTCTACTCTCCTCTCACTTCTGTACTGAGCTTAGGTCACTTAGGAATATCGAAATGTAACCATAATCCTGTCACCCAATGTAATAGCTGTGCAAGTGCCTTTGGGAAAACCTTGCCCCATCCTCTGCCCACCAGATCATGTTTTGGCTGTGGCAAGTGGCCCTGTGCTGCAAGGTAAGAGTCTCTTCATTTTTTTGGTGGAACAGAGGGTATGACACACAGTCAATAGGCATAGATGGGGTTTAATCTGTGCCCCAGATAACATAGCATTCTCCCCCAAACCCACCTCTTTCCTAAATGTCCTTATTTCTGTAAAAAACACCGCCATTATTCCGGTCCCTCAGGTTCACAATTTCAACGTCATCCTCACATCCTCCCTTTTACTCCTCCCACATATCCAAGCAGCTGCTAAAGCTTGGCATTTTTATGTCCATGACATCTCTCTCATCCATCCCTTTCTCTGTACTCATATAGGTACCACCTTAGTTCAAACTCTCACTTCCTACTTGCTTGGACTATTGCAATGGCCTCATAATTAGTCTCCTGTCTCAAGCCTCTCCCTTTCCATTCTCCACACACCTGTCAAAGTGATTTTCCTAAAATAAAGGTTTTACCATGTTGCCCCACTACTTAATGAACTCTGGTGGCTTCCTATTGATTCTACAATCAAATATAAACTCCCCTGTTTGGCAATGAAATCCCTTTATAACCGAGCCGCTCTCCTCTCAGCCTTGTTATAGAGTATTTCTTTTTCTTATACTCTAAGGTCTAACCTGCCTTCTAGCCATTCCTCACACTCATACAAAACCCAATTAAGAATCCAAATAAACAATAAGGTTATGATACAATCTATCAAGTAGGTTTTTGTAAAGGAAGAAAGCAGTTAGGTAGGTGTCACAGTGGATAAAATGCTGGGCCTGGTATCAGAAAGACATGAGTTCAAGTCTAGCCTCAGATGCTGCATGAACACAGGCACTTAGCCTGTCTGCCTCAGTTCCCTCATCTGTAAAAGTGACATAATAACATTACTTACATTTCAGGGGTGTTTTGAGGATAAAATGAAATAATACTTGTAAAGTGTTTGCATTTTTAAAGCTTGACAAAAATGCTAGCTATTAATATCATTTATTGAAAACTCTCTGCTGAGTTGAAATAAACAATTTCCCTTTACTTGTTTTTTGCATGATGTGTGATAAATAACTATGTGCAGTGAAACATGACTTCTACTGAAAAACTGTTATGTTCTTTATTATGATTAATTATTACATTTTTGTATTGTGTACTTTTCAATGAAAAGTATATAAAAAAGAAATTGACTTGCTTTGCTAAATACATTGATCAAATTAACTGATTAAGTACTTACTAACAGTCGTAATTTTAAAATCTTCCCTATCATTTATGAAGTTGGAAAGAATAAAAAACAATGAAGCATACTTAATCACATTGCTGTCAGTAAATATTACATACATGATATATGCATACATATGCATGTGTGTATATATATATACACATGCACACACACATATATGTAGGTGAGAGTAAGAGAGTTTTTCTATCATTAATAAATAAATAAGATTTAATATATTGTTTATTTTATATTGACTTCTTTTTAAATTCCAATCTTGTTTTTTTTAATTTTCATAATACATTAATGCAATATTGCATGAATATAATTTATAAACACAAAAACAAATTGGGGAATGATTAAACCATTTTTAAATAAGAGATGTATGTTCAAAAAAGTTTTAAAAATAAGTAACAATTATCATCAAAGAACTCTCTCCCATAAACAGAAACACTGAAAAAATACTGTTTTAATGTCATTTTTCAAAATTCCTTTAAAACAAAACTCTTGGGTCTGTGGTTCTCATTAAGATGCAATAATTGCCAAAACTACAGTTAGAATATTTATATTGGGATTGGTGCTTCCATGGCAGAACTTTAGAAAAGTATCTTAATCTCGTTAGTAACATATTTACAAGTCATATCTTAAATTAGTTTAGTATTAGGAAGATTCTCATCTCTTTCATGTGAATGAGTCCTAAGACCAATCAATGTAACTATTTTCTGATTTTGTCTACAAATCTGAGAACAAGTACCTGTTTAAGATACATATGTACTGGCTCTATCTCCATAAAGAAATCATGTATGTATTTTCATACTGAAAAGAAGACATTGTGAGAGCAAAGCAGCAAAATGATAGAACTGAGAGGTTAAAAGGTGTTGGGAATCTAATTAGTAGGAAGGGAGAGAGAAGGAAGGAGGGGAAAAAGGGCTGGATTTTTACACAAGATCTTGAAAACAACAGTTGAGGGTAGTTTCTGATTGCACTAAGGCTTTGGCAGAAATCTGTTAATTAAGACAAAATGCAGCTGAGCAAGCAGGGGAAAGTCAGCTATAGATAAATCCTTTATCAGAAGCCCCCAGAGGCTGCACCCCAGTGCAATGAATAGCTTGGTAAATAGACAGTTTGCTGCAGCAGTTATCCATTTAACTATAATAGCAAGAAAAAGGATGGCAAAGTGACGGGCATAGGGAGCTGGCTTTAGAGCCAGGAAAATGTGGGTTCATGTCTTTCAACTCATATATTCTCACTGTGTGACCCCATGCAGATTATTTTTTACTCTGTGTTCCATTTATTGTAAGGCTTTCTTTCCTTTTCTTTTTTTTTTTAGAGGGAGGGAGACAGGAGAGGGCCATAGAATTAGGGATTCAAAATTTGAAGAAAGACAAAAAAAAGATAATAGGGTGAATGAATCATTTTTTTAAAAGAATGCACAGAAGACAACAGGAGATGCAGACAAATATTACAGCATTAAAGGCTGTCGAATTTAATACACACTTAAAAGGCAAGCCAAACTGTATATAATAAATTTCCCATCTCTTCTACAATCTTCTTTGTCCATTCTACTTTGTATGTGGAAATATTTATTTTATTTGATGTTCAAGTTCTAAACTTTAAAAAGAAAAAGGGAGTTAAGTATAAGTTTTAAGCTAATTGAAAAATTGCAGAGGTGGTGCTGACCTGTGTTGATAGATCTGCTCATCCTGGAGTTATGTATACCAATGAAACCAAAGGGCTAGTCCCTATCCCTATAAGATCTATGGAGAAAAGAGCCAGAGATCTATTGTTCTGAGTTTCAGCAAGTATGAAGGACAAAGATTTTCTAATAACCTAAAGAGAGTGTACTGTATTTATGCTTCTGCCTGGGACAAGTAGCATCTGTTTGGGTAGTAAATACAGACTTACATCTTTTCTAGAGGTGAAGGAAAAAGGAAGGGATGGATAAATACCTTTATATATTATAATTTTTGGAAGAATAAATGAAAGTGCTTTAAAGAAGAATTAAAAAGATGAGGAATCTGAAGAGGCAGAGAGGAATTCTAACCTGACAGGTGGTTGAAGGATAAAATAATATAATGCTGAGAAAGAACAGAGCTCCTCTTCCTATTGTGATGTGGATGTAGTACATGGGTAGTGCCTCAGCTTACTTGGTTTGTGCAACTTCCCCACACGGTAAAGCTAAGGACCTTGCTTCCAGAAGGATCATGATAACATGTAAGGGAAGTGCCTTAGAGAGACTATAGAATTCCATAATTGGTTTCAGCCATTCACATGGTGAATGACTGACTCTGCTGAGGAGACAATCCAAAAGTCTTAGCCAGTTTCTGCCATGCTTTTTCTTGCCTTGCTTCTTTTGGCTAATCTGTTCACAGGATTTCAGTTAAGAGATAATGTTGTCAGGGAGAGGCCATGGGTCCTTTTCCCCATCAAGTCTATGTGGCTCTGAGAAATGGGCCTCAGTACTTGTCTTTTTCACGTTTTTTTCTTTTCTACTTTAGATAAATGGACTGAATCTGAAAGGACTAGGGGCAACCTGGACATTCCAACATTCCAGAATCCAGGCTTGCAGTCAGTGAAGCAAGTAACCTTTGGGGGGCCCAATACAGAAGAAGCTATAACAAAGACTCATTCAGCAGTCATTCTGCATTTGAACATGATCTTGGTAAGGCTAGTGTGCAGTTGAGGCTACTCAATCCAAGACCGGTATTGTTCAGGGAAGAGTAATGCTCCTTCCTCACTGAGAAAATGTTCGTATTTACCAAACACAAATGAAGTTATGCATACTAATGAAACCTCACCAGATCAATGAAATGACTATGCCTTTGTAAAAATTACAAATGCTGGAGGGGATACGGGGGGAAAGGTATACTAATGAACTATTGGTGGGGTTGTGAACTGTAGAACCATTCTGTAGAACAATTTGGAACTATACCCAAAGGGCTATAAAAACTGCATCCATTTGACTCAGTAATACCATTACTAGGTTTGTATCCCAAAGAAATCAGAGTAAAAGGAAAATGACCTATGTGTACAAAAATATTTATACTACCTCTTTTTTGTACTGGCAAAGTATTAGAAATTTGGGGGATACCCATCAATTCGGGAATGGCTAGACAAGTTGTGATATATGATTGTGATGTAATAACATTGTGCTATAAGAAATGAAGAGAAGAATGGTTTCAGAAAAACCTGAGAAGGCTTGTATAAACTGAAGTGAAGTGAACAGAATTAGGAAAGCACTATATATAGTAACAGCAATATTGTAATGATGATCAACTGGGAAAGACTAAACTCCCCTAATCAATAACATTGTCCATGACAATTCCCAGAGACTCATGAAGAAAAATGCTATGTACATCCAGAAAAAGAACTGGTGAACTCTGAGTGTAGATTAAAGCATACTTTTTAAAAGTTTATTTTGTGGCTTTTTTTTTGCAATATAGATAATGGGGAAATAGGTTTTGCATGACTTCACATATATAATTAATATTGTATTGCTTGTCTTCTCAATAGTGGGGTAGTGGCTGGAGAAGAGAGAATTGGGAATTTGATTTTTTTTTCAATGGATGTTAAAATATATATTTTTAAAAATAAATTAATATCCCTTTGTAAAAACTAATTGATGTTAAGTGTTTAAATGGAAATGGAGTGTTACTTACTGAGACCTAACAGTGAGGGGGACACATCTGGTGGGAGCTAAAGTTGATGACATTAAAGAACAGACATTTCCAAACCCCACATCTTAACCCAGAGCCCTGAAAGCCTGCCTGGCTCTGAAAGGGAGCCAAAGTGTATGTGCTACAACAAAAAGAAAAGTTTATCCCTCTGAGAAGAAAACAGTTTCTCTTACTACTGTTAATGATGATTAGAACTATGTGCCTCAGGAAAAATGACCACTCACTATTGGTCAGAGAAAGAAGGCACAAATCATGACATATGATTATTTTCTGCTCTAGACATAAAGGAAGTTACACGTTAACCTCAGATGAATAATAGAGAGACATGCCAGGGTTTATGGAGTGTACATGAAGGACTAGCACCTTTGGTGCAAGGGCTTGCTGAGCCCTTTTCAGGACTGTTCATCCACCTTCACCCAATTCTCACCTGTCCTACAAAAAGCTGCAGCATGTGCAGCAGTCACACCTCAACAAACTGTCTTGGCAGATGAGCTAAACCAGGTTGAGGGTAACTGACAGGCCTGTCTATGAGTTAGGGAGATATTCACCCCAAATATGTGAAGATTTTCCCCAGTGGAATGGGTGGATGAGAACAATTTGATCCAACAACGATAATGGAAGCTAAGCAGGCACTGTCAAGTGTTTAGAGGTTGACCAGACATCAAAAATGCCAAGATCATCCATTGCATCCTGGGCCACTGCCACTCATCTTGACTTTCGTCTGGACAGTGAATTTGATAACTCAGGAAGTGAATGAGACTTACAACTTTGGGCAGCTCTGCCTTGCTTAAATCCAATTTGTGTACAAGTAAAGACATTACCTTTGATGTCATTGGTCCTCTTTGAAAATGAAAGATGAACAACAAGAACCAAACACTTAAGGAAAAATTAATCCCAATACTTCATAAACTACTTGAAAAATTAGGTAAAGAAGGAGTCCTCTCAAGCTCCTTCTATTATACAAATATAATTTTGATACCTAAACCAGAGAGAGCAAAAACAAAGAAAACTATAGACCAATTTCCTTAATGAATATAGATGCAAATGCTTTAAATAAAATATTAGCAAGAAGATTACAATATATCACGAAGATCATATACTATGACCAGGGAGAATTTATACCAAGAATTTAGGGATCATTTAATATTAAGAAAACTATAAGCATAACTGACCATGTCAAAAACAAAAAGAACAAAAATTATGTAATTATCTCAATAGATGCAGAAAAAGGCTCAGACAATACAATATCCATTCCTATTAAAAACACTACAAAGCATAGGTATAAATGTAGCATTTCGTAAAATGACAAGTAGTATCTATGTAAAACCAAGAGTAAACATTATCTATAACAGGAATAACTTGAAGCCTTCCCAGTAAGATCAGAGGTGAAGAAAGGATGTTCATTATCACCACTATTATTCAGTATTGTAATAGAAATGCTGGTTATAGCAATAAGACAAGAAAAAGAAATTTAAAAATAAAAATAGGCAATGAGGAAACAAAAATATCACTTTCTGCAGGTGATATAATGTTATATTTAGAGAACTATAGAAAATTAACTTAAAAAAACTAGTTGAAACAATTAGCAACTTTCACAAAGTTGCAGGATACAAAATAAAACCACATAAATCATCAATATTTCTATATGCCACCTATAAAACCCAGTGGGAAGATATAGAAAAAGAAATTCCATTTAAAATAACTGCAAATGATATAAAATACTTGGGATCCTGTCAAGACAAACTCAGGAATCATATGAACACAAATATAAAATTAGTTATTGCTCATGGGTAGGCTGAGCCAATATAATAAAAATAACATTCTACCTAAGTTATTTTATGTAGTCAGTGCCATGCCAATCAAACTACCAAACAGTTATTTTATAGAGCTAGAAAGATGATAAAATTCATTTGCAAGAAGAAAAGCTCAAAAATAAGAGAATCAATAAAAAATGTAAAGAAAGGCAATCTAGCAGTACCAAATTTGAAACTATATTGCAAAGTGGTAATCATCAAAACAGTCTGGTACTGGCTAAGAAATAGAGTGGTGGATCAGTGAAATGAATTATTTCCCTAATACAAAATAGTAGATAACCATAATAATCTAGTATTTGATAAACCTAAAGATCCAAGCTTTTGAAATAAAAACTCACCATTTGACAAAAATTACTGGGAAAACTGGAAAGAAATTTGGAGAAACTATGCAGTAACTAATATTTCACATTGTATGCCAAGATAAGGTCAAAATGGATAACTGACTTAGATATAAAGCACAATACCATAAGTAATGTAAGGAAGAATGAAAAAAAAATTTTCTTGACAGATCTATGGATAAGAAAAAAGTTTATGACCAAATAAGAGACAGAGAGTATCATGGCAAGTAAAATGGATAATTCTGGTTGCATGAAATCAAAAGATTTTGCATAAACAAAACTAATGCAGCCAAAGTGAGAAGGAAAACAGGAAACTGGGGAACAATTTTTACAGCAAGTTTCTCTGATAAAGATGCCATTTCCCAAATACATAGAAAACTGAGCCAAATTTATATAAAAAAATAAATCATTCTTTGGTTGAAAAATGGCCAAAGGATATAAACAGGCAGTTGTCAGAAGGAAAAAAATCAAAGCTATCAATAGTCACATGAAAAAATGGTCTAGATCACTGCTGATTACTGAAATGCAAATTAAAACAACTTTGAGATACCAGTTCATACTATCAGATTGACTAACATGACAAAAAAGAAAAAGGAGAAATGCTAGAGAGGATATGGAAAATTTCAGACACTAACGTGCTTTTGGTGAAGTTGAGAACTGGTCTGACCATGCTAGCAAGCAATTTTGAATTACACCCAAAGAACTATAAAACTATGCATACCCTTTGACCTAGCAATACCACTACTAAGTCTATGTCCAGAAGAGAGCAAAAAGAATGGAAAAGCACTTATTTGTACATAAACATTTATAGCAGCTCTTTTATGTTGTGGCAAAGAATTGGAAATCAAGGGGATGTCCACCAACTGGGGAATGGCTGAACAAGTTGTAACCTATGATTCTGCTGGAATACTATTGTGTTACAAGAAATGTCTAGAGGATGCTTTCAGATAAACCTATATACTAACAATTTTCACCATATTCCATAATTATGTCCAAAAGTATGGGACTTGAGTATAAAAGCATAATAAAAAATTAGAAGAGTATGAAAGGCTGTATTGTGGCTAAGAGAAAATTTTTAGCCAAGCAAGGATTAGAGGCAATCATAAAAGATAAAATAGATAAAAGATAAAATATATTAATTTTTAAAACTTTGCATGAACAAAATCAATATAACTAGAATAAGCAAAGAAACTGTTGGGGAGAAGATCTTCAAAGCAAATATTTCTGCCTAAAGGTGTGTTATACAAGATCATATAGAGAATAAATCCAGATAAGAAAAAAGAATGATAAGCAGTCAAAGATATGAACAGGTAGTTTTCAAAAGAGGAATGCAAATCATAAACAACCCTGTGAAAGAATGCTCAAAATGCTAATAATAAAAGAAATGCTAATTAAAACAATTCTGAAGTTATGCCTCATTTTCTTCAGACAGACAAAGATGTCAAAAGACTAAAAATGATAAATGTTAAAGGGCCTTCGGGAAAATAAGTAGTATACTAAATCATTACTTCTTAAGCTATAAATTAATCCAACAATTTTTGACAATGATTTGGCATTAAAGCAAAAAAGAAGTTACTAAATTGTTTATATGCATTGATGTTGTGATAAAACTACTAAATATTGACCTCAAGGAAGAAAGAAAAAGGAAAGGTCCCATATTTATCATCAGACAGAGGTTGCCCCAAAAGTCCTAACGCAATATTAAGCTTAAGCAATGATGCATAGCTATATAACAACAATGTTTGTGAAAGTAAGGAACTATGGGCTCTTTGGGTACCCATCAATGAACAAATGACTGAACAAATTGTGGCATACGAATATGATGAAATATTATTTCATAGTAAGAAAAGATGAGTATGAAAAATTCAGAGCAGGGCAGCTAGGTGGCACCGTGGATAGAGCACCGGCCCTGAAGTCAGGAGGACCTGAGTTCAAATCCGGCCTCAAACCAAACACTTGACACTTACTAGCTGTGTGACACTGGGCAAGTCACTTAACTCCAATTGCCTAAAAAAAATAATTCAGAGGATCTTGGGAAGACTTGCATTAACTGACAGAACAAAATGAGTAGGACTGGAAAACAATTTTCCTATGATAATAACAACAATAATACAAAAGAAAACAAAACTTAAATGCTTCAGAACTCTGATCAACACAGTGCCTAATCATGATTTCAGTTAATTGATGATGAGACATGCCTTGTTCCTCTCAGAAGAAAGTTAGTGGACTATATTCAGACTGAGACATATATTTTTGTATTGATTTGTTTTACCTAGTATTACTTTTGTTGTTATAAAGGAAGGTTCTGTTGTCAATGGGAATGGGAGTCATTGCAAAGTTACAGAGATATTAAAAATAAGTAAAAATACATCTAATTTGTTTTTAAATGGTGGAGGAAGCCACAAAGGAAAAAAAAAGCTATCTAGTTTAGTCAGATCAATACAGAGGTAACAGTTGTCGAAAAATACATAATGGGAAAGTTGGAACACATGATTACTTTTTCTAAGATTTTGTTGTAGATGAGGAATGGGAAGTATGTTATACTCTGATATGCATACTTGATTTAAAGATAGTAGATTTTGAAGAATTTATACAGGAAAGATTTCATGTTCTAAAGTTCTATATGGCATATCATTCTAAGATGGAGATTTTCAGGAACAAGATAATTCCAAAGAATCAAAGATTTAAGGGATAGCTACATAGTACAGTGGATAGAGTACTCACCCAGGATTCAGGAAGACCTGAGTTCAAATCTGCCTCAGACACTTGACACTTACTAGCTGTGTGACCCTGCGCAAGTCACTTCACCCCACTGCCTCACCCCCCCCAAAAGAAATCAAAGATCCAATGAGGAAAAATAAGGAGACTAATGAGAATGCACAGAGAATTTACCAACCTATGCAGATATTTAAACAGTATTAAATTCGATTCAACAAATATTTTCATGCCCCTGACATAATAAGATATTGCACTAGGTGCTAGGGAAACAAAGGGAAAAAAAATGACAAATTTCTTCCCTTGAGTAGGTTACATTCTACTACAGAAGATATAACATATACACAGATAAGTAGAAATACAAGGACAACTGTGGGGAAGATGGCAAAGAAGAGATTTAGACAGAGAAATCTTGGAAATTTTTAGGAAAGAAATAATACTTGTGGTTTAGAGGAATCAAGACAAGTTTAATGATGGAAGTGTCATCTAAGATGAACTCTGAAGGACCATGAAAGTGATAAAAGAGGTTATATTCATTTCAGGCATGGAAGAACAACCTGAATGAAATCATGAACACTAGAGATAGCATATTAAATTTAGGTAATAGCTAATAGTGTCATTGGATGAAATGAAGAGTATTTATGAGGAATAATATGAAATATAGCTATAAAGTAGGTTTGAATCAGATGATGAAGGACCTTAAGTACCATGCAAAGGTATTTGTATTTTGTCTATTTTATCCCATATACAAAAGAAACCCATTTGACACTTTTAACAGGGTAGTAGCGTCATTTCAAAACTCAATGTATGTATGTGCATGTGTGTGTGCGCGTGTGCGTGTGTAGAAGAGGGGGAGATACAGGAGGAGGGAGAAGGGGACAGAAGGAGGAGGCAGAGGGGGAGAGGGAGACAGAGAGATGCAGAGACAGACAGAGGAGATAAGGAAAGGAAGGGTAGAAGGAAGGGAGGGAGGAGGAAGGAAGGAGATTAGGAGGGAAGGAAGGAAGGAGAGAAGGAGGGAGGAAAGGAGGGAGGGAGAGAGGGAAGAAGTAAGTGAAGGAGGGGGAGGGAAGAGAGAAAGGGAAAAGAAGAGGGAAAGAGAAATTAAATGGTATTATTTAGTGAGCATTACTGATACTAGATCTGATGCTCAGAACTAAGTCCAGAGATAATTGTTAATGGCAACAAACATACCTTCTTTTGGTATATTTCAAGCAAAAGGAAGATCAAGAAAGGAATCTGAGTGCTGTATGTAGTATATGAGTTTATTATAATGGAGGGGAAGAGAAATCAGGATTAAGTGGCTTTTATTTGGCAAGTGTTCTCTATCAAGGAGAATGATCTAATAATAATTGAAAAAATTATCAATATAGAATTGAAACCTAAGATAAAGTGAGCATCTAAGGACTCTCAATTAGTTCTAGACACTAGGTATAAATAAACTAAATCCTATAATTTAAGGAACTAGCAAACACTTTTGCTGACCAGCCTTTAATGCTCTTAATAAACTAGGGTGAGCAGGATGAGTTGCACAGGTCTGGAGAGAGGAAAATGTCCCATTTAAAAATAAAAGGAAATAAGGTAGAGGTGTCAAATTATTTTTAAAAAAATATTAACTTTGATTCCTGAAAATACCCTAAAACATATTAAAGGAGTGGTTTGTGAGCATATAGAAAGGGATGCAATGATCACTAAGAGCCACCATGACTTTATCATCAAAGAATAGGCTGACCATATTTCCTTTTCTTAAAGCTAGTATTTAAGATGCTTAATTATATAAAATTAAAGTAAAGTGTCTGACAAAAACTTTTAAGTTATCCTTATAAACAAAATAGAGAGACTTGGGCTAAATTTTAGTAAAATCAGGTGGGTTTGAACTAGTTTAATCACCAGATAAAAATACTAGTGATAAGTGTGAATGTCAAGGGAGGTCTCTGGCATACTGAATTAGCGGTACTCATTAACATTTTTATTAGTCACTTGGATTAAGATAAAAACATCATGCTTATCAAATTAGAAGGTGATACAAATATGGGGGGAGGGGGAGTGAAAGATAACATGTTATGTGATAGTCCAGATTATAGCAATAGACCAAATCTAATAAAATTATTTTTTTCCCTTTTTTCCCATTTTAAATATTTTATTTTTCCAGTTACAAGTAAAAACAATTTTAACATTTGGCTTCTTTTTTTTAGTTCCAAATTCTCTCCCTCCTTCTTTTCCCTCCTATCTCATTGGGAAGGAAATAATTTTATATAGGTTATACATGTGCAAACATGTAAGCATTTCCATATTGGTGGTTGTCATTCATTCTTGAAGAGGACCAAAATGGCATTATTATGTTGGAATCAAGTTACAGTGTGTTCAACTGTGGTTGAGCAGACCAATATGAGCTTAGAACACTCTACCACAGGTCAGGCATAAATAGTCCATATGAACATTTGGAGTGGAGATGTCTCTAAGTTTGCACATCTTGTGTTTCTTTTGAGATACCGAAATTCTGTTTTGCTCATAGAGCAAGTGCTTTGTATGATGTGGGTATGCCATGCTGTCTGGTCCTTTACAGCATCTATCATCTAATACAATTAATTCCAAAGGTTTTCAGTAAGACCATGAGAGTGTCCTTGTATGATTTCTGATCTCCATGCGAGTGCCTTCCTTTCTTGAGTTCTCCATAAAAAAGTCTTTTAAGCAAACATCATTTGGCATTTGAAGAACATGACCAGCCTGTCAAAATTGTGCTCTCTGCAGTGAAGTTTTAATGCTTGGAAGTTTAGCTCCAGAAAGGACTGCTACCTTTATCTTGCCAGGTGATCTTCAGAATCTTCCCAAGACAATTCAAATGAAAGCAATTCAGTTTCCTGTCATGGTACTTGTAGACTATCCAGGTTTAGGCATACAATGATGAAGTTAGCACAATGGCTCTGTAGACCTTCAGTTTGATAAGTAGTCTAATACCTCTTCTTTCCCACACTTTCCTTCAGATCCCCCCAAACATTGAGCTAGCTCTGGCAATATGTATCATCTATTTGTATATCCCTGGAAGTATACTGCCAAGGTAAGTGAACTATCCAGAGTATTCAAAATTTCTCCATTTTATGTAATCAATATTTTGGTGCTGGCTGGCAAAAAAAACTTAGTTTTCTTGGTGTTAATTGTTTGGCCAAAATTAGGACAAGCAGCAGAGATCAAATCCATACTCAGTGAACAAAAAATCATGCACCATCTTTCCCTCCACTTTAGCCTTGACTTGTAGCCTTTTGAAGTTAAATAATTTACTATTCATATAGTAGCTGACCTTGATACCATGTTCATCTTGGTTGCAAGAATCTGACAACACATCAGTTATGTTGTGAAAGAAAACACAGACCAAAACAAGGAAGAAAAAATATGGATAATGAAAAGTAGTAAGCTTCAAACTGCATTCAGACTCTAGCAGTTCTTTTTATAGAGATGAATAGGATTTTTTTCATCATGCGTACTTTCAAATTGTCTTAGATTATTGTATTGCTAAGAATAGCTAAGTCATTCACATCTGATTACAATATTGCTGTTACCATATACAATGTTCTCCTGTTTCTGTTCATTTCACTTTACATTAGATCATGTAATTCTTCCCAGGTATTTCTCAAAGCCTCCTGCTCATCATTTCTTATAGCACAGTAGTATTCCATCACACTCATATACCACAACTTATTCAATCATTCTCCAATCAATGGGCATCCCTGAAATTTCCAGTTCTTTGCCATCATAAAAAAGAGCTGCTATAAATATAATAAAATGATTTTAACTAGATATATACCTTAATGAAGAGATGTACTCTCAGGAAAGAGATATTTTCTGCCGAGACAGATCAATACCTTATCTTCAACTGGCTAAAATAAAGACCATGTTCACTAGAACAGTGTACAACAGGGCTGGAAAAGTAAAAAAAAAAAAAACTACCTTTCTCTTTGGTCTTGGAGAGTGGCCTGAGACACTGGGACTTTCTTAGGGTCACATAGTATGTGTCAGAGGCAGCGCTTGAACGTCGGCCTCCCTGATTCTGAGACCAGTTTTTTATTTACTGTTCAATGCTGTCATATGGATCAATGTAAATTCATATAGTTGGGTTTAAAAATGAATTTTGCCAGCACAGACTGGAGAAATATGGGTAAACAACAGCTCACATAAAAAAATTCTGAAAGTGTATGTTGCCTGAAGACTTAACATGAGTCTATGATGTGTTCATATTTGAATTAAAATTTATTTTTTAAGTTAACAAGTCAATCTCAGGACAGAGCCAAGATGGCAGAGTAAAAGAAGTGACTAACTTGAGCTGTCCCCTAAACCCCTCCAAATACCTGTAAGAAATGGCTCTAAACAAATTCTAAAGCAGTCCGAGCCCAAGACAACCTGGTTGGTTAATCAGAAAAGTCTATCATGCTGGGTAGGAAGGGGAATGCAGTTCAGCATGGGCATGCAGGCAAAACAGACCTCAGGGAATCTGGAGCAGGCCTTAGAGGACTGAATCATGGGCAGCTGTGGCAGTTTCCAGACTTCTCAACCCACAGATGCCAAAGACAATTTAGAAGGTCAGTGGGAAAGTCTGTGGCTATGGTGAGAGAGAGAAGCACAGTCCCAGTGCCAGTCCCCAAGTATGGCCCCAGGGCAGTGACTGCTTCCAGAGCTTTGACCTACAGACTAAGGGGGAATCAGGGTAGCTGATCAGAGGGCAGATTGCAAGGATCTCTCTGCTGGTGTGGGATTCTCTTGCTTTGCCCATGCATGGATCTGGGTCACAGTTCTGGGTGGTGATCCTGGGGCAGGGAGGAGCACTGGCATGGTGGAGATTGTAGTGGTGGTTTAGAGGAAATCTTCCTCACAGTTCCAAGGCAGAAAAGAGTGCTTATGGTCACTCATAGACCAGAGCACAGGCCAGGAAAAGAGTAAATATCTTGCCCCTTATCATACCACCTTGGAAGAACTGAAATTTTATAGGTCACTAGAAGTATCTCTGAAAATAGCTGCATAAAACCCCCAAAGCTTGGGACAGCACATTCTCCACATTAGAAACAGACCCCTACCTTAACAAAGAGTTTATAACTCAAGTAATTGGCTGGGATCATGAGCAAACTTCACAAAAAAAGTCAGACCATAGAATCTTTCTTTGGTGACAAAGAATATCAAAATATACAACCAGAAGAAGAAAACAAAGTCAAAGCACCTACATCCAGAGCCTCCAAGAAAAATATGAATCATTCCCAGGCCATGGAACAGCTCAAAAAGTATTTTGAGAAGCAAGTAAGACAAGTAGAGGAAAAACTGGGAAGAGAAATGAGAGTGATGGAAGAAAATCATGAAAAACAAATCCACAGCTTGCTAAAGGAGACCCAAAAAATACTGAAAAAAAATGATACCTTAAAAATAGCCTAACCCAAATAGCAGCAAAAGACATCCAAAAAGCCAATGAGGAGAAGAATGCCTTAGAAAGCAAAATTGGCCAAATGGAAAAGGAAATCCAAAAGCTTAAAGAAGAAAACACTTCGTTAAAAATTAGAATGGAGCAATTGGAAGGTAGTGACTTTATGAGAAATCAAAACACTGTAAAACAAAACCAAAAGAATGAAAAAATAGAAGACAACGTGAAATATCTCATTGGAAAAAAAAATGATCTGGAGAATAGATCCAGGAGAGAGAATTCAAAAAGTATTTGACTATCTTAAAGCCATGATCCAAAAAAAAAAAAAGAGCCTAGATATCATCTTTCAAGAAAAACTGCTCTGATATTCTGGAACCAGAGGGTAAAATAGAAGTGGAAAGAATCTACTGATCACCTGTGAAAGAGATCCCCAAAGGAAAACTTCTAGCAATATTGTAGCCAAATTCCAGAGTTCCCAGGTTAAGAAGAAAATATTGCAAGCATCCAGAAAGAAACAATTCAAGTATTGAGGAAACACAATCAGGATAGCACAAGATTTATCAGCTTCTACATTAAGGGACCGGAGGGCATGGAGTATGATATTCTGGAGCTCAAAGGAGATAGGAGTACATCCAAGAATCATGTACCCAGCAAAATTGAGTATAATCCTTCAGGGGGGGAAAATGGATATTCAGTGAAATAGAGGATTTTCAAGCATTCTTGATGAAAAGACCAGAGCTGAATAAAAAATTTGACTTTCAAATACAAGATTCAAGAGAAACATGAAGAAGTAAATAGGAAAGAGAAATCATAAGGGATTTATTAAGGTTGAACTGTTTACATTCCTAAAGGGAAAGATGATATTTGTAACTCATGAGACCTTTGTCAATATTAGGGTAGTTGGAGATAGACAGATAGACAAACAGACAAACAGACAGACAGAGGGCATAGGGTGAGTTGAAGATGAAAGGGTGATATACGGAGGATAAAATTAACGGGTAAGAGAGGATTATCATGGGAGAAGGAGAAAGGGAGAGGAATTGGGGTAAATTATCTCACATAAAACAGACAAGAAAAGGTTTACACAGTGGAGAGGAAACAGGGGAAGGTAAGAATGAATAAGTGAATCTCATTCTCATCGGATTTGGCTTAAGGAGGGAATAACATACACACTCCATTGGGTATGGAAATCTATCTTTCTCTATAAGAAAATGGGGGGAGGGGGGAAGAGGACAAGAGAGCATGGAGATTATAGAGGGGAGGACAAATTGGGGGAGGGGATAATCAGGAACAAACCCTTCTGAGGAGGGACAAGGTGAAAAGAGAGAATAGAATAAAGGGGAGGCAGGATAAGACTAAGGGAAATATATTTAGTTTTTCACAACATGACTACTGTGGAAGTGTTTTGCATGATTGCACATGTATAGCCTGTATTGAGTTGCTTGCCTTCTCAATGGGGGTCGGTAGGGAGGGAGGAAGGGAGAAAATTTGGAACCCAAAGTTTTAAAAACAAATGTTAAAAATTGTTTTCACATGCAACTGGGAAATAATATATACAGGAAATGAGGTATAGAAATATATCCTGCCAATTGAAGGAGAAGGGGATAAGAGAATGGAGGGGGAGATAGAAGGAAGGGCAGATTAGGGGAAGGGAGATTCAGAATGCATGCCATCTTGTGGTGGGGGGAGGGACAAGATGGGAAGAAAATTTGGAAGTCAAAATCTTGTGGAAGTGAATGTTGAAAACTAAAAATTAATTAATTAATTTAAAAAATTTTTAAAAATCAATTTTATCTCCCTCCCACCTTACCCCATTAAGGTAAAAAAAAAAATCCTTTTAACAAAGACACAAAATTAAGGAAAACAAATTACCTTATTGGTCATATCCAAAAAATGTAGTCTCAATCTGCACCTTGAATCCATCATTTACATGGCAGGATGTAGATAGTGTGTGTCATCATTGGTACCCCAGAATCATGGATGGTTACTGCATTATCAGATTCTTATAGTTTTGACAACCCAAAAAACTTGTGTAATACTAAACTGCATTAAGAGACCTAAGTGTCTATTCAACTGGGGTGAATTCAACTAGAATTTTTAAGCACTTATTTTATGCCAAGTATTATCTTAGGTACAAAGAATGAAAAGAAAAAAAATTTCTATGTCCAATGAGCTTACATTCAACTGAGAGGAAACAACGTTCACCCCAATCAATAAATACAAAACACATATAAATACAAAATTTCAGGAGGAAACAAAGCACCAACAATTGAGTGGCATAAGAAAAATAATATGCAGAAGATGGCATTTGACCTGAGCCTTTAAAAGATCATCTAAGAAAAAAGGGATCATGAGGGAAGATATTCCAAACACAGGTGATAGCTGATGCAAGGACACAGAAGTGGGAGATGAAATGTTGCACATGTGAAATATCAAGTATGTCAGTTTGTCTAGAAACTCTAGAAGGAAGCATAAAATGAAGAGGAAAAATTGGGATCACATTGTGAAACATTCAGGACTAGAGACTCAGAACAGAATGGCAATAGTACCAATGTACTCTACCCAAAAAAGTCCACATCTAAAATATTTTCATTTTGGGATACTATATTTTACAAAGGACAATAAGTTGTAACTTGTCCAGGGCAATCATCATAGTGGGAAGAGTAGAGGCCATGCTATATATGTGAAGAAACTGTTTTTATTTTCATTTCTATCTTTATATCCCTGGTGTCTGGAACATAGTAGAAGCTTCATAAATGTTTAAATGAATTGTTTACCTTGGAAAAAAGAAAACACTATATGGTGGTTTTATTCAAGTATAATTAGTTCTTCCCTAAAACTTATTTTGGACATATGAATTTGTTCCAAAACAACTAATACACGAGAAAACATTTTGAATATAACAGGAATTTACAGTAATCTTATGTAAAGATTATTTCCATGAGAAACAACAAGAATGAAGAAAACCGCACCATTTCAAAATATCTCACCAACTATGCTGCTTCCCAAATCCACTTCCACATGACACACATTTCCACAAGCAAAGTGGTCCTTGTTGAGGTAAAATGCCTTGTGATACAGTCAGAGCTATGGGTAGAAGAGGGCTGGTCCAAACCTATATACTCACCTTCTACCAAAGCCTCAGAGGGTGGGAGTAGTAGCTTGCCCAACTTTCAAAAGTAGAGTAATTGCCAGAGGTTCTGGATGCTGCCATTCTTTCTAGTAAAACTTATATAGTTCTTGGCCATTTAACATGTATAAAACTATGCTACAGTTTTTATCAGGTTCCTATCTTTTATAATGTTACTGGTGTCACTGATGAAGTTTTTGAGTATTGTTTCCCTAATCCCATTTTGTCAATGAACCCAGAGGTTTTTATCTTAAGATTTTGCATTGTGCTGTGATTTTTAGGAATATGTTATTGTAACAGAACTATCTGCATTTCAAAGGCCTTCATGCAACAATAACAACAACAAAAAAAATCAGAGACTGTTCTAAAAGAGCTGGAAATTGGGTGGGATTCACAAAAATGCAAATTTTGGATCCACATAAGGAAGAACTTATAAGGTTAACTATTACAGCTGTGCTAACATAGAATGGATGGACTACCTCTGGAGGATGAAGGTTTCTCATCCATGGAGATATTTAAGCAAAGGTTGTTTAAATAGCATTTATAGTGGATATCATCAAGGGAATTTCTGGTCAGGTATTCGTTGGACTACAGAATCTCTGAATTCCCTTCCAACTGTGAAATTCTGTTATTGTGTGAATATTAAATATAGAATTGAGGTTTTGGGACCATAGCTTTCAGAACTAGAAGTTACTGTAAACATTATATAGTTCAACCTCTTCTTTTTTTATTTTTTAAAATTTTGTTGATCCTTTAATATATCAGTCATTCCTAACATGGCTTCCCATCTCACCCACTTCGTTATATCGCCTAGTAACAAAGAAAAAAATAAACACACACAAGCAAACAAAAAAGTTAAGCAAAGCCATCAACTCCATCTGACTATGTATACTATTTTCCACATATATAAATTCTCCAACTTTCCAATAAATGTAGGAAAATATGTTTGTTCATTTCTTTTCCTAAACCAATATTGGTCAGGGCAGTTACACATCATTCAGTTTCATTTTATTTTCACATTGCTTTACATTCCAACCCACTCAAAGAGTCCCGGAAAAGTGAAATAATGTATGCAAGAAGTGACATGTGGAAAGTAGTAGAGACAAGATTCAAACCAGTCTACTAACTCCACATTCATTTTTCTTTCCACTATAACACTGCCTCAAAATTCTGTGGGTAATTCTTTTAAAGGAAGCAAAATTTCAGTTATCTGAATATTTCCATCCAAATTTGTGACCAGAGATATCTGAATGAGTACTGTAATCTTCCTGTTTATCTTGTATATTTAACATACATAATAGTATTTATAATACTGTCTTGAAAATGGTTGATAATATGGATTTCAATTTTCATTTTGGATGACTAATTTTAATACCTATCAGTTTCTCTTACTCAGAGAAAAGCATGATGATCAAATGCATGGAAAAAATCAGTTTATCACTTTCCTCACTCCAGCTAAATGTTTCTCTTCTGTTATGTGCCCTGTCCTAACAGCTTTAAAATGACCCATTTATCTTGAAACTGAGATACATTGACTCTGCTGATGATGTATGTGTATATGTGTATATTTTGAATAAATCAAAAATAACAGTGTCTAGCATTGGCAACATTTGTAATAGAATATTCACCTTTATATAATATTAATTTAAAATATTAAAGGTAAATCTGTGGCAAATGCCTTTACAGCATCACTAACATGGAGCAATTCTCAAAGGCAAGAAAAATGTTAGTGTTGACAGAATCTTACTATCAATATTTAAAGAATAATAATGTAAGAAACCCATGATGCATTTTGTTGATGTTAGTATGATTTACATGTCTTCCTTTCTTTACTGCAAATGAGATTTCCCCTCACAAATGTACCATTTTTGTTTGTTTATTTATTTATTTATTTGTTTCTTTGTTTTTAACACAACATTATTTTCAACATTTACTTTAAAAGATTTTGAGTTCTAAATTTTTTCCCTCCTCTCTCCACAAGATGGCATGCAATCTGATATATGCCATACATGTATAGTCATATTAAACATATTTCCAAATTAGTAATGTTGTAAAGAAGAATTAGAACCAAAGGAAAAAACCACAAGAGAGAAAAAAGGGGAGAGAAATTAGTATGTTTTGATCTGCATTCAGACTCCATAGTTCTTTCTCTCTATATGGATAATATTTTCCATCATGAGTTTTAGAAATTGTCTTAGATCATGGCATTGCCAAGAAAAGCTAAGTCTATCAAAGTTGGTCATCACACAATGTGGCTGTTACTGTGTACAATGTTCTCCTGGTTCTGCTCACTTCTCTCAGAATCAGTTCAAGTAAGTCTTTCCAGCTTTTTCTGAAATCCTCCTGCTCATCATTTCTTATGGAACAATAGTGTTCCATCACACTCACATACCCATTCAGCCATTCCCCAATTGATGGGCATTCCCTGAATTCCCAATTATGGGCCATCACCAAAAGAGCTGCTATAGATATTTTTTGTACATGTGGATCATTTTCCCTTTTTCTGATCTCTTTGAGATACAGACCTAGTAGCTGGATCAAAGGGTATGTACAGTTTTATAGCACTTTGGGCATAGTTCCAAATTGCTCTCCAGAATAATTTACCATAATTTTAATGTTCTTTGAAGGATTCTTTAGAAATTACATTTTAAATGATCATATAACATTTTAGTTACAAATAAAATCCTTTATAAATTTTGATATTTAAATAAAAGTTAATACAATGTTCAGTTCATTTCCCCTGCAAGTATCTACAGGAAGAATCATATCCCAGTCTCTATAAAAGGGTTTCCTGTATCACCTATAGCAGCCCTTTGTTATTTCCAGATTATTAGAATCTATTTGGATTCACCTTCAATTCCAGTTACTACTCTGAGTCCTCAATTTCCCTCCCTAAATCTCTTTTCTATGACCAATATTATAATTATAAAAATATATAGGGGGTAAATTAACAGACAAATAATGAATTAATAAGGTAATTTACTCAAAAAAAAACTCAGTACTCAAATAGGGAATTATCTGTGATCACATCAATGCAGATGTTCCTTCAAATGACATAGATGGTCATTTTGTGCAATTCTTCTCTGTGTCCATGTCCTGTCCATGTCCTCTCCATGTAATAGCTCACCACAGAGAGTTCACTGAATATGATGCAGGCCTTCCTCTGGCTGGTCACCTGTCATTTTTCATCCTTGCCACATTACCCAGTCATGTTATCTTACTGTCATATATATCCCTGATGACATCTTTTATTCCTATTCTTCCTCAAAGTTCTGGTTTCATTATATATTTAGCCTACTTCCATCCATCATGTCCCTCTCCACTGACTTGAAGATGATAGTTATTTTAAATATTTCATATACTGTCTCATTCTTTGTCTAGCAGCTGTACAATGACAGTCATGGAATGTTGATATAAAAAAAGATGTGTCTGTGTTTGCTTAAGGAATTTGGCGTCATTAAAGATGCTTTGTAATTTCTTAAAGAAGGCAATTCAGATGCTGTCCTCCTTCTGTTTAATCCTGGGCCAGATTATCATCCACTTGAGCTTTCTGTCATATATGCTTATACCTACGTATGCATTTGTGTGCATATATACATGCACAAAGATATAGTATATATTGTATATGCAGTTTATATGTATGTGTATGCATTTACATATTAATATTCATGTGTGTTTATACTTATATATGCATATACATAGATACTGATGGGTGAGAAGTTGTCTGTCCCATTGCATGTCATGGTTCAGTCGATAGGCATTCTTGGTCTTTTCCATGTGAATGCTCTGGCTAATTCATAAGTGGCTTAAATCTCTTCCAGGAGGCTCAACAGTGCCCCAGAGCTTCATGCAACAAATATATGGCATTCCCACACAGGAGCATCTGGAGGACCTTGCCATTCACAGAAATGTCTGTTGAAGTTACACTCTGTGGAGGATCTCTTATATGTAGGTGCAAATGCCTTTGGAGAGGATACATCTCCTTGATTTTTTTGTCACCAAATGTTTATGACCAAAGAGTTATTGAACAGATTATTTCTATTGTTACATCTTTCAAGGAAACTTGAATGGTTTCATATATACATGAGAGATACTTTATTAGTAGACAGTTGTTAAGATGGTGTTTTCCTCTGCCAGATCCAGTTCTTTTATTTTTGCCCTTGTACCCCTCTTTGACTATTTTAGTAAATAGTGATTTCTTGTTTTTATGTTTCCCAATGTACCACCTATCATGTCTCCTTCACCCTCTTCCTTCTCATTCTTTTCCTCTCTCCCCTTTGCAGAGAGCCACGACTAATAGCACAGAATACAAAAAACGGTTCAGCAAAATTAACTAATACATCTAAAAATTCCAAAATTATTTGTATCATTATGAACCCATTCTTCTCTCTCCTCAAGTTTTCCACCTGCAAAAAGGAAAGGGAAGTACACTTTGTTGTCATTATTTTTATTTTTTTTCCCATGCTTGTTGTGGTACTTATTGTGGCTTGTATGTTCTTTTCCTGGTTCTCCTTACTACACCTTGCAATCATTCATGTGTTTTCTTATGGCCTCTCAAGTATTTATATTAATAATTTCTTTTACTGCAATAATATCACATTTTGATCATGTATTACATTTAGTTTAAATATTCCCCATCAATTGTACACACATTGTTTTCAGTTCTTTGTTAATATAAAAAAGACTACTGTAAATGTATTGATGTAAATGGGACCTTTTGTTTTATTATTGAAGAATACTTATTTACCAGATGACATGCAGTTGAAAGGACAAAATATAGAGGTTTTCAGAGTGTTCATGTGTTTGTGGGGGTACCCATGTGCTATACACAAATATGCCTCAAAACCAGGGATACCTCTAGACTCTAGACTTGTTTCTGGAATATATTGGTTGTATCTCTGGGCAAGTCACTTAATCTCTTAGTGTTTCAAGGAAATCTCTAAGTGTATAAGTTACAGAAATTATCTAGATAGGTAAAAGGAGTTTTCACTTCCAGGAGTTTCCTATACTAACGAATTCATAGGTTCAGTCCATAACCCAATGGATTTGTGTGTACACGTGTATATACATTCACACATACATATCTTTTCAAAATGAATATGTATCTATATACGCACATGTATGTGTATATATGTATATGCATACATACATGTGTGTATAGAAATTTTAAGCTTTAATATCTCAAAATTTCACAGACATTTGGAACACTACACATATGCATATGTGTGTACATACATACATATATCTGTTATAGTACAAATCAATACTGAATTTGACTCATAATTAAACAGGATGGATGAGAAGAGTGAACTGAATTGCCTTCAGGAAATTGCAAAGCTCTTTTGATGAACCAAAACTTCTCTCAGAAACAAAGGCCTGTCTTTCAACACCACCATTCTACCTATGCTGTTATACGGCCATGAAACATGGAACACAACAATCTAAGAATTGAAAAGAAATATCACACAGATAACAATGGAGAAGCAAATGCTGTTGGGCAGACTACACATAAAGAAATAAAGTACTTTGATGGGGAAGAAAAGAGAGAGTAAAGAATGTCGTCAGGGAAATGAAGGACCAAAAAAATGGACTGATCACATGGCGGAGGCAAGGCATAAGTTGAGGACAGCTCAAGTGCTCCAATGGTATCTCCACAATGTATGGAAAAAGAAAGGGAGACAACAAATAAAGTGGCTCTCCATATGGCAAAACTATGTGAAGACATGGAAAAGAGTCACAAAGAATGGATAGGCAAGTTGTTGTTTAGTCATTTCACTCATGTCTGACTCTTTGTGACTCCATTTGGGATTTTCTTAGAAATTGAAGTGATTTACCATTTCCTTCTCCAATTCATACAGATGAAGAACTTAGGCAAGCAGGGTTAAATGACTTGCCCAGAGTTACACAGCTAGTAAGTGTCTAAGGTCAGATTTGAACACAGGAAGATAGGTCTTCCTGAATTCAGGCCTGGTACTGTATCCACTGCACCACTTAGCTGCCCCTGGAATAAATGCATGAATTGTAATTTTATTACTGAAGTGAAAGTATAATTTGATGAAATCACTGGTACACTTGAGTAATTGAAGAGTACTCTCTACAGCACTATCCAGTCAAAATTTAAAAATTCCGATCTATGCTGACACCACAGAAATATTGAATATCTTTTACTATGACTTCCAATTCAATCCAATACAACAGACAATTACTAAATACCTTCTATATGCAAGGTATTGTGTCATGCCCTGGGGTTATACATACATGCACAAAATATATGTGTATAATATTATATATAATATGTGTATATTATGTTATATACATTATCTTTGTATATATGTAAACATATGTAAATATATATAGTGTGTGTATGTGTGTGTGTGTGTGTGTGTGTGTGTGTGTGTGTGTATGTATGACATTTTGTCATATTTTTATCTTCTGGAGAGAGTAGAAGAAAAAAAATCCAGGAGTTATAATGTTGACATCTGATTCTTTACATTATCTTATGGAGTATTTCTGCTTTTGTAGTTGCAGCTACAAAGTAAGGGAGAGTCACAGCTTTGTGTTATTAGGTCTTTCAGAAGCTTGTGCTTTCCTAAAAACTATGAGTCAGCATAACAGGAAATAAAGTAAACTGGAGGGAGAAAATAGTCAAAATCTAAATAGGTCGGGTGTTCATACTGCAAAGATGAGCGCTGTTTCTTTTTGCTGATCTGTTTCTTTAAGGTCTATGTTTAATTTGCTACATGGATAAAAGCTATAAACACTGAGGCTGTTTCATTTAAGAAAAGGTTGATGACATCTTAAAATATATTTTTTCTGATACTTTTTCTGTATCTTCATTTTCATTGATCCTCAAGAGTTTCCACAGAGCAACTGTTTTCAAAACTCATAGAATCATAGACTTAGAAATCTTAGATGAGACCTTAAAAGACATTTAGTCTAGCACCCTCAATTTCACAGAAGAAACTGAGGCATAGTGAAATTAAGTGACTTGCTCAAGGTCACATAGCTAGCCAGTGTCTAAGGTATGATTTAAATTCAGGTCTTCTATGTTCATTCATATATTGGAAGTCTCACTAGAAATTATCAGTCTTCATCTGCCATTAAAAGAAATACTAGTAAAATGAAAGCTGAACTCCAAATGCTAGAATGTTATTCCTTGTGATAGATAATGAAACCTGAACATTTCATCCTAAAAAAATGGGAATTCTGATATTATTTCCTTTCAATTCCAAGAATATAATTCCTGCTTAAAAATAGATCAAAACTTATGAAATTACTCTGAATAACAACCAGTCCAAATTCCTCAAAAACAGTTAAAAGATTGGGAGAAAGTCAGACAATTATCTTTTTCTTGATTTTCTTTTCAAAAATTTGCCAAAGATTTATTCAAGCATTTACTAGGTTTTCAATGTCATGATATACAGTATTCCAGTACTCCAGTAGTAATCTCATTGTTATGATCACTTTATCTATTGATATTGATCCTATCTCAGATTATAACTCATCCATTCCTGCTCATTCTATTGGACTCTTACCTATGCCCTATAATCCACCACTGGCAGTCCCTTCAACATGGGGATGGCCTTCATGCAGTTCCCTTGAAATTGCATGGATACCAATGGAATAAGAGATTATCCAACAATTATCCTCTCTCTTGCTCAATAACTAGTTCATATTTTGTTCATACTGTATATTTCTCTATGGGGCTTCTCTGATAGCAAGAGAATACATGGAAAGAAAGTGGGAAGATGAGTTTACAGTCAGCATACCCTACTGATGCCTCTCAACTTGAGAAAAAAGAATAGAGGCCTCCAATATTTAGAGGATACCCCATATTGCAAACTCGGGGGATGAAATCAACAAGAGTTACATTGAATGGACATACATGAATGGGTTGTGATATACTTCATTGAAGGGAACACTTAAATTAATGAGATTGAGGATCCATTTAAGAATATGAGCCTACTCACCTCCTTCTCTTCAGTTGTAGAGCCAGCTCATTGCCCATTTGCATTATTTAAGATATTATTGATGGATGAAACCTATGTCCATCCAACCAAATGGGAAATAGACTGGGAAAGTCATTCCTTATTCATTTTCCCTCTGTGTGAATAGTTAAAATAAACTCATTTAAATAATTATTGTACTCATTTAATATGTTCTTGAATCTGATGCTATCAGCACAGAATAATCTAATAACCGGAGTATCAGAAAGATATCACCAGCATGTGATATAGAGAAAAACACTGAATTTTAAAGATCTCCAGTAAAATACCATTTCTGCTCATTTCAGCAGTTACCTCTCATTTTACCTCTCTAGAACTTTGTTGTTCTTTTTTTTAAAGGAAAAAGTGGCTAAGTCATGTTGAGTATTAGAAATACCAAAATTAACCATAAAGGACCTATTAAGGAAGTTGTTATCTGCCTCCAGAGAAAGACTTGATAAATAGAAATATGTATAGTATGGTGTTTATATATACATATACACATACATATATATATACATATATACATATAGATATATATATACCATATTTGTGTCAAAATGTAGCTATATCTAAAGCAGGGGATGGAAGGGGGAAATATTAAAAGCACACAACAGAGAATAAAACAAAATGTAGAAGGAAGTAGAGAAAGCAGAGTACTTTTGAAAATGACAAGTAGCACTTTATAGTTTTTCAAAAAAAAGTAAGCAGTGTAAAATGTAACTTGATGGTTCATAATGAATCCTCTTTTTTAGGTTGTGCTGTGTACATGGAAATGTTCTTTTTTTTCATGTGTTTCAGTTTGAAATGAATATTTTTTTAAAAGGAGAAGCAGGGTGGAATTGGATCTCTGGTGTATTATTATTTCATAGAGAATCTATAATCAGTTTGGACTCTGCTGGACATGGCAAACACTTTTGACTAGTGTACATCTCTCTGATAATCAGAGGTTACCAAACAAAATTATCTTTATCATTAAAACTCTTAAGTTGCATGATTTTTGGCATATTTATAGTAGATACCTTTTGGAGTGAAGATTTTAAGGCAGTATTCTGCTCTATTGATTCATAAGTTTTGTTTTTAATAGTCAATAAATGATAAGTGCTATAGCATATTTTTTCTTTTTCAATCATTTCTTTAATTTTGATATTTGGTAGATAGTAGATTATCATTCATATAAATATGTTTATTCTCAAGGATGCTTCAATGAAATTTTTTTCAAAAAAAGTCTACAAAAGAGAAAGTAGGTAAATAGATTAGTAGTAATTGATATACTTGTTTCCCCTGCCTTTTGGTGTGGGGGGAGGCACATAAGAGATGGACAATAATGAAGTCCAATTTTTTTATGTCTCTAATATCTTCCTATCTTTCAGGTGTCTTGAAAAATAGTATCAGCGTCTTTAGAATTTTATTGCCTCAGGGCTGCCAGGTGGCACAGTGGATAGAGCCCCAGTCCTGGAGTCAGGAGGACCTGAGTTCAAATCCGACCTCACACACATAACACTTACTAGCTGTATGACCCTGAGCAAGTTACTTAACTTCATTGCCTAGACCAAAAGAAAAATTGTATTACCTCCAGGATGAACATCATCTTGTTTCAATTCATCTGCTTTTACTTCATTTACTTACTTCCATGGTGCCATTTCTCAGTTGCACCACATCTGGGACTACAATGTTCTAGTCTAAATATATTAGTCCCTCTGTCCTTGAGGGTGAAAGAGTTTGTCATAAAAATATGTATGAGATTGAGCTTGAAGATGGCAGAGTAAAAGCAGTTTCTTGCTTGAGCTCTCCCAAAGGGTTTAGACCCCTCCAAATACCTGTAAAAATGGCTCTAAAATATATATGGATCTCTTTTTTATCATTTTGGTTTTTGTTCTGGGTTTTGGTTTTAGTTTTGGCAAATACTCATTACGAATGAATCAATAGGAGTTAACCAATTCTCCAACGAAATTTTGATTCTTGTTGCCTTTTCAGCCACCATAAATTCAACTCTGACAAAGTCTTCATTTTTCCCTAAAAAGAAAACATATCAATCCTTCCACTTAGATGTTACTTCCTGAAGAAGAATCTTTAAAATGCTAATGAGGTATGTCTTCTACCCTTAAGGTTGTAATCTAATAGAAGCTATTGGGGGGGGGGGTTATTGATGTGTTCATGAGAGTGCTTTTGTAACAAATAAAAATAGTTTATGTAAAACTAAAAATAAAGTGACCTCATCTGAAAGTATTTGCAACATTTCACCTCTGTAGCTTTCACCTCTCTACTTTCAAAGAGTAATGGAAATCTCTTTTCTCTATATCTCACTCCCACCCCATACAAAAAAAGAAAAACAAATTTCTTGTTATAGATGTGGAGAATCAAGCAAAACAAATTCCTTCAAAGGCTGTATTTTAAAACATCTCATCTTGTACCCCAAACCTGTCACATCTCTGTAGTTGGTAGCATGCTTCATCATCAGTCCTCTGGAAAAAATGAGTGGTCATTGAATTGATCATAGTTCTTCAGCTTTCAATGTTGTTTTTATACTACTATAATTTATTTTTTTCCTAGTTCTGCTCATTTCATTCTTCATTAGTTTATTAAAGTCCTCAAAATGGTAAATTTTTTTGTAAGATTGATGTTAAAGTATAAATTGTTCTTCTGGCTCTGCTTACTTCACTGTGCATCAGTTCATATGCATTTCCACATATTTATGAAATTGTCGATTTCTTTTTTGTCTTACAGCACAATGTTACTCCATAACATTAATACGATATAACTTACTCAGCCATTCTTTAGTTATTGAAGATCTTCATTTGAAATCTTTTTTTTCCACTACATAGAGCTGCTATAAATACTTTTGGTACATAAAAGACATTTTCCTCTTTCTTAATATCTTTTGGGCACAGGCTGATTAATTGTGCACCTGAATCAAAGAGCATGCATCCTTCAGTAACGTTTTGTGTATAGTTCCAAATTGTTTTATGGAATGGTTGTATTCATTCACAGGTGAACAAATAGATAAAACAGAAGTCCATCTATAATGCCTTTTTTTCTCATGATTCCTCCAAAATTTATGATTCTTTTTTGTTATCTTTAATACTTTATGGAATCTCAGAATTGCTTTGATTTTTATTTCTTTAATCAGTAGTGACTGTAGTGTTTTTAAATTTGGCTGTAGAAAGACTGTCAATATCCTTAGACCACTTACCAATTGAGGAATGTATCTATTTCTTATTAATTTGAATTAGTTCTATATATATAGATACAGATATAGCTATAGATATAGAAGCAATATCTATATCTATATATATTTTCTATAAGTGGCAAATGGGACCTTTATGAAAATAACTTGTGGCAAAGATTTTTTTTCCCAGTAAGTTGTTTCCCTTTTAATCTTAGCTTTATTAGATTTGTTTGTACAAAAAAAAATTCAATCAAAATTGTCCGTTTTTTTGTGATGTTCTCTTTTCCTTGTATGATCATGACTTTCTTCCCTTATCCATAGGTCTGATAGGTAATTTTTCCATGTTTTTCTAATTTGTTTATTATATGATCTTTTAATTTTTATAAATTTTATTATTTATTTGAAACTTAAATATAAAACAAGAAAAGAAAAACAAACATTTCTACATATATAACAGAACATAAGAGAAGATTCAATATAAAGCAATAAATTTCCATTTCAAGAAAACCTATATAATAAATGATACACTTTGTTTTGAAAGCTGCCCTGCTTTTCTTTGCTTCCTTGTTGCTTTTCTTTTGTTCTCTGCTGTGCACTTGCGTTTTATTTTTCCTCCCCCCGCAACTTTCTACCCTAAAGAGGCTACAATTAAGTGTGGATGTGTGTGTGTGTGTGTGTGTGTGTGTGCACATGCATGCCCCTTTCTATGCTTATTTCCACTTGTCAAGTGTTTCTTTTCCTTTGTAAGTCCAAGTCTTCCCATATTTTTTTGAATCAATCAGCTCATCATTTCGTACACCACAGCAATATTTCAACCTATTCACATCCTAACTGAGAGATTTTATGTGAAAGTTTTCCCCCACAATTTTCTGTATTCCTTCTAGTCTCAGCTGCATAGGTTTAATTTATACAAGAAAATCTTAATTTAAAATAATTGAAATTATCCATTTTATACTTCAACAGTGCCCTCACCTTATAATATAGCTTATTATAGCTGACACCACTGAATTTGCTTCCTTTACATGTGATCTTTTATTTCTGAGGTAGCTATTTGAAGCTTACTTTGTATAAGGTGTAGAGTCTTAGTATAAATCTTGTTTCTTTTCTTCCATGCTGCCGCCTAATTTTCCAAAAGTTTCTTTTTGTTTGTTTGTTTTCAAATGGTGAGTCTTTATCCTAGTAACTAGGGTTTTTGTGTTTATGTAATACTAAAATATCAATATATTTATTTGTGTACATCGCATACCTAATCTATTCCACTGGCTTACTTCTTTGTAATATAGTGTGAGGTCTGGCATTACCACTCACCCTTCATTTCCATCTCTTTTTGTTCATTAAAATTTGCACAATAATACAGACCTGTGTTATAAGTGCATAAGAAAGCCACACAATGACTATCAGGAGAGATTACTTATACCTGGGTTAAAAATGAATAATAATAAGCTTTTCTGTGTATGTGAAATAACTTGTGGATAGATTGGTTAATCTAGTAAATTTAGCCATAATAGAAAATGATGGAGATAGATTTAATTAATTAATACAAAGTCACACTCACAAGTCAAAATATCCAGCTTGTCCTGTGGCCAGTTGCATAGCTGCATACACACACACACACACACACACACACACACACATATAAACATACATACATACATACACATTCTAAATTTGGCAAATTTTCTTTATTTTTCCAGGAAAAGAATTAACTTCTTTTCTTGTATTTTCAACCTCTATGCAATATTTTTCAGCCTTAATTCAACAATTCTTGACAATAAAACACCAGCAAAGTAGCCCAGTTCTTAAACATTAATTGCCTTCTGTTCAGAGTTGGGGGAAAATATTTTTTTTAAATCTGGTGACGCAATATATATAGTCATGTTGCAACAAACCAGCAACTACATAAAATAAAACAATTACAAGGGTTTGCTAATGGAATACCACTAGACCCTGTTTCATTTATGGGCCATATGGCAATAGACTTATTTTATGTTTGTACCAGAAAAAATGTTATGGAAAAAAAATTAGATTGACATTTTATTTCATTCTTGCAATAAGCTCATTTTGAATATGAGCTAATTATTCATGAAATGTAATGTGTATGATGATGCATGACCCTGAAATGAGGTATTTCCCAAGATGGAATTAAAAAGACATTTCAATTCCAACATTCATCTGAGTATAGCCTCATCCACTGCTGTTACCCAATAATAGCTTCTTGAAGGTGACAGCTCTATGATGGAGTGCTTAGGGGCCTCAGGTCGGCTTTAATTCTAAACTTCATCTTAAATTGTCTATGAAATCATTAAGAAACCATTAAATTGCTCAACGGACAAACCCATACCCATGGGATCAATATGGAGCCAAGGGGTCCTTGAACAAGAGTAGGATGACAAGGTACCATGCAGCCAGCTGCTTGCCTCATTGATTCTATTCCACAGGGGCCCATGCCATGGATGGTGGGAAGGATATGACACCTAGTGGCTGTTTTCTCACAAATAGTTTAGTAGAGGGTACAATCTATATTTTTCTACCTGCTGCTACCAATAAAGAAAATAGTGGTAGTTGTTAAACACCATGCCAATACAGAAATGACCCAAGTCCTAGGTGAGAGTAATTCCAAAATTCCAGGTATCAAACTCTTTGCAGCTGGAGACCTACTGATATCAGTAACTTGAGAAGGACTTCATAAACTTTTAACTTCCCAAGTTCTGTTTGTCTATTTTTCACATGACCACTTAAGTATGTCTTTTCAAGCACATGAAAAGGTCAAGTCCCTGAAGATCCAAGGAATTTCATCTTTAGTGGTATTAGAAAATGATGTAATGCTAAAAGAAAGCAAAAAAAAGAAGAAAATGGGTCACTATAGTGTCATTCTGTCCTGAATAGAAAGAAAAGATGAAAAGTAAGTCATGTTAGCAGCTTCCAAATTGCAGAGAGAGAGAGAGAGAGAGAGAGTTTAGAAAATAAGATTTTCAGCACTAGTCCTCAATTTATGCAAAGACTGTAATCTCAGACGTGCAATTTTAAGTGCTGTGGTAGCCAGAGAAATGATTATATAAAAATAGTACCTTTTATTCAGTGTACCTGCTTTTGGCATATCTTTAAGTCACACCTGCTCAGTTTATGGATAAAAATAAGCTTTTATTCATCTTTTGTATTACATAGTTGAAAAAGTTATGGAAGAGCAAGCTAGATTTCTCTTACAATGTCAATGAACTAAGGACCAAATTCTAGATTGAAATTCTTATGATGTCATTATGTAAGAAGTAAAATGCAGACTTATTTTCAGGTTCAAGTTATAGTTTGTAGAACTAATAGTGAGTGACACAAACTCACATATTACTTTTTTTAAAAAAATTGCTTGGGTCATTTGAAATGGAGAACTTGAAAAGAATATAGATGCTCATCTCCAAAAATAAATAAGAAATAAAATGTTTTAATTGATTATTCCTGCAAATGAATACAATTCAAGAAGGAAATTTTTGGAAGTAAGAGGTCTACACATTATTCATTTATTACATTGCTCCTTGTTGAGTTTTATAAAAGATGATAAGAAACAGAGGCACAGGAAGTTTGGTAGAATATGTAATAGTTCACATGTAGAAACCTATCTATTAGCATATTGGCCCTGACAAGAGAATAGAGTGTACACTTTGTGGTCAAAGTCAGTGTTAGAACACTTGGGAAGAGAACTTTTAGCCATGCACATGTCAAGTCACTTATTGAAGCTTATCTCTGACTAAGTGGAAATCACTGTAGGTTTCTGCTGGAAAAGTCAAGATTTCAAAGCCTTTCTCACAACTACCTTCCATGGGGCTGTGCATGTGTGTTAGCTTTAAATTCTGGTTCATCCAAGTCTCAAGGGATGTGTAATGGCTCAGAAGAAAGATGATGACTGAAATGGGCCACAGGGAGCCAGAATCTTATTCTTTCTGTACTTGTAACAGATAAATCACAAAATTATTTCATTTTGAAGTCATAATATATGCCCCAGACCTGTGAACTGAGTATTATTTAGCATTTTCTAAAATCATGATAGAATATTCCTGTATCCAGTGGATTGAGTTTAAATAGAATTTTATGGAAGGTCAAATAACCCCTCAGTTTTATGCTTCCTAGACCCATACTCTTAGGGGCTCCTTCCTTTAACAGATCCTAAAAAATGCGAGAGCCATGAAAATGGCTAACTTGTATTCATGTCCTTTACAGATTAGAGCAAAATTAACCTTGCAGATAAGACAGAAATAGAGATAATTTGATTTCAAAGTAGTCATTGATTTTCTAATCCCAATTTAGTCCAACTAGAAGGAGGAGGAGGAAGAAGTAGTGCTATAAAAGGCAATAAGGCAAGAGAGAGAGAGAGAGACAGAGATAGAGACACAGAGACAGAGAGACACAGACTGAGAGAGAGACAGAGAGGCAGAGAGAGATCAAACCTTTCTCTTTTTGTCTACACTGATTTATGGAGACCCATAAATGGAATAAAATTCAAAAGAATTCAGCATGAGTGTCTGGTTAATACTCAGAGTTAAATGTTTTCCCCATCATGAGGTTTGACTCTAGCTACTGCCTAAGGATATAAAACAAATCAATGTCACCAAGAACTCTTACTTTTGAGGCATTCTTTTTCCTGGATATAGAATTTCAGGTACATCATTAAGCATAATGAATTTGGATGGACCAATTAACCTCTTAGAAACTTGTTGTAGCCCTTGCAGAAAGGGAATAATATTAGTTTCCTTTCCTCTTTTTCTAGGATTAAATTTAAAGAACTTGTTCATTTTCACCTCTTAGGAATAGGAATGGGATCTACCTAGGAGACTTCTTCAATGAGGAAGCTCCCTCTGCTAATGAAGATTGGCACACCACTTCTGCAACTTCTAGTCTTAAAAAGTTTGCCAAGAACAGTGACAGGTTAAGTAAATTTTACAAGGTCACACAACCTGTCTGTGTCAGAGAGAAGTTCAAATAGTAAGAATCCACTGAATTTTCTTCTATTGACAAATAATCATTAAAATCTGCCATAGGTGATGTCATCCCTTGTGCCTCTATGACATTGATTTTAACTGAATATACCCAGCCTCATTTTTGAATAGAGAGAATAGTGACAGGTGCTATAGTAGGATTCACTCAGATCTTCTAAAGTCTCTAGATAATACTGAATATTACTTTATTTTTTTTAAATTCAGAAGCACAGAATAACAGCCTGTATGAAATAACCAGAGCTGCCAAGCCTTTGAAAGCTAGAGTCCAAATCTTCTTTCTCCAAGTGTCCTAAATGATAAAATCCCTAGTCCTGAAATATTCACCAAGTGCTGTGAAGAATCCTTAGCCATAAATATATTGGTGAAATATTTGGCAGAATTGCTCCACACTTAAAAGTACTCTAGGCACCAAAGGTTGTATGGGCCATCCACACAGATAAGGCTTGGTATGTTGTCCATTTATAATTAGACATTCTTTTTTTCCCTGTACACCTAACTCTAGGTGCCCCATGATTAATTTAGATAGACCAATTTACCTCTCAGAAACTTGAAGTCATTGCAGAAAGGAATTAAAACTAGTTTTCTTTTCCATATCTCTTTGATTAGAGTGTCCGAGGGCACATCCAGAAAACAAAGGCATTGATATAAAAGGGCATGCATGGCCATTATGCTACTTGACCTAAGTTCTAGCACCCTGCTCCCTTGACTAGTGAGGATATCAATAATTTCCTCTGGAATTACCTTTCATTTACACTACATATATCTTTTTTGCATGTTGTCTCCCAAATTAGAATATAAGCCTCTTGAGGGTAGGGACTATGCTTTCGTTTTCTTTATTCTCTCCTGCCCCCCCATAGTACTTAGCATAGTGCCTGACACATAGCTAGTTCTTGCTCAATGCATGCTGACATTCAGACCATTGGAAGGCAAGAAAGTATTGTACAAAACAGTTGCATTTGGACAGTGTCTGATCAAATTCAGGGTTTTCTTTATACAACCCAATAAAGTAGTATAAAAGCTTTTTTTTTCTAACAATCTGATTGAAGTGTAAAAAACCTGACAACATTATAAGGCATTGGCTATTTGATAAAGGCACCTGGACTACTGCAATAGCCTTCTAATTGTGACTTCCTGCCTCAAGTATTTCTCAGCTGCAATACATTCCCACTCAGCTGCCAAAATGACCTTTCTAAAGCATGGTTCTCTTTATGTCACTTCCCTTCTCAACAACGGCCAGTAATTCCTTATTATCTACAGACACCTCTATTTGGCAAGTAGAACTTTTCATAACCTGGGCTCTTCCTCCCTCTCCAGTCTTCTTAGAGTTTCCTTCCCTTCATGAAGACTACAATCCAGCCATATTGCCCTGCGCAACACTTATTTCTATGCCTTGTACCTCACCTCTGCTTCTTAGAATCCCTGGCTTCCTTCAATACTCAGCTCAATTATTGCCTCTTGCAAGAAGTCTCTCCTGATTTCCCCAGCTACTAGAATCTTCTCCTTTAAGGTTCATTTCCATCTATTCTCTATGTATCTTACATGTGCCAATTTATTTATATGTTTCTCTGATTAGAAGCTCCTTGATACAGTTATGGTTTAATGAAGTATTTAACACAATCCCTGCTATGTAGTAAGTATTTAATAAATGTTTGCTAACTTATTTTTAAGCCCTTAGTTTTATTGATTAAGGAGAGAGAAACAAATACCAAAACTAAAATTGTAGAAGTCAAATCATCCCAAAAATAGAGATTAAATACAGAAATTTATCAGCAACTACTATAACCAAACATATGCCTACAAAAATTCAAATGTAATGTGAGATTGATAGACACCTATAGACATATAAACCAGCCCAATTAACAGCCCTAGAAATAAAAATATAAAACCTAAATACTTGGAGAGGTATAATGTTCATAGTTAAGCTACATCAAAATAGTTAAACTAATGCTACTGTTCAAATACAACTGTGATTTAGAACTATACCAATTCAATTACCAAGAAGATTCATAAAATTAGATTAAAATAAATAACAAAATACTTATGTGGGAGTGAAGAGTCAAGAATAGCAAAAGAATCTTTTTTAAAATAACAAAGAAGGGCATTTGAAATCACAAGATTTTGAATTATATTACAAAAATTGTATGAGTAATTATAAAAAACCATCTGGTACTAGATTTTAAAAATTAAAATATGTACTTTGCCTATATTTTTTATTTACTCATCTATGTTTATATTGTCTCCATCCACTCTTACCACCTATCTCCCCAGTGTATGTAATCTTCTTGAAAATGAATTGTTTCATATTTATCTTTGTATGCTTAGCACTTGGTACATTGTAAACATAAATAAATGCCTGTAGAAAGAGGGAGGGAGGAAGACAAGAAGAAAAGCAAGCAAAAAGGAAGAAAAGAAAGAAGGAAGGAAGGAAGGAAGGAAGGAAGGAAGGAAGGAAGGAAGGAAGGAAGGAAGGAAGGAAGGAAGGAAGGAAGGAAGGAAGGAAGGAAGGAAAAAGAGAGATAGAAAAAGGCTTAAAAGCAAATTCATACAATGTCTAATGTTGGGAAAGCCAAGAACACAAACAATTTGGGAAATGACGTTTTACTCAAATGCTATGAAATAATGATAGCCAATCTAGCCTTCTCTCCCTTCCTCACACAAGACCATCCATTTCCCATATTAATGCCTTTGCACTGGCTGCCCCCATGTCTGGAATGTGTTTCCTCCTCACTCCTGCATCATAAATCACTCTTTTCATTCACAATACAATTCATGCAATACCTTCTACATAAAACTTTTCCTGATCCTATCAACTCAATGCCATCCTTTTCAAACTCCCTTATATTTAGCTACTTTGTATGAATTTTTATTTGTTCTCTAGGTTTTGATGTCGGAATATTTTTAACAACCAAGTACAAAGGAGCTCTCATTAAAGCTTCATAATCAAGGGAATTTATCCATAAAAATTGTCTTCTCTAGAACACTTTATTAGCATAAATGTATAGGGTGTCAGAGAGGAGTGTGTTGCATGAAAGGGAAATGCTAATTGTCCAAAGGTGATACAGACCCTGTAAATTCACTATAACATCCCAGCTATTGTTTCATCCAGTATCGATTTTCACTGAGTGAATCAAGCAATTTTCCTCTCTGAAGAGAAAGTACTTGAGTCACACCTTTCCTCCACATAACTCATCATATCATTAAAAGGCAAAGTCTAGAGTTGTTCCTCCTTGTCATGGACAAAGACAGAGGTCTTTGGCAGCTCTTGGGCTCTTGCCCCTTAAGATACACTTGATTTCCTTTTCTTTAGCTTTAGTGAGTTTTAGATGAAAAGCTCTAAGTTCCATCACAATCACAATCATTCTTAAGCCATAGTTAGGAAAAATTCCATACACCTAGGCAAAGATTGGGTTTTCTGCCTAATCTTGCATTTTTATCTATCTCTAGTTAACCCTTGGATTCTTTGTAGTTGAGGCAAAATTCAGTTTTATGGAAATATTGGCTAATGTAAGCAGATGTCTATAGGTGAATAAACAGACATCAGGAGGGGAGTTGAGGATGTCTTAATACAGCTTGTATATTCTTCTCTGCATTGACCATAGAGCCAAGGACAATCTTGGACAACACTCTTCTCTGCAAAATTTCAGTCCTCCTTTTGCTCCATTCTTGCTCTAACCTTTGAAATCCTCATGCTTAGAATCTCTTTTTCCCCAATTCTAAGAGAACATCTTCCTTTAATACAAAATTCTGAAGATGTCCAAACTCATTCAGTGGCCTTGATTTTTTCAAGGAGGTGTAGAAGCCCTGCTAAAATTGTGATTGTTTTATTCAGTCCAAAAACAAGTATTTGCATCTAGTCAAGGCACCAGAGACAAATAGGGTTGTTTTGACCCCATCATTCTACTCCTCTACTTGCCTCAAGTCTAACCCCTTTCTCATATTAAAATCTATCCTGAACAGTGACAAATTATTTCTAAGATAACATTTTTCAATTCTCTGAGCAAAACCCTTTGATACTTTCCAGTACCTACAGTATAAATTCCAATTTTTTCAGCCTGGCCTTCACGGTCCTCTTTACTGTAGCCTTAATGTGTCCTTACTAGTCTTTACTCTCATTGTTCCTTTCTGTGAATGTCCCACTTCATGTAAAAAGTTCTTTTAATCATAAGTAATATTTAAATAGTGCTTCAAGATTTGCATTTTGATCCCCACAGCTCCAGTTAATAACCTTTGTAAGTTCAGTCCTACTATTACCCCCATTTTACAGATGATGAACTTGACATTGAGAGAGGTGACTTGCCCAGAGCCACACAGATACTAAATATCAGAGGCATTATTCAAACTCAAGCCAGCACTCTATCCACATCAACCTGGATAATTCAGGCACTAATGCCAGTATGTGCTTTATACTTTTTGGCCTCTGCACCTTGGTTTATGATTTTACTCAAGCTTGGCAGACTCATATAACACTAACCCTCTGTTAAGCCTTTTGTGACCCCTTCAGTGCAGTAATTTCTCCATCCTCTGAGTTATTACACTTACAGTCCCCACCACTCATTTGATACTTACCATGCTGCCTTGGATTATTAGATATCTTCTCATATATTTGTCTTTTTCTTCCCAACTAGATAATAAATTAGCACATTGCCTTGCCCATAGTAGATACAGTATTTTTATCAGCCATTAATAATGAGAACAGCTAACATTTTCATAGAGATTTAAGATTCACAAAATTTTCTTCACAATAACCCTATGAACTAGTTAGTATTCATTTTATTTACTTCCAGTTTACTGTTGAGAAAAGTCAGGGTTAGATAGGTGACAGGACCTAGCCAGTTAGTAGACATTAGAGCCCGAGCTCCAGTCCTGGTCTTTTGATTGTAACATCAGTGTTCCTTATGCTACAGCCTCAAATACTTTTTGCAACAATCCAATACCCATCTAGCACTAAGGGGAAAACATTTTATCAGATATCACAGGATGGGGGAATATTGAAAAGTGACAGCCCTTGCCCTTAAGGGGTAAAAATCTTGTTTAGCAAGACAAATATATAGCCAAAACCACTATTTTTGCAGTCATCAACAAATGCCTGTCACAGACAGGATAATGACCACAGAACAAAGCGGCAGATTTGACAGAAACTAGGTCACATTTAAAAAATGCTGACCTTGGCCAAATAAAGACTTTTTAGCAAAACCAAGAAATGTAGCAGCCTGCATCTTTAAGTTACTAATGGTCATGCCATCAGATCTACTAGCATGCTTACCAGGATCATGGCATTGTTAGGTCTGGAAAATCACTAGTAAAAAGAAACAACAGAGGAAGAAACTTTGGTGGGATAATTAGATCTGTAACTAGGCCATTGTCAAAACTTTTGCCTCAGGGTTCTGGAAGTTGGGTGGTGGGGTGTCATGCTTCTTAACTATCATAAAGATGCTTCCTTCCCCTTAGTGGCAACAATGCATCCCAAAGGACATAGATCACTGCATTCTTGCCATTTAGCCCACCACCAACCTGCTCCATTTGACCCAACTCTATATTTTTTACTAATTCCTAGTGTCCAATGCCAAGGTCCTATTACTGTTAGGACCATTCTGCTAATATCAATGTTTTTCTCCAGTCCTGAGGTGGCTGAACTCTTTTTAGAATAGGTTGACCACTGTCTTGATATAATTGAACTTGGAATAAAATTGTCCTCTAAATTGCCACCTCTGCATTCTCATATTTAAATTACTTTTGCCTCATATAAAAAAAAAAATGTGTTTCAGTCATAGAATCCATACACACAAGTTTCAAGGCCCTCCACAGCAGAGGAAAATTAGACCTGTGGCTTTTCACACTAATAAAGACGTTAGGGCAATAATTATAAAAGAAGAGATAGAAGCTAAATACAAGAAAAAGTACTATCTAGTTAGTCGAGCTTAAGTCTCCTGACTCTAATTCCTCAGGTGCTGCTAGATACTCAGGCAATTTATGCCCTTTGGAAGGAAACTCCTCCCATGTCAGAGTTAGCTGATATGAGAGGGAAAGAAACATAGATAAAGGATATACCCTAAACACCAGTGGGGAAGCAGAGTCACAACTGCCTGGAAAATGTACAGCCACACTGCACTAGAAAACACATCTACAGAATCTGTTTTAATGTGTTTTACTAGTGAAACACCTAGACGAATGAAAAGGTAGCCTTGCATGATACTCACTAACAGCTAAAGATAAGGCAAGAAGTGAACTGAAATTCTAGACTTTGGGTCTGCCTAACACTCAGAGATTGAAGTAAGAGCCAAAGGAGAATCATAAACTAAGGGAGTGTCCACTAGGTACATCAATGATAACATTTTTATTCATTTCCAAAAGCCAGATTAAATAACGTTATGGAAGCATTACTTATAATCATCCCCACTTTCTAATCTATAGTCTCTGCTTCTCTACTCCCTCCTTCCCCACTACCTACAAGCACACTCATGTCTCCTCTATTCTTAAAAAAAATAATTTTCCATGAATACCATCCCTGATAACAATTGTATTATGCTTCTCCTTTCCTTCTTTGCTAAACTCATTGAAAAAGTCTTCTACACTAGGTGCTTCTACTTCCTTTCCTCTTATCTAATTGTTAACCATTTGAATTCTGACTTTCAACCTCATCATTCAAATGAACCTGTTCTCTCCAAAGTTACCAATGATACTTTAATTGTCATTTCTAAAAGCCTTTGCTCAATCTTCATCTTTCTTCACCATTCCATAACCTTTGACATGTCAATCATCCTCTAATCCTTGATACTCTCTCCTTCTACATTCTCATGATACTGTTCTCTCTTAGCTCTTCTTCTGTATATATGAATACTGCCCACTATCTTTTACTAAATATTTATCCAGATCATCCCCACTAACCATGAGTAGCCTCTAAGCTTCTGTCCTGGGTCCACTTCTATTTTTCCTCTATATTATTTCATTTAGTGATCTCATCGTCAATCATGTGTTTCAATTATCATCTCTATACAGATCAGTACTCAATCTAAATATCTAGACCTAATCTTTCTCCCAGGCAACAATTCTATATTACAAAATGGCTTTTAGACATCTCAAACTAGATTTCCCATAGGCACCTCAAGCTCAACACGTCCAAAATAGAATTCATTATATTCTTCCTCTCCTAATCTTCACCTCTTTTACATTACTCTATTACCATCAAGAGTACCATCATTTTTCTAGTCACCAGATTCACAACTAATGATTCATCCTCAATTCCTTACTCTCATTGAACCCACATATCCAGTCTATTGTTAAATCTTATTTTTTTTCTATTCTTACAGTATTTCTCATATATTCCCCTTTCTCCCCGCTTATTTCACTTCCCTAAACCAGGTCTCCATCATCTCTCACCTGGGCTATAGAAACAAAGCCTGGCTCAGGTCCCCCTCCATTCCAATCTCTATTCCACTCAGCTGCCAAAATTTATTTTCCTAAAGTATATATATGGCCATGCCTTTCTGTCTCTGTCTCTGTCTTTCTCTGTTTCTCTTTCTGTGTGTCTCTGTGTGCATTTCTCTCTCACACACATACAAATATACATACATACATACATACATACATACATACATGCACTCTCCCTGATTAAACTCCACTGGCTCCCTAATAACCGAAGGATTAAATATAAAGTGGTCTATCTGGCTTTTAAATTCCTTCACAACCTGGTCCCTTCCTACCTTTCCAGTCTTCTTGCAGTGTAATCACTTCTACTTACATTACAATTCACCACAAGGACCTACTCACTGTTCCTTATATATGACAATCAATCTCCCAGTTCTATGTGTTTTTATTTGATATTTGTTGTCTTCCACAACTGGAATGTTCACCATTCTCACCTCTGACCCCTAACTTCCCTGATTTCAAGATTCAGCTCAAATTCACTTTTCCAGGTCCCCCAGATACTAGTCCCTTTTCTCTGAGATAACATTCCCTTTTGACTGTATTTATCTCACATATATGTAGTTATTTGCATGTTGTCTCTCTGATGCTCTAATTCTTTTCTCTTAGTTCTGACCTCTGAGACAAAATAAAATGTCTAACCCTTTTTCCATATGACTACACTTGAAAATTACCCTTTAAAATGGAAACATTCCCACTTCCCTCAACTCATTCTCATAGGGCATGACACAAGCCTCTTGACTGTCCTGGACACAATCCCCCCAAAATTTGACTCATTGATATCCTTTATAAAAAGAGACACCTAAAATTGAACAAGACACTCTAGATGTGGTATGACCAGGTCCAAGTACAATTTGACAAACACTTTCCTAGACCTAGATACTATAGCTCTCATAGTGAAACTTCAAATCAGCAAGTCATTTTGCCAGTCATAACTGACTTTTGTATCATACTTGGTTTATAATACATGAGAACTTCCAGCTGTTTTCCAAACTGTTATCATGCTTCCCTGATTTTAAAACCACATGGTTGATTTTTTTAATTCAAGATTACTATTTTGCATTTATCCAGATTACATTTCATCTAATTTAATTCAGTCCAGAATTCTACTCTGTGAAGGTCTTTTATGGTTTGATTTTATCATCCAAAATATAAGTTTTCCATCCTTTCTGTTATCTTCAGATTTAATAATAATGCCACATATATCTTAATCTACATCTTTGATAAATCATATCAGGCAACATAGATTCCTGAGTCCCTCTACTAGCAAACTCCTTCCAACATAATGTAGAACTAGTGATGGCCACTTTTGGGATCCAGACACTCCACCAGTTTGAAAGCCTCCTAACTTCCCTATTGTTTAGCCCCCATCTCTACCTCTAGTCCTCAAAAATAGAATGAGACTTGTCCAAATGTTTTCCTTAAATCTACATAAACTATATCTTAACATTTCTCTGATCTAACTCTAGTAACTATAAAAAAAGGAAATGCAGTTAGTCTTTTATGACCTGTTCTTAATGAAATCATATTGGCTCATTGTGATCACATTCTTTCCTAGATTTTTCACTAATTATCTCTTTAATAATTTGCATTATGTATTTACATATTATGTTCTAGAATTTTTGCCAGGAATCAAAGTCAAGCTCACTGGCCTATAGTTCATGGGCTCTTCACTTTTCTGAAAATCAGGACATTTGACCTTCTCCAATTACAAGGGTATATCTCATGCTCTCTATTATTTTTCAAAGATCACTGCCAGTGACTTTTTCAAAGTGACTGTTGAAAAATGTCTGAAACCGCAAAAATGCAATTAAAAGAGAGTGCAGAAAACATACAGGACAGGGAGTGCGAGAGATGATCTCTCAGAAGTGCAGCCTCCTCAAAGGGTCAATAGTTCTTGTTAATAGTCCTTATATTGCTTTCAAAACCCTCCCCTGTTCAGACTCTGTTTTTAAGCAAGCAAAAATAATTGCCCTACCCCCAACCTGAACTGCTTGCTCTTGCAAAACTTCCCGCCTTTCCTTGTCTCCAGGCAAATCTGTGAAACTGTTTTTGTTCTCTGTTGCTGGGTAGATTTCCATGAATAGACTGTGCCCTCAAGGCTTGCACCAATGAGCCGAGAGGAAGGGAGTTAGCCAGGGGGAGTTGCAGTTAGGGGTGTATATAATCTTTCTTTGCTGAGCACACACTTGCACTCTTCCACCAGAGCCATTTTAGGCAGACAGAGGGTGACCTTTCTCAAGAAAGCTAATAAAGAAATTTTTCCCTTTGCTACATCTGAGTCTCCAGAATTTATTGGTAAGGGTCTTCACATCCCACACAGGAAGCAATCTGCCTGCAGTCCTGCTGGGGCTTATAACTTAGAGTAACAAAGGGCAGCTAGGTGCACATGTTAATTTGCACATTTTTTTTCTCAGCCTATCCACCCTAGCCTTCCACTTTTCCCTAATACAACTTTTTCTTAAAAATTAGTATGCTTTTTGCTGTCCTCAGACTTTCTCACCAGACTCCACTCATTCTGAACTTCAGTATTTAGACTATTCTAATGGAATCATGTCATGCTTTTTGTATTGGTTATTTCACTGTATTCATCTTTACTTCTAACTTCTGAACATGCCTTTTTAAAATCTCCGGTGATTAGTAAGACTTCTTATACATCTACTTCAGTCTCTTTATACAACTTTCTTTTTTTCCTCCTCAATGGAATTGCTTTTCTTTATCTTCAGAATTTGATCTTTTAGTGTTTCCCACTCCACTTCTGATTTTCTGTAGAACTTTGTGGCATGGGATCCTATTTTTCCTACCCCTAAAACCTTTGAAGTCAACTCTTCTAGAATCCAAGATCTGCAATCAACTATTTTCTAATTTCTTCCCCCCGTCATAAACTAAGATGGAACATTCATTTCCTCTATTTGAGAGTGCTACCATTCTTTGAGTCAGTCATGTTTGCAACCTTAAATTCATCCTCAGTTTCTCACTCTTACTCATCTTTCACAGCCAATCAGTTGCCAAAAATTGTCATTTCCACCTCCACAGTACCTTTCATTTTTATTCCCTAGTTCATATCCCATGCCCAGTTTTAGACCCTCATCACCTCTTCCTTCATCTATTCCAATAGTCTCCTGATTACTCTTAAGTCTCTCCTCACTACAACCCAACCTCCATGCAGTGGCCATTTTCCTAAAATACTGGTCTTATTGTCAGTCCCCTACTCAATTAACTCTGACTCCCTCAGAGATCAAATATATACCTCTAGAATACAATCTTAATTCAGCTGAGAAAACAAAGGTACGAGATGATCAATCCCCTTCATAACTTGAGCTGGACCTAAATTTCCTTCCTCATTATACTTTAACCCCATAATGCATTCTATAGTGCAGATAAACTGAGCTTCTTATTTTTCTTCATAAATTGCACTCTGTCTTCCATTCCTATCCATTCCCCCATGCCTGGAATTCATTACTTCTATCCTTTCAAACAGGAAATGATCATTTTAACAAATAAAAATCATTAACTACTCTGCTTGTGACAGAAAGCAATCTCCAAGAGATGTCCAGATAACTGAAGTGCTCTATATCTCCCTATCATATCACACCTCTGTGTCAGACTTGAGATCCATTTCCCAAACTCGTCATGTATTTCCTCTTTCTGTCCAAGTGGTCTATAGTACAGTCTGAGAGCAATGTCACTTGTTTGTGTTCAACTGATCTTCACCTAAATAATCTCCATCATGCATGTCCCTTCTGGCTCCTGGATTTCCCTACATAAGTCTATCTTCTTAGCATACAATGCTGTACTTTTCTCTCTCTCTCTGTCTCTCTGTCTCCATGTGTGTGTGTGTGTGTGTGTGTGTGTGCATGTGTGTACATATACATATCCCATTTCTTCTAAATAAGCTATAACCTTAGAGAGTGATATTCCAAGTATGGATCTTATACCACAAAATCACAGTGGTAACTATTAGGTTAAATTTGCTTCCTTGCATTAAGATCTCTACATATTACTTGTTAGCCATGCTATTGCCTTTATGTATTGACATCTTGTACCATGGGTTTTATTATGGGATTATTTCCTGTATTTTGTCTTCTATGTATACTTCTTATTCAGTTATTATATATCTTCCTACTTTGTAGATACTCTCAACTTTCTAGATTGGTACATAAGCATAGACAGTTTTCTCCCTTCTCCTTTCTTACCAGTTTAAAGCCTTTTTGCTTAGATTTTTAGCATAGCAGACAAACATACTCTAACTAAACCTTATTAGGTATACTCCACACTTGCCCAAGAGTTTCTCATTTCTGTATTTTAATCCAGGGATCAGAAATTCAAATCCTGTTTTTAGATAACATCATCTCAATCCGTTATTAACTTCCTAAATATGCCCTTATTTCCTGAACTCCAGTGGGACACAATGAAAATATTTTACCCAAGATTTCCTAATCTTTAACAATACTTTCTATATTTCTTCTGACAGTACCATTTGTGCTCATGTGAATCACAATTAGGGAGTCATAGTCATCTCATTTACAACTCTTAGGAGTTTCTCCATCACACTCTTGATACATGACCTGGGAAGACAATAGACATCTCTGTTTTTGCATTCCAACTATAGCACTTAGTAACTGAGTGTACATGGGAAAATCAAGATTCTTAATGTCTCAGAATCTCAATTTACTTATTTGAAACATCAGGATAATAACACTTCCATTTCCTACCTCACTGTATTGTTTTCAGGGAAATCCCTCTTTAAATCTTAATGCTTAATGTGAATTATTCAGTTCACCATCAATTCAGTTTATTAAAACATCAGAGTTGACATTTAAATTTGGCTTTGAATGGCTTTCACATATTTCTTAGTTTCCTTCAAGGGTCAATTCAGGTGCCAAACTCTATGGAAAGCCTTGGCTATTCCCCCTAGTTGCTGGTCCTCTTTTCTTCCTCAAATTATTGTTTATTTTGTTTTTTGTTTGTATGAAACTTCCAGTAGACTATGAAGTCTGCTTGGCAAAAAAAAAAAATTATTTGTTTTCTTTGTATCTTTTAAGGTTAATTTATTAATCAAGGTATTGTAATGCTTTTTGAATTGAACTGAGAGATGGGAAGCATCAGGCCAGTTCTGGACAGATCAGTCAGGTACCTCAAGATCAGAATTGGAACAAAAATAAGACACCCATAGTCCATCTCACCAAAAGAGTGTTTATTTCAACCTATCAGGGAAAGTGCATTCACCCAGAATATAGCCTTGATTCAGATAAGCAAATCTTTCCTTTACTGGATGGCCTATGGTCAGAAACCTGAAGGATGAGCTCTAGCCCCTCATGTCTAGTCATTTTGGTACTCAGGCAAACAGTAAACTATACCAATAGCTCATCAGTCCACTGAGCTATTAAATACTGAGAATAATTTCAGTACCTTTTAAGGAAAAAGTAGTCTAACCTGTGTGGGACTGGACCTTACCATACCCTCTCTGACCACACCCAACCTTTTGGTGGCAAGGTCCTAAAGATCTCCTAGAAGATCTTCCATTACTTAACTGGTTTTAGGATTGTGTCTGGTTAATTCTGACCTCAGGGATGCAAGAAGACTGACATAGCAAACACCAGAGGTGAAAAAGAAAAACTAAAGCAAAATGAAGCAATAAGAAAAAACAACAAACAATGCAATAGCCTTTGAATGAATGACCCAAAATGCAAGAACAGATAGAATCCAATCTTTTAACAATCTGTCCATGAGGGGGCTGATGCCAAATCTTTGTAGTTCATTGTGGCTTTCCTGACATAAAGAGGCAATGAGAAGCAGGAGCAACACCAGGAAAATCAAGACAAAAGCACAGATGATGACACTTCCTTCATAGGCATTGATTCTCATTCTCATCACAGTCACATTAAAATAGCTAAGAGAACATTTCCCTCTTGCATGTTATCTAGACTCGTACCAGAGTCCATATTGAATATCAACTCATAGCATGACTCAATTTGTGTCCCCTGGCCCACCAGTCAGGACTCCTTCCTCTTCAGGAAACCCATGAGGAATACTAAATCTTTGCCCCTTTAGAGGCTTCTTCTGTGGAACTGCCTCCCTTTTCTCCATGAAGCTTGTGTAGACAGTTTCCCTTCCCCTCTGTCAGCAAAAGGGGAAGCTACTTTTAAACCGCATTGCCACCCTTTGTTCTCTAAGCCTACCCTGGGATTGGAGTTTTCTAATGACTTCTGGATATAGAGCTGGTGGGAACAAATACAAAATGCTCTGTTTGGCATTCAAAATCCTTCCTAATCTAGCTCTCTCTTGCCTTTCCTGTCTTCTCACACCTTACGCCCTATGTGTACTCTTCATTCCACTGACACTGGCCTACAGGCCATCCCATGAACAAGACACTCCATCTCTCAACTCCAGGCATTATAGCTGGCTATTCCTGATGCCTGGGATACTCTCCCTCCTACATATCACCTACTGACCTCCCAGATTTCTTTCCAGTCTCAAGTAAAGTCTCTTCTTTTACAGGAAGCCTTACTCAACCCCTCTTAATTCTAGTGCCTTCCCTCTGTTGATTACTTTCTGTTTATCTTATATATAGCTTGCTTTGCATATATTTGTTTGTGTGTTGTCTCCCCAATTATCTCTTAAGAAGGGACTACGTTTTTGCTTCTTTTTTGTAATCCCAGCACTTGGCCTAGGACCTGGAACAATAAATATCGATTGATTACTATATGGGGAAAGCAGCTTTTTCAAAGAGTTCTAAGGAAAGATAGGGAAGATTCCATGTTTCAAGAGAAGTCAGCTGAAGTGTGTGTGGGGAGGCAGGGAGGATGAGGAAAGCTAAAGAATGAAATTCTGGTGACAGAAAAGGAAACTACTCCAGTGAGGAGGGAAAATGTGATATGCCTAAATAAGTCAGTGTGGCTGCACAGGGACTTGCCAACCAATTCAGGTTTTAATAAGAAATATAAAAGCTAAAGAAATATCCAAATAATAGAAAATGTAAGAATATGAGTGTGGCACAATGCTATTAAAACAGAGTGAGGAACTGATGATGGAAAGGGAAGCCAAGGACAACAAAAGAGAGTGGCATGGGAAAGAGAGGAGGTTAGCTAACAGGAGAAAAAGAACAATCAAAGGAAGAATAGAAGCTCTTAGTTGGGTGGATGGGATGATGATAATTAACAACAAAGAAAAGACAGAACTGCTTAATACTTATTTACAGTGTAAATTACAGAATAAAATGACATAACAGCCAGTTGATATTCAAGGTAAGTTAGGAAATAGTAAGAGATTATCTAGCTGCCTTTAATGAATTAAAGTCATGTGGCCCAGGTGAACCACATTCTCATATCCTAAGCAAACAGCAGATGTTGCTGAGTCATCACCAATGGTATATGAAAGTTCATGCTAAGAATTTCAGAATAATGATTAAGAATATCAGTTTCTGTCATCCAGTAAGGCCTTTCTGAGCTGCTATGATAAAGCTGCCCTGACTGATGTTTTTAAACTACCTATGCTTTGTTATGATTTTTTTTCTCTCCTTATGAGTTATTGTTGCTGTTTTCCTGCTGTCAGTGTATATAACTTAAGAGTCCTGTAGTCCCACTTCTTTTTTTTTTAAGAATTTGCTTCTTTAAAATACACTGGATTAGTAAATTCAACAAAAGATATTTGAGCGTATATTTAGCACAACTTTAAAACAGTGATTGTTGGTGTTAGGAATCAATATGCTTATTTATTTGAAAAGAATAAAGAAAAAATCAACCATGACTCTCTCCACTCCTACCTAATCTCAGAATGAATTCTTACAACTTTGTTTCTTCCACTCTGGTTCATTCTTTGTTTCTTTGTCATCAGATTCTATTTCTACAAAAACTGTTTTAGGCTGAGTCTTGGAATAGGCTGGAGAAACCAAATAGGGGCTATCCCCAGTTTCCTTCACATGCCATAAAATGGCTTCTCAGGGTGCTGTCATCAGTCTGATCCTGAGCAATATTTTCCTTTTTTTTAAATTTTTTTATTACATGCCTATTTTATTAATTTATTTATTTTTAGTTTTCAATATTCACTTTCACAAGATTTTGAGTTCCAAATTATCTACCCATCTCATCCCTCCCCATACTCCAAGAGGGCATGCATTCTGAATACCCCTTCCCCAATCTGCTCTCACTTCCATCTTCCTTGCACTTCTCTTATCCCCTTCCCCTTCTATTTTCCTGTAAGGCAGGATAGATTTCTATGCCTCATTGCCTGTATATCTTATTTCCCAGTTGCATGTGAAAACAATTTTAACTTTGTTTTTAAAACTTTGGGTTCCAAATTTTCTCCCTTCCTCCCTTGCCACTCATCCTCATTGAGAAGGCAAGCAAGCAACTCCATACAGCTTATATATGTGTAGTCATGAAAAACACTTCCATAGTAGTCATGCTATGGAAAACTAACTATATTTCCCTTCATCCTATCCCACCCCCCATTTATTCTATTCTCTCTTTTGATGCTGTCCCTCCTCAGAAGTGTTTGTTTCTGATTACCCCCTCCCTCAATCTGCCCTCTCCCCTATTATCCCCCTGCTCTCTTATCAGCTTCCCCCCTATTTTCCTGCAGGGTAAAATAGATTTCCACACCCAATTGAACATGTATATTATTCCCTCCTTAAGCCAAATCCTATGAGAATAAGTTTCACTCATTCACTCTCACCTTCCCCTTCTTCTCTTCCACTGTAAAAGCCTTTTCTTGTGTGTTTTATGTGAGATAATTTACCCGCATTCTACCTCTCCCTTTCTCCGTCTCCCAGTATAATCCTCTCTCACTCCTTAATTTTATTCTCCAGATATCACCCCTTCATCTTCAACAACTCACCCTGTTCCCTCTATCTATCTATCTATGCATCTATCTATCTATGCATCTATCTATCTATCTATCTAGATATATAATTTTTCCCTCCAACTACCCTAATACTGACAAAGGTCTCATGAGTTACAAATATCATCATTCCATGTAGGAATATAAACAGTTCAAATTTAATAAGCCCCTGATGATTTCTCTTTCCTGTTTATCTCTTCATGTTTCTCTTGAGCCTTGTATTTGAAAGTCAAATTTTATATTCATCTCTGGTCTTTACAACAAGAATGCTTGAAAATCCTCTATTTCACTGAATGACCATTTTTTTCCCCTGAAGGATTATACTCGGTTTTACTAGGTAGGTGATTCTTGGCTGCAATCCTATCTCCTTTGACCTCCAGAATATCATATTCCAAGTCCTCCAGGCCCTTAATGTAGAAGCTGCTAAATCTTGTGTTCTCCTGATTGTGTTTCCAAAACACTTGAATTGTTTCTTTCTGGCTGCTAGCAATATTTTCTCCTTGACCTGGGAACTCTGGAATTTGGCTATGATGTTCCTAAGCATTTTCCTTTGGGGATCTCTTTCAGGAGGTGATCAGTGGATTCTTTCTATTTCCATTTTACCCTCTGGTTCTAGAATATCGGGGCAGTTTTCCTTGATAATTTCTTGAAAGATGATATCTAGGCTCTTTTTTTGATCATGGCTTTCAGATAGTATAATAATTTTTAAATTATCTCTGTTGAATCTATTTTCCAGATCAGTTGGTTTTTTTAATGAGATATTTCACATTGTCTTCTATTTTTTTAATTCTTTTGATTTTGTTTTACAATTTCTTGATTTCTCATAAAGTCATTAGCTTCTGTTTACTCCATTCTAATTTTTAAGGAAGTATTTTCGTCAGTGAGCTTTTGGGCTTCCTTTTCCATTTGATCAATTATGAATTTGAAGACATTCTTCTCCTCATTTGACTCTTTGGACTGCTTTTGCCATTTGGGTTAGGCTATTTTTAAGGTATTATTTTTTTCAGTATTTTTTTTGGTCTCCTTTGACTTGTTTTTCATGATTGTCTTACATCATTCTCATATCTCTTCCCAGTTTTTCCTCTACTTCTCTTACTTGCTTCTCAAAATACTTTTTCAGCTCTTCCATGGCTTGGGAATGATTCTTATCTTTCTTGGAGGCTTTGGATGTAGGTGTTTTGACTTTGTTGTCTTCTTCTGGTTGTATATTTTGATCTTCTTTGTCACCAAAGAAAGATTCTATCTGATCTTTTTTACACAGTTTGCTCATGTTCTCAACCAATTATTTGAGTTTTAAACTCTTTGTTAAGGTAGGGGTCTGCTTCCAGTGTGAAGAATGTACTTTTCCAAGCTTTGGGGATTTTGTGTAGCTGTTTTCAGAGATACTTCTAGGGACCTGAAAATTTTCAGTTCTTCCAAAGTTGTATGATCAAAAATGAGATGTTTACTCCTTTCCTGGCCTGTGATCTGGTCTATAAGTGACCACAAACACCCTTTTCTGCCTTGCAACTATGAGGAGGATTCCTTCTTCACCACCACTACAAGCTCTACCATGCCAGTGCTCCTCTTTGTACCAGGACCACTACCCAAAACTGTGACCCAAATCCAAGCACAGACAAAGCAAGAGAATCATGCCTCGGCACCTGCAAAGAGATTCCTGCAATCCCTCTCTGATCAGCCACTCAATTCCCCCTCAGTCTGTGGGCCCTATATTTTTCAATATGTATGATGACAAGGTTCCTCCATGAGTTACAACTCTACACCACAACCTGTGCCTGCCACAGAGAGGTTTAGGTTCATGAAGCTTCAGAAGATTTAATCTATCCCTCTCCAACTGTCTCCTGACATGGCTCATGGAACATTGGCAGTGCATAAGGAGTTATGATGTAGTCTTGGGTTAAAGTGTCATCTTCTGTATTCTTTCACTCGCTAAAATAGAAGTTAAAACTACACATAATTTTGCTCCCCTCTGCCTCTTGTTGGGATCACAATACATTTAGCCAATCCATTTCTTGTTCCAACCATGATCTGGTTTAACTTGGGAAGCTAAAGGCAGCATACCTCATTTGCATTGGTGACATCGATTTCATAATCTTTACTGAATGTCTGGCACTCAAAAAAAAAAAAAAATCAAGCCTGCCTCTGCCACCTCCTTTCTTAACAAATGTTCCAGTGACCAAAAGCTTATCATCTGTACTGAAGTAGCAGTCATTGAGGAAAAAGTAGGAAGACTGGAAGCTGAAAAGAAGTGGCTTCTTGAACTGTTGGATATCCTATAGTTTTCAAGTGTTGTCCCATCCCTGAGTGGCAAGGACAGTATCATTATAAGAAAATGTCACACAAGAAGTATTTGTGACAGAATCATGGGCTTGCCTGCAGCAGAATTTGTTACAAACACTCATATTTCTAAACTACATCTGGATGCTTTCATCCTGGCAGTCTGCTGCAATGAGCTTCCCATCTCTACCATATTACTTTTTTTTTCTTTCCCTTGAACTGTTTTAGGTTCAAACATGCTTTTGTGCTTTTTATCCTTGTCCACATCACAGGTTTCCACAGTTACATCATTTGAACAAGTCAAAAATTCTTCCTTTATTTGACAAGCCAGCATCCAGTATTAAGCACTGTTGTGTGACCCTTGGTGTTGACCATGTCCACAATATACTGGTCTCCTTTCACACATTCCATCATTTTGACCTGAGAGTTTCTAAACACCAGAAGAATCACATCTCCTGAGCTGCTGTACTGTAGCCGCTTAATTTTGTGACAATCACAGGGTTGAAGAGATTGGAAAACTTGAAGGAAATCATCCATCCCTGCAAAATCCCAAAATTTAACATCATAAACAAATCTTCCTGTTGCCAATGATACCTAAAGGGATAGGACCTAAGGCAGAAATTGTTTTGCTGACATGCTACAGAGTAACTTCATGATCATGTTAATCAAAAAGTTTTTTCATTGGGTTAATTCCATCTTGTATTTCATCTTCATCATCATCATCATCATCATCACTGTCCAGGTATTCAGGTAGGAATGGGGGACCTATGAGTTCATCTGTATCTTCAGATATAGTTGGGTGATGTTATGTAAAAAAGAGGCCCAATTAATTCTTCATCAAAGCTACCTTCATTTCCCCACTCTCTGTGTCACTGGAAGCTAATATAAAAAGATATTTGGTCAAACTTGAGCCTGAAGGCATTGATTCATTATTTTCATGCTACTTTCTTAATTCTATCTCTTTCTGGCTTCAAAATCTTTTCTACTTCTCTCCACAGCAGTTCTTTTGGTTTGCGCAAACATTGCTTCAAAGCCAAAGTCCTGACTTTCTTTACAAAACTGGTGAATCCCATGTTGTAGGCCAACTCCATAGGTTCCTTTGCTGCCTCTGGAGGCTTCCATGCCAGCTTCTGGCATAGCCATAGACATAGACACCAACACACTCATGTAAGCCAAAGCAGCCAGGCAGAAGCATTTCCAGTGACCAGGAAATGTCCCTGCTGCCAAGGAGAGAAGGACCTAGCCGAGAGAAAAAGATCTATGGCTCCATTCACAGCACCACCTTGAAGGGAATGGCTGCCCAATTTCTGATAGAAAACAGTCATATTAACTTCCAAGAATTGCCTGTTTAAAAAAAAAGAGAAGGAGAAGGAGGAGAAGGAGAAGAAGAACAACAGCAGCAACAACAACAACTCTGAGTGAATGTCAGTATTGTATAACAACTGTCTTGTCTGCTCAGAAGCTTTAAAATATTTTTTCCAGGTTTCCAAATGTATAAAAGATGCTTCAAATCCGATTACAAATAACCTATAAATGGAAATATCATTATATCTATACTTTCCTTATTTATCAATTAAACAACAGATACAATAAATGGTTCAGAATCTAATAATATGTCAGGGTAATTGCTCTGGGAATCGATAATCATTGTCCTACTAAATCAATGGGTGTACACAGCATAAACTATTGGGTTGGATCTATACTGATCTCAGAAAATGGCCATAAAAATTATTTTTTTAAAAAAAATTTCAAATACCTATTTGTGATCTTATCAATAGTATAAAAGTAAAATAAATAGAACTTCATGGCTGTGCCCAAATTTATACATAACTCAATAGCCCAAATAGAATTGAACCTCTGGGCTTTACATGCTCAGAATAGGTTCAGATCATTAGGCAATCCCTAAGAGCCATGAAGCACAGACTGATTTCCTAGCAGACTCACCAAAATTTCCTTCTAGCTATAGCTTCTCTGCAAAAACCCATCTTCCTGAATAGCAAGTAACATTTAAAGTTCGAGTATGAGAGGGCATCTTCTCTAAAGAAAGATACTGAATATTAATAATCTGGATAAATTTCCGCAGGTACTCTCAGGTTTCTGAACGAATAATCAAAGCCAAAAAATTAACCACTTTGGAGGAAAAAAAGAACCTGCAAAAAATCCGGGAAGGGAATTTCCTTTACTTCATGACAAGGAATTTTCATTTTTGGTTAATTAAAGCTACACCTGCTGTATGTGAATTCCCTCCAGTATTTACACACTGAGCAAAGATGTCAGGTCATTATGGCAGAGATCATAGGTGCAACTCATTCTTTCTTTCCATAAAATTTCTAAGAGAGGTCATTCATTAATTCCTTGATTCTCTCCAGTTGGAATATAAACTAGAGGATAGGGATTATTTCATTTTTTTTTCCTTTGTATGTTCCCAGTACCTAGCACAGCAGTGCCTGGTATAAAATGATTAAGAAATTCTTCTTTATTGATTATCTTCTGTAATAATGTATTATTGTCTTTGTCAAACAAAGGCCTGGTATATAATTTTTGCCTCATTCAGGTCTTTAAATTAGACATTCAGAAGTACTAAGTTATAAACATTATTTATATGATATATCATCATATAAAATATCAAAGGTTAGAATGAGACCTAATCAATTAATAAGCATTAACTACCCACCATGTAACAAATGATTTATTAAGCACAGAAAGATAGAAAAATAAAAAATGAACAGTCTTTGCTCTCAGTACCTTTACATCATTCTAGGGCTCATGTTTTCTGAGCTCATTAGATATCAGGACAGACCATGAACACTACACAAAAAGAAACAGAAAGTTGCAATGTGGCAGAATATGAGGTGAAACATTAAGTGGGCAGGATCTGGAAATAATCTGTTTAACCCTATAAAATTTGAATTTGTTTTGAGGCAGTCTGCTGGATTTCACCTAACACTCCATGAATGAAATGTTTTAAAAGACATAGCTGAGGCAGAACCAAGATGGCAGAGTAGAGGTAGCAATCCATCAAAATTCTTCTAACATTCTCATCCAAACAACTTTAAAATAACAAGTCAAATAGAATTCTGGAGCTGCATAGCCAGCAAAAGATCAGAGTGAGGCATAATTCCAGCCCTAGACAATTTAGAACATCAGTAAGAGGTATTTGTGACACTGAGGTGAAAACCAGCTGAGAATAGACAGTATGGCAAAAAACAGCAGTGGGCCTTGGAGGTGGCTACAGCAGCAATAGCAGCAGTTTCAGCTGTTCTCAGCCCAGGGACAGTAAAGGAATTGGACATTTGATCAGAAAGGGATTAAAGGGGACCCTGGCTGACACAGAGGACCCAGAGGCAACTCTATTGCCTATACAAGTTCTGGCTCACAGTGCTTTTGTTCAGTCAATAGGGAGCAGGGCCCCTGGTCACAGTTTCAAAGCAAAGAGAAGCACTAGCACTTGTGGCTACAAGGAGCAGGGGTCCTCCTAAAGACCAGAGCAGTGACCACATCTCTCCCAGGATAACATGACCTTGGAAACACTGAAAAGCTGGTGACCCCCAGAATTAGCTCCAAAAACAGGAAGAAAAAGCCTGAAGCATGTTGCTTCCCCACCCAGGTGATCAGAGCTCAATTTTAACATAAAGTTTAAACTCAAGAAATACACTAGAAAAATTAGCAAACAACAAGAACAAAAAAAGAACATGACCATGAAAAACTACAATAGGGGCAGGGAAAGATCAAGACACAAACTCAGAAAAGACAACAACATGAAAACAGATATAAGCAAAGCCTCAACAACAACAACAAAAACAAAACTGCAAATTTGACACAAACCCAACAATATATTCTAGAAGTAATCAATAAAGAGATGAGTGGTAGAAGAAAAATTGAGCAAAGAAAGAATGATGCAAGAAAATTATAAATATACCATTAACTGCTTAGTAAAAGAGGCACAAAAATTCACTGAAAGAATTCCTTAAAAAGCAGGATTGGCCAAATGGAAAAAGATATACAAGAGCTCAATGAAGAAATTATTTTCTTCAAAATTAGAATTGAGCAAGTGGAAGCTAAGTCTCCATGAGACTTCAAGAAACAATAAAATTCAGTTAAAGGAATAAAAAGAAAAGAAAATAAGACATATATCATTGGAAAAACAACTGAAGTAGAAAATAGATCAAGGAGAGAGAATTTAAGAATTATTGGGCTACCTGAAAACCATGATCAGAAAAAGAGCTTAGATATCATATTTCAAGAAATTATAAAGGAAAATTGCTCTTATATCTTAGATCCAGAGGGGAAAATAGAAATTCAAAAAATATAGCAATAACCTCCTGAAAGAGATCCCAAAATCAAAATTCCCAGGAATATTATAGCTAAATTCCAGAGCTCCAAAGTCAAGGAGAAAATATTGTAAGCAGCCAAAAAAAGAAATCATTCCAATATCAAGAAGCCATAGTTAAATTCACATAAGATTTGGTAGCTTCCACATTAAAGGAATATAATATTCCAAAAGGCAAAGGAGCTAAGATTACAACAAAGAATAACCTATCCAGGAAAACTGAGTATGATACTTCAGATGGAAAAGTGGATATTTAATGAAATAGAGAACTTTCAAGCACTCCTAATGGAAAAAATAAAACAGAGGTGAATAGAAAATCCAACATTCAAACACAAGCCTCAAGAGAAGCATAAAAAGGTAAACATGAAAGAAAAATCACAAGGTATGACTCAATAAGGTTAAACAGTTTACATTCCTACACAGGAAGATAAAACATGTGACTACTGGGAACTTTATCATTATTAAGGCAATTAGAAGGACTGCATAGACACAGGGGACTGGAGTGAGTTGATAATGTTGAGATGATCTCAAAAAATGAAGGGATGAGAAAGAAAGATGCACTGGGAGAAAGGGAATATCTCACATAAAAGAGGTATTCAAGGAAGAGATTTTTCAGTGGAGGGGCAGGTAATACTTGAACCTCACTCTCATCTGAATTGGTTCAAGGAGAGAAGAATATCCAGACACTCTCAATTTGATACAGAACTCTATCTTATCCAATCAGGAAGTAGGAGGGGAAAGGGATGCAAGAAGGGTTGGGGTGAGGGGTTGGAGATGATGAAAGGGAAGGTAGATTAAGACAGTAGTGGTCAAAAACAAAACAAACTTTTGAGGAGGGACAGAAGAGAGAGAGACAGAGACAGAGAGACCGAGAGATACAGAGAGAGACAGAGAAGGAGAAGTGGAAAAATAGGATGGAGGGAAATAAACGGTTAGTAATCATAACTGTGAATGGCATGAACTCACCCAAAAATAGAAGTGGATAACAGAATAGATTAGAAACTAGGATCCAACAATGTGTTGTTTATAAGAGACATATTTGAAGCAGAAAGAATAAAATAAGGGGCTGGAACAGAATCTATTACACTCCACTAAAATAAAAAAGCGATTGTAGAAATTACGATCTCAGATAAAGAAAAAAATAGACTTTAAAGAGATAATCAGGTAAATGCATTTTGCTAAAAGGTACCCAAAACAATAAAGTAATATCAAAAAAATATATATAGCAAATTTCTCTGATAAAGGCCTCATTTCTCAACTGCATAGGGAACTAAGGCAAATTTATAAGAATACAAGTCATTCCCCAAATGATGAATTGTCAAAGGATATGATGAAGAAATCAAAGCTCTATACAGGCTAAAACAGCTCTGAGGTACCACATCACACCTATCAGATTGGACATGACAGAAATGGAAAATGATAAATGTTGGAGGAGGAGTGGGAAAATTGGGACACTAATGCACTATTGTGCAGTCATAAACTTATCTAACCACTCTGGAAAGCACTTTGGAACTATACCCAAAGAGCTATAAAATTGTGCAGGCCCTTTCATCTAGCAATACCACTACTAGGTCTGTATCCAAAGAAATTTTTTTGAAAGGGAAAAGGACCCATTTGTACAAAAATATTTATAGCAGCTCTTTTGTAGCAGCAAAGAATTGGAAGTCGACGGGATGCCCACCAATTGGAGAATGGTGAACAAGTTGTGATTTGTGATTATGATGGAATACTATTGTGCTATGATGTTTATGTATTTATGACTATGATGGAATACCGTTGTGAAATGATAAGGGGGTGACCTATATGAATTGATGCAGAGCAAAATAATTAGAAGAGATCATTGAACAGAATAACAGCAATATTTTAATGATGATCAGCTATGAAAGACTTAGCTACTCTAATCAAAATAATGATCCAAGAAAATTCCAAAGGACCATAATGAAAAATGCTATCCATCTCTAGAGAGAGAACTGATGAACACTGAATGCAGATTGAAGTATACTTTTTCATTTTTATTTTTCTTGTTTATTTGTGGGCGTTTTCTTTTGCAACATGGCTACTGTAGAAATATGTTTTGCATGATTTCACATGTATATGGGTGAGGGAGGAGTAGGTGAAAGAGAGAGAATTTGGAACTCAAAATTATTAAAAACTAATGTTAAAAGTAAATGAGAGAAGAAAGTACCACTTCATCAGGAGGCCCAGTTCCTTTTTTCCTTCCTTTAACCAATTTGTTTCCTTTTTACTTCCCCCTGAGCTAGAGGATGACTAATGTGTTCAAATCAAAGAAGTATATGAGCTTATTATCCTTAAATGTCCATGAGATGATTATTTGAGAATTCTTATTAATCTATTGTGCCACAGTGGATAAAGTTCTGTGACTGGAGGCAGGAAGAAATTATCTTTCTAAGTTCAAGTCTGGCCTCAGATACTTACTAGCTATTGACCGTAAGCAAGTCACTTTATACTATTTGCCTCAGCTTCTTCATCTACAAAATGAGCTGGGGAAGGAAATGACAAACCATTGGGTAATGAGTCAGACGCGATTGAAATGATTGAACAACATGGTTTATTACTTGTTCTTCTGGGAAATACTCCCTAAATCTTTAGGGAATTCATTTAGTTAGTTAGCAGTCCATCTAAGAAGAACATAGAGAAATAAGAATCAATCATAAAACATATCAATTGCCTACTATGTGTCAGGTACTACACCAGGCATTCATGATACAAAGACAAAACAGAAAAAGAAAGTAAGAAACGGGCTCTGCTGTCATGCAGCTTCTATTTCATTGGTGGATATTTTACATGTATAATTGAATATATACAGAATAAATATATAGTTATGGAGGAAGTATTCTAGCATTTGGGGAGATCAGGAAAGGTATCAGTTGGCACTTGAGAACTGTATGTTGAAGGAAACGAGAGATTCTTAGACACACATAAGAAAGGAGAGAATTTCAGTCATAGGAGGTAGCTAATGCAAGGTCACAGAGATAGCAGATTGAGTATCCTCAATAAAGCATTGAGAGGCCAATTTGGCTCGACCACAGAATGCAAGATGGGGGGAGTAAGCAAGCATATGGTGAGATCAGAAAGATAATTTGGAGCTATATTAGAATAACCTTTAAAAGCTAAACATATTTGATCCTAGAGGTGATAGGGAACCACTAAAGTTTATTGAGTAGGGCAGTGACATAATCAGATCTGCACTTGAGAAAAATCATTTCAGCTACTGTGTGGAGTACAGGGGAGAAAGGGGAGAGTTGAGGCAGGAAGGCTAATTAGTACAGACAAAGCTTTGAACTAAGTTGTAGATATCTGGGTATCATTTGGCCTCTAGATATATGGGTATGTATCTAAAAAATATTAATGGAATCATTTTAATGCATTTCGTAGTGCTTACAAATGTGTATATTAGGATCAGACCGAGCAAATTCTATTTTATTCACAAAATGTGAACATATCCCTCCCACATCTACCAATGCATCTGGCAGCAACAGAAACATTCTGAATTTCCTCCCCAGTACACATCACCTTGAAAACCAAATACAAATGAATTGGGGAACCCAGGAAGACGTATTTTTGTTTGTTTTTGTCTTCCCTGCCTGGAAGTTGTCTATTTTTTTTTTATTCTCTTGAAAGGTAAGAGATTTAGCTTTGGCTTCTATTTTGTGGCCCCTGCCCTCTGCCAGGGCCTAGATGTCATCAAATGTAACAGGAATCAGTTATTTAACTTTGTTAAAAGTTCTTATAAAAGTTAAATCCTTTATCACAACTATCTCCTTAAGGTTCTTTGTATTTTTGGAAGGAGAAATTTCACAGAAAAGTAGAATACATACATACATACATACATGCATGTATGTATGTATGTATGTATGTACGTTATATATATGTACATATATTAATTTAGAATGACAAGTCTTGGGAGGTTTGCTGCATGTAATATTAAAAATGAAAGGCAGATATTTAGGACAGAAGATTTGAGGTACAGGATCAGTCTTCCCGTGGCCCTATTGATCTAAGCTTTTATTTTTAATTCCTTCCTTCCCCTACACCTCCATTTCAAGGTAAAAACCAAAAGATGCTGCCAAGGATTGGGAGAACACTGAAGTACAAACACAATGACTTAGATCCATACAGCTCCTTCTGTTTTGTTGCAGAGCAGCACCTAAAATTGTTTTACAGAATAATGCAGGTTGTCTATCAAGAACTGACTGGAAATGAGTACTTTCTAATTCTGAGTCATATAGAGGCATGAGGCAAAGATACGGATCATGGTAGCAGAAGTAGGTAATTTTAAAAAACAGACTCTCTTATGCAGAATAGGTAGTTCCTCAACTGAGAACTATAACAAAAGCCCAATAGATAACAGAAGTAAGAACAGCCCAGCCAGAAGCCTACTGTAGACATAACACACAAGAAATAGCAGAGATTCAACAGCCAACCAAAGGGAATAGTATTGTCGTACCAAGAGGGGACCAGGACCTGCAGAAAGTAGAATGATGATATTTTAGACAAAGAAACTAAGATACAGATCAGTCAATCTGAAAACATGTATTAAGTGCCTACTATGTGCCAGGCACTGTACTAAGCACTAAGCACACAAAAAGAGGCAAAAATGATGCCTGCCTGTAAGGACCTCATAATCTAATAAGAGAAAGAGCAAGTAAACAAATATGTACAAACAAGCTATATACAGGAAAAATAGGAAATAATTAAAAGAGGGGAGGCACTAGAATCAGAGGTGGGGAAATCAAGTAAGGTTTGTTGTTTTCTGGTTTGGGGTTTTTGAGTATTGTTTTTTGTTTTTGTTTTTGTTTTAGGATTGGGGAAAACATGAAGGAGCTGATAGGGAGAAACTGAAGATAAGTGATAGGGTGAAAATAATTGAAAGTGCAATGTCTTGGAGTGACCACTTGTGCAGGTGCAGGGATGAGCCTTGGAATTTAAGTGACTGACCAAAGTCACCCATTAAGTATCTGAGTTGGAAGTGGAATCTATGTCTTCAGTACTCCAGGTCCAGTGCCTTTTCACTACGTTTTTTTCAGATATGAAGTATGAATTGTCTTACCATACTTGTATCTTATCCAAATATATCCCCTATATTTGCATGATTCCTATGCCCAGCCATCCTTCCAGCTGATGTACGAGTATTTGCAAGAGTGGACTTCATATTTTGGGGGGCCAATTAGTGACATATTACTACTTTTCTTGCTATATCATTTCATTAAATGTATTTCCTTTGAACTCATTGTGTCCCATGACTGATTTGAAAAATAGATCAGTAAGAGGAAAACTTTCAGGGAAAGTGTATGAATGGGACATGTGTGCCCCTCCCTTTGTGTGCTCAGGCCACACATGTTCCCACATAATGTGCTTTCATTCGCTAGTCACTCTGAGGACAAGGTGAGTTTCTGCTGCTCATTGATAGACTGTCTTTTTCTGCTGCTATCTATTTGGCATTAGATATGCTATTCAGCTGAGGTGCTACCTCAGGGGAAGGAATTAGCTCTGTCATTTCTTTCTTTTATCTTATAGCCCAGAAGCTAAGCTTCAGCTCTTTTAGGAGAAATGCAGGCCATCACACACCCTAAACACTGGATGAGAAAAAAATTCTTATCTTGGGCTTTAGAAGGAAAAAGAAGTGTGTCAGCTCCATGAATTATATTACCAAGAGCTAAGCTCTTCCAAACAAGCTCAGACTAGCCAACTGACTAATTAAACCCTAAAGACATTTAGTCTGTCTTTCTGAATCACCTCTTCTTGCTACTAAAAGCCATATCCTTACCTCAAGCTTCTATTTGGCATGGGGTGGGAAAGCCCAGTTGAATTCTATTCAGTACCCAATAATCAATCCACATTATACCTCAAACCATTTGGGAGACCTTTTCTGAACAAAGCTCCAAGGGCTATGTGTGTATGGCTGTCACTGTGGCATTTTTCATCTACCTACCACATAAATATCCTCTATTTTGCCTTGCATATGAAAAGGAGGCAAAAACTAAAAAAAAAAAGAAGAAAAACCTAGGTAATGCTACTTTAGAGTTCTCTCCATGAGCTTCAAATTATTTTTTTAAATCTTCTTCTTTGATGTGAGGTGGCCAGCAACCAGATGAGCCACCCAATGCTTTCAGTCACCAAAAAAAAAAAGGTAAAACTGAGGATTACTGCTTTATTATAACATTAATAATATATTGTGATATATTATAGCATGGTATTATATAAAACAATATGATGCAGCATATTATAGTAAAAGAATATTATTTTTAATATAGCTGACATTTACATTGAGCTTTAAGGATTGTTAAGTGCTTTACATAAATTTTCTGATTTACTCATTTTCAGTCATCTAAAACTTATACCCTTACATTTCTGCTTTCATCTTTTGATGCTTCTCTTCAAAGAAAATAGGGGTGTTTTTTTCCTCCCTTAGGCCTTCTTGACTCTTATCTTCTTTCACCCTTCTGCCTACTTATCTTTGAAATGCCCTTAGCTTCAAGAGCTACTAGTTCAGCCCTGCCTTTGACCCTCGTCTGTTATCTTGCCCAGTCTTTTCCCTGGCCTAGTCTTTCTTCTTTTCTTATAATCAACCAGTCTTTAGTCATGCCTGTCACCTTCCTCTTTTCCTGTCCCTCAGCTTTGTCAGTTACCATCCCTCACACTTTGAACAACCTCCCACATTCTATTCAAGTTTCCCTTCTCTCTTCACATAAAACCTATTTCAAACCTTCCTCCTGAAAAAAAAATAAAAAGCCTACCTGCCAGGCAGATCAGTGAGCGGGCATTTGTGTGCCCTAGGCAAGCTTGGAAAATTGACGTAACAGCATTTGAAATTGGTGCCTTCTCTGTACTGTTTTCTATAGGAAGCTTTGAATCTTCAGCATAACATTTACTTCTTGGCTAATCCTAAAACAAATACTTATGTGCTATGTAAAGCAGACTTTTCTCCAATTAAAAGTATGTGCACTAACTTAAAATATAATTATAGTTATATCTGAGGAAAATATTTCTATTTTATTTAAAATCTGTGATATAAATATTTTTATATTTTATATAGAGTAACAATAAAAAGTCACTTTCATTATACTCCCTGAATGTTCATCCTAAATGACTGCCCAACTTGTCTTCCCCTAGTCATAACTATGTACTTCTTAACCCAGATCCGTAGCTTAACCCCTAGCCAAAGTTCCTTTGTTTGGTTTAGGCAAATGTGTAGTGCCTGCCTTGGCCTCACAACTCAGCCCTGGGACTGGCTACACATACTTATTTTATCCTATAATGTTCTTCTTCTTTGAAACCTATACTGACCTCTGATGATTGGCCAGTTTGAACTTGTTCAGGAGATAGATAATCTAAAGAGAAGTCTATTCCTGTCCATATGATCCTGCTTGTTCTCTGATTCCTGATCTGTGCTTGTGCCTCAACCTCTGAATCCATTCTCATGGATAGAAATTGATGAACTCCATGATTCCAAATATAACTTAAACTCATAACAGCTCCTGCTCTTCCTAATCGTGGAAAGTGCACCATATACTGTAATGCGAAAGCCTTTTGGTGTCCAAGAAACCAGCCAGTGAAAACCTTAGTAAAGTGAAACTGGAAATAAGAACACTCACTGAAGAATAACAAATTTAAAAGAAGTGCTCCACATTTGACCTTATTGTTCTTTCTAGAAAATCACAAGCTTCAAGATGTCGAATCTATTTTTAACATTTCAAGTCATGTGATCTAAGAGTTGTAGGAAATTCCAGAGGTCAGATCATCTAAGACATACCCAAATACCAGTATCTCATATGATACAATTAAATTCAATACACATTTATTAAGCTCCTTCTATATGAAAGTCACTGTGTTAGGCCCTGGGCATGCAAAGATAAAAATAAAATAGCCCTTGCCATTCTATTGGGTACAAATAGCATAAACAGAGAGAAGTGAAGAAAAAACAAAGTGTATGCAAAGTGAATACAAAGTACTTTTGAGCAGAGGTGAAGAGTACACAGGCAACTACAATATCAGCAAAGACCCTGTGTTCAAGGTGCCACTCCATGTTGCATTTGCTGCTTTCAATTCCAAGGAACAAGATCCCCCTGCCATGTTACAGTCATTGCTTCAAATGCCATCTTGCTGCTAACTCAAGCCTTGACTAGAACCACCTCCCTCATCTTCCTCCCTCTTCTGATTGGAGGGCTGAAGAGTGGAGTACCAAACTCCTCTCAATGACTTTCTTTATAGAGGGCAGAAACTGGACTCTCAGCTCACTCCACTTTGCATCTGAAGCTCTGCTTGGCTTCAACTCCAAAGAGCGAGATATCCCAATACCAGATACCTACTGATATAATCTCCCTCCTCTACCGCTTTCCTGCCTCCTTTTGTGTGTTGTCTCCCACTTTGGATTGTAAGCTCTTTGAGGGAAGGGACTGTCTTTTTGTTAATTATATCTCCAGCACTTAATAAAGTGCCTGGCACATAATAGACACTTAATAAGGGTTTATTCAATTGGATTGGACCTGAACTAACCTTGAGAATAGCTAGGGATTTCAAGAGGAAGAGATGAGGAGGGTGAGCATCCCAGGTATGGAGACAATCTCTGAAAAGTCACAGAGGTTGAAGATAGAATGTTATGCAAGGGAAAGAGCATCCCCAACAACCAGGGATGGGAATAACACTTTTGCAGGCTCTCAACAAGAGAGGATACTATGATGTAGTTCAAGTGAAATATATTTTTGCTCCATTGTACAATATGTATACCACCAGCATGTAAGTACAAAGTTGCAAAGCAAAAGGGAGTTAATATTTGGGTTCAAGCAACAGCCTCACCATCTGATTTATGTCTATGGGTAGGCACTCTTAAACATTTATTGTGTCAATGAAGCTTTTGGAAAACTGGAGAAGCCTGTGAATCTTCTTTTCAGAATAATGTTTTTAAATGATTAAATAAAATACTTAGAGTTATAAAGAAAACTATATTGAAATAGTTAACATTTTTAATGATTTCATAGGTTGTAAGGAGTCAAGAGCCCCTGATTTAAGGTAAGTGGCCAAATGGCATTATGTGGGGTATCAAGGTGCCACAATGGAGTTTAGATATGATGCACTAATAATGGTTGAATCAGTATTATATGAAGTATTCTTGTACAAACTTTTGTGGGGGCTTTTGTGGTATATGTTACATGCCATCAGGATCACAGACAGAGAATTCAATGGAAAACAACACCCAAGAAGCACATTTTGCCAATGACCTCCCACTTTCATTATTTTCAAAAATTGTATCTTTCTTCTCATTTGGTGTCTTATCCCTGATTTACTTTGTTTTTATCATCTTGTCATTTCTTTCCACTCTCAACCAAGCATCTCAAAAGTTTTAGTGATAGCTAAAAGCCCCAACAAATACCTCTTAGGTCATCAGTTCATATTCCCTATCAGTTCAGCTCTATAATAACCTAAACTTGTTTTCAACATCAATCTGTCGCACCTTTCAAAATTAAGGTACAGGTCCTGAGGTTCAAATAACTGTAGGTGTATTTAACACTCAGTGTGCAACCAAAAATATTAGTTGTCCTAATGTAATAATCTTATGTGTAAGAATAAATGAATAATGTAATATAAGAAGCAATATAATAGCATGAAAGGAAACATTGTTAGTGTAACTTTTACAATTGGATGAAATAATAACTCTTAGATTCCTAATATGTGCATCCAGAATCTTTTCATTGAAAAAAAAGTTTCCAAAACATCCTCAATGAATGGCCATTATTTGCAGCACTCTCATAAAGATGCTATAATCAGTATTAGTTAAGTGGTCTTAATAAGGGTTTTACCTACAGAGATGAATAAGCTTTCAATAATTTCCCCAGTAGGTGACATAGATTTGTTGTGAATCATTCAAATCCTCTAATTCAGACCTACTTTTTCTTAAGTATAAACTTTGCTAAATGTATAGCCAGTATTAATGGAACAGTCTGTGACCCTGGAACAGACTTAAGCCAACTGGTTTATAAAGGAACCAGATTTATAACCCTGAGCTCAATACGACTACATTGTAACCAACTCAGCTAACTGACCATTGGTAATGATTTATGTCATTTCAGGATCACCCAGGCATTTTCTCCCAACACTTGTCAGTCACCAATATGAAGAAGTACAATTTAGTTTTTGCTTTTCTGGGATTGCTCCTTAGTGGAGGTCATGCCTTCAATTACAGAACTTTACGAATAAATTCCCATAACAGAAACCTCCTCACCTCCTCCACTGGATAATCTCTTTCAAGATGTGCAAAGTCAAAGACAAGAAAATATTCATCAATTCAAGTTCATTGCAAATATGTGCTTTGATAATTACCTTAAGCTTGAAGTCATGGTAACTATGTGCAATACAATTTAGAAAGAATTACTCCTCCTTAGCTTTTCTGGGAATGCATGAATAACTCCAAATTAATCAAGGTTGGAAACATAAAAATTCCAAGGATCATTTCAAAACAGGTTTGCTTTATTCCTGTGTTCTTTTAGGAAGTTGGACTTGCATTTGTTTTGTCTGTAAAATTTCTGATTTCCTAACCCCAAGATATAAAGGAAAGGGAAGGGAACAAGAAGGGGAAAGAGAAGGGAAGGGAGAAGAAGAAAGGGAGGAACTGAATTACCCAACTGGAATTTGCTAATTGGGTCTGCAGTGGAACAGCCCAGACTACTCACAGGTTATTGTTTGTCCTTCATTTTCAAAGAGGACCATGGCATCAGGAAGGTGATGCTACGCCTTGCAAGTGAATTGGATTTAAGTGAGGGAGGGCTGTACCAGCCTCACTTTCTCCTCTAGAGACATCTGGGTCCAGTGGCAAGATATAATCAGCACAACTAGAGATGGCCCCCAGATTTAGACTCAGAAACTACCTGAGAGGCCACTGAGTCCACTGAGGCTGCAAGATGTTAAGTGGTTTGACCAGGGTCACATATCTGGTGTCTGAGAAAGGATTCAAACACTGTTCTTCTTTACTCCAAATCTATCTGCTACAATAAGGAAAGAAGATAATAAGATGACTCCCCTAATAGAAGCAAAAAAAAGTCATGAAGTGGACTATTGAGGGGAAAAAGCTCTATGTGTTCCTTATGGGATCAAGTCCAAATTATAGAAGACCTTAAATGTTAGCCTAAGATGTCTGAAGTTGATCTTTTATGTAATAGGGAGCTATTACAAGAGCAAGTGTCCATGAGTAAATCAGTAGCATAATGAAATCATCTACAGCTATATTTGGAAGCAGAGGGAGTAAAAGTAATAGTATCACATTTAGAAAACTATCACATTTGGTTGGGATAATAAAGGCCTGGATTAGAGTGGCAGCAGAGAAAATGTAAATGAAGTAACAAATCTAATGGCTGCTATAAAGGAAGGAGTGATAGGACTTGGTGACAGATTGGATCTACAGAAGAAGGTGGGGTGGAGGTTAGGAGGAGGAAGTTGACCATGCCTTAGTTGCAACCTCCACCTATGACCCTGTACCAAAAATGAATCAGATGGCAGGAGTCCTAAGGATAGGGGTTATTAACTATGCCATTCACCCTTCTCAGTGATTAATTCTGTTTTATTCCAACTTTCATCTTCTCCCCTTCCTACCTCTCTATATCCTTCTCTTACCTTGGACCAATTCCCTTCAGGCTTTGCCCCATGACTATCTGCCTAAAGCCTGTAATTACCAACCCTTAACTCTCTGTCCTTCATTAGATACGTGTACTCTTGATGTAGAGGTTACTTATGAAGGAATCCAAGAGACAAGATAAATTTTCTTTAAAAAAATGAAAGTAGGTGAAGAAGAAGAAGCCTATACTGAAATTTGAAAGGGTCCATGCTAAGGCAAGAGTATCCAGAAATGAACACTGAGAATAAATAGAGAGATGAGATGAACTAGAATAACTCAGTGGCATTAAGATAAGAGATTGGACCTGTGATTAAACCAATACACAAACTCTCAAATATGGAAACTCTACCAATGCAAGTCAACACCAATCTGAAACTTATAATTTTAGAGTTGCATGTGTAACTGAGAGATTAATCAATATGTCCAGGGTCACACAGTCATATATATCAAAGGTAGAGTGGCTAGAGGATAGAGAGCTAACATTTAAACCAGAAAGTCAATGTCATATAGTAGTGACGTTTAGAAAGAGAGATTGGTTAATGATATAAAATAGCACATAGACAATAAACTCATAAAACTCATAGTAAGTAAGGGTAAATCTTGTTAGTTTTAAGGAAATTATTATTTTTTTTAAATATGTAGATAGTACAAAAATAATTCCTTTTATTGATTTTTTGTGGGTAATTAAATATATATTAGTCAGTAATGTTTAATCACTGCCTCTTCAGTAACTCATATTATGAACACTGAAAGTTACATTTTTTTTTACTTTACGCCAGCATTACATTGCATAAAACTCCTCCTATTACCGCCACCAATGTTCAAGTAGGGCAGAGATAAATTTACATTCATGAACCTTCATGCAAAGTCTAAAGGAAACAATGAATGGCACAATGACATAGATCATAGAGAGCTAGCTTCAGATTCAAGAAGATTTGGGTCTATGTTCTGTCTCCGACACCAGTAAGGCATTTGACAGCTCAGTGGCCCAGACAACTCTCCAAAACTATGAGTCATATATATGAATAGCTGATCTGCATTGATAATGAGTTTCCATACAATGTGTTCCCTGATACCATTATGAAATCACAAGTCTGAAGCCTTCAAACATGTGAGTGCACACATACACACACACACACACACACACACACACCACACAGTCAATCAATCATTGAACAACATTGTGTTCTTATTTTAAGAAATTCAAAGAGATTTACAAATATGTGTTCACAAACAATTTTGTGTTTTGAAAATGGAACAACTAATCTTCTTTTACTGATGGAAGAGCTAAATGATTAGTCTAAGACCAACCAGAAGCAAAACCAACTGTATTATCTACTAAGTACTTATGAAAGGCCTACATATAAGATACAGGCTACTCAAGATTCACAGTACTGAAATGCCTTTTTCTATGGAGCTATGCCTCAACTGTGGCTATTAAACTGAAATCTCAGTTCAAGAAAAAAAAAACACAAAAATATAACAACCAGCAACTAACTAAAATAAAAATTAAAACCCTCAATATTTGCACCAAATATCTGTGGATATGTGACTTCTAGATTCATATTCACTACAAACTAGCCATGTGGCCCTTTGTAAATCCAATCCAATAAGTGTTTATTAAGCAATGCACCATGCTAGGTGTTGTAGACACAGATGAGAACTATACACATACCTACCTACTTCATAAGACAATTGGCAATAATATCTAATTATATAACACTTTAAAGTTTAGAAAATACTTTCTGGTGCAGTTGGAAATGTACAGGACTTGAAGTCAAAAACACGTAAGTTCAAATCCCATCTTAAACATCAACTCAGTTGTATGATCTTCAGCAAGTCACTTAACTGCTCCTTGGAGCCTTACCTTCCTCATCTGTAAAACAAGTAAGTTAGAATCAATGTTCTCTAATGTCCCTATGATTTCACTAGTGTAGGGACATTCTTCTACCAAAGCAAACTAGCACCAATAATCTCAGAAAGTTGCTGGGGGTAGTGGAAGGCAGAAGGGTGGATATTGAGAGACAGAGATCAAGTTGCTTGTATTGTCTTGTATTGTTTTGAATCTAGGTCTTCCAGACTCTAAAGTTAGGTAGCAATCCATTCTGTCATATGAGGTACAGGATAAAATCATTGATTATGATTATGAATTACTCTGGACTAAGTTTTGATATTTTGTGTTCTATGTGCTATTTAAATCCCTTGCCATTGAGCTATAATCTCATTTCATTCAATTATTTAATACAACTACCATCACTTAGCAGCCTCATGGACTCATTACCCAGAAGACATATATCCCTTGAAGCTCACAATCTAATAAAAAAGAGAACACAGTACCTAACACACTGAATATGTATAATGAAGAATAAATAATAATTACAATAACCATAACACATAGAAACCAAATGACAAGTCCATATAAGTGAGGAAGCCAGAAGAAGAGATTTTCTTCTGAAAAGACTAGCATTTAAACATCCATTAGGCTACACTGCTTTGCATGAGTTTAAAGAAGAAATAGGGAAAAAGAAAAAAGAAAATATCTTTCTCATAAAAGTTGGTTTCTGATGCAAAAATAGGTGATGAGAGACATTTGACATTTAAGAGAATCTTGTTCTGCCAGAAATGAGATTCCCCACGGGGGTGATATAACATCACAAAGGTTACACTCACCTCTGCCACAAATTTGTGGATTTATCTTCAAAGGGTAACAAGAGTTGGGGGGGCTGAGGGGGAATTAAGAAAGCATATTTCTAGCTTGAATGACACAAAGAGAAATTGTTCATTTAAAAATTCAGCAGACGGCTTTTGATGCTTGGTTGCAGATTTCAGCAACTCCTTTGATCAGTCAAATATATCAGGAGTATATAATGACATAAACTGAAGATATGGAGAAATGCTTTCTGCATTTGCAATTTCTCCATCTTCAGAGGTCCCTGTTTTCAGAGTTCTTTATCACTGAGCTGAAAGAAATTCTGTGGCATGTGAAAATTCCCTTTTAAAAATTCATTCTCTTTATTTTTATAGATTTTTTCCCTCCTGTTCTCAACCAAGATACTAATATTATTCATGTGCCTCAAAGACAGATTGCTTGTATTTTGTGAACAATATCTAGTATTGCTTCTGGTTAAGCCTTCATGCAAAATCTTACTTTTCTATGGGCAGGAAAACTCCCATTTGATGACAACAAAAGACTGTCTCTCAGCTGTCTTAAATCTAAATGGTCCTGTTCAATTGATAAGAGAACTGAGGCCTGAATTAGCATGTTATCCAACCATTGCCACCCAGCAGTACCCCTATGTTATTTAATTTATTGTCTATTTCCTTTAAATTTACCAGAGAAATAAGGGAAAAGGAGAAAGGAAATCAAATATTTATTGATATTGAAATTTTATGAAAAATAATAGTGCAGTTTCTATAAAAGGCTGAAGGATGAGAAAGTTTTCTATATGAAAACTGCTGAGTTGATTTGATGGCAGATGGGAATCTAGGTAGCAGGTAGCTTGGATGACAGTGACATCTTTGCTACTTCCCTTTCACTATCAACCCTATCAGAGATATTGGAGATTTTTCCAGAAAGTGTCAAGGTTTGAAACCACAATCCTGGGGTGTAGATAACATAGAATGACACACATTTGGCTATAGGACGGTGAAGCACATGTCCACAGAAATGCCTGGGTATATTTTTTTTCTGGAAAAAGTTACAGGGATGCTATATTAATATTTGTACTTCAAGTTAGTAATAGTGATGATTATGTCATACAATCATCATTTAAACCAGTTTGGGGAAACATTAAGCAGAAAGACTGCCTATGCCATTGTTCTATCTCCCTCCCTTTTTCTGAAAATCTTTCCATTTACCCTTCCTTTTTTTAAGAAATTGACATGCCCCATTTCCATTAGTTCTCATGTGGGAAAGCAATCTGCTTAACCCTCTCCCAGGAAGATATTAGTGTATGATGATAGCAGCTAGATGACACAGTAGATAGAGCACTGAGCTTGGGGTCAGGAAGACCTGAGTTTCGGATCTGACACTTACTATCTCTGTGACCCTGGGCAAGTCATTTAACCTTTGTCTCAGCTTCCTCAATGGTAAAATGAAGAGCTTAACAGCACCTACCTCCCAGAGCTGTTGTGAGGACTGAATGAGGATAATATTTGTGAAAAGTTTAGCAGAGTGCATAGTGAGTGTTTATTCCCTTCAGTTACTCCTTTAGGAACATTTGAATTTACAGTTTATAACTGAGGGGTTCCTAACCTTTTTGAATTCCCCATGATGGAAGAGAACCCCCTCCATTTTGGCCCCTTTGTCTTTTGGCTCTCCATGAACCTAACGACACATCTATTCAATATTAGAGGAAGGAAAAAATTATACACACACACATATGAGAGATAAGATAAGAAAATTAGATTGCTTTTTAACTATCAATTTTAGACATTCTCTTTATCCCCTTGACAAGTTTCTTATAAGGCTTCAAGGCATGTATAAGTGAAGTTAGGAATCCTTGCCCTAAGCTGTAGGAATGAATCCCAAATGGTGGAATACTGATCATTGTGCAAGCTAGTAAATATATTTTAGGATGAGGTCTTTCTAGCACTCCTCAAATCATATCAACAACATACAGGGGAAAAAAATCTACAATTGAAATCACCTAATAATGCAACACTTGACAAGCACAACACTTGAACTGAAGACCTCCACACATAAACTTTTGGTTCTAAGCTCTAAGTCAATTATCAACATTCCTTCATTCATTAATAAGCACCTACTCTACACAATTGATGGGCCTACAAAGATAAATTAGAAAAGACTGTTGGCTCCTAGGAGCTTATATATGTATTAGCAAATATCAATTAAGAGTAATTATTAGCATGAGGCATGTAGTGCTTAACAGGGTATCCATTTGGAAGGGGGAATACAGAAGGATCTTCTTCGCTTTATTTTGTCTCATGCTCCTCTACTGTTCCTTGTCACTGTACAGGGCACTATCCCAGAAGCATACAAAATATCCTAGAAGCATCCAAACAGATTTAAAGTGAGAAAGGTCCTTAGAGATCAACCAGAGAGGTTAAGTGATATTTCAAGTCAGACAGTTAATAAATGACAAGAGATGGGATATGAACTCAGGTCCTTTGGGAGTCTTTTTGCCATGGTGCCTACCTTGTCCTTCCCTTAATGACTGGAGAGGCAAAAGGTGAACTGTCTGGGTGAGGGGCTACTTCTACCACTAAACCCAACTGATTTGTTCCAGGCAAAATTTGCTAACCATGACTGGACAAATGATTAGCAAAATTGGTACAAAATGCCCCATTATAAGAGGAAACAGACTGATAGAGTCTTATTTTCAAAGTCATTCAGTCTCACAGAAAAGTACAACTAGGTATTTGTAATCTTCTCATTCTATTTTTAGTCTAGAGATTCCTGAGAAATGCCTGCATTCTTTCATCAGGACAACACTGAAAATGATACCACAGAGAGAAACTAGATTGCATTTTGTTCAGATACTGTGATTTTAAAATTAATTAAGTTAGATTTAGTGTACACTAACTCCCTCAACCTTCAGTCTTCATATCATAGAATCCTGGGGATGTAAAAGGATTGCAGAAACATCTTTAATGCAAATTGAACTAACATCTAAGAAACCCCTGATAATGAAATCTCCCCAAGCTAAAGGCAATGATTTAATCTGAACCAGATATGTGTCCGCATTTTCAACAAAAGGTGAACTACCTCTCAGGCTCCTTCTTTCAACTCCTTGTTCCTCCCACTACCAAATTTAGCATCCTCTTAATCCTTTAGCATCCTAACCCTAGCCTTTGCCTGCATCCTTCCTCTGTTGGATATATATTCAGTATATATTTTCTAAGTTGTTTGTTATCTATCTGAGTTACAAATATCATAAATTTTAAAAAATAAAACCTAAAATAATAGGATAGTTAATGTCAGGGAGGCCCCTATACAGTAATACAATACAACACAATACAATAAACATTCATTAAGCACCTACTGTATGGCAGACACTTTGTTAATGATACAAATAAGAAAGACAGTCCCTGCCCTCATGGAGCTTAACTCTTAATAGGGGAAAACAGAAAAACAACATGCAAAAGGAAATTGAAAAGCAAGGGGAGGGAGGGAAAGGGTACCTAGTATGAGGTCAGAAGGGTTGTGGAGTCAAAACCAATTACAGCAGCTGTTGGAAAATGATTAGCTGAAGAGTTCATGGGACTTCTGAGTTCTCTTTAAAGGGAGGCTTTAAAGAGATTTAAAGAAATATATCACAAAGATCATGCACTATGACAAGATGAGTTTTATACCAGGAATGCAGGGCTGGTTCAGTATTAAGAAAATAACATGCATAATTGGCCATATTGATAACAAAAGCAAGAAAAATCACATGATTATTTCAATACAGGCAGAAAAATCTTTTGACAAAATACAACACCCATTCCTACTAAAAACACTAGAAAGCATAGGAATCAATAGAACCTTTCTTAAAATGCTAAGTACTATCTATCTAAAACTAAGAGTGAGCATTATCTAATGGGGATAGACTTGAAACTTTCCCAATAAAATAAGGAGTAAAGCAGAGATGCCCATTATCACCACTATTATTTAATACTGTATGACATCTGCTAGCTATAGCAATAAGACAAGAAAAAGAAATTGAAGGAATAAAAATAGGCAATAAGAAAAAAAATTATCACTCTTTTCAGGTGATATAATGGTATATTTGGAGAATCCTACAGAAACAACTAAAAAATTAGTGGGAAAATTAGGATACTAATTTACTCTCCTCACTGCTGCCCTGACCTGTGATCCAGCTGCTGCTAATTGTTTCTGCTATGAATTATCTAAGTTATAAGTCAAGGATATCATCTGTGTGGGAGCCCCACTGTGACAATGTACCATTGGATTTTTAAAATAATTTCTAAAATTTTTTTAACAAATTTAATAATTTAAACAAACGCTAACATTTTGAAACTATGTCCAAAGGGCTATAAAACGGTGCATACCTTTTGACCTACCAACACCACTACTAGATCTGGATCCCAAAGAGATCAAAGAAAAGGGAAAGGAATCTATTTATACAAAAGATATTTATAGTAGTTCTTTTAGTGGTGGCAAAGAAATGGAAATTGAGAGGATATCTATCAATTGGGGAAGAGCTGAACAAATTGCAGTATATTATTGTGATGGCATACTATTGTGATGTAAAAAATGACAAGGAGAGTGGCTTAAGAAAAACCTGGAAAGAGTTATATGAACTGATGCAAAGTGAAGTGCATAGAATGAGGAGAGCATTGTCCACAGTAAAAACAATATTGAAAGACAATCAAATGTGAAAGTCTTTGCTATTCTGATCAAGACAGTGATCAAGACAATTTCAAAGGACACATGATGAAAAATGCTATCTACCTCCAGAGAGGAACTGATGAACTCTGAGTGCAGATTAAAGCTTGCTTTCTTTACTTTCTTTCTATTTCTTCTTTGTTCCTGTGTTTTCTTTTGCAAAACAGCTAATATGGAAATATGTTTTGCATGACTTCACACATACAATCAATATCATATTGCTTGCCTTATGAATAGGTTGGGGAAGGGCAAGAACAAGGCAGAGAATTGGAACTCAATTTTTTTTAAAAAGAAATGTTAAGAATTTTTATATAATTGAAAAATATTTAATAAAATAAAAACATATTTTTAAAAAAATAAAAGGAGACTTTGAGAGAGGGATTTTGTTTTTGTTTTTGTTTTTCTTGTTCTGCCCCCCCCAGCTCTTCAATCAGAAGGGTAGAGACAATTGAGGGTAGTGATGAGGTGTGAATACCAGATGAAGCATTCTCCATGATGATGAGGTAGTTTATCCTATTCCTAGTTCCTTTTCCTCAATCTTCTAGGTTTTGCTCTAAAGGATTTAAAATCCCACTAACTTTCAAGCAACCATTAGGTCAATCATATTCATCCAGGAGATAAAATAAATACTTTACAATATACCTAAATGCCAGTCTTATCAGATTAAGATCTCTCTAATGCTGAATACTCACTCTCTGAACATTAAAAATCCATATTGCTATAAAGTGAAGGTTAGTGCCTCATTAAACAATCAGAAGGATAAATGATGTCCTCTTAGTAGCTTAGAAGTTTCATTAAAGGGACGTGTCCTCACCAAATATTGAAGGAGAAAAATAGTGCTATGCCCAGGCATATAAACAACCTCTTGTTTTTGTCCAGGTTACTTTCAGTGCTTAGTGAAAAAGAAAAGAAAAGGGAATAAGGGGAAGGATTTGCAATAGTATAGCTCAACAATGAGCTAGAGAATACTCAGAGATGAACAAACTCCAAGGGTTTAGGACACAAAATAGCAAGTTGTTCTGCTGGAGAATTATTTATCTCTCCTTCCCACAGTGCCCTCCAAACAATAACTCACTAGTACTCAAATACAGAATACACTTATATTGCTCTCCCCAAGAACTGACACCACATGGGGTACACAGCAGGTACTCCAAGTATAAAGGTTGTGAGCAACAAGAGATGTGTTCGGCTATGGGTATTCAACCTGAAAATGCAACTTGAAAATCAGTTCTTGCCTGACTGATTAGAGTGAAAAATTGAGTCATTTACCCAGAGATAATTGTTGAGCCATACCTTTTCCTTTGTCATGTCAACAACAATTTATTAAGTGATTACTATGTGCCAGGCAATGTGCTAGGTGCTGAAAAAATGAATACAAGCAAAAAGAAAGATAGCAAGGAGCTTATATTCTAATGGATGACTAGAAAACATAAAAGGAACCTGAAAGGTGGAATGTGGAGGAGGGTACCTGCCTAGTTGGCATGTTAGAGAAAAGAGCATGGAGATTCAAGAGTGGAACCCAAAGAAGAATGAAAGAGTAACAGGGATAACCTGGGCATTTTCCTTAAAATGGAGATTCTGAGAGGAATTGACCAATCAGAGGAAAGGGATACAGAGGTAAAGTGATTTTCTTCAGCAAGAAGATTGCTGGGTCATGGTGGGAAAAGAAGTCTGGAAAATCAGAAATTAAGCAAAGATAGGAATACAGTTCTAAATCAGGCAAAAATTCATTTTCAAATTGAAATTATGTGAATTGTATCTTGCCTCAAGATTCATACAATTAGGCGTCATTCAGAGGAGTACAGACTCATAAACTTAGGGCCACAAGTAATCTTATAAGTCATATAGTATAAACTTCCTCCTTTTACATATGAGAAAACTGAGTCTTGAAGAAATTAAATGACTTGCTTAAAGTGACACAGTTAATAGATAGGAGAACACAGATTCAAACCTGGATTATAATCCTTGGCAATGAACACTAAGTGTGGGCCATGGTCATTAGGTTTGACAAGTCTCAGGAGGTTCTCATTCTGAATCCATGGTCTGGAAGAACAGACCACTTGATTCTTTACATCAGTTCAACAAAAAGCCCTCTCAGATGAGTAATGACTACAATTTTTGTGCCTTTCGGTACTAGTCTATTCACCTTGTCTTCCTTATGTCATTATCATTTCCCTCACAATGGTACCCATAGATCCAAATCAAAATATCTGGAAGCATAAGAAACTTCATCATGAGATGATATACCTTACCCCCTTTATAGGAAGAGCTTCATATCCATTACCTAGCACTAAAATGTCAGTGGTCCTTCTTATCCACTTCCTTTGACATTATTAAGTATTATTCTACCTCTCAATCTTCTAGGTCAAGGAAAATTTCTCCTGACCCAAAACAATGCACTGAAATACACACACACACACACACACACACACACACACAGATGTGAATGAAGGTCAGAAAGAAAAGTCTCATATGTCAAAAATATATCGAGCAGCATATTCTGTGGTACAAAATAACACCACTAGCATCAAAGTGGGTGCCCACCAAATAGGAAATGTTGAAAAATTTGTAGTATATTGATAGATTGAAATACAATTATTCTATAAGAAATGACAAATATGAGGAATTCTAAAGACTTTTAAAAACTGAGAGTGATAAAAGAAGACCTAAGAGAAAAATAAGTTTGATGACTACAATAATGTGAATGAAAGCAATACAAAAGACATCAGACTTAAAAATATATACAATGTCTTATCAATTCAAAGAACTGGTGATGAACACTTTCCTCCTCTTGGCAAAAAGGTTACACACTATAGGCTCAAATTTGTCACGTGCTGTCAAATACATGGTACTATTTTGCCTGTTTTTCTGTGTTGTAAGAGAATGTTGTATGATGGAATGTGATAATTCTTTAAAAATAAAAAGTCAATAAACATGAAAAAGGCTTTACCTTTGTGTTTTCATTTTTTTTCTTTTTATTTCCTACTTCATTCTCCCTGAAAGTCTCACAGTTAGAAACATATGTTCTTCCTTCCTTTTCACACTTTCCACTACTACCAGAAGCACAAACACAGCATACTCCCTATAAGTCACTGTAAAAATATCCTCAGTTTCTAACGTTACTAGAAAACAATGCCTCGAACCTTTATTTTCTTTTTGGTAGCTCTTTTGGTCAACTCTTGTGGTCATGGCAAATTGTTTCCCACTTTTGTTTTGGATACTGAAAGCTGAGTTGCAGAGAGTCCCTAAGAGAGAGTTAATTCATTTTATTTTTTCAACTATAAATCATGGCTCCAAAATATCACTCTAGGTCTACATAGACCAAATTCAGTCCTATAAATGTCTCATGATTTTTCATTTCAACTCACCAAAATTGTGAAAGAATTAACAATTTTTTTTCTGGGGTGTGTGTGTGTGTGTGTGTGTGGGTGTGTGTGGGTGGGTGGGTGGGTGGTTAGATGGTTGAATCAATTTGGAATTTATAGGAATATGTGTCATGAGATTTTGGCACTAAAAAGCCTACACACCTAACATTTTTGTTGAATGAAGAAGTCCTCTCCCGGTATTTCAATGTCTTAAATTGAACTCCAGTATATGTATAAATTTGATTCTATGTCACTATTAACTAATCTGTGTCATTCTTCTATTTTCTATGCATTCTCTAGTATTATTTTTGTAATTGCTATTTTACAATGTAATTTCAAATGAGATAATGCAAATCCTCACTTTTTCCAAAACATCCCTTGTATTCTTGACCTCTTATTCTTCAATACATTCATTGGCATCCAAAATTATGACTGTTAAATATGTTTTCTTCCTCTTCATATCCTATTATTTGATTTTGTTATAGCATAGGCTAACATCTACCTTATTTCACTACATTATAGGACAGGATAGGATAGGATAATGATATCCTAATCTTTTCACACACATGCAAATGTGCTTATCCATATACATAAAATATTAATTAGAGTTTTTAGAATTTCTTCTATAACTTCTAAAGTTTTTCAAAGACTCAACTTTCTTATGTTCTAGAGATATTAGTTTTGTTCTATGATTTTATACTCTACTTATTTCATCCTCTTTGTTAAACTGTGATACTCAATAATTTTTTTTCTTTCCTGCCTCAGCCCTGACTTAACTTGTTAGTAATATTATTTAATACTACTACTAATAATAACAATCTTACATATTATCCCTCTTTCCCCCATTGTCTCTTTAGTTCTTAATGCAAACAATACTATTGATAATTCATTTTTCTTCTATGAAGGTTACAGGAAGAAGTTATTATTAATATCAATATCACTTTTTTTATGCTATGCCGAGTACATGGTATTTTTTTTAATGTAACCAACACTTTCATTATTTCCTTGTTCTTCATGTGTACATACATACTTCCCTTCATTGCTGCTCAAGGAAATTACATTGAGATAATTGCTGACTAAAGCAACACTTCTGTTGTTTAGCCAGTCTTCTATAGAATTTACATTGCGAATCATAGTGGTAAATACTGTTTCTAATTTAAATTCTGTGTTCTAGTTGATTTACATTTATAGAAAAAATGATCCTAAAACTTGGTCATGGTTCTAAAATTATTATTCTTGTGTTGTCCTAAATATACAGTTTTTGTATTCCAGTGACATTGCCTCTGTTAACAGATGTGGGGAAGAAGCTCAATTTCTCTTGATTCATAGTATATCTTGTCCTACGTCTGTCATTCTCAGTCTTAGGTGAAAACTCCTAAGTAATTCAAATTGAGGCTCTTTAGTAACATACTCTTAACTGTGAGTATATGCTGATGTTCTCTGCTTAGCTCCCTTCTATTCTCTCACTATATACTCTCCATTAGTGGCCCTACCAGCTCCCATGATTTAATCACTAAGTTGATGACATTCAAATCATATATCCAGTCCCAATCTCTCTCTTGAGCTCCAGTAACATATCTCCAATTCCTTATTGAGTATTTTAAACTTGATGTCCTGTGTCTGGATAATCTGCAGGCATCTCAAACTCAACATGTCCAAAAATGTCTTCGTTACCCCAACTCACAAACCTAACAAACCTCAATATAACTATTATCTCATCACTATTCTTCAAGTCACCTAGTTTTACAACTTGGACATTTCCTTGACTCTTCATTTACCCATAAAAGCAGTGAATTACCGAATTTATTTTTCTCCCTTTCACATCTCTTACATCTACTCCCTTCTCTTTATGTATGTGAACAGCACCCGTGTTCATCATCTTACACCTCTCTCTCTTGTGCTTTAAAAATTCCCTACCTCTAGGATGAAATATGAGATTCTCTGTTTAACTTTTAAAGTCATTCATAAGCTGGCTCCAACCTACTTTTCCAACTTTATGATACATTTTTCCTTTTCATGACCTTTATGATCAAACTAAAGTGTCTTATTTCTCACATGACTCTCCTCTATACCTTTACACTGGTTCTCTACCATAACTAGAAAGCATATCCACTGAATCTCTCACTCTTATTATCCTCTTTTCTTCAAAATTCTGCTCAACCACATCTTCCATGGGATGTCATCTTGATATACCCTAGCTTCAAGTTCCTTCTACATACACACACACACACACACACACACACACACACACACACATACACACACACACCCCTTCTATTTGTTTTAATATAGTTATTTGTGTATGTGTCACCTTCACTGCTGACTGAACGTAAGCTTCTTGAGGGCAAGGATTATTTCATTTTTGCATGTGTATCCTCATGATTGACCATATTTCCTCATAATAACAGATGCTAAATAAAGGCTTTTAAAATTGGTTGATTTTTTTTTCTTTCCTGCTTCTAAAATCATCCTTTAGCATAATATTCTTAGAGATTGATGGCAATGTGTTTGTTTTCCTTTGTTTTTTTTTTTTAGTCATGTATGGGAGTTATCTCTGTTGATGCGCTATGGATTTTGGCCATCCCTTGATTTCAATAGCTTAAGGAAATTTTCTTGCACTATTGCCTGAAATTCACTAGTCAAACTATTTCAGGCTTTATATTTCCTGGGAAGTCTAATGAGTCTTTACACTCTGTCTTCTAGCTTTATGACCTTTGTTTTAAAAATTATCAAGTATTCTTTCCATTGTTCTATATTTTGAATTTGTTTTGATGTCTCTATTGCTGCTTCCCTATCTTGTCTTCTAGAGTGTGGGGGAGGTGTGGGGGTGTGGGGGAGTGTATACACACTCATATACATACAAAAAGTTTCAGTGATCACTGTCAATGTTAATTCACTTTTTCCTTTTCTTTGTCTTTTCTTTGGTTTCTTTTTCGAGCATTTTGTTGTTATGGGTTCACTTCTGTGATAATTCAATTTCCCTTTCTGTGATACAATTTCCCTTGCAGTTTTAGGGTTACTTTTGCTTCTCATTTTTGTGCCTTTGATGATTCCATTTCAATATTTGGGAGGGGATAATTGAGGAACTGGGTTCTTTCAGAAACTCCCATTCTGTCAGCCTACTTTATTTAGAGTGGCCTACCCTCTTTCTTCTCAAATTGAATGATACGGTGTTGTCAGTTGCTAATCATTAGTTAGTATATTGCTGCCATGCTATACAATAGAAGCAATGAGAAACTAATCCAAAGGTAAAACTCTAATTTTCTAATTATATTTACCCACCTTTTACCCATTTTTTGCTGGTCTCCTGCTGTCTCCTTGTATTTCCCTGATGGCTTGGCTCTCTGTGCTCTGAGAAAAAGAGCAAGACTCTATGCCAAGGCAAGTTAAAGTTCAGAGTATAATCAATTCCAAGGAGCTCAACAGGGAACAGAAAGGGGAGTTTGTAAGAGCAGCCCTAAACAAGCAAGGGACTTTGGCCCAGAGTCAGAGAGAGTGCACTACACATGTGGCATTAAGGTTTGGTGAAATGACATTTGTCCCATTCAACTTTTCTGCCCACGACAACATTTTTCTTGACAGCTCAGTGCTGATTGTGCCCCTATCCTTGCTCAGTGTGTCAGTGCGGCTCTAAGCCAACATTCTCTCAAAGCTTATTTGCATTTTGAGCCACTCTGCAGTTGGGAAAATATTATAATTTTTGCATTTATTTATAAAACATTTTGCAGTTACAAAAATGACATTCTCATTTGATCCTCACTGCAAACCTACAAGGTTCAAAGGAAGGGTCATGTTATCCTTTTAGACATCACTAAACAGTTTCAGAGAGGACACACAGTTTGCCCAAAGTCACAAAGCTAGCAAAATGCCAAATATACCATTCAACTCAATTTTGACCCTTAGTCAAGTACTCTTTCCACTGTACCATACTACTTTTCAACAAAACTGCCTCTATCAAGGGAATACTGATTATCAGTAAAATATGAAAGAGGTGATTGGCAGACAGTTGAAACTTCCCAGTTCTCTTATTGTCTACTTCCCCTAAGACTTCAGATGAAACAAAATTAAGAGATTAATAATTCTAATTCACATAACAATGGAAGGTATGCAACACTCTTTCCCTAAAAAAATTCCACAATGCAAGTGTGTTTCCATTTTTCAGATGAGAAAAGAAAGGCTAGGACAGTCTTATCTTAGAGAAATGCTTACAATTACAAAGGAATTAGGCTTTAAACCAGGATGTTCTGATTTCAAATCTAGTGCTCTTTCCCCTACAACAGACCTGTCTCTCTTCCGTCAAATCAAATAAGAGACATTCCTCAGCCCTTTCTCCTTAACATATTTAAGAAACTAGCTAAGATACAGTGGGATTTAGCAAGAATGAATGCTTGAAATTCACAAATAAAATGGGGCATTTTATTTTTCTTCAGGGGCTCTTGTCGTCTCTATCCCCCTGCCAGGCACAAGACAGCCAGAAAGAAAATTATCATTTTAACTTTCTCTAGATAGAGTTAATTATAAAGGGATTTAGCAGTATTTCTCAGAATAGATTTAAAATCATTTTGGACCACTTTTATTATTCTGAATTAGAGAAAGAGTTGATTTAAATCAACTCAATTTAAATAACTAGTTAAGAAGACTCAATTCAAATTGTGTTAATAAAAAGTATGTTTTTGTAGTTTGATTATACTTGGCTCATTATATGCAACTTTGAGGTACATGGGAACTTCAATTATATAAGATATACAAATTTTGCATATTGGACCCATGTTTTTCTTCAGGAGTAATTTTGTAGCTACATTTTTTTAAAATGATGATGTGATTGTATTTTTACCAAAGCTAACTAAAGCATAGACTTTAGATAACAAATCACAGAGAAATGAACAATCTTCAGTCTAACAATTTAATGATATGGTGAATTTAGATAATATAATGTAATAGAGATAATATAAATAATACAGTATATTAGAGAAACAGTAAACATCACAAAAGCCAGGGGGGCAAGTGGACTGTTTTACTTACTAAAGCAATAAACTTACACGTTGTGGAATACATGGGTTCAAATTCTGCCTCAAACACTTCATACCTGTGTGACCATGGACCAATTACTTAATCTCTCAGTATCTCAGGTTCCTCACACATAAAATAAAGAGGTTAGGCCTGATGGCATCTGAGTTCTCTTGTAACTCTAAATCTATGATACTATCGTGTATAACAAGAAACAAAATGACAAATATATGTAATTATTTTAAATAAATAAGACTGTGATATTCCACTTTCTTTAATTTTTATAACTAAAATAGACAATACCACTAACCTTTAAATATATTGGAGTTTATATTAAGGATACATTGTACATATCTTTAATCCTTACTTCTGGGAAGGATAAGACCAGTGGGTCTCTTGAATTCAGGAGTTGGGAGATGCAATAGGACTCAGCTGATTGAACTGGCACTGTCTGGCACTGATGTGGTGAGCCTCCAGGAACGGGAGGCCACCAGACTCTCTAAGTAAGGTGCAGCCCATCTAGGTTGGGAACAGAGCAAGACAAAGCTTCCATGTTGATGAGCAGTGGAAGCAGGCTTTGAGCGGCAATTATGGAAAATAAGGAAAAGCCTGAAGCTAAGATGGCTGTGTAGCCTACCACTCAGCGAAGCCCTCCCAAAAATAACACCTCAAATTGATGCTGTAGCAGTAGAACCAACAAAAGGTCAGGTGAAACAGTTTTCCAGCCCAGGACAACTTACGAGGTCAGCAGCAAAGGCATATCTCACTGGGCAGGGGTCAGGCAGCCCTGCAGTGCAGGGCTGACCATTCACTGGACAGACCAGGCAGTATAGGTCATGCCCCCATGATCCAACAGGGGGTCCTGGAGGTGGCTGTTTTGGATGCAGCAGTATTTGAGGGATTTCTCAGCTGAAGGGGTTTGAACAACTGATCTGAAGGAGATTGAGGGGGAGCCCCTGCTGCCACTGAGTTCAGAACACAGTTGCATTGACCATATGTAATTCCAGGTCACAGTCCCAGGAATAAAAGGAGCATGTGCTGTAGCAGGGGTCCGGGTCACAGTTCCAGGGCAGAGAGGGGCACAGGAGGGCTTGCAGTCACTAGTGGGGGAGTAGGGATCCTGGTCTCAATTCCAAGACTGAGGAAGGCACTAGCGATTTTGGCTGCAGGTGAGCAGGGGCTCTGGCCATAGGTAGTCCCAGAGCCAGGAGGAGTGTTAGTGCCTAGGGCTACAAGAGAAAAAGGTCCCTTCCTTAGTAAAGACCACAGCACAGGCCAGGAGACAGTGACCACACCTCTCCCTAAATCATACCACCTGAAAAGCACCAAAAACCTGTAGACCACTACAAAATTAGCTCTGAAAATAGCAGCAAGAAAGGCCTTAAATTTAGGATAGCACCCCCTCCAGCCTGGGAGTAGAACCCAACTTTAACGTCAGGTTAAATGACAAAAATGAGTAAATAATAAAACAAAACCTGACCACAACAAGTTATTATTGTGACAGAGAAGATGAAGACACAAACCCAGAAGAAGACAACAATGTCAAAGCATCTATAAGCAAAGTTTCAAATAAAAGTGTGAATTGTATACAAACCCAAAAACAACTCCTTGAAAAGCTCAAAAAGGATTTTTAAAATAAAATATGACAAATAGAGGGAAAATGGAGGATAAATTGGAGTGATGCAAGAAAAGTAGCCAGAAAAAATAATCCAAATATTGTAGAGCCACAGAAGATCTAACAGCCTCCACATTAAAGGAGCAGAAGGCTTATGATATTCCAGAACGCAAAGAAGCTAGAATTACAACCAAGAAAAACCTATCCAGCAAAACTTAGTATAATCTTTCAGGGGGAATATGGATATTTAAGGGAATAGAAGACATTCAAATATTCCTGATGAAAAGACCAAAGCTGAATTGAAAATCTGACTTTCCAATACTTCAAATTTTTTTCAACAAAAATTTAGAGAAGCATAAAAAGGTAAACATTAAAGGGAAATCATAAGGGACTCAGTAAGGTTAAAACATTTACATTCCTGTATGGGGAGATGATAATTGTAACTCCTAAGAACTTTATGATTATTAGAATAGTAGAAGGAGGATACATAGAGGGCATGGGTGTGATATGATGATGACAGGATGATTTCAAAAAATTAAACTAAATTAAAGGGCAATAAAGAGGAACGCACTGTGGGATGGGAGAAGGGAGAAGAAGAATGGGAGAAATTATCTCACATTTTTAAAAAGTCACAAGAGGAAGAGTTTTTATAATGGAGAAAGAACTTGGGAAGTAGCAGTCAATGTTTGAACCTTCTTACTCTCATCAGAATTGGTTCAAAAAGGGAATAACATACATACTCAGTTGGATATGGAAATCTATCAACCTACATGGAAGAAGAAGGAGAAAAAAGAAGGGGAGGTAGACTGATAGAAGGAACGGAAGATTAAGGGAGGTAGTGCTCAGAAGCAAAATATAGTTTTGAGGAGGTACAAGGTAAAAAGAGAAGGAGAAGGATAAATAGGAAAAAATATGAAGGGAAATGCATAGTTAAAAATCATAACTATGAATGTGAATAGGATGAACTCCTCCATAAAATGGAAGTGAGTAGCAGAAAGGATTAAAAACAAGAATCCAACAATATGTGTTTTATAAGAGACACATTTGAAACAGAGAGACACACGTAACATAAAAATGAGGGACTAGAGCAGAATTCATTATGCTTCAGCTGAGGTTTAAAAAAAAGCAGTGGTAGTAATCATGATCTCAGACAAATGAAAAGTCAAAATAGACCTAATTAAAAATATAAGCAGAGAAATTATATTTTACTAAAGGGTACCACATAGACAATGTAATATCAACACTAAACATATGCACCAAATGGTATAGCATTCACATTCTTAAAGGAAAAGTTAAATGGGTTACAGGAAGAAATAGACAATAAAATTATGCTTCTGGGGGACCTTAATTTTCCCCTCTCAGAACTAGATAAATATAACCATAAAATAAACAAGAAAGAAGTTAAGGAGATGAATAGAATTTTAGAAAAGTTAGATATGATAAACATCTGGAGAAAACTGAATGGAAATACCAAGAAGTATACTTTTTTTCTCAGCTATACATGGAACTTTAATGTCCATGTATTAGGTTATTAAAAAACCCTACAACCAAATACAGAAAAGCAGAAATATTAAATACATACTTTTCAGGCTTTAAAACAATAAAAATTTACTAAAGTATCATGGAAACATAGATTAAAAATTAATTGGAAACTATATGATCTAACCTTTAAAAATGAGCAGGTCAAAGAGCAAATTATAGAAACAATAAATAATTTCACTGAAGAGAATGACAACAATGAGACAACATACCAAAATTTATAAAATGCAGCCCAAAGAAGTACTTAGGAGAAAATTTATATCTCTAAATGCTTACATCAAGAAAATAAACAGGGGCAGCTAGGTTGCGCAGTGGATAGAGCACCAGCCTGGACTCAGGAGGATCTGAGTTCAAATCTGACCTTAAACACTTGAGACTTACTAGCTGTGTAACCTGGGAAAGTCACTTACCCCCATTGCCTAGCCAAAAAAAAAAAAGGAAGAAAGAAAGAAAGAAAAAAAGAAAGAAAGAAAGAAAGAAAGAAAGAAAGAAAGAAAGAAAGAAAGAAAGAAAGAAGAAAATAAATAACAGATTAGTGAATTGAGCATTCAACTAAAAAAAAAACTAGAAAGAGAACAAATTACAAATCTCCAATTAACCACCAAATTGAAAATCTTGAAAATTAAAGAATTCAGAAAACCATTAAACTAAATAAGTAAAACTAGTGATTGGTTTTAAAGGAAAAAAAAACAATAAAATTGATTAACAATTGGTTTCTTTGATTAATAAAAGAAGCCAAATTATCAGTATCAAAAATAAAAAGAGTGAATTCACCAGCAATGAAGATGAAATAAAGCAATTATTAAGAGCTATTTTGCCCAATTCTATGTCAATAAATGTAACAATCTAAGAAAAACTGATGAATATTTACAAAAATATAAATTGCCAAGATTAACAGAAGAGAAAATAGAATACTTAAATAAACCCACATTAGCAAAAGAAATTAAGCAAGTCATAAATGAGCTCCCTAATTAAAAATCACTAGGACCTAGATGGATCCACAAGTGAATTCCACCAAACATTGAAAGAATAATTAATTCCAATACAAAATAAAGTATTTGGGAAAATAGGCAAAGAAGGAGGCCTACCAAATATGATACTGATAACTAAACCAGAGAAAGCAAAAACAGAGAAAGAAAACTATAGACCAATTTTCCTCATGAACACTGATGCAAAAATTTTAAATAAAATAATAGCAAGAAAATTACAGCTGCATATCACAAAGATCATACACTATGACCAGATGGGATTTATATCATGAATGCAGGGCTGGTACAATATTAGGAAAACTATCAGAATAATTGACCATATCCATAACAAAACTAATAGAAATCATATGATTATCTCAATAGATACAGAAAAAGCTTTTAAAAAAAATACAACTCTGGTTCCTATTAAATTCACTAGAAAACACAGGAATAAATGGAGCTTTCCTGAAAATGATAAGTATCTATCTAAAACCATCAGCATGTATTATCTGAAATAAGCATAAACTAGAAGTCTTTCTTATAAGATCAGGGTGAATCAAGGATGCCTATTATCACTACTATTGTTCAGTTTTGTACTACATCTGCTAGATATAGCTAGAAGACAAGAAAATAAATCATAGGGATTTGAATAGGCAATAAAGAAACAGAAGGCAGCTAGGTGGCTCAGTAAATAAAGTACAGGATCTGGAGTCATGAAGACTTGAGTTCATATGTGCCCTCAGACTATCATTAGCTATGTAACCCTGGGCAAGTCATTTAACCTATGTTTGCCTTAATCCTCTGGAGAAAGAAATGACAAACCACTCCAGGATCTTTGCCAAGTAAAACCCCATATGGTGTTGTAAAGAATCAGACACAACTGAATAACAAATACAATAAGGAAACAAAACCATCATTCTTTGCAAATGATATAATGGTATACTTAGAGAATCCTATAGAATTAACTAAAAAGCTAGTTGAAATGATTAATGACTTCAGCAAAGTTGCAGGATATAAACCCACGTAAATAATCAGCATTAGTATATATTAGCAACAAAGTTCACTAGGAAGAGATAAAAAGAGAAATTCAGTTTACAATACCTACCGACAATATAAAATGCTTGCTTTATGATACAGTTTGAGATCTGGTACAACTAGACCACTTTCCTTCACATTTTTTTTTCATTGATTCCCTCAATATAGTTGATATTTTGCTCTTCCAGATAAATTTTGTTATTATTTTTTCTAGCTCTATAAAATAATATTTTTGGTTGTTTGATTGGTACGGCAATGAATAAATAGATCAATTTAGGTAGAATTATTATTTTTATTATATTGACTTGGCCTACCCATGAGCAATTGTTTAGATACAACTTCATTTGTGTGAAAAGTATTTTGCAATTGTATTCATATAGTTACTGAGTTTGTCTTTGCAGGTGAATTTCCAAGTATTTTATATTGTCTGCAGTTATTGTAAATTGAATTTCTCTTTTTATCTCTTCATGTTGAACTTTGTTGATAATATAAATAATATAAAATGTTGATGATTTATGTGGGTTTATTATATCCTGTAACTTTGCTGAAGAGAGCTTTATGAGATGTAAAATGGATGATTTTTGACTATGTCAAATGAAAAAGGTTTTGCACAAACAAAACCATTGTAGCCAACATTAGAAGGGAAACAGGAATTGGGGGGGAAGGGAAGAGACATGTTTACAGCAGGTTTCTCTTATAAAGGCCTAATTTCTCAAATATATAAAGAATTTAATCAAATTTATAAGAACTTGAGTCATTTCCCAATTGATAAATGGTCAAAAGATATGATCAGGCAGTTTTCAGAAGAAGAAATCAAAACTCTGTATTGTCTAATGAAAAAAACTGCCCTTAAATCCCAATTGATTAAAGAAATACAAGCCCAAGAACCCTAAGAATAGCAGTACTTCCTCAAGCAGACCACTGAACCTGCTTCCGACCAGGCTCTTGAAGCCATTATCTCTAAGCAGACCTTGTGGGAATATAACCTGCCAACTGTCTCTGAAGGTGCTAGAGACCCTGCTTCCTCAGTAGCTACTGAAGACCCAGAAAGGACAGTTCTTACCACCAACATTGCTATCATATGCTTCAACATCAGAAACAGATATGGTTTTATCAGTGAAATGACATTAAAAATGTATTACATTTGCTTTGCTGCTGTACCCTAATGATCATAAGGCCTTTCCCTCATATTTTCAACTAAAATCTCTTCCATGTGTGGTTTCCCCTACTAGAATGTGAACTCTTTGAGGGAAAGGACTTTCTTGCTTATCTATTTTTTGTTTCCAGTGATTAGCACAGTACTTGGCACATAATAAATTCTTAATAAATGTCTTTTCACTCATTCATAAAGAAAGTAATTTGTGATAAAATAAAATATATTAGAGACAGCCTCTGGATGCCCATATCATAGACATATCATCTTCAGTACTTCATAACTGTTGCTGGCACCAAGACCTGAGAAGAGTGGTTAAAAAAAAAGAGGCTTGAAATAGTATGTATCAGCTGAGACTTATTCACAAAAATTATCTAAAGGGATTCATGAATATTTAACTCTAAGAGGCTCTCACAACACAAAGGACCCAGGCTCACTTTGGGGGATTGCTTATTTCTCTGGCTTATAACCCACCAACCCTACCAAATAAAAAAAAAAAAAAGAATTTTTAATTACCAGAAAAATCATTACCCTCCTATTACTACTCACTGAGAGTTTATGCCAGTTCTCCTTGCCAGACTGCAAATCTTGCAATTAAATTCCCAACAAAACTCTTGGAAGATGTAGGCACCCTCCAATGAACAATCTTCTCCCAAAGGGCCATGTAGAGTCCCCGTCACTTCCAGTTATATCAGGCATGTCATGCAGCTTTGTGTACTTCTTAGCAGCTGGCATCTGGTGTTATTCTCTTCTGTAAGTCCTCCTGCAGTTCTATATAGCTCCCACCCGACAGCACTAAGTTTAGCATTCCCCATCATGGTTCCATAATTCTTTGTCTGCATTAGATATTATCTTTCTTTCTCACTACATAGAAATATTCCCCATTGGAATTCTGGGTCTTGCAGAGGTGCTTTTCCCCCCAGTATCACAACTCTAACAACTACAGTACCAAACTAGGTAGTTCTTGTCCTTCAGGCTATTTCCCTTTGCTATAACCTCTGCCAGCCCTGACCTTCCAAAAGTCTTCCCAGGGAGCGGGTGTTACTGAATTTCGCTGTTTTGTTATCTGCCCAGAGTCCAAGTCATCAATTCCAAGGTTCAGGTTGAACATTTCTTCTGCAGCGTGCTGGAGCCAGCTCAGACCAGCTCACTAGAGCTGATAAATTTCTGTTATAAGCATTTGCACCTCAGAAATCACCAAACTAGGGCTTAATTTATTGGTTTTTTAATTATCTAGACTTAAAGTAATGGAGAAAATTTAAAAGTGGGTCATGAATATATTTTTGTCCAAAAAGCCAGTCATTAAACAGTTACCAGCACATATCTCAATCTTCAGACACTCAGAAGAAATTTCCCATTGATTATTCCTAACTCATTTAGGAGCTGATGATGAATCCAAGTTGCTTCTGGATTATCCTTTATAGCCTAAGGAACTTCTATGATTCTGCTGGGTAAGATTATTTAATTCATCCTCAAATTCTACCAATCTGCCTAGGGTTCAGGAGATAGGAAAGGAGAAATGTTCTTATGAAACATTTATATTCCCTGTCTAAAAAAGAAAATTGTAGTTCCACTGAAGTATTCAATGTGCCCTAATCACTGTTCACAGAGAATACCGTCATATACATTATACTATGTTTATGTACTAAAAATACTTAGAACAATTCTGATGCACAATCTTTATGGAATGTTATTGACTTTTTGCCTCTGTTACCTCCTTGAAACATACTGGAACCAAGTTGTGATAAGGGAGCTGTCTTAACTCAGAGAGCAATAACTGATTCAGACATGAGAAGGCCTCTGTATAATATGTTTCTCCCTTATTAAGACTGAGTGGGACCCTCCAAGTTTCAAAGGGCTCCAATATTTCCCCCACCACTAAAGAGTATTCAGCACTTTACTTATTCTCTGTAACAGCCTGCAAAGTCCTTTTACCTTTTGCTTTTGGTTTCACCTTTCCTTATTGTATTACTCCTGCAAATACATCTATAGGATAACTAATAATTATCATAATATTAATCTAAATATTAATTAACTAGATAGTAATTGCCACAATTATGTTGGCTTTGCTCATATCCCTTGGAACAATTCAATCGCTTAGATTATCCTCTGAAACCTATGATTCAGATAGGCAACATTTAAATCTTTACAGTTTTAATATATGTGTGATTACAGCGTAAATAAGCAAATCACTCTGCCCCTATTCACTACCTTCCCCCCCAACCCTTACCCACCATTCTGTGCTTAACATTTCCCAGTATACTCCCTAGTACTTAGAACACAGTGAGAAGAATTCTTAAAGCATTTCTTAGGGACAAAGAGTCAGGGAAGCAAAGACTCATGCTGACTTATTTCATCCAGTCATTGATTTGTCTCAGCTTATGTTCTGCAATATGCTCTGAGTGCCAAGTGCTGTTTTTATGTCCCCCACTTAAAATTAGGAGCAGTTTTCAGTAGTAGTAATAATAACAACAATAACAATGACGAGCGTTTATATAGCAAATTAACATTTGCCAAGCATTTTACTTAAGTTACCTCATTTGATCCTCACAATAATCTCTTAGTTGCCACATCTGATGATTTTTTTCTTAGTCCTCAAACTTCTTGATTTCTTTGCATCTTTTTACACTGTAACTCACATTTTAAAAACTGTATTTTATTTTTAATTTATGGAATAAAGCAAGCATTTCCACAACATAATACAAGAAAAAAGATGATTGTACGTGAAACTGCAAATCTACTATGCACAAACTGCTATTCCTTTCAAATATACAACAAAATTATCATGTAAATTTCTTTTTTTCCTTTTTTTCTTCTCTCCCCTCCTACACTAGAGATAGCTACCATTAGACAGAAATATGGGTGGGTGGGTGTGTGTGTGTGTGTTTGTCTGTATGTGTGTGTTTGTGTGTATGTATATGTGTGTATATATATATATATATATATATATATATATATATATATATACATGCACACACATATATGTAAAATTACTCTATTCATACTTCTATTTATCAGTTCTTTATCTGGATGCAGATATCATCTTCTTCAAATGTCCATTATAGTTAATTTGGGTATTTATAATAGACAAAATAACTTTTTTGTTCAGTCATTCTTAAAATAATATTGCTATTACTATATACAGTGGTCTTTTGGCTCTGCTTACTTCACTCTTCATTATTTCATGCAAGTCTATTTTTTTTCTCTAAAATAAATGAACTCATCATTTCTTGTAGCACAGTAATATTCCATCCTAATCATATGCAACAATTTGTTCAGCCATTTTCCAGTTGATGGACATGCCCTCAATTTCCAGTTCTTTGCCACCACAAAGAGAGCTTCTATAAATATTTTAGATCATACAGGTTCTTTTCCTTTTTCCTTAATGATCTTTGGAAATAGATCAAGTAGTGATATTTCTGGGTCAAAGAGTAGGTAGTTTAATAACTCTTTGTACGTAATTCCAGATTGCTCTCCAAAATAGTTGGATCAGTTCACAATTCCACCAACAATGAATTAGTGTCCAATTTTTCCACATCCTCTCCAACATTTGTCACTTTCCTCTTCTGTCATTTTAGCCAGTCTGGTAGGTATAAAATGATATCTTGAGGTTGTTCTAATCTGTATTTCTCTAATCAAAAATGATTTAGAACATTTTTTTCATATGAATTGTTTTAATTTCTTCATTGGAACCCTGCCTGTCTATATGCTTTGATCATTTATCAACTGGGGCATTGTAACTCACATTTTGCACCCAAACACTCTCTCCTCCCTGGGAATCCATGACACTGCTCTCATTCGTTTTTCCTATGACTTCTCTAGCTCTTCCTCCTCTATCTTCTATGCTTTATTATCTTCTATGTCCCATAAACTATTCATTGGTGCACCCCAGTGTTCTGTTCTAGGTGCTTTTTTTCTTATCTCTCTATATAATCTCTCTCTTAGTGATCTTATCACCTTCCATAGGTTCAACTGTCATCTCTATGTACACAATCTCAGACCCATGTATTCAACCTTGGACTTTCTCCCAAACTCTAGTCCCATATCATCATCGAAACCAACTGGAAGTCTCTTAGGAATCTCAAACTCATCAGCTCCAAAACAAAAAAGAACTCTAATATTATCTTTCCTTCAACATGCTTGCATCCTCCTAACTTTCCTACTGAGATTGAGGATGCCATTATTTACCCAGCTACTCAAGTTTAAATCCTCAAAGTTATCCTTGTCTCTTCCCTTCTCTCACCAATCCTCTCTAATTAATCACAAAACCTTATCAGTTCTACTTTCACAAATTTTTTATCTATCCACTTTTCTCCACTCACTCTGATTCAGGCTGTCATTATCTCTCACCTAAACTATTGCAATGATTTTCCAATTGGTTTCCTTACACAGACTCTCACCTCTCCAATCCATCCTCCAGAGCTTCCATAGTATTATTCCTAAAGCGTGGTTTCAGTGACCATATTGTTCTCCTCTTCAAGTAGCTCTAAGGCTTCCTTTTTTATCTCCACAATAAAATACAAACTTCGTTGTTTTGCTTTTAAAATCCACCACACTTGGTACTTCAAGACCTCAAAATCATTTCTCTTCTAGTAAAGTCCTTACAAAGTTCAAGTCTTAACTTTCAGGGCTAACTCTCTCCTGAGCACATAGCCAGCAGTTATCTCTGCTGCCAAAGGTCACACTCCTTCAAGCTGTTTCTGTCATCCAATAAGGACAAAAGAGCTTTCAGCTCTTTTGAACTAACCTCCAACTGTTGGGTGAGATGTTTCCCACTAAGCAAGAAGTTCCACTATTAGACGCCATAGCCAATTGTAAGTTAGAGAGAGAAAAATCTTCTCTCCTCCCCTCAAAGACACTCATGGCTCTTGTCTCAGCTGCTCCAACTGGTCTAAATCCTTTAAGAATCACAAAGAGCATACCCAATCATTGTTTGTTCAGTGACAGTTTTCTCTTCAGATTCATTCAGGAGACTTGCACAAACCTCATAAAGGAATTATCTGGTGGAATTTTTACTGCTGGTACCTCACTACTCAAATGTTTACAATTTCCCTCATTATATGCTTTTTCTTTTAGATGGGCCTGAGTTTACAAGGACTCTTTTATATACAGTTGAAGAACTAAGATGCAAAGAAAATGAGATACTTAGCCAAGATCACATAGGTAGTAAGTAGCAAAAGCAAGAAAAAAACAGCAAAATGTTACAGAAAATTTTAATAACAATCCATTTTTGACTGTTGAAAATTTATTTTAAAATTTATTAATGCCTTATCTTTTTACATCCTGTTTATTAATAAATATATCCATCATCAACCTCTGCCCAGAGATTCATCCCTTATAACAAAGAATAAAAAAGAAAGATGATAAAAAAAAAGCAGTTAGGGGGATAGAGACGAGCCAAGATGGCAGAGAAAAGGCAACAACTCCCTTGAGCTCTCCCAAAATTCCTCCAGATACCTTTAAATAATGTCATAAAACAATTCTTGGAGCAGCAGAACCCACAAAAGGATGGGGTAAAATAATTTTCCAGCTAAAAACAATTTAGAAGGTCAGTAGGAAAAGTCTATTGCAACTGGGTAAGGGTGGAACAGTCCAGCACAGGCCAGAACAGCACAGACCCAGAGCAGCAAACTAGAAGCAGGCTTCGGAAATCACTGAATCAGCAACAACAGCAGCTGATTCCTGAGCTCTCAGCCCACAGAAAGTAAGAGGGTCAAATAACTGGTCAAAAGGAGATTGCATGGGTCTCTTTGCCAGCACTGAGACAGGACTCTGTTGCTTTGCCCATACTCAGATCTGAGTTGTAGTCCTGGGTGGGTGAGGAGGAGCACTAGAACACTAGAGCTTGCAGCCATAGTGGATCAGGGACCCTCATCACAGTGCCAGGGCAAGAAAGAGTGCTTGTGGTTGCTCACAGACCAAAGAACAGGCCAGGAGAGTAGTAAAAATACTTCTCCTTAGATCATACCACCTTGGGAGAAACAAAAACTTACAGGTCCCTAAAGTATCTCTGAAAACAACTGCACAAAACCCTTGAAGCTTGGGACAGTGTACCCTCCATCCTAGAAGCAGAGCCCTACATTAACAGAATAAAAAGTCAATTAATGGTCTGGGAAAATGCGCAAACAACTGAAAAAAAAGTTACAGTGGTGACAAGGAACATCAAAACACACACTCAGAAGAAGGTAACTAAGTCAAATCTCCTACTTCTTTAAAAAAAAAAGTATGAATTGTTCTCAGGCCATGGAAAAGCAAAAAAGGATACTGAAATTCAAGTAAGAGAGGCAGAGGGAAAATGGGGAAGAAAAGTGAGAGTGATGCAAGAAAATCATGAAAAATGAGTCAACAGGTTGGTAAAGGAGATACACACAAAAAATGCTAAAGAAAATAACACCTAAAAAAAAGACTTGGCCAAACAGTAAAAAAGGTCCAAAAAGCCAATGAGGAGAAAAATGCCTAAAAAGCAGAACTGGCCAAATGGAAAAGGAGGCACAAAAGCTCACTGAAGAAAATAATTCCTTGAAAATTAGAACTGAGCAAGTGGAAGCTAATGACTTTATGAGAAATCAAGAAACAAAAAACAAAGGAATGAAAATATAGAAGACAATGTGAAATATTTCATTGGAAAAACAACTAACCTGGAAAACAGATCCAAGAGAGATAACTTAAAAATTATTGGACTACTGGAAAACCATGATCAAAAAAGAGCCTAGAAATCATCTTTCAAGAAATTATAAAGGAAAATTGCCCTGATATTCTAGAATCAAAGGGTAAAATAGAAATTGAAAGAATCCACTGATCACCTCCTGAAAGAGATCCCCAAAGGAAAACACCTAGGAATATCATAGCCAACTTCCAGAGTTCAAGAGGTCAAGGGGAAAATATTGCAAGCAGCCAGAAAGAAACAATTCAAGTATTGTGGAAACACAATCAGGATAACACAAGATTTAGCAGCTTCTACATTAAGGGACCACAGGGCTTGTAATATGATATTCTGGAGGTCAAAGAAGATAGGATTACAGCCAAGAATCACTTACCCAGAAAAACTCAGTATAGTCCTTCGGGGAAAAAAATATATATTTAATGAAATAGAGGACATGCTAGCATTGCTGATGAAAAGACTAGAGCTGAATAGTAAATTTTATTTCCAAATATAAGTCTCAAGAGAAGCATAAAATAATAAACAGGAAAGGGAAATCCAAAGGAACTTACTGTTAAACTGTTTACATACCTACATAGGAAGACAATACTTGTATATCAAGAACTTTCTCATTATTAGAGTAGCTAGAAGGAGTAAATATAGGCGGAAGGCACAGGTGAGAGTTGAATGTGAATGGATGATAATTAAAAAGTAAAATAAAATTAAGGGGTGAGAAAGGAATGTACTGGGAGAAAGGGGAATGGGGAAAATTACATCACATAAATGAGGCAAGAAAAAGCTTAGACAGTGGAGAGGAAGAAAGGAAAGGTGATGGGGACTGAGTGAACCTTACTATCATCACAATTGACTCAAAGAAGGAATAACATACACACTCAATAGAAATCTATTTTACATACCCTACAGGAAAGTAGGAGGGGAAAAGAATAAGAGAATGGGGGAGGGGTGATGGAAGGGCAGATTGAGGGAGGGGTAGTCAGAAGTAAAACACTTTTGAGGAGAGACAGGTGAAAGGGGAGAGAAAATAGAATAAACATGGGGAAAATAAGAATAAGAGAATGGGGGAGGGGTGATGGAAGGGCAGATTGAGGGAGGGGTAGTCAGAAGTAAAACACTTTTGAGGAGAGACAGGTGAAAGGGGAGAGAAAATAGAATAAACATGGGGAAAATAGGATGGAGGGAAATACAGTTCACAATAGTAACTTTGAAAAAGATTTGAAGTAAGTTTCTCTGATAAAGGTCTCATTTCTCAAACATATAGAGAACTGAGTCAAATTTATAAAAAATAAAAGCTATTCCCCATCTGATAAATGATCAAAAGATATGATCAGTTTTCAGATGATATAATCAAAGGTATATATAGCCATATGAAAAACTGCTCTATCTTACTATTGATTGGAGAAATACAAATTATAACAATTCTGAGGTACTGCCTCATACATTTTAGATTGCCTAATAGGACAGAAAAAAAAATGAAAAATGGTAGATGGGATGTGGGAAAAAATGAGACATTAGTGCACTATTGGTGGAATTTGTAAACTGATTAAACCATTTGGTAGAGCAATTTGGAAATATACCAAAAGAGCTATAAAACCACACATACCCTTTGACCTAACAATATAACTACTAGGGCTGGGCCATCTCCAGTCATCCTGATGAATATCTAGCCACTGGACTTAGTAGGCTCTGGAGGAGAAAGTAAGACTGTCCACCTTGCACAGCCCTCCCTCACTCAAATCAAAGTCAATTGCAAGTCATGTCATCACCTCCCTGATGTCATGGTTGTCCGTGAGAATGAAGGACAAACACAACAACAACCACTACTAGATCTATATCCCAAAAAGAGATTAAAAAAAGGAAAAGGACATATATGTACAAAATATTTATAGCAGCTTTTCTGGTAGTAAAGAATTGGTAATTGAGGGCTTGCCCATCAATTGGGGAATGGCTGAACAAATTGTTGTGTGATTGTGATGGAATACTATTGTGCTATAAGAAATGATGAGCAGGATGCTCTCTGAGAAACCTGGACTTACATGAACTGATGCAAAGTGAAATGTACTGTGTAAAAAGTAGCAGCAATATTGTAAGATGATCAACTGTGAATGACTTAGCTATTCTCAGGATTATAATGATCCAAGACAACTCTGAAAGACTTATAATGAAAAATGCTACCCTTCCCCAGAGAAAGAATGGATGGTGTCTGAATACACATTGAAGCATACATTTTTTTTTACTTTATTTTTCTAAAGGTTTTTTTGTTGTTGTTTTGGTCTTCTTTCACAACATGACTAATATGGAAATGTCTTTGCCTGAATACACATATATAACCTATATCAAATTGTTTGCCTTCTCAGTAGTCTGGGGAGTGAGGAGGGAGGACAGGTAAGGGGTGGAAGGGAGAGAATTTGGAACTCAAAGTTTCAAAAACAAATGTAAAAAAATTTTTTACATGTAACTGGGGAAATAAAATGCTAAATAAATTCAAAAACATCAGTTTATCTTTTTTTTGAAGGCAGTTTAACAAAGCTAATCAGCCTATCACCAAGTCTGACAGTATCTGGAATGTTCTACACCTGATGTCTCCTTCATCTGCAAGGAAAGGAAGAAAAAACCTCTCAACTTCTGCTGTCATTTGTTCTCAACTCTTTTTCAGAGCCATGCTTCCCCATTATAATTAAATAATATTTAGTTTTGTGATTGTTCTTAATTTTTCCATTTACATTGTTGTAGCTATTGTGTATTTTTTCTTACTTCATATCATGTCAATTCACAATGTATCCCCGATGTTTCTCTGGATTTTCCATAGTCACTATTTTTTACACTCACGATGTTGTATGCATGTGCCATAATTTATTAAGCTATTATTTAGTCATTGCATCCATTTTGTTCCCAGGTCTTTTAAACAATTTGATTCAATTAATATTTATTAAGAACCCACTATGTCCCCAGAAATGGACTAGATGTTGAAGATAAAAAGATAAAAAGATAACAGACTTGACTGCAAGGAACTTATATTCTGTGGTAAAGAAGGGTATATAGAATGTAAATAAATAGATGAATGAATGAATGAATGAAAGTTAATTTGTGGAGGAAGAAGGGACTAATAACCCTAGGGATCTGGCAAATACTCACAGAACAGTATCTCTTGAGCTCTACTTTTTAATAATAGAAAGATTTTAAGGAGCATAGATGAGAATGGAATAAATGAAACGTACAAACAGAGACAAGAAATTGAATGTCAAATATAGGGAACACCCAGTAGCCCAATTGGACTGAAACACAGAATGAGTAAAACATGGAACAAAATAAAGCCAGTAAGATCAAATGGAGACTGCTTGTTGAGAGCCTTAAAAGCCAAACTGAAGAGATTGTCATTTATACTAAAAACAATCTGGGAAATGCTAAAGGCTTTTGACTAGAGGAGTGATGTAATCAAACCTCTGCCTTAGGAAATTATTTTGAGGCATGTGATGATGGATAGGAGGGAGAACCTACTTGAGGCACAAAAACTCATTAGTAGGCTACTATAATAGACCTGGGAGAGGTGATAAAGATTATTACTAGGACTGTGGAGAGAGAATGTAAGTAGAGAGAATGATTTGAATGTGAGAAAGGTTGTACAAGTAGAATCCATAGGCTATTGCCGTCATCTGAGAATGGAGGAATAGTGCATAAAGTAGAGGTAAGAGACAAGAATGATTCCAAGATTATAAATCTGAGTGAAGGGGAAAAGTTAGTGTTCTTAATAAGGAATTTGGGGAATTGGTTAGGTCCAAAGCAGAAGATGATATGTTTCATTTTAGATACATTGAGTTTCAAATGCTGATAGGGAATTCATTTGGAGATGTCTAGTGAGCAGTAATCAAAGCAGGACTGGAAGTCAAGAAAGAGATTAGGCCCAAATATAAAGGTCTGTGAATCATCATTCAATCAATAAACATTTATTAAGTGCCTACTACAGGCCAGTCACTAAGCTAGGTGCTGTAGGAAGACAAAAATATGATAGCCTTTTCCCTCCAGGGCTCACATTCTATCATGGGAGACAACACAAATACAAATAAGTATACATAAATTTAAAAGGAGGACTTGGCTCCTTTCCTCTTTATTTGCACCACCTTACTCACACATGCTGAGGTGTCAATGTGTTAACACACTGCTATACCTTTTAAAAGTGTGAAAACTGTTTTCTGACTGAATTGATCACATACCTGAAGACCAAACTGATCAACTCTGGAGTCAGTTGGAACTGGGATCAGACTTATGGAGGATACCCAGGAAATTGTAGCAGATGGGGCAGGGGTGGGGGGTAGATTGGGTGGTGAGGTTTGGGTAGAATTCTTCCAACACTACTACCACATCAGTCACTGGTGTTACACAGTAGAGTTACTCATCCATACAGTCCCTGTCACATAGCATGCACTTAATGGTTCTTTACTAACTAACTGCTTGGAAGATAACAGGTAGCAGGGAGACATTCCCCTGAAGAACAGAGACAGAGTTGTTGCATTCAAGGAGTTTCATGTAGTGAGACCTCAATCTGCCTCAGCAAAGAAAAAAAAAATCCAAGGACTAAAAAGAGAGCTAGCCCTAGCAATGAAGTGCTCAGAATGGAGAGGAGAAGGTCCTGGCAGCCCAGTTCAGTGAACAGCCAAGCAGAGATATTGTTCTTCTTGGACTTCACTTTCTCCTCTATGTGGGTCTCACTACCATTGTACTCAGTAAATTCTTCTTTGAAAAGTTCAGTACTGTATGATAATTTATCTGCTGGAAGTGAGGAAAGGACAGTGGGAGCCTACACTAGAAAATATGAACCTATACTTAATGGCTTTTGAATTAAATCATTTTGGTATGGTAGCTAAGAAAGATAATTCAGTCTTTTCCTGCATTGAGAGATAAAGCATTCAGAAACAAGGAGGCAGTCATCCTATGATAGTTTTGCCTCTTAGGACCACGTCTAGATTATAGTTCTGGGCAACATATTTTAGGAAGGATAAGGTAGAGGGTATCCAGAGAAGGGTAATTGCTTTGGTGAAAGTCCTTCAGTTCATGCTATATAAGGATCAGTTGAAAGAACTGGGGCTGTTTAGCCTGGCAAAGGTATGAAGAAGCAGCTGAGTAGCACAGTGGAGATGACAGGATTTGGAGTCAGGAAGACCTGAGTTCAAATCCTGCTTTAGAGACTCCATGGAGATGTGACTTTGAAGAATTAACTTACCCTCATCATGCCTCAGTTTCCTCATCTGTGTTGTTATTGTTGTTTAGTCATTTTGACCTTTAGTCATCCCATCTTTTCTTGGCAAAGATACTGGAGTGGTTTGCTATTTCCTTCCCCAGTGGATCCATTTTGTCAAGTAATCAGAGTTTAAATGACTTACCCAGTCACACAGCTAGGAAGTATCTGAATCTGGACTGGAACTCAGTTCTTCCTGACTCTAGGCCCAGTGCTCTGTGCACTGAGTCCCCAACTGCCTCATTCCTTATCTATAAAATGAAACTAGTAACAAGACCTACCTCACAGATTGGGCATGAGGTTTAATAACATTTGTTGTGAGAGTTAATAACAGGTATAAAGTGCTTTGCAAATCTTATACCATTGTTTTTTTAAAAAGAAGGGATGATATTCCTTTTGTGAGGAGACATCTCATATCTGTCTTCAAACATATGAAGGGATGTCATATGAAAGAGAGATTAATTATGTTATGTTTGACTACAGAAGACAGAAATAGGAGCAATGAATACAAGTAGCAAAGAGGCATCTCTAGAATGGAGGCAATGGGAGAGAGAAGGAAAAAAAAGAAAAAAGAAAAGAAAGAAAAAAATTTACATAAAAATTTTATTGTATATTTGAAAGGAATAGCAACTTGTACATAGTAGATTTGCAGTTTGATGTACAATCATCTTTTTTATTGTACTATGTTGTGGAAATGGTTGTTTCATTCCATAAATTAAAAACAAAATAAAATAAAAAGAAGTAGCAAAGAGGAAAATGTAAGTGTGGTATCATGGAAAATAAGAATAAAACTTCCTAACCATCAGAATTATCCAGAAGTACAATGGGCTTCCTCAGGAGGAGTTGGCTCCCCCTTCCTTGGAGGTCTTCAAGCAAAGGCTGGATGGCCACTTATCAGGCATATTGTGGAGCATTCTTTTTTCATTCAGATACAGATTGAATTAAATGGGCACAAAGGTCTCTTCTAACTCAGATCTATAATCCTAGAGTTTGATTCATAATGCAACTTTTGATGAAAATCTTGATTTTTGCTATCTATCTGTGTGACCTTTGTTAGGACAGATGCCAGGGAGGAATAAGCCCAGCACACGGGTATGCTGTCATGCTTTACCTCTTTATTAGTATGGGGAATGGGAGAGGTGGAGGAAGCATGAGGGAGGCAGACAACACAGCTAATATGAAGAGCTAGGAAATTAACTGAAGCTAACTTCCCTGCAATTTACGCATTATCTAGAAGCTTCTTGGGATGTGTTTTAAAAAAATTCACATCTCTTTTTAGTAACTTCCAAATAGTACATTTATTTCTAACACTAGAAATAAGGGGGCAAAAATGAAGATTGGCATACAAATTCTGATTTGAAGGAAATGCATCATTATTATCTTTAATATCTTAAACAGTATTTATTTCCAACTTATGATAATACACTAGAGTCTTACCATGAGGCTTTTCTTGAAGACCATGTTGTGAGACTGTCTTCTACATGATTGCTATCCCACAAAAAGGCCCATTAGTATTTCACTTATGATGAAAGTCCCTGGGATGAGGGACAAAAGAGGTCAAGTTTATACCAAATTCTCTGTATTTAGCATCATTTTCCCAAAATAAGTCCTCACTGGTGTCACAGAATGTGAAGTGAAGTTGATCAACCCATTTGTTTTCCAAAGAGCCTTTTTTATTTCAAAGATAGTGAGAGGACAAACACAAAAGAAAGTCATTTGAATCATCCTGTCATATCTCCATAAGTATACCAAAGAAAAGAAGAAAGTGGGGGAAGAACAGTTAATACTCATTTAATCCAGGATGATAAGAAAATGAGTAGTGAAAACAACTTTGGTCCCTATATGGCATCTATGAAATTGCAACATTAATCAATAATTTAAAGTTAGAGAATGAATATTTTATGTGCTATACCTGTGGTCAATCACTAATAATTCCCAGTGGAATGCAACACAAATTAATATTTAATAGAGTTAGCCAAAGATGATCAGGACGGGCAGTAAGATGCCATTAGCATGTAAAAGTAGAGTTTATTTTAGGAAAAGAAAAAGATCCTTATGTATCAAACAGAATAAAGCATTAAAAATGAAAGGGAGCTTGTTGACTCAAAGGTAATCAGCTTATAAATTATAGCAACTCCATCATCATGGCTATAGATAAGTTTCTGTCAACAGTTTCATTACAAGGCAGGCATTGGTGATGAAGTTCTCTGTACCAGTAGGAAGTCTCAGATTATCACTGCAAATATGTCATAATCATGATTCTTCTACTTGTTCATTCTCTCTTCCTCCTCATATTATCTTGTATTTATATCTATTTCTGCCTTCCCCATTGTATTGCCAGTGTAAAGTATAAGCATCTCTAAGACAGGGATGGTGAGGTTTTTGTATTTCTTGTTTGTTTGTTTTTTCTGTAGATCCATTTAGTCACTTTTCAGTTGTGTCTGACTCTGTGTCCCCATTTGGGGTTTTCTTGTTAGAGATACTGCAATGGTTTACCATTTCCTTCTCTAGCTTACTTTACATGTGAGGAAACTAAGGCAAACATGGTTAAGTGACTTGCCCAGGGTCACACAGCTAGTAAGTGTCTGAGGCCAGATTTGAACTCACAAAGATAAGTCTGCTCTATCCATTGTGTCATCTAGCTGCCCTTTTGTAGATCCAATACCTTTAGCATTATAGGCACTTGCATATTTGTAAATTGGTTCAAACATACTAGCTCATCAAATCTATTCTCTGACTTCAGTCATAGAAAATGGATTCTTACATGTGACCTTCACCTTTGTGTCATAACATGTTTAAACATTAGGTCTTCCATTCTCTGGTTTAGTCTCTTTCTAGTGAATGAGAATTATAATCAGAACTTCAATCTAGTAATGCTTTGTTTTTTTAATGTCCACTTTTCATCTGGTAGACTCTGTTTACAAAATAATGCCCTATCAAAGTTTTTGTGACTGGACCTGTGATTTATGTTCTGGATGGTGTCACTAAAATAAGTGTCATTTTCCCCCCATTGACCAGGGCAGGGGTGCCTTTTATTCCTGTTATATTGGTTAACAAATAATACATAGTAAGATATAAATTCCTTAGTTTTGTCACAGACCAAAGAATTTGTTCATCTCATTCTCTTATCAGCAATTTTTTAAAAAATCTTTACTATTACGGCGGGATTTGGGTTACAATAGGACAGAACTGCAACCAATAATTATCAGAATCAGAAATCAACTTCTATGTCAGTCCTAGAAGGGACAAAAAGTCTAGGTAAGCAAGGCACTTAGCCCATGAAAGTCAACTAATGCAAGGAGGAACAGGCAGTTATCATTAGACTTTGGCTATTAAGGGCCAGAGCCTGGGAGGAGAGTAAATTAGCCAGATGATCATTAATGATCAGACCATATTGAATATGAGCTCTGAGCTTTAAGCAGACATTATTTTTCTTTGTTCTATTTTACATTCTCTTCTGGATGTGAGCAGCTTTGGACTCACATGAGTTAATTATAACACTGAAGGTGAACCCTGAGCTTGATTGGAAAGTACCACTGTCCCTGCCTCCAAAGAGAATTTTGGACATTTTCATCACTAAAATCACTATACAGGGTATAAGGTTAATTCCCTCTATTAAATTCTACAAACAGAACACTGTGAGAGAGAATGAGAATGTAAAGTGCTTTATAAACCTTAAAGCACTATGTAAATGTAACAATGATTTGCTCTTTCACCACAGACTGAGGGCCAGGTCTGTTATATTTCACCTGTCCCCCCAGAGTTCTTTAGGATCCTTAGGAGATTTGAGATTTCTTTTCTTTGTCATTGGCCAAAGCTCCTACCAATTGTGTTCCACCAATTTAGAAAGTGCAAGAAACCCAAATTCACTTAATGGTCAGATTAGCTTTCACAAAGTAATATTTACTTCAAAGATATAGCAAAAAAAATGTGCAAACATTTTCTCTAATATCTTAGAGACAAAATCCCTCCTATTCCACCTCAGGTCCCTGAGAAGGGAAGAGGAATTAGTCCAGAATAGAGAGAGAGAGAGAGAGAGAGAGAGAGAGAGAGAGAGAGAGAAGAGAGAGAGAGAGAGACTGTCCTAGTTGGCTAATTTTAAAGAGGCAGGTAATTTTAACTATTCAACCAATGAAAAGAGGCTATTTCGAATCACATAGCAGGCAAATGCAGAACATTCATACACATGACAGATCTCCTATGTCCCATAAACAAGGGCTTAATACTTCTTCCATGGATGCCTCCATTTTGGTGCTCTGGATATGCACCAAACCCTGATTACATAAACATCAAATGTTATTGTTACATTTGTTAATGAATATAAATGTTTCCTTGCCCTCATAGAGGCTTACAATTTAGCATGATGTGTGGGGAGGGATCAGTAGGAAGAACTGTAGCAGCCATAGAAATAATTATAATACAGAATTGATCATAATAATTACATAAAATAATTACAGAGGATTATATAATGTCAGAGTAGAGATATATGTTCAATGAGGGATATGTCAAAGGTTCAGGAAGTAAGTGATATTTGAACTTGATCTTGAATGACAGGCAGGATTTTAGTATAGACAAACAATTAATGAATGAGAATATTATAGGAAAAGTGAATTATATGAGCAAAGGCAAGAGGTTAGAAAGCATACAAAGAAAAAGGCAAGAGGGTCCATTTATTTTTTCTGAAAAACAACTTGAGGATGATATAGTATGTGGAAAGGCTGAAAAGGCCAGGCTGGTATGAGATTATGGAATGACATGAATAGGAAATTGGCCATTATAAGCAGCATGGTATAATGGATAAAGAGTAGACCTCAAAGCCAGGAAGACCTAGGCTGAACTTTGACACACACTGGCTGTGTGACTCTGGGCAAGACTTCTAGGTACATTTCTTAGCCTATAAATTGCAGAGAAGATACTGACCTACAGAATCCTCATCTGTAAGATCCTTATAACAATCACAGCATTGAAGGGTTTTAAGAAATGAAGTAACATGATCAGATATATGTAGAAGTAAGAATAGCCTGCTAGCAATTTAAAATTATAGATATATAATTTTATTAGAGCTCAGTTTCAGACTTTAGGAAAACAGTAAAATGGTTATTTAAAACTTGTTCTAACTGCATTTCCATCTATTTTACATGATATATAGACATAATTATTTAATTAAAATTTACTTTGCTTTCTGTCTATTTTAGAGATATTACTGTTGACAATAGCAAACATGTTAACATTCTGCCAATATTTCCCAAGTACTCTCTGGTCAGTGAAACCATTTCTTAAAATTGGTTCTAATACAGTACTGAACTTTAAAACCTATGATATTAGAGTCTTTTTCTAAGTTATATTTTTAAAAATTCCACAAAAGCAATTTAACTACTTGAGAATTTGTTTGCTGATAATGGAATATATAAGGGCAGATTCAAAACTATCCTATTTGTCTCTGATGCCTTCACTATGTGAGAATATTAAAACTGAGCATCAACAGAACCTGTATACCTCTTTTATTCAATCAAACCCATCATGAGAGAGACTCACAACCTAAAAACTTTGTACAAAAGGGAGAAATTATCGAAGAATTGGAATAAGAGATTTTGAGTGTCTAAATTTGAATACTGAAGGAAGCATAGAGTATATGGAGGATCAAGATTTGTTAAAGAAGGGAGATCTCAGAAGAGAGTCATTGAGGGGCAGGTAGGTGGCACAGTGGATAGACCACTGGCCTTGGATCCAGGAGGACCTGAGTTCAAATCCAGCCTCAGACACATAATACTAGCTGTGTGATCTTGGGCAAGTCACTTAACCCCACTGCCTAACCAAATAAAAAAACAAACCAAAAAAAAAAAAACCAGAAGAGAGTCATTGGCTGCACATACATCTTGGTGACAAAGACCCAGGCTGAGGGATGTCCCAAGAAAAAGGACAACTTTCTCCAAATGGCTGTCTGTCCATAAACATTATAATATGTGTCATTCCCAAAATATTTCTAGTAAACTGAATTTTGCTTGAGCCACAAAAAGGCAAAGAGATAATAATAGAAAGATACTAATTAAAGTTAGGTAGAGGTCCCAACTTCTACCTACATGTTAAAAATGTTATTATAGGGAATAGGTTCAAAAACAATCATTGTTCCACTGTACATAATTAGATAGATGAGTACTGCTGAATATTTTGTGTCATTCAAGAACAGTTTGAACAATAGGAACTTACTGGGAAAAACAAGAAGCACTGGTTTTCCTAAGGTTCTAGTAATTTGGAAATCGGAGATCTGATGAACAATAGATGCAAAAGAACAAAATCTTGTGGGGAAAAGTAGAGGGACCTGTCCTAAAAATAAAGTTAGAACTTGTTAATTAACCATGCTTTCAGTTAATAAGTGTCTTCATAGTGTAAGTAAAATAGAATTCAAATATTCAAGTGCCCTAGGTAAAGTATGAATAATTCTACTTTCTGGGAGTGATAGGAAGCTAAGTTAATGTTCATTATGGGTTTAAATATCCTCTGATTAAAGATGTCATTAGTTTTATCATTATATAAACTGAATATCCATTAATGTAAGAGTCTAATTTTATTTTGGCTAATTTACTCTCCCTCAGATGCACTGCAGTAACTCCACTGGTCAATACTTGACTATGTTTTCACAAGAGTCATTTTCTTAATTCAGGAAACAAATGAGGAAGAGGATTTGGCTAGATCTATCATTAGAACAATTTATTACAGAAGGCCCAGTTCCTAATCTTAGTTTAGCTAATCACTAGTGAGATGACTGAGCAAATCACTAACTCTTTAATACTCTATTTCCTCATCTCTAAAATAAGGAAGTTGATATAGATGGCCTCTGAAGAGCTATCTAACTCTAGAACTATGATCCATTTTCTGAAATCACATTCCATATTTCTCATTTGTAAAATGATATGATGACTAAGGTCCTGATGCCCCTAACTCCAAAAGGACAATTGTTCAAATGAGGAACTCAAAGGGACTTTTTTGCATGGAAAATTTCTATTGCTCTCAGGATAAGAGTTTTCAAAATATTTGCCAAGTACATCTTTTTAAAAAATATATATACACTACATTTAATATATGTTATTGAACTGAAGATAGAGACAAAGGAAATTGAACTTAGTGACTCTTTGTCAAAGAGAATATAATTTTTTCAAAGGTCTATGATGGAAGCATGAAAAGGTAAGTAGGAAAGAAAAAAAAACCTGTTATTCAGTAAGTTTAAACTGTTTAAATCCCTACACAGGAAGATGATACTTGTAACTCTTGAGAACCATATCTTTATTTAGAAGGGGTAGACATAGACAGAGGGTGTGGGTATAAGTTGACTTTCATGTGATGACAAAAAAATAATTAAGGGGTTAAAAAAAGGACTATACTGGAAGAAGAGGAAAGGAGGAGGCAGAAAAGGGTAAATTGCCTCACAGGAAGAGGCACAAAGACCTTTTACAGTAGAAGGAAAGAAGGAAGAGAGATGAGCATTGCTTGAACCTTATTCTCATTGGATTTGGCTCAAAGAGGGACTAACATATGTTCTCAATTGGATGTAGAAAAATCTATCTTATTCTTTAGGAAGCAGGGGGGGGAAAGGGAAAGAATATGGAAGGGGTGGATAGAAAAGAGGGCAGAATGGGAGGGAAGAGGTAGTAAGGGAAAGGGAAAAGAAAAGGGAGGGGACTCATAGAAGGGAGGGAAGATTGAGGGACGTGGTGGTCAGAAGCATAATACTAGTGAAGAGGAAAAGGGAGAAAGGAGAGAGAAAAACATAAATGGGGGGGATAAGATGGAGAGAAAGACACAGTTACTAATCATAACTGTGAATGTGAATGGAATGAACTTTCCCATAAAATGGAAATAGAAAACAGAGTGGATTAAAAACCATAATTCTATGATGTGTTGTTTACAAGAAATACATTTGAAACAAAGGTATATACACAAAGTAAAGGTAAAAGGCTGGAGCAGAATATATTATGCTTCAACTAAAGTAAAAAAAAAAAGCAGGAGTATCAATTCTGATCTCAGATAAAGCAAAAGCAAAAACTGATCTTATCAAAACAGAAAAGGAAGGAAACTACATCCTGCTAAAAAGCACCATAGACAATGAAGTAATATCATTGCTAAACATATATGCACAAAGTGGTATAGCATCCAGATTCTTAGAGGAGAAGTTCAGGGAGTTATAGGAAGAAATAGACAGCAAAACTATACTAGTAGGTGACCTCAACTTCCCCCTTTCTGAACTAGATTAATCTAACCACAAAATAAACAAGAAAGAAGTTAAGGAAGTGAATAGTATTTTAGAAAAGTTAGATACAGTAGACTTCTTGAGAAAATGGAATGAGGACAGAAAGGAATATATCTTTTTCTGAGTGGTACATAGCATCTACACAAACATTGACCATGTACTAGGGCATAAAAACCCCACAATCCAATACAGAAAGGCAGAAATATTAAATGCATCCTTTTCAGATTACAATGCAATAAAAATTACATGTAATAAAGAGCCATGGAAACATAGACTAAAAATTAATTGGAAACTAAATAATCTAACCCTGAAGAGTGAGTGGGCCAGACAACAAATCTTAGAAACAGTCAATAACTTCATCCAAGTGAATAATAATATTGAGACAACATACCAAAACTTATAGGATGCATCCAAAGCAGTTCTTAGGGGAAATTTTATATCTCTCAATGCTTACATGCTTATATAATTACATCTCTCAATGCTTACATAAAATAGAGAAAGTGGAGATCAATGAACTGGGCATGCAACTAAAAAAGCTAGAAAAAGACCAAATTAAAAATCCCCAATTAAAAACCAAATTAGAAATTCTGAAAATAAAAGGAGAGATTAATAAAATTGAAATTAAGAAAATAATTAAACTAACAAATAAAACTCAGAGCTGGTTTTGTGAAAAAAATAAAATAAATGAACTTTTGGTTGATTTGATTAAAAAAAAAACCAAATCATCAGTATTAAAAATGAAAAGAGTAAATTTACCACCAATGAAGAGAAAATTAAAACAATAATTAGGAGCTACGTTGCCCAACTATATGACAATAAATTTGACAATCTTAGTGAAATGGATGAATATTTACAAGAATATAAATTGCCCAGATTAACAGATGAGGAAATAAAATACTTAAATAACCACATTTCAGAAAAAAGGAATTGAACAAGCCATCAAAAAACTCCCTAAGAAAAATCTACAGAGCCAGATGGATTTACAAGTGAATTCTACCAAACATTTAAAGAAAAATTAAATACAGTACTATTTAAACTATTTGGAAAAATAGGCAAAGAAGTCCTACCAAATTCTTTTCATAATACAAATATGCTGCTGATACCAAACCAGGAAGAGCCAAAACAGTGAAAGAAAATTATAAAATAATATAATAATATGCTATGACTAGGTGGGATTTATACCAGGAATGCAGGGCTGGTTTAATGTTAGGAAAACTATCAGCATAATTGACCCTATCAACAACAAAACTAACAGAAATCATGATTATTTCAATAGATGCAGAAAAAGTTTTTGACAAAAGATGACACCTATTCCTATTAAAAACACTAAAGAGAATAGGGATCAATGGAGTTTTCCTTAAAATGATAAGTAGCATCTATCTAAAACCATGAGCAAGCATCATATGTAATGGGGAGAAGCTAAAAGCATTTCCAGTAAGATCAGGGATGAAACAAGGATGTCCATTATCACCACTGTTATTCAGTATTGTACTAGAAATGCTAGCTTTAGCTATGAGAAGAAAAAGAAATTGAAGAAATTTGAATAGGCAATGAGGAAACAAAACTATCACTCTTTGAAGATTATATGATGGTATACTTACAGAATCCTTGAAAATCAACTAAAAAGAGACTTGAAATAATTAGTAACTTTAGCAAAGTTGCAGGACATAAAATAAACCCACATAAATCATCAACATTTTTGTATGTTACTAACAAAGCCCAACAGCAAGAGATAGAAGGAGGAATTCCATCTAAAGTTACTGTAGACAATATAAAATATTTAGGAGTCTACCTGCCAAGACAAATCCAGGAACTATATGAATACATTTACAAAACATTTTTCACATGAATGAAGTCAGATCTAAATGATTGGAAAAATATCAGTTGCTCATGAGTAGGCCAAGGAAATATAATAAAAATGACAATTCTACCTAAATTAATTTACTTATTCAGTGACATACTCATCAAACTACCATCATTATATAGTGTGAAAAAAATAATAATAGAATTCATCTGGAAGAACAAAAGGTACAGAATATCAAGGGACTTAATGAAAAGAAATGCAAGGGAAAGTGGCCTAGCCATACTAGGTCTAAAACTATATTATAAAGCAGCAATCATTAAAACTACTTGGTAGTGGCTAAGAAATAGAGTAGTAGATCAGTGGAATAGGTTAGGTACACAAGACACAGTAATCAATGAGTATAGTAATCTACTGTTTGATAAACTCAAAGACTCCAGCTTCTGGGATAAGAATTCACCATATGAGAAAAGCTACTGGGAAAACTGGACAACAGTATGGCAGAAACTAGGCATAGACCAACATCTCACACTGTATATATAAAGTCAAAATGGGTACACAATTTAGATATAAAGAGTGAAACTAAACTATAAGGAGAGCAAGGAATAGTTTACCTGTCAGATATATGGAGAAGGGAAGTAGTCTTATCTGTTTACTTGCCCAAGTAACTTGAATTTTGTGGGTATCATTAAACATTTGCAAGGTTTTTTTCAGATAAGAATATTATTGGTATTATGTTAGCATCTTAGATAAATATATTATTAGGCTACACAAGAAGTATTTTTTCCCAACTGTTAGTGATTTCTGAAAGTGTAAAAGATGTAAGTTGAATGGAATCATAATATATTATATTAAATAAAAGGAGTCAAGGTCTATAATGTGATATAACTCTTCTTTAGTATAAAAAAATTAATTCTCCAAGTGAAAAAGTAAAATTTCATTTCCTATAGATGTCTACTAACATAGGAAGCACAGAACAGTCAGCTCCTAGAAATGTAGGTGACGGCAGATTGTAGATGCACCACAAAGAGCCAAGACCAAAGGAAAAAGTCAGACTGGAAATGTGGAACATTGTTCCAAAGATGTATCTAAGGCAGTGCAATGGGAGCTTTGCTCGAGGTTTCAGGTAGATAGAAAACATCTAAAGAGTCATATTTCCTCCCTCAACCAAGGAACACAATACCCTTGCCTCATAGCCCTCTGACAGATTACCTTCAAAAATGTGAAATTGCCAGACCAATGGGAAACCAAATAGATATTTTAAATAACCCAGTCTCAGAAGGAAATAGAACTAGATGTAAAAGAACTGAAGGAGAACGTGTTTTGGTTTCAGGGACACGGTAACTTCTTGGTCTTGAAAGATAGGAGAATTCTATCAAGATTTTCAAAAAACAGATTAATACAAATATTTAAAAACTTATTCTCAAAAATTGAAAAAGCACTATTCCAGGCTCCTATAATGAGACAGTTAGAGACAACTAAATCAGAAAAGAATAAAGCAAAGAACCATAGACCAATATTATTAATAAGTGACAGTTCAAGAAACTTAAATGAAATTTTCAAGCAGACAATAGCAATTTTTCAAAGAAATCATTCATTATGACCAAGTTGGATTTATGTAAGGGATTCAGTCATGGTTCATTATTAGAAAAAATCATCATAATTAATCATTAAAAAGAAATTTTTTAAAAATCAATATATGTTTGGAAAAAGTATAACACTAATTTATGTAAAAAAACACCACACCATGTATAGGCATATGGGACCCTTCTTAATATCATAAAAATTATCTAAACCCAAAATTAAGCATCATCTGCAATGGGGCTATAATAGAAGTATTCCCAATAAAGACAAGTAGTAATTTAAGATATCGGCTCTTTTGGTATTATTTGATAGAGTTCTAAAATGGTATCCTGTAAGAAAAGAGAAAAATTGGGGCAGCTAGGTGGCACAGTGCATAGAGCACCAGCCCTGAAGTCAGGAGGACCTGAGTTCAAATCTGGCCTCAGACCAAACACTTCACATTTACTAGGTGTGTGACCCTGGGCAAGTCACTTAACCCCAATTGCCTGAAAAACAAACCAAAAAAAAAAGAGAAAAAGTAAAAGTATAAGATAGGCAAAGAGGGGTAAAACTGTCCACATTGGTTGATTAAATGAAGGTTTGCTTAGAAAATCCTAAAGAATAAGCAAAGAAACTGAGACAATAGTTTAAGCAAAGTTGCAAGCCAGAAAATAAACCCACACAAATCAATAGCATTTTTACATACTAACATCAAATCCAAGAATCAATAATACAAAGGGAAATTGTATGCAAAATAATTACAAAATATATAAAATATTTTGGAGTAAAAATATTGTTAATACCATATTATAGTCTTAGAATTAACCCCAGGCCCCTCACCTCCAAGGTCCTCTGACTATGGCATTCTTCTCCTGGGCCCCATCATCTCATCCCACTGTGTTCTCCCTCCACTAACACAGCTGGCAAATGTCTACAATCTAGTAGATAAGTCTTGGGGAGTTATCTGAAGGTCAGAGAGTTTAAGTGATTTTAGCTGTGCTCATACAGTCATTGTCTTTGTATTTGAACTTATATCCGTCACTCTATCCATTATGCCACACTGCCTCTCAGAAACAGCATAAAGTATATTTAGAGCATTTAAGCTAATATGGATTTTAAAAGAAACATAAGTCCATAAAAAATGTAGATATGTAATTAAACAGAGCTTAAGTGATTTGCCCAAAGTCACATAGCAAATAAGTATGTGAGTCAAGACTCAAACCCAAGTAGTCTTAGCTTCTAGTCCAACATTCCACCCACTGCACCCCACTATCAGTCTTCTTAGCCTGTCAATGCAAAAGGCAGAAGGGATTTAAAGAAAGAGTCACATTACCACATTGACTGGAATAGGCACGTATGAAGTGTTTCATTTTGCAAGCCTTATTCTGTTAGACTTAGAGCAGAGAGCCAGGTTCAAGAATTTACATTAAATTGGTACTATGCGAATCAGTACAAGCACGAGCATTATTACTATGTGGCACAGCAAGCAGGCAAAAAGAAAAGTGCATATTCACACACACACACACATACAGTATGACAATATAGACAGAGACTGAGCTACACACATGTGTAGGGCTGGGGTCACTCATCTGAGGGGGATATGTACTGAGACAAAGGTCTCGGTGGAACTACATGCTCAGAGTGGGGTCTGAGCAAGGAAGTTCTATCTATGCTTTAAAGATGGGCTTGGTTGAAAACCAGTAATTGACAACAGCTATGGGAAGGAGCATTCCTGATCAGACCAAATCTGGTAAGGAAATTCCCTGGGTTACTTATCAATAGCAGACTCAGGTTGGGGAGTTTTCTAACAAAAATCAAAAATTAGTTGAGAGATCAAATTGGTAATTATGGACCCCAGAAATGGGTGTTGATACTTAGCAGCTAGAATTGGTCAAGAACCATGATTATTCACATATTTGACTCAGAGTCAGAGCGAGTCAGGACAGTGGAAAAGTACAGGCTGACTTTCATTGCTTATACGCTTATTTAGGAACACTTAGCCTAAGTGACTCCACATTGGAGTCCTATCATTGATAATTACAACAACAAAAAACATATTGCAAAAAACACAATTTTCACAGTGCTCAATAAACACATGTTGATTATTTCAAATATGTTCTTATGGTCTTCATACCCTTATACTTTCTGCAATTAAGGATGTTTGCTTTCTCCTTATGAGAGCAAAAAACTAAATAGCTTATGACTTCTGGACATGATTTTTCAGAGTATTTTTGGAGCAAATGTTTTGACAGATACTACCCTTGCTACGTGTATAGAGGTTTTCTAACAGTCTTGGGTGGTCTGATGGGGAATAGCTAAAAGCAGGTGGACAGCATAATGAATAAGAGAAAACATAGGATTAAAATTAACTAGAGACAAGAAAAGGGATAAGCAAGGTCACTTGGTCCACCCCGCTCCTCCACAAATATATAATCCAGGGAAAGTAGTGAAGTCAACTTTACTCATTTAGGCCCGCTCCTCCACAAATATATAATCCAGGGAAAGTAGTGAAGTCAACTTTACTCATTTAGGTTAGATTGAATGATATATGGTTTTAGAAATACATTTTAGGGAAAATCTGAAGTTTACCTTGGGAGAATAGATATGGTTAAATAATTCTATTTTCTATGATAATGTGCTTCTGTGAATATAATATGTCTCAGAAGTAGTAAATGTCACTAGGAAATTTTGTATTTAAATATATAAAGAAAAACTCATTTTTGCCTCAAGAAAAAATCTTAAATCTCAATTAATGTCATTGTTATGACATGTCATATTTCATTTATATAGATCACAGGTTCATAGATCTAGAGACAGATGGGACTTTGGAGGCTATCTAGTCTAAGCTTCTAATTTTATGGGTAAGGAAACTGAGGCCTAAGGAGATCGAGTGACTTAGCCATAAGTAGTCATTGTTGAAGTGAAATTTGAACACAGATCCTTTAAGTGGGGAAACAGTATTCTTCCCATTGCAGTATATATGGTGAACAAAAGAAAAGGAGATTATCAAGAAACATAAGAGATGAAGATAAGAGATGACTATGGAGCTTTAAATTTTAGCAAATAGAAAAATAGTAGCTCCATCAACAAGAATAAAGAAGTTGGGGGATGGGGTGCAGAACATATTTGGAGGATAACATGTGTGCAGTTTTTAGTGGGATATCCAGGGACTTATCTCACAACCAAATGTAAATAAGGGACTGGATCTTAGGGTAGAGGACTGGAGTGAATATCTAGATTTGGGAGGAGTCATCAGTATGGTAGGAATAATTGAAACCACTGAAGTAGATGGTGTTTCCAAGAGAAAAAGAAGAGAATGCAACTAAAGACAAGGCCTTGGAGAATACCCATATTTAAAAGGCTGAGCTATGGGCTCAGCACACCACTATTATCCACAAGAGTATACGGTCTAGGCATGGATAATAGAAACAGCCCTATGATAATTTAATTTTGCACCCAAGATATGAATATAAAATTGTACTCCCCCAGCACCACTCTATAGCATGGCAAAATGGAAATAAAAGCTTTTTTAAAATACCTTTTTTCTCTGCCCAGATTTTTAACCTAAGGTAAATATTTCCTTTGCCTTGACCTTGTTAAGGCTCTATCTGCATATGTACAATGAAATAATTAAATACAAGCCAATTATGTTCTAATAATGTGGCAGAGGATGGTTTCCACTCACATTTTTCATTTGTTTTAAGTTTCTGACACTCATTCATATGCTTCTTCCTATTCTAAATACATGGTCCTGCTTGCATATCTAAATCTTTCTTTCACTTCACAAAAAACAAGAGCAACAACAACAAAAACTTTAATTTGAGCCATCTGAACAAAGGAAAGGAAAGGGAAGGAAGGAAGGAAGGAAGGAAGGAAGGAAGGAAGGAAGGAAGGAAGGAAGGAAGGAAGGAAGGAAGGAAGGAAGGAAGGAAAACAGTATTTATTAAGCACCTACCATTTGTCAGGCAGTTTGCTAAGTGCTTTACAAATATCATTTCATTTGATTCTCACAACATTCATGCCAAGTAGGTGCTATTACTATCCCTATTTTACAGGTGAGAAAACTGAGGGAAACAGAGGCTCAGTGACTAGCCCAAGGTCACTTACCCAGTATGTGTCTGAAGTCAGATTTGAACTTTAGCCTTCCTGCCTTCAGATCCAGCACACTATGAGACAGGCACACATAAAAATTATAAAAGAAAAAGGTTAGTGTGGGCATCACAAGCAAATCTGTACTGGAAGCAATATAGTGGTAGGCATGAAATGAATCCCCTGGAAAGGGCAAAACTCATACTCAACAGGCCTTTTAGCTGCATGGTCGTTGGACAAGAAAAAGAAGAATTGTCTGGGCATTTATACTCATAGAATGACTACTCATCAAAAATTATGTGCACATATCATATTTGTTCAGACAGTCCAGAAAATTATTTTCTGGTCCAATGTCAATTGATTCATTCCTATTTCTCAAGAACTCAAGTCCACTTTTTTCAAACATGATTGAGCTCTCTAGTCCTGTTGAAAATGAAATCACCCTTTTAATCATCTTTTCCTTCTGAACACATTCTACTGGTAGGATATACTTGTTTCCAAGAAGTCAGATCTATTACAGAATATTAAAACCCCAAGAATAAGACAGATGCTTGAAGTCATCTATTTTAGCTTCCTATCTATTCCATGTAGAAATTTTCCCTACCAAAACTTTTGTCAGAGAACTCATCACTTACCAATATATATAATTTTTGAAGAGCTCTAATTGTTAGGAAAAATTTCTCCTATATTAATACCATATCTATGTCACTTAAAATCTCAGGGGTGACAAAGAAAAATAATTGTTTTTGCACATAACAGTTATTTTAAAATATCACATTCACTATAAGACTTCTCCAAGTTAAAAATTCTTGATTTTTCTGACATTTCCTCTTATGACAATGTTTGACGGGCCCTCACCATCCAAACTGCCCTTCTTCAGATACTCCGTAATTTGCCTTTACTCTTTCTAAAGTATAGGACCCCGCACTTACCCGAATACTCCAGGTATGACCTGAATGAATGAAATTAATGAATGTAGAATGAAACGGGTCTGTTGTGTTCCTCGCTCTGTATGCTTGTTAATAAAGCTTATTATTAAGTTAGCTTTATGTAGAGTTTATATCTCATCATGAATTCATATTAGACTTTTATCAACTAAATGTCCCAAATTGTTTTACTATGAACTAACATTAGGCTGAATATTCCCCATTAAGTATTTTTATTTGTTTTATTATAGAGTGCAACACAGATATAATGAAGTGTCCCTGTGACTCCTGGGCCCTAGATCCTTTGGTTTGGCTTTTTACCCAGAAAATAGTAACTCCTTATCCCTTTTTTTGACAAGTCATTACTAAGAAATCATTGAGGCTATCTCACTAGTAAAGAATAAAGACAAATTATTTAGAATAGTAAGCATTACAAGATAAAGGAGCTACATCAACAGCAAGCACTCCTGTGCCCCAAATAGGACAACTCCTCTTCCAATTTTCCTGAAAGAGAAGTTTTTGAGTATGAACTTTCCTGTCTGATTTATGTGGGAATGTGAAAATTTATGTGGAAAGATTACTTAAACCTTTCCTGTACTTTCTGAGAAAGCAGCTGCTTCTTGGGATGCAATGAGCCTGACTTGGGACCCAGAACCTGGAATTCCTGGCTTAATGATTTTCCAAGAAGTGGCAGGTAAACAATCTCAGGAACATCTATCCTCCTTTCTCTACAATTGCAGGAAAGAAAAGATAAAACAATGATCAATGTGTATAAGCTAAGACCAGAGGGACTTAGTTAGCAGTTTTTTGGACATTAGCTCTTTCACATTGACTCTGCCCTTAATTATTTCTTTTCCATTCTCCCCAACTTAACTTCATTACTGGACATTTCAATGTGCCACCACTGTAAATCAGCCCTGTAATTAGTATTCATGTTTACTTTGCCTCAAGCAATGAATACCCATACATTTATGCTATTTTCATCTCATGATGTGAAACCCATTGTTCTATGCCATTAAGATCTTTAAGGTTGCAATTCAGTCATGCACCATATTAGCACTTCTTCTCAGTTTTGTGTCATCCAAAATTTGGTAAGCATGCTATCTATGTCTTCATTCACATAATTGATAAAAATATCAGACAAGCAGGGTTAAAAATACCTCTTTGGAACACCATTAGAGACCTACTTTCAGGTTGACAGTGATTAATTTATCAACATTTCTTGGGTAAGGTTAATCAACCAGTATCAAATTCACATTCCATAACCATCAGACTCCAAGAAAGTTGCTAACTTTCCTAAGTAATGGTATATAACTCATAAATTTATAATCCATAACTAATATCTTTCCTGAACTTTTTTCACACATTGTCTCCGGTCTGCTGTGTATTTCTACATAGTACATATCCCAGAAACATCTTAAATTCAGTGTGTACAAAATAGCCTTATCATCTTCTCTGCTAAACTTCTTCTAAATTTGCCTATATCTTTTGAAGGCAGCCTTATCATATAGTTCATGCAAATCTGGAATCTTTAGTCATTACTTTTCCTTCTCAGTCATCCTATACTTCCAATTACTTACCAAGTCTTATTGATTCTTTCTCCTCATTACCTCTGGCATGATTCCTTTATATGCACACAGATAACCATGCTAATTCAGAACCTCATCACCCCTTACTTAGGCCATTATAATACACTCTCTGTCTCTCTCTGTCTCTGTCTCTGTCTCTCTCTCTCTCTCTCTCTCTCTCTCTCTCTCTCTATATATATATATATATATATATATATATATATATATATATATATATATATATATTTCATTTTCTCCTTTTACAATCCACTCTTCACAGAGCTGCCACAATAATCTTACCATGACACAGGCCTAGAAATGACACTCACTTCCTCAAAATTCTTTAATGCTTTCCCACTGCTTATAGAAAAAAATAAAAATTCCTTGGCTTGGCATTTGAGATGTTCTACAATCTGGCTCCCATATACCATACAATCTAATTAACACTATTTTTTAGCCGAACTGTAGAACTAGCTGCTCCCTGAACTCAGTACTTTGCTTCCTTCATAAGCTGATCTAGTATTATCTCCTCTGTACCACACAATTCTATGATCTAGCAAGGTAGTAAGCCTAGCAAAACAGGAAATAAGGTTATTTTCTTATATTCATATTCTTACTGAACCCATGTTGATTGGTGATTGTTGCTTCTCTAAATACTTAAAAACCATCAATGTAATAAATGATCTAGAATTTCATTGTAAATTTATGCCATCCTTTCTATCTTTATCTGTACAGAAATGTCATAAGTAAGCATAAATTTGTGGAACAGAGATGGAGATGGTTATTACCAATTACAAACAAATTTTCTTCAAGATATTTTTATATTCTCTTCCTCCAGATAATGTATTTTCTCATGCCTTTCTATGCTAGTAAGACAGTGCTATCAAGTAGAAATCAATATACATTGCAGAAGATAAAACACGTTTTTTTGAATATCCCAAGTTCCTTGATTTATTTCCCTGTTTGCCACTTTTTGTCATTATTATTTTAACACAGTTATTGAAAAAGAAAAAGACCAGAATTATAAAGCTGGAAGGCATCATGTAGACCAAACCTCACATTTATAGTGAGGAAAATGACCACCCTCCCAAAAAATATTAATTGACTTTGCAAAGGCCACAATGCCCATTTGTAACTAAGTTGGGATTTAAAATATAGGATATGTCTTTCTTTGTTTTTTTTTTTTTACCTAGAAGCAATCTGTGGGTTCTTTCCATTGGTGCTTTGTTTACCATATTCAGAAGTTCTGAGCAGTTGTATTCTGTTGCTTTCTGTCTTGCAGTATTCTGGATTTTTTGATGTATAGTGTTCTTCTAAAGGAACTAGGAACCTTAATTCATCTCTTCTCATTCTGTTTTTGAGATGCAATTACTTGGCTTCTATAAAGATCCTGCTTTATTTAAACATTGTTTACTTTCTGTAAGATTTCCTTGCACTTCCACCTGGATTTTTTTTTCTAATTTCCTAATTCAGTTGTAATTTTTGTTTTTCTTTTTATTTTTGTTCATTAATTACCGCACTGAAAACTATGAGCTCTGGGTTATATTCATTCCTAATTTCTTCCATTATGGACTTTATTTTTTTTTAATTGCTTGTTGTTTTTCAACAACAACCTTAAAATTCTGTATTTCATCAGTCATCAGTTTCCTTTATCTTATAATATTTGTTAAACAAAAAAAAAAAAGAAAAGAACTTTGTGATCTCTGAGAGTTCAGTATTTATCCTAATTTTTTTCTACTTGTTGATTCATCTGTGCTCTCGGTTTTTACTGAATAATATTTCCCTTGAAATCTTTAGTCTTTTTGGTCTCCTTATATTCCTCCATCACTCACTTTCTTATTCCTCCCTTTTTGTTGAGGAAGACACCCCTTGGACTAAACCACAAAACTGTCTCAGCTTCCTGCTACATTAGCAGATTTAGTGCTCACCAATCTGGGTCCCTGCCCTGTCAAACCCCAATAAATTATATAGTCTGTTCTAAGAAATAGACAAATAAAATTATGTATGTCTGTTGAGTTTAGGGGTGCTGGGACCCCAAAACCACAACATGTGGGTCCTTTCCAAAAGAATTCAACCCAATCCTTCTTTCAGCCAAAGACAAGGTTTATTAGAACATCCGCCATATTGGGCAGACTCTTAAAAAGAGTCTGAACATTAGTGAGCTATTTGCTAGATTGTAAGAATTTGAGCAGTGACTAGATTTTAAGAATCTGAGCACCTTAATGGAGACAAGATGGACCTTATATATAGAAAGACTATGAGAGGGATCTAGAAAGGATCTTGATGGGAGTGACTGGAATGGAGTCTAGATAGAGTCAAAGCTGGGAAGTAGCTAGGGACCATAGGGAGGTAAGACAATAGAGGGCTAGGCTAGGTTAAGGGTAACAGAATTGAGAGATCAAGACCAGTTGATTATAACCTGAGGTGAATGCCAGAGATTTGGCCATGTGGGAAAGTCCAGGGTTTTTCCTTTTTGGGGTCCAGGTCCCATTCACATCATGTCCACAGTTTAATATCTCTCAAGCTGGCATGACATTCATTGCATGGGAGTTCAGTCCAAAACTAGGGCCCCCGATAGGGGCCAGTTCAGAACTGGCTCGATTTGGGATTTGAGGTACAGGGTTATATGCCCTTCAAAGAGTTGGTGTTCCCAAGGGATACCAATCAACCCTGATTGGTCAACACACTGGGAAATTGGTTATATTAAAATAAGGGTCTTGAGTACATGACTTAGGTCACTTAATCCTGATATATTCTGTCAGACCACCCCCAGTCTTGGGCTATCCAGATAATGGGATACTGGCCCAAGATGGGGCCCCAAAAACCTTCTTCCTTGAACTTTACTTGAATTCTCTGGCAGTTGCCTGAAGCTATAGTCCTATCAACTGGCCTTTCCTTATCACCTATTCCTACTCTCCCAATTCTTTGTTACCCTAATTGAGCCTAGGTCTCCATTGTCTATTACCTCTGGATGGTCCCTGGATATTCCCCATCCTTGATCTTATCTAGACCCCATTCAACCTCCCAGTCACTCCCATTGAGATCCTCCCTAGAGGCCCTTCCTCCAGTCACCCCAGCTTACTGTCTACTCCCATCAAGATACCCCTTCTCCCAGCCCCTCCTCCAGTCACCCCAAACTACTTGGCCATTCCTAGATCCCTCCCATAGTCTTTCTGTATATAAGATCTATCCTGGCGACCATTTAGGGGCTAAAACATCCTCATGCCCACCCATCTTTACAAACATCACAAATGTTTAGATTCCTTAAGAGTCTGGCCAATATGGCTGATCTTTAATAAACCTTGACTTTGGCTGAAAGAAGGCTTGAGTTGAATTCATTCAGGCAGGATCTGCATATTGTGATTTTGGGGTCCCAGCACCCCTAAACCTCTAAACCTCAAAATAGGCAGAAGAATCTGTCTCTACCCAAACCTGAGTAGGATAAAAATCAATTCAGGCCTGTGTTGGAGTTTGACCAGGATAAGGAGATTCGATGCAATCTCATTATCGGTAATGTTCTTCTGAAGAATTTTGGAGCAGGAGGGGCCTGGGAGCTCTAAGTCTCCAAAACACAGATTACCAAGAAAAAGCATTTTTTCACAGCCTTCAGTAGTATCTGTGGGATAGGACTGACTCCAAGCTGGATATCAGTCCTATTGTAGACAGCATGTTGGCCCCTTGCCACAGTTTTTTTTTTCCCTTGGCTCTTACTTTTCTGCCTAGACTGAAGTTAAATCTGCTACTTTTCTCACGGATGGGGGAGAACAAAGAAGGATTTTCAAGACAGAATATTTTATGCCTTGTGGGTCCCTAACCAGGGGGCCACTCAGATAGGAAATATTTTTCCACCCTATCCCTTCCCATGTGGATAGACAAAAATCAACATCTTAAGGGTTGAACGAAAGGGTAAGAAGTACTTATAAAGTCTGTGTAGTAGAAGGTCACAATATGGAACCCAGATGCAATCTGAGCTCTTCAGTTTGTGCATTCTTGCCAAAGCATGTAGACTGGTGGATGAGAGGTGCCAAATGGGCACATTGAATACTGGTATTCTTTGTTGTTAATTCACAAGGATATTGCATATTGGAATTCTTTTTCTTAAGGTGTTTATTTGCCTATTTTTTTTCCTGTAAATTCAGCTATATTTGCTTTACATTTGATCCACAGATCCTCTTGGTAGAGGTTTGTGAAGGGTACTGGGGAATAAGGAAAGTCCCTGGTCTGTCATGTTTTTTTTTTTCTTTCACAAAGCTAAGTTTTGAACCTAGGTTTTTCTTTTTTTTTTTATTCCAACTTCAGTAGGTTTCCACTAAACCACACTGACCTACATTAAAATAGATATAATCATTTTCTATAAAAGTGAAAACCTGTTATTTTAGTGTAAAAATTAGCATTGTTTTTCTTTGCTAATGAATTAGGAATATACAAAAGCTCGATAAAAATGATATAAAAGGTTCATTAGCATCACTCAAGTATTCCTTAATGGTTCTTTCATTTGGTAAAATGAGCCTTTCTATTAAAATGTTATCAGCAAAATAGAATTGCTAATATGCACTTTTGCATAAACACATAGCAAGCATTTTAAAATGGATGCATGTTCATGTAGTTGGCATTTATATAGTTTTTTAAGGATTGCAAAGTGCTTTATATATGTTATCTCATTTGAACCTCACAAAAACCTTGGAAGTACATACTATTATTGCCATTTTAAAGATGAGGAAACTGAGGCTAAAAGAAATTAAGTGACTTGCCTAGAGTCACAAACCTAGCAGGTCTTCCTAAGTACAAATCATCAGGCCCTGCCTTTCTGCAAGACAAAGTTCTAATTCCTGTCCATATTCACTATAATTTTATATCTCCTTAGCATAAATGAATCAAATTAATAAATCAATAAAAATATCAATTAAGAACCTAGTATATGCCAGGTACTATGCTAGCTGAAAGGTGCACAAAGTCACCACCTTCTCAGACTTTTCAACTACAGCTGAAACCTCCTATATGAATTTTTTTCTCCCTATTATAATGTAAACTCTTTGAAAGAAGAGATGATCTATTCATCTGCCTAGCTTTTAGCCCAGTGCTTTGATTTTGTAAGTATTTAACAAAGTTTGTTTCTATTCATTCATTCTGGTAAAAGGAAACACCATGTGTACAGATAAGTAAAGTAAATGCAAAGTTATTTGTAGGGAGAGTGCTAACAAAAGATAGGATATGGAAAGGAGGAAATGGGAAATGGCATTTAAGCTGAGTCTTGAGGGTAGTGAGGAGTTCCAAGCAAGACAACAAATCTAAAATAAATAGCCCAGAGCCTCCTGATCCTTTTTTCTTAGCTTAAATTAAAGTACTTGGAAAGGATGTTTTTTCTGTCTCATTTTTCCACACCAAATCAACCGGAGTATTTTTCCTCCTTAGGCTAGTAGAAGATAACTGATGATGTTCCTGTCTGTAGTAGTGAGGTACCACAAGGGAAGGTTGTTAATTGAAGGCTCTCCAACAAAAGTATCATTGTTAATACTTAATGTTAGAATCAGGGTGTGAAAAATTCATGAACGCTGAAATGGCTCAGCTTAGAGTAAAGGGGACTTGATTAGTTCTACACCTGATGAAACCAGATTATATCATCCACCTACATGACTCCACACACATTTAAACTGTTTTTATGTATCTATATTCTAGTACTATCTAAACCCAGACACATTAGCACAATATTTTCAGGTAACAGCACGTGTGCTGGTAAATGTTTGATGACCAGCTCCTCAGGGGGAAAAATGTTTAAGTTTAATCTGCATTGTTAACATTTTTTTTAATCACTTACTTAGCATTAGACAGTGGACAAAACAAATCAACCTTGATTTTCACTATGACAGTTTCTCAGCTGTAAATGCTCACACTGGAAATTTAATAATTGGCTCCTACAAACTATAGGGGCAGCTGGGTGGTACAGTGGATAGAGTGCCAGACCTGAAATGAGGAAGACTAACTAATTTTCATAAGTTTGAATCCAGCCTCAGACACTTACTAGCTCTGTGACCCTAGGCAAGTCACTTAACCCTGTTTGCCTCAGTTCCTCATCTGTAAGAACTGGAGGATGAAATCGCAAACCACTCCAGGAATGGTAGAAGGTTTGACATCTTGTTTCACCCACATGCCTCTCCCCTCCACTAACACCATCTTTCTCTGCATTCAAGTTCACCAAGCACCCACATTTCCGTTTTCATGATGTTAGTGGGTAAGGCCTGGTACCAAGTGGTGGTATTTAGTGGGTAAGGCCTGGCACCAAGTGGTAGTATTTATTTCACACCTGCTGATTCATCCCTGGCCAAACATGATCTTGCCCCCAGCTTGTATGTGTTCGGAGGTCTTAGGATGGAAAAGGAAAAAAGGGAGGTCCTAATCAAATACCTCTTGGAATTTCCTCTATGTCCATATCAGACCAAGCACATATTTATTCTTCCTCTGTCCCCAAGCCCTCCTTGCTCTTCCATGCCCTGGAAGCCATAGGGGGAAAGGCTCTTGCTACTGTCAGATTCTTCAGTGCTACTGCTCCATGATGCGGATACAAACAGTACTCTAAGGGTTAAAAAGCATATTAAGGTTGCTTTTTCAGGACTTTGTGAAACCCCATAGCTTCTTCTGTAACTTGAAAGGCATCCTAAAGTCCTTTCCTCCTTATCTTGAACCTGTACTGAAAGAATTGCGATTTCGTCCCTTATCCTATGTTCCCTCTATCATTGAATTTTTAACTTGTGTGTTCCTGCCCTGTCCTTAAATCCTTAAACCATAAAGAATTCCCTTTGTCTCCTTCATCTTATGTCATAAAATCCTTTCTTGTCCTGTCTTTAATCTTTAAACCCCCAAACCACATCATCATTCTGATACTTCTATATAACCATAACTCCCCCAAATACTGGGGTCTTATTTAGCTTTCTGGCTAAAGAGACTGGTGATGCTTTCTCACATAATACAGCTCCCAATGACTTCAGAGAAGGTCTAAGTGAATTCTTTCACACTAGAACTGAACTCTCCCAACTCTAAACCTCAACACTCCAGATGTCCTCTGGTCCTGCTCCAAACCCTGCACTCCCCACATCAGCCTCCCATCCATCACAGGAAGAAATCTATGTTGAGGGAAGAAGTAGTCTGAAAAGGCAAGCTCATTGATGAGAGACCATAATTCTGCACTTTCCTTTCTCTCTCTCCTTGGCATCACCTTCCTAATGTGATGGTCCCCTTTGAGAACAAAGTGTTGAGGTTTAGGGGTGCTGGCACCCCAAAATAGCAATGCAGGTCTTGCCTTTAGAGAATTTGAACCAAGCCTTCTTTTAGCCAAAGACAAGGTTTATTAGGATACCCTTCAAGGTGGCCATGATTCTAAAAATCTGCTATGTATTGGCCAAACTCTTAAGGAATCTAAGCAATTTAATGAGGGAGTTGGGGGAGATGGACCTTATATACAGAAAGATGGTGGGAAGGATCTAGGAGTGGCCAAGTAGTCTGGGTTGACTGGGAGGTAACAGAGAAGGACCTGGAAGGGGTGCCTCAGGTGAACTTGTAAGGGGTCTAGGTGGAATTAAGGGTGAGAAGTGGTGGGTCTGGGGTGAGGGGGAAGGGGGACTCTCTGGAGCTAACAGACAATGAAGGGCTAGGTTAGGTTAGAGGTAACAGAATTGGGAGATTGGGCATAGGCCACAATGAAAGACCAGGTGAGAGGATTACTGGGAAGCATCCATGCCTCAGGCAAACACCCAAGACTTGACCATGTGGGAAAACCCAGGGCTTTTCTTTCTTGGGGTCCTGATCCCAAAGACATGTTCTTTTCCTTTTAGGTGTTCAGATACCATCTCCATCAAAAGGACAAACAACAACAACAACTGTGCCCAGGTCCATAATTCAGATTCAGAAGGAGAGTTTAAAGATTAGGGACACCTCTTCCATTCCCATTCCTATCCATATCTCACCCCTCCAAGACTCAAGTTGGAGCTACCCAAAGTAGTTAAGGGAAAGAGTAAAGATGGATAGATCCAACTTCTCCAGACCCCAAGGAAGGGCTAAACCCTGAGTATTAATGGTGCTATAACTATTTTATTGCCCTCCCAATTTTGGACCACAGAGTATAGCTGCTCCCTGCCCTCAACCTCCACATACACTCCAACTCACACACATTTGCATACAGAGAGAGAGAGAGAGAGAGAGAGAGAGAGAGAGCTCTGTCTGTAACTCCTTCCTTCTTGCTTATAAGCAATATCAAGACCCTTTAAATTTCTTATTTAAAGACAAATTTCCCACCCTTAGGAAAAGTATCAATCTCATCCTAGTTATTGATCTGAGTATTCTATGTTGCTTTTCCTAATGTTATCTTTTTTTTAAAGATGATCCCTAAAGTTCTTTTTAGCTCTGAGCTACCCAGAACCCCATGCTGCTATCCCTTGACCATCTTCACTACATTTTCTGTTGTAACATTCAATCTCCAACAAGTCATTCAGCCTCCCTACTCTGGGTCCTACAGCTTCTGATTATTAACTTCCTTCATTTCTAGCCCATCCCAGACTCCCTCAATGCTCTTCCCCATTATTTTCATGTAATACTGTCCATTACTCCATTTCCCTTTATCGCTTTATCTCTGGAAACAATAGTCAACACTAACATTCCTGGAAATAATGTGTCAATAAATAACTTTATTACTCCACACACCATCTCTGCAATCTCTCTTACCAAATGCTCATTTTCTGGCCACCTCTCTCTGTGTATATAGTGTCTTCCCCTATTAGAATATAAGACTCATAAAGTATTATGGATTATCTTGCTTCTTCTATTCATATTTTCAACACTAATCACAATGTCTAACATACAGTAATGGACTTAATAACTTTTTTAAATCATTTCATTTTTTAAAAAATTAAGCCCATTACTATGTGTTAGACACTGTGACAAGAGGAGGAGCTAGTAAAAATCAGGGGGAAATATGAATATTCCAATGTAAGTTTAGTTCTTAGAAGTAGGGAAGAAAAAAACTTTAAGATCACTTTTTTCTTTCCTGTTTCCATTACCTTTACCCCAACCCTGAACAACAACCTCAATCACTGAGGAGAACTTAAGAATCTATATTTCCTTACGACTTACTAGTTGGTTACAGAGAAGACCACCTCATTTCTCCTTCAGTTTTAGTTTACTTTTGGAGAATGCAAAGAAATCTCTTTTCTAATTTTTCAGGTTTAGTCTCCTTTGTAATTTCTGCTACCTTTAATAAATCTCTCTTTGAATCTCACAAGTTTAAAGAACTATTAGAAATTCATACCCGAATAGTTTTCACATTTTCATAAATACTTTTGCAGATGAACACTCAAAGGAAAAAAACATAAATTACTGAATTATTCAAAGAATTGAATTCTAACTTGTTTTAGCTTGATTTCCCAAACCAATTGGATACTGGCTTAACTGTCCCTTCTTCATCTATGACAAAAGTTGTGATTCTCTAGGTGAACTGAAATATATTGCCAGGACTATGGGAAATTTAAAAAAGTTCACTAAAAGAGCTAAAAGAATAAAGAGAATTTGCAAAACTATCAAGATGATTGTAGTCTTCAGTTAACCTAGGTGCAAAGCTGTAACTGCATCGTTTTCACCTTGGACAAAAATAACAGGAGGTCAAGTGGTAGCAGCAGTGATTTAGCGAATAGGGTCACCACAGGTACAGTTATGTCAGAAGATAAGGGTCATCCCCTGGTCTTAATACCCACAGGAATTTGGAAGCAAAAGGAACCCTGAACAAGATAGGCTTCTAGGTATTGCTACCTAGGATACACCACATGATAGTGTAGTCTTATGAAAGACAATAAGGCACAGTCATGTCAAGGAGCAAAAATACCCTCCTGGAGAAGTATGTCTCCAAGGTATCCATACTCTAGGGAATCATCCTATGTGTCCCTATATGCTAGTTACTACTCTGCTAATACATAGGGAGCATGGGACAGAAATGTTACCAGGTATCTACCCCAATCCTGTCTCATTTACCACCTTCACAGATAAAATCCTCTTTATTAATCTAGTTCTGAATATTGATCAGATACCTTCATTAGTAAGTTCAGATTGTAAAACAAAGGATCTCAAACATGAACAAAACATGCATGTGTAAAAGAGTCCCATTGATATAGGATTTTACTTTTGTATCAGTGTAATTTACAGTGGTATCATAGGATTATACATTTAAAAGTTGGAATGGGGCTTAGAGGCCATCATGTCTAGAAACAAATTTCAATAGCTATTCTGAAAGAAAACTTTGCAAATGATTTATTTCTAGGACTTATTCATGTAAATTCATATAAGATAAAGGTTAAAGAATATGAAATTTATAAAATACCAAGGAGAATTTTTAAGTTTCAATATAAATATAATATCTCTCCTACTCCCTACTCCAATGAAGTGTATCTAACATGGCCAAAATAACCAGACAGCAAACACTCCAGGTGGCTTCCCAATAGTCAGTTTCTCAAAAGCTACATCCCAAGTCACCTACAAATATCACTCTAGATATTGAATTTATCACGCCAATCACTGATTAGTTTTGCACGTTGTGACATGTAATCACCACTTTAAGTGCTTGAGAGTAAGATCTATTACAATCAATCAACAAACATTTATTAAGTACCTACTCTTTACCAAGTACTGTTTTAGGGACTAAGTCAAAAGCAAAACAGTTTCCTCACTCAAAGAGCTTAAATATTCTAATAGAAAAACAACCCTGAGTTGATTAAACTTTGAATATTGAAAATCACTGCAGTTATTTTCTAATGGTATCTTGCATTGAAATAGAAAAGTAATAAATGTCATATCTTGATTCTTTGGCTTTCCTGATTGATTTTGCTGCCAAGAAAATAAAGCTGTATCAATTTTTCTCTACCAGCATATAAAATAGAGGTCCAGCTTGGATCCAGGACAAATACGTTCAAGTCCAGATTTTTACACTTATTAGCTATATTACCATACCATACCATACCGTCATTCACTTAATGTCTCAGTGCATCCAGGAAAATCCTTAAGACTATAAATTATAAGCAAGTTGCTAATCTGCATCAGTGGGAGATTTGTTCATGTTAGGAGTTTCTTATATTAATGAAATCACAGATTCAGATCAAAAACATACTTGCATACATATACACATTCCCAAGTTCTTGGATTCCAAGGATTTCTTTAGATTTTTTTTATGTTAAGAAAGAAATTGACTTAGTTTCCAAAATTATATTAAAAGTGCTAAGAAAATACTATACCCTCTAGAACAGGGCTTCTTAGGTTTTTTCCACTTGCAACCCCTTTTTGCCAGAGAAATTTTTGCACAACCCCAGGTATATAGGTATATAATATAGGTATACAAATCAAACATTTACTGATAATAAATCATTAAGAATTTTATTTTAAAATAATTCTTTAGTATACATATAATTTTACCATTTATCAAAGATGAAAGAAAATTTGCATACTGATGAGATGGATGTGCTTATTTATTTTTACATAGAGAATTAAATCCTGTCCAAATATTTGAAATGGCAGGACATAGAGCATCTTCAATGTTTTTCAGAGTTGATTGACATTTTGATAGTGTAATCATCAATGCTGAGAATGCCACTTCACATAAAAATATAGTTTGATTGGTTTGGTTGTTGTGCTTTGTTTTCAATGAGGACCAAAATGATGGCACTGTGCTAGAGTCAAGTTTTAGCGTGGCCAACTATGGTTGATTAGAATAATACGGTCTTGGAATGTTCTGCCACAGGTTGGGCACAAATAGTCCCTGCGAACTTTTGGGGTGGATTATCTAAGTTTGTGTATCTTGAATTTGTCTTGAGCTATTTCAATTCTGCTTTGCTTATAGAGCATAGCACCTTTTCTGATGTGGGCATGCCATGCTGAGAAGTCCTGTGTCAATGTATTCCATGTAACGCAATCAATTCCAAAGTTCTTAAGAGAGACCTTGAGAGTGTCCTTGTATTGCTTCTTCTAACCACCATGTGAACATTTGCCCTGTGTGAGTTCTCCATAAAATAGTCTTTTGGGCAAGCATGCATTTTGCATTTGAGCAATGTGACCAGCCCATCAGAGTTGTGCTCTCTCAAACAGAGTTGGAATGCTTGGCAATTTAGTTCAAGAAAGGACCTAAGTGTCTGGTATCTTATCCTGCCAGGTGATCTTCAGAATCTTCCTAAGACAATTCAAATGGAAGCGATTTAGTTTCCTGGCATGGAGCTGGTATGCTCTTCAGGTTTCACAGGCATACAACAATGAGGTCAGCACAACAGCTCTGTAGACCTTCAGTTTGATAGTCAGTCTGATGCCGCTTCTCTCCTATACTTTCCTTTGGAGCCTCCCAAACACTGAGCTAGCTCTGGCAATGCGTGCATTAACCTCATTATCAATGTATACATCCCTGGAAAGTACACATAAGTGAACTTATCCACAGCATTCAAAACTTCTCCATTTGCTGTAACCAATGGTTCCACATATGGATAATGTGGTGGATGATGGAGCACCTGTGTTTTCTTGGTGTTAATTGCTAGGTCAAAATTAGCACAAGTAGCAAGAACTGATCCATACTTAGTTGCATCTTGGCTTCAAAGGCTGCATTGAGCGCACAGTTGTCTGCATCCAGATGGTGCATGGAAAATCATGCACCAACACTCCCTCCACTTTGATCCTGGCTTGTAGTCTTTTCAAGTTGAAGAATTTATTATCAGTGTGGTAGCTGACCATGATGCCATGTTCATCCTCATTGAAAGCATTTGACAACATGGATGAAAACATCATGCTATAAAGCATGGGAGCAAGTACACAAACTTGTTTTACTCCATTGATCACGTGGAAAGCACAAGAGCATCCTCCATCATCCAGAACCTGGGCAAGCATGCCATTATGAAATTGACATACAGTGTTGATGAATATCTCTGGACCACCGTATTTTGACATAATTTTCCATAAGTCCTCATGACTGACAGTATCAAAGGACTTGGTCAGATCTACAGATGTTGTGTATAGACCTCTGTTCTGCTCCTGGCATTTCTCCTGGAGTTATTGGGCAGCAAACACCATATTGACCATTCGTCAACTCTTTCTAAAGCCACACTGGCTCTCACATAGATGACCATCTTCCAGGTGAAGGATCAGACTATTAAGGAGGATTCTGGCAAGAAATCTTGCCAGCAATGAATGACTGAGTGAGAGATTTCTCTGTGATTGTCATAGGACAATCTATTTCCTTTACCTTTATAGAGATGGACAATGAAGGCACCCTTGAACTCCTGGGGGACAACCTCCTCTTGCCATATAACCTGGAAAATTTCAGTCAGCTTTTGTATGAGCAATGGAACCCCCACCTTGTAAATCTCAGCTGCAATAAAATCAGCACCAGATGCTTTCTCACATGAAAGGAGCCCAATGGCATTAAAAACCTCTTCTTCAGTTAGAACTTCAGCTAGGGAGGGATTGACTTCAACCTGAGGTAACTGGTCAGTGGCTTCAGCATTGATTGATGATGATCTGTTTAGAACATTATGGAAGTGCTCAGCCCACTTCCTCTAGGATTATGTCCTTATCGTTAATCAATGTGGCTCCATCAGCATTGGGTAGTTAAGATGCACCATAGGTCTTTGGCCCACAAATAGCCTTCAGGGCATCTTAAAAGCACTTTAGATTGTTACTATCAGCATAAAACTGAATTTCATCTGCCTTCTTACTGAGCCAAGAATCCTGCATCTCTCTAAGCTTTGCTTGTACTTTACTTTTTTTTTTTTACTTTTTTTTGGCTAGGCAATGGGGTTAAGTGACTTGCCCAGGGTCACACAGCTAGTAAATGTCAAGTGTCTGAGGCCGGATTTGAGCTCAGGTTCTCCTGATTCCAGAGCCAGTGCTCTATCCACCATGGTAGCTGTCCCCTGGTATTACTTTTGATGGTATTAAATGCTGCCTTTTTAGAGACTGATGAACTACCCTGCTGGTAATTTTTTTTCATTTAGCAGCTTCTGAATTTCCCCATCATTTTCATTAAAACAGTGTTGATGTTTGTGAGTTTTCTGACCCAGATGAGCAAATGCAGTCTTAAACACCAAATCTCCGAAAGCTGCCCACTCCTTTTCTGCCCCTCTGTTGCCAACTGTGTGTTGGCTCAACTTTCCCTCCAAGTTAGTAACAAACTGTTCCCACTCAGAGAAGAGCTCTAATCTGTTGACATTAATTCTTTTAGTAGTCATTTTGCCTTGGGGCCATTACTTTTGTTGAATGCAAATATTTAACTTGAGAGGATAAGTCTATGACCAGGCCAGCACTCTGTGCTGTACATTGCCTTCATCACTCTCACATCCTCTTCTCCTTACAATGGTATAGTCTATTAAATGTGAGTGTTTTCTGTGAGAGTGCATCCATGAAGTTTTATTGCATTTAGGTAAATGGAAGACAGTGTTGGTGTTGAGAAGGTCATGAGATACACAAGTCTTCAGTAGTAAGTGACCATTGCTATTGCTGTTTCCAACTCCATTCTTCCCTAGAACTCCCAGCCAAGTCTGGTAGAATGAGCCTACTTGAGCATTAAAGTCACCCAGAATTATGTTTGTTGTCTTTTGGCACATTGATGATAAGAGTCTCCAGGTCTTCATAAAATTTTTCTTTAACCTCATCAGGGTTCATCATGGTGGGAGCATAGACACTGATGATGGTGGCATGACTTTTTCCTGAAAGTGGCAATCACATTGTAATTAGCCTGTCATTCACTCCTTTTGGTAGGCACACAAGCTTGTCGACTAGATTAGTTTTGATTATAAAGATACACCAGCTTCACAGCACTCCCCTTCACTGAGGCCATGCCAGAAAAACATGAATCCAGCTCCAACTTCAGTAAGGTAACCTTCATTTGCCAGCCTTGTTTCACTCAGGGCTGCTATTTGGATGCAATATCTACCGAGTTCTCTTCCAGCAAGAGCTGTTCGTCTTTCAGCTCTACTGGATTTTGTGTTGTCTACAAGTGTGTGCACATGCCATGTGCCAATGGTGAGTAGAATCATCTTTGCAGACTTTTTTATGCTTTTTTTGTTTTAATCACAAAGTGGGATTTCCCACCTGTGGCATTAATCAGACCAGGGTTGGGTAAGCAGACAATTTTTAGGGCACCTTTTCTAGCCCCTTCCTCACAACAGGAGGTGAGCAATGTAATCCATAAAAGGCTGCTCAGCCAGTCAGGGACAGCTGAATCCCACTGCTGCTTCCAGTGAGAAATAATCCTATAGCTTGGGCCACCTGTGTGCAGGATTATGACTACAGTTCCCAGTGTATCCATGCCTGCTGCTTCATCACTTGCCTGTTGCCACAGAACTTTGAGATAATTAAAATGGTAAAATGGTATGTGTAATTGATTCATGAGTAAATTGGATTTAAGTGAGGCAGAGTTGTACAAAGTCTTTGACCTCACTCTCTCCTTAAGACTCTCCTTAAGGACAGAATCAAGATGACTGGTGATGGCTCAAGATGCAGTGCATAAACTTGGTGTCTTCAGTGTCTAAACAAGCTCTAAACACTCCACAGTGTCTGCTTCATCTACCCTCATGGCTCAGCAGCCTCTACACCAGAGGTACTGTCTTTCCTGAACACACCCTACACCCCAAAATGGCAGAAGTACTTTTGAGGCTATTTCAGAAAGTGCTAGAAATTCTGTCCTAATCCCAAGCCAAAATTCATTTAACAATTTTGTGTGTACAGTAAGAACACTACAATTCATAACATACAACAGTCTCAAATCTGAGCCAAGGTGTTTCTGGCAACATTAATTGGTGTTGTGTGGCATGATGGCATGTACAGTGCAAAGTACACATGTTGTGTGCTCAGAACCAAAATTGCAATGAAGTTGCACAATGCAACATGATCAAGTATTGCCAGAAACATCTTGGATTCATTACACATTTGATTTTGAATTAATTTTTGGTTGTTGCACCTTCAGAAACCTTTTACTGTTGCCAGATTTCTCGACATCCACATTCAGTTACACGACCCCAGACCCACAGTTTGAAAAGCGCTGCACAACACCTACCAGAAAATAAAATTGAGAGGATTCTGAAAAGATGGCAGAGTAATTCAGAAAACTTTTGGCTCTCCAAATTTCTTCCACTGAAAAATACAGAACATTGCTTCAAAGGGAATGTAGAGCAGTAGAAATGAACAAAAGTCAGGGTGAAGCAGTTGTTCTCTTAAGATAACCTAAGAAGAAAAAGAAAATTTTAAAAAGCAAGAAAATAAATAAATAAATAAATAAATGAATAAAAGATAACCTAAGAAGACCCCAAAAAAGACCTTAACACCAAGCCTTAGTGAAGTACAAAGACCTATCCAGACCAACTCTGAGGAATCAATAAACAAGCGCTACAGGCAGGTAGGGTTGGGAGGCAGCTTCAGACTTAGAAACTTTCATCTCATCAATAGTGTGAGGGTCTGACAGCTGAGTAGGAGAAGATTGTCAACGGACACCAAAAACAGCTTGTCCTGGGCTGGGCTGCTGCTACCTGGAAGAAGTAGCAAGACACACCTAGGGAGCGCAGTACCAGAGGGGCAGGGATGCTACTGGCTGTGGGCAGAACAGCAGAGTCCCTGCTTTCAATTCCAGGGCAGAAAGAACAGCTGTAGTTTGCATCCACCAGAGAGACCACAGGCAGCAAGATCATTTTCAATCATTTGGCAGACATTGTGAAGGGGACTCTACCTGTGGAATGGAGGAGAGGAATGGAGAGGAGAGGCCAAGTTTGAGCCCCAGGACAGACCTCACAAAATAATAGTAAGAGGCACCTGAGGCAAGGGGCATCATTCATTCCTCATACTTCGGGACTACAACTTGATTACACTAATAGCTACTAAAAACAAAATTTTGAAAATGAGTAAGCAGAGGAGAAAGAACCAGAATGTAGATAGCTACTATGGGGATAAAGAAGATTTGGGTTCATATTCAAAGGAAAATAATGGAGCTAAAAAAAGCCACTCCTTTTTCAATGAGAAATATCAAGTTATTCCAAGCACAAAAAGAGTTCTTGGAAGAACTAAAAAGGATCTACAAAATCAAGAAAAAAATAGAAAAACAAAATAATAGCCACCCAAGAAAATCAAGAAAACTATGAAAAGAAAGCCAACCAACTTGAAATAGAGAATCAAAATCTTAAGGAAGAAAATAATCCCTTGAAAATTGGAAGTGGACAAAGGGAAGCTAATGACATTCTAAGACACTAAGAAATAATAAAATAAAATCAAAGAATGAAAAATAGAAGAGAATGTGAAATATATCATCAGAAAAACAACAATTTTTCTGCCTCCCTCCCTTTCCCTCTTCTGAAAATAGCTGGCAGTTTCGTATAGTTTATACATGTGCTATCATGTAAAATACATTTCCATATCCATCACTGTTGTGAAAAAAGAAACAGATCAAAAGAAAAAAAACACAAGAAAGAATAAAGTAAATGAAAAAAATATATGCTTCAATCTGCATTCAAAGTCCATGGATAGCATTTTCATTCATGAGTCATTTGTACTTGCCTGGGATCATTGTGTTGCTAAGAAGAGCTGAGTCATTCATAGTTGATCACCACACTATATTGCTGTCACTGTGTACAATGTTTTCCTGGTTCTGCTCATTTCACTTTGCATCAGTTTGTACAAGTCTTTCCAGGTTTTTCTGAAAGCTGCCTGCTCATCATTTCTTATTGCAAAATAGTATTACATTACATTCATATACCTCCGCTTATTTAGTCATTCCCCAATTGATAGCATCCCCTCAGTTTCCAAGATTTTGCAAACACAAAGAGGGCTGCTATAAATATTTTTCCACATGTAGGTCTTTTTCCCCTTTTTTATGATCTCTTTGGGATATAGACCTATTAGTAATATTGCTAGATCAAAGGGTATACACAGTTTAGTTGCCCTTGGGCATGGGTCCAAATTGTTCTCCAGAATGGTTGGATCAGTTCACAATTCCACCAACAGTGCATTACTGTTTCAATTTTTTCACATCCTTGCTAATATTTATCATTTTCCTTTTTTCTCATATTAGCTGATCTGATTGGGATGATGTGATATTTCAGAGTTGTTTTAATTTGCATTTCTCTAATCAAAAATGATTTAGGGCATTTCTTCATATGCCTATAGATAGCTTTGAATTTTTCATCTGAAAACTACCTGTTCATATCTTTTGACCATCTATCAACTGGAGAATGGCTTGTATTCTCATGAATTTGACTCAGTTCCCTATATGTTTGAGAAATGAGGCTTTTATTAGAGACACTTGCTGTAAAGATTATTTCCCAGATTTCTGCTTTCCTTCTAATCTTGGTTGTGTTGGTTTTGTTTGTACAAAAGCTTTTCAATTTAATGTGATCAAAATTATTCTACATTTTGTAATGCTCTCTAACTTTTGTTTGGTCATACATTCTTCCTTTCCTCACAGATCTGACAGGTAGACTATCCCATGCTCTTCTAATTTGATTTATTCATTGTCTATTATACCTTTTAGCAAGATGTAGTTTCCTTGTTTATCTCTTTTAATTATATAATTTTGCTTTTACTTTTTCTAAGATCAGGATTGCTGCCTCTGCTTTGTTTTACTCCAGTCGAACCATAATAGATACTGCTCCAGCCCATTACCTTTACTCTGTGTGTGTCTCTCTGCTTCAAGTGTATTTCTTGTAAGCAACCTATTGTAGGAGTCTGGTTTTTGATCCACTCTGCTATCCACTTCCATTTTATGGCAGAGTTCATCCTATTCACATTAATAGCTATGTTTACTAGTGGTGTATTTCCCTCCATCTTATTCTTTCTCCTGTTTGTTCTCTCTCTCCTTTCACCCTTTCCCACCTCACCAGTGTTTTGCTTCTGTCTACCACCTCCCCTGATCTGCACTCCCCTTTGTCAGTCTTCACCCTCCCCTTTTCTTAATCTCTTCCCTTTCTACTTCCTCAGGTAAGAAAGATTTCTATATTTAACTGATTGTGTATATTATTCCCTCATTGAGCCAATACTGATGAGAGTAAGGTTCAATTGATGCCTGTTTTGTAATGACCATTTTTTCTTTTGATGTATTATGCTTAAATTTGCCAGGTAAGTGATTCTTGGCTGTAGTCCCAGCTCCTTTGCCTTCCAGAATATCATGGTTCCATGATCTCAATTCTGTAATGTTGCAGCTGCCAAGTCTTGCATAATCCTGATTGTGACTTCCTGATATTTGAACTTGTAGTATTTTTTTTCTTGACCTGATAGTTCTAAGATTTGGTTATAATGTTCCTTGGGGTTTTTATTTTGGAATCTCTTTGCTGAGGGGATCAGTGGATTCTTTTAATGACTATTTTGCCCTCTGGTTCCAAGACATCAGGGCATTTTTGTTCAGAATTTCTTGAAAGATGCTATCCAGGCCCTCCTTTTGATTATGGCTTTCAGGTACTCCAATAATTCTGATATTGTTTCTCCTAGATCTATTTTCCAGGTCAGTTGTTTTTCCACAGACGTGTTTTACATTTTCTTCATTTTTTTTTCATTCTTTAGTATTGGCATTCTTGATTTCCAATGTCACATAAAGTCATTAGCTTCCACTTGCCCAATTCTATTAGTTTTTGTGCTTTCTTTACTATTCGGCCAATTGTATTCTTTAAGGAGTTATTTTCTTCAATGGATTTTTGTATATCCTTTTCCATTTGGCCGATTCTACTTTTTAATCAGTTTTCCAAGCTGTTGACTCTTTTTTCATAATTCTCTTGTATCACTCCTATTTCTTTTCCCAATCTTTCTTCTACCTCTCTTATATGATTTTAAGCTCCTTTTTGAGCTCTTCCATGAGTTCGTTCTAGGCTTGAGACCACTTCCCATTTTCCTTTGGGTTTTTTTTTCCCAAAGGCTTTTTGACATTTTTGCCCTCTTCTGAGTTTGTATATTGCTCTTCCCTGTCACCATAAAAACTTTCTATGGTCAGATTCTTTTTTTGTTGTTTTTCACTCTTTTTTGGTTTTTTGCCCTTTTTCCTTTCTTTTAAATTTGAGTTCTACTTCCAGAGTAGAAAGGGCACTGTCTCAGACTTCCTGTGCTAGTGGCTGCAGGCCCTGCCTATTTACCTGGTGCTGCATCAATGTTGCCCTGAGGCCCACAGGGGGACCCTCTAGTCTGGTCCTGCACTGAGGGTCTGTGGTGGGGGTTGGCTGGCATTGCTGGAGGCTATAGAAGTCTGGCAGTTTACCTGGTGCTGAACTGGAGTTTTAGTGGTGTTGTCTGACATGTGCTGAGGCCTGGTGGGGCGTTTCTGTGTCTCCCCAGGACTACACTGAAGCACATGGAGGTCTGGCCTCTGTAGGCTGCCTGTTTGTCCAGCCCTACACTGAAATTTGGTGGGCAGTGCTGGCTGGCAGCTGTCTGCTTGCTTACGCACCCACAGAGTTATTGTCCACCTGTTTGCCTGGGGCTGTGCTGAAGCATATGGATGCCTGGCCTCTGGAGGATACCTGTTTGCCTGGGGCTTTGTTGAAGCATGTGGTGGTTGTTGGAGCTGGAGTCTGCTGGTTCCCTGGCTATGCTAAGTCAGGTGAGAGGTTCTGGTATTGGCGTTTGCCTGCTCCACCACACTGGGGCTCAAGATCTCCCACTGGTTTGCTGAATTGGGGCTTGCTGCTGGCTTGCTAGGATGCTTCTTGTCCTAGACAGTGCTCCCCTTTCAGCAGAGTGAGACAAACCTTTCTTGCCGATCCTCCAAGTTTCTTGGACTAAAAAAATTGTTTCATCCCATCTTTTTGCTGGTTCTGCTGTTCCAGGATCTGTTCTGGGTCTCTATTTTATGGTTATTTGGAGGTGAGGATGGGAGAGTTACAGTGATTTACTGGTTACTCCACCATCTTGGCTCCCTGAAGTAGACAGCAATTTTGACTATTCTAAATTTAAATCTTCTTATACAAATAAAATCTATGTAGCCTAGAATAGAAGGGATGCAGAAAACTGAGAAAAATCTTTCATAGAGAATCTCTCAGATAGCATGTGATTGGGTTGGAATATTGCTGTGGTATAGGAAAAGATTTAGAAAAACACATGGAAAGACTTGGACTTATGAAAGAAGATGCTATACACCTTCAGAGAAACAAGTGACAATTGGAAATAAACATGGTACAGTCTTACATACATGTGTGTAAGTGCATATATGTGTATGTTTGTAGATATCTGTGTATATGGGAGTGTGTATATATGTTATATATAATGTGTGTGTGCGTGTATATATATATCTGTGTGTGTGTGTGTGTGTATATATATATATATATATATATATATATATATACACACATATGTATGTGTGTGTGTGTTTGTGCATTCTATACTTTATTGTAGCCTTCTATGGAAGGGGGGAGGGGAAAATAAAATAAAGTGAAAAGTGCACAGCAAATAACAAAAGAAAACCTACAAGAAAGCAAAGTCTTGAAATGGAACTTTATTGTTTTAGATTGAATCCTTTGTTATGTACTCCTGTGTACATGGCAATGTTTTTATTTTCTTTTCTCATTTTGTATCTAAGTTTAACATTAACTTAAAAACTTCACCAAAAAAAAGGCCAAATGACCAACAATAAAATGCTACTTCTTTGGATACATAAAGAATACATGCATATATTTGTGTGCATATACATGCATGTGTATGTATGTGTGCATACATATTACATATATATATATATATAATCTCCAGTAAATATTATATACTGTCAGTCATAATCCAATCTAAATGTCAAGAAGTTTTTTTCAGGACTTTGCTCTCCCTGCAGCTGGTGCAATAAAGAACAAGTACAAGTTGTACATTATTAACCCTAGCTGATCAATTAAAAACAGGAGCTCACTTTCTAAGATTACTACTATTATCTAATGTTGATTCTGTACTAATGAGCTCCTGAGGATAGAACTTCCACCCTTTACAACATAAATTACTTATAGATACACAAGTTTTAATTAAGCAGGATCTCATAGGATTTCAACCTTAATACATTATTTGGGTAAGCTCAGGAAGAAAAGATTGAAAAATTATCCCATTGCTGGCTTGGTGTTCTAAAGAATATAGTCAGTCAACTTTCAACAAGCATTTAAGTGCTTAATATGTGGGCACTTACAATTATATTCCCTCATTATCAAATTAGGAAATAATTATAAAAGACTTAGCATAGTGCCAGACACATAGTAAGAAATACATAAATGGTGGTAGTAGTAGTAGTAGTAGTAGTAGTAGTAGTAGTAGTAGTAGTAATAGCAGTAGCAGTAGTTATTATCATCATCATATCATCATCATCACCATAGCAGTAGTATGTGCCCAGTTACTGTGCTAAGCAATGAAGATACAAAGAAAGGTAAAGGACAGTCCTTGCTTTCAAGAAGCTTACTGTCTAACGTCTCTGTTCCCCTATAAAATCCAAGATAGACAAAAAGATTATGTGAAAAAAAGAAAGGAAAACGTGCAGCATTCCACATTACACCAGGTATATTTTAGCTGTTCAGAGATAATCATTTATACAACTCAATACCCAAATTCCTAGCTAATACATTATTCTATTGCTGGATCATGTTTGAGACAAACACAATAGCAAAGACATTTAATTAAGAAATGAAATAGAAACCGCCTGAAGCTTGGGACAGTACATTCTCCACATTGGAAGCAGAATTTTACCTTAACAAAGAGTTTAAAGTTCAAGTAGTTGGTTGGGATCATGAGCAAACCTCACAAAAAGAGTCAGACTGTATTATCTTACTTTGGTGACAAAGACAATCAAAACATACAACCAGAAGACAACAAAGTCAAAGCTCCCACATCCAAAGCCTCCAAGAAAAATTCACATCAGTCCCAGGCCTTGGAAGAGCTCAAAAGGGATTTTGAGAAGCAAGAAAGAGAAGTAGGGGAAAAACTGGGAAGAGAAATGAAAGCGATACAAGAAAATCATGAAAAACAAGTCAACAGCTTGTTAAAGGAGACCCAAAAAATACTGAAGAAAATAACACCTTAAAAAATAGCCTAACCCAAATGGCAAAAGAGGTCCAAAAAGCCAATGAGGAAAAGAATGCCCTAAAAAGCAAAATTGGCCAAATGGAAAAGGAAGTCCAAAAGCTTACTGAAGATAATACTTCCTTAAAAATTAGAATAGAGCAATTGCAAGGTAGTGACTTTATGAGAAGTCACGACACAGTAGAACAAATCCAAAAGAATGAAAAATTGGAAAACAATGTGAAATATACCATTGGAAAAACAACTGACCTGGAAAATAGATCCGGGAGAGAGAATTTTAAAATTATTGGACCATCTGAAAGCCATGATCAAAAAAAGAGCCTAGACATCATCTTTCAAGAAACTATCAAGGAAAACTGCCCTGATATTTTAGAACCAGAGGGCAAAATAGAAATTGAAAGAATCCATCGATGTCCTCCTGAAAGAGATTACCCAAAGGAAAACTCCTAGGAATATTGTAGCCAAATTCCAGAGTTCCCAGGTCAAGGAGAAAATATTGCAAGCAGCCAGAAAGAAACAATTCAAGTATGGTAGAAACACAATCAGGATAATACAAGATTTAGCAGCTTCTACATTAAGGGACTAGAGGGTATGTAATATAATATTCCGGAGGGCAAAGGAGATAGGATTACAACCGAGAATCACCTACCCAGCAAAACTGAGTATAATCCTTCAGAGGAAAAAATGGTCCTTCAGTGAAATAAAGGACTTTTAAGCATTCTTGATGAAAAGACCAGAGCTGAATAGAAAATTTGACTTTCAATTACAAGACTCATGTGGAACATGAAGAGGTAAACAGGAAAGAGAAATCATAAGAGACTTATTAAGGCTGAACTGTTTACATTCCTGCATGGAAAGATTTATAACTCATGAGACCTTTGTCAGTATTAGGGTAGTGGGAGGGGAAAAATTATATGTATGTATGTATGTATAGGTAGGTAGGTAGATAGATAGATAGATAGATAGATAGATAGATAGATAGATAGATAGAGGGCACAGGGTGAGTTGAAGATGAAGGGGGCATATCTGGAGAATAAAATTAAGGGGTGAGAGAGGATTATGCTAGAAGAAGGAGAAAGGGAGAGGTAGAATGGGGTACATTATCTTGCACAAAACAGACAAGAAAAGGTTCTTACAATGGAGGGGAAGCAGGGGAAGGTGAGAGGAAATGAGGGAATCTTATTCTCAAAGGATTTGGCTTAAGGAGGGAATAACATACACACTCAACTGGGTATGGAAATCTGTCTTACCCTACAGGAAAATAGGGGAGGAAGGGGACAAGAGAGCTGGGGGATGATAGAGAGAAGGGCAGATTGGGAAAGGGGTAATCAGATGGAAGTACTTCTGAGGGGGGACAGGGTCAAAAGAAAGAACAGAAGAAATGGGGGGACAGCATACGATTAAGAGAAATAGTTTTTCACAACATGTCTACTATGGAAGTGTTTTGCATAACTGCACTTGTATGGCTTGTATTGACTTGCTTGCGTTTTCAATGAGGGTGGGTGGGGTGGGAGGAAGGGAGAAAATTTGGAGCCCAAAGTTTTAAAAACACATGTTTAAAAAAACATGTTTCACATGCAACTGGGAAATAAGAAATACACGAAATGAGGTATTGAAATCTATCCTGCTGTACAGGAAAATAGAAGGGGAAGGGGATAAGAGAAGCAGGGGGAAAGATAGAAGGGAGGGCAGACTAGGGGAAGGGGTATTCAGAATGCATGCCTTCTGAGGTGGGGGGAGGGACAAGATGGGGTGAAAATATGGAATTCAAAATCTTGTGAAAGTAAATGTTGAAAACTAAAAATAAATAAATTTATATTTAAAAAAGAAATGAAACAGCACGAATAATAAGGAAGAAAATGAACTTATAAGATATGCTCTGCACCCATAATAAAAATAGCCTTGATTTCTTACATCTTCAGTGGAATTACTATACTAGAATTCTTTTTTAATCCATCTAACTCTCCAGTTTAGTGAGAAAGTACAGTCATTTTGCAACTCACTATCCCAAATTGGGAGGCTTCAAGCATGGTATCAAGTCTTCTCTGGTAGTCTTTCTGGGCTGGCTATACTCTGGCTGAAAGCTCTTGCTCTGACTCTAGGGTCATCCAGACATAATACTAGGGAATGAGGGTTCCACAGACATATAATTTTGTGGTCATTTTGTTTTGTGTCTTCTGCCACCACCCTTATTCCCATGCTGCTGCATGAATTTCTTCTTCTTTCCCTGCATGTTTGATATTTCAAACTAGATGTCCCATACACATCTTAAATTCCTCATGTACAAAACAGTATTCATTATATTTTCCCCAAAATCCACTTCTTTACCAAACTTCCCTATTTCTGTCAAGGACACCATCAATCTTCCAATATCCCAAGTTCAAAACCTTGGTACTATCATTGTATATTGCACTCCATCTCCTATCTGTATGTCCTTGAATTGGCAGTCCTTCATGCTTCTGGTGCACCTTCTCTTCATCTCTGCCTCACAGAATTCCTCTCTTCCTTTCAGATATAGCACCTTCCATGTGTAGCCTTTCCTGATTCCACCCCCCAACTTCTAATACCAGCCACATCTAGTTATTTTGCATCTAATTATTTTGTATTATATGCACTGTATATGTGTGTGTGTGTGTGTGTATTTAGATGTATACATAGATATAGCCATAGTTTAGGTAATGATAAAATAGAGACAGTAACAGAGTAAATTGATAGAGAGATAGAGAAGACTCAGATACTGAAATGACTGAACAACAACAAAAATGGGGATAATAATGGCAAGTACCTCTCAAGGTTTTTCTGAGAATACATGGGACAATTGGAAAGCATAGTGCAAACTGTGAAGTGTGAGTGATTGCTACTCTTTCCTCTCATTATCAATAAATAACAGATATCATTATTCAGTCTCTAGATTTTAGCAGCAGGTTACAGAGACCACCTTCTGACTTCTGCTTACCTTCATCACTCTGCCACTCTTCTCTAGACAAGCAGACTTACCTAGCTATAACACATCTCCCTAAAATGATTATTCCTCACAGCACAGTCTGATATACAATAGGAGGAATTTTCAGATCAATATGTTCCTGTTGAGAACAGGGCCCTTGTTACAAATGATCACTGCTTCAGTAGAAACCAAAGGAACCCTTATGGTATTGCTGAGTAAAACAAGAAATAACTACAGTATTAAAGCAGGATCTGATATATGACCTGGGCATGAAAGCCTGAATCCACAGGAAAATGGAAGAATGGGAGGGCAGGGGAGCTTTAATAGATATCTAAATCAAATCAGCATTGCCATTCAATGTAATGCATTTAGGGATTTTTATCTATTGACTTCTTTATTTTGTTTTGTTTTCTTTTTTAAAGCCAAGGAGATTTAGCCTGCATACTTTAAATCAGACTTATGAAAAAGGTTTATGTATTTTCCACTTCACAGAGACACATAACATATCCTACTTTTCAATTTGCTGTCAGAGTGCACAACTAAATCCCTGAATAAAAGATTTGTAGTCTATTGGGGATCAGATACTAAGTGATTATAGATAACATGGAGACGAAAAACACTATTTTGTCTAACAACCAGGGAAGTAAATAAAATTCTGATCCATTTAGTTCCTGATCTTCAGGTTAAGCATTAGAGTAGCAAAGGTAGTTAGGGTGAGTAATGTCCAAAAAGTAACAAGTGTAAATACCTCAGTTTTGTTTTTTTTTTTTAATGAAGTTTAGCAGCATAGGGAGAACATTTCTTGGAAAACAACAACCTTGTGCTTTAAAAAATAGTTTCCAATGAAAATGAGACCAAAAAGGAATACAAAATAGAGGCAGTCCATAGAAATAGTTTAAGCCTACTACCTAAAGGAGGAAGAATAACAATAATAATGATGATAAGGATGTTGATAAGGATAATAGCATTTTCATTAGCACTTCACAATTTGCACTATGCTTTCCAATTGTCCCATATATCCTCAGAAAAACCCTGCCATTATTATCTCCATTTTTGTTGTTGTCCAGTCATTTCATCTGTATCTGACTCTTCTGTGACCCCATATGGGGTTGTCTTGGCAAAGATACTGGAATAGTTTGCGATTTCCTTCTCTAGCTCTTTTTACAGATGAGGAATTGAAGCAAACAGAGTTAAGTGACTTGCCAAAGTCACACAGCTAGTAAAGTGTCTGAGGCCAGATTTGAACTCAGGAAAAGTCTTTTTCACTTCAAGCTCAACACTCTATCTGCACCACCTCATGACCTTAACCCGTTTTTACCAATGAGTAAACTGAAGCAGACAGAGATTAAATAACTTGCCAATGACCACACGGCTAGGAAGTGTCTGAAGCCAAGTCTGAACTCACAGTTGCTGATTCTGGGTCCACTACTCTATTCACTGCACCACCTGGCTGCCTCTAGATAAATAGATGGCCTCTGAGATCCCTTCCAATTCCATCACTATGATCCTATGACCATGTGATCCTAAAGCACTTCTGTCCTGATGACGTTTCCTTTATATCCTTATTTTATTTAACCTTGGAGCACATAATGGACTACTACTTTTATCAGGTACATTAATTCTCCTCATGCTCATTACAGAAGGGGCTGTCTATGAAACATCAACCATGACCAGAAAAGGTGAAATAGAGACAGCATTAAAGTCCTCTTTGAACATGCAAGACTGCATATAAATCTTCACTAATCATTCAACAAATATTTAATGTGTTTACTATTTGCAAGGCAATTTGTTGAGTTATGAAGACATGTATTATCCTAGACAGCTTCCTGACACAGTGACTAGAGTGCTGGGCAGGGAGTTAAAAAGACTTGAGTTTGAATTCTACCACAGACACTCACTTGCTGTGGGACTGAGAGAAAGTCACTTTTTAGAGACTTTTAGCCTCTATTTTCTCATGTATTAAATACTGGAAATAGCACTCCAATGTAAATCACTGTACCATGAGTTTATATGTGTAAATTGTTTTTCATACCTTAAAGTCCCTCAAAAATATCGTCTGGTAGGTCAGAATATATGAACTTCTTATGCAAGGTTACTGACACTCAGGAAGAAAGGAATATGTGTGTGTGTGTGTGTGTGTGTGTGTGTGTATAATATATATGTGTATATGTGTATATGTGTATATATATAGAATATATGTGTGTATGTGTATGTATATATATGTCTATGTACATATATATACATACACATACACACACGTGTGTGTGTGTATGTGTTTCTCCCTTTTATCTTAATTCATGTATAAAGGGTGAGCCCATGAGAAGGTGAGACCTTTTTGATTGGACTCTATTGTCCCTTGAAGGAGGTATGAGAAACCTGTCCTCCAGGTTAACAGAGATACCTCCTTTGCTCTGGCCTTGAGATGTCTCTTTAATGATATGTGAATTCCTCTCTTTCTGGGTGTCAGGAACCTTGCAGAAGAAGTTTATGGGTACTGGTCACCCAACTAACACCTCATTGCTGATGAAAATATCACAACTATGTACTCTTGGATTTGGCCTTTTTAAAAAGGAGATCAGAGGGTTCTGCTTCTGGGGACCAAGATGGCAGAGAAAAAAGGTAGTCGCTCTCACCTCCCCTATCAAACTCTGAAAACCCAGAAAATATCATCCCAGAAAAATCCCTGAAACAACTGAACTAGAAGAAAAACCATGGGGAGCAGCAGTGCAGCAGCCCAGTAAATGGGTCTCCCCAGTGCCTCAGCAAAAATAAGGGAAGTAGCACTACAAAGGGCCCCAGGCAGATAAGCACCCTTTAGCATTCATATGAAAGGAGCCAAAGAAAGAAACCTAAAGTCTTCATGAAGCCCCAGCCTTGCTGATTCCAACCCAACACTGGGTAAGCCGTCAGAACCCTACAGGTTTCAACTGCCAACCAGGAGGAGATCCTGAAGGCCAGGTGGTAGAGCAGGCAAACACCAACACCTGGAGCTCTGAGTGCCTCAGTGAGGGCACAGGAACTGGGGGAAACCAGCTCAGAAAACCACCAGGTGCCTTGGCACTCTACTACAAAGGAATCTCCCAGTTCATTAGCAGAAAAGAGGGAGGCAGCATTGCAAGGGGCCCCAGGCAGATAAACACCCTGTATCACCCATATAAAAGGAGCTGAAGAAAGCTAAAGGAAAGGAAAAGCAGGCAACCCAGAATTGCCTGAAAGTTCCAGCCTTGCTGATTCTAGCCCAACATGAGGTAAGCTGCCAAGATCCTGCAGCCTCCAATTGCCAAACAAAAGAGGCCCCAGCACACAAAGCCAGTGACCAAGACCTAGGCTCCCAACAAAAGAAGCTTGGGTCAGTGCCCTCTGTTCCCCAGCAAGAGTACTCAATCTCTTTAAAGGCCAGGGAATAAAGAACACCATGAGTAAAAAGAAATGTACCATAGATTCATATTATGAGAAGAGTGAAGATCAAGAAAGAAATTCTGAAGAGGACAACATTGTCAACAAACCCACATCTGCAACATCAAAAGGGAATATGAACTGGAATGAAGCTCAAAAAAGCCTTCTTAGAAGAGCTCAAGAAGGATTTTAAAAGTCAAATGAGAGAGGTAGAAGAGTCCTTAAAAAATACAATTGACCAATTGAAGAAGGAAGTACAAAAACTAACAGAAGAAAACAATCAGCTAGAATTGGACAAATGGAAACTAATGACTCTAGGAGAGAGCAAGAATCAGTCAAACAGAAACAAAAAAATGAAAAAATTGATGAAAATATAAAATACCTCATTCAGTAAAACAACTGACCTGGAAAATCAATTCAGGAGAGACAATTTAAAAATTGTTGGACTACCTGAAAATTGTGATGAACAAAAGAGCCTGGACAGTATCTTTCAGGAAATCATAAAGGAAAACTGCCCTGAAGTCCTAAAACCAGAAGGTAAAATAACCATAAAAGAACATACTGCTCACCACCTGAAAGAGATCCCAAATTGAAAATGCCAAGAAATATAATAGCTAAATTCCAAAATTACTAGATGAAAAAGAAGGAGCTGCAAGCAGCCAGAAAGAAGCAATTTAAATATCATGGAACCACAGTCAGGATTACACAGGACCTTGCAGCTTCTACATTAACAGACCACAGTGCATGGAACATGATATTCCTAAGGCAAAGGAGCTTGGAATGCAGCCAAGGATCAACTACCCAGCAAAAATGCATCATTTTTCAAGGGAGGAGATGGATATTCAACGAAATAGGAGACTTCCAAACTTTCCTGATAAAAAGACCAGAGCTCAACAAAAAATTTGATCTTCAAGTACAGGACTCAAGAAGGATAAAAAGGTAAATGGGACAGAAAGATACAATATGTTGTTAATAAGGGACTGTTTAAATCCCTACAAGGGAATATGACACTTGCAACTTGAGAACTGTATTGTTATTACACCATGTTAAAGGAGTATACATAAAGGGGTGGATATTAGTTGACTTTGATGTAATGATAAAAAAAAATCTAATCAAGTGGGTTAAATGGATCCAAATAAGTGGATCAATCTGATCTTAGAAAATGTACTGAGAAAGGAGGAGGCAGACAAGGGTAAATTACATTACAGGAAAAGACAAAAATCCTATTACAGCAGAGGGAAAGAAGTGGAGGGGAGCATTGTTTGAACCTTACTCTCATCAGATTTGGCTCAAGAAGGGAATAACATAATCAGTTAGGTATAGAAATCTAACTTGCCCTATAGGCAGTAGGAGGGAAAAGGGGAAAGAAAATGGAGGGGGAAAGAAGGGAGGGAAGAAGCAGTAAGTAAAGGGGAAGAAAAGGGAAAGGGATAATAAAAGGGAGGGACTGAAGGAGGCAGTGGTCAAAAGCAAAACACTAGTGAAGGGGGAAAGGAAAAGGAGAAAGAAAAGCATAAAAGGGGGGAGAAAGGATGGAGAAAAAGACACAGATAGTAATCACCATTGTGAATGGACTCTCCCATAAAACAGAATAGGATAGCAGAATGGATTAGAAACTCTAATCCTACCATATGTTGTTTACAGGAAACACATTTGAAAAAAGTGACACATACAGGGTAAAGGTAAAAGGCTGGAGCAGAATATATTATGCTTCAGCTGAAGTAAAAAAAGCAGGGGTAGCAATCCTGATCTCAGACAAAGCAAAAGCAAAAATAGATCTAATCAAAAGAGATAAGGAAGGAAACTACATCCTGCTAAAAGGCACCATAGACAACGAAGTAATATCATTACTAAACATATATGCACCAAATGGTATAGCATCCAAATTCTTAGAGAGAAGTTCAGGGAGTTACAGGAAGAAATAGACAGCAAAACTATACTGGGGGACCTGAACCTCCCCCTCTCTGCACTAGATAAATCTAACCACAAAATAAACAAGAAAGAAGTTAAGGAGGTGAATAGAACATTAGAAAAGTTAGGTATGATAGACCTCTGGAGAAAACTGAATGGGGATAGAAAGGAATATACTTTTTTCTCAGTACATGGCACATACACAAAAATTGACCATGTACTAGGGCATAAAAACCTCACAGTCCAATGCAGAAAGGCAGAAATATTAAATGAATCCTTTTCAGATCATGATGCAATAAAAATTATATGTAATAAAGGGCCATGGAAAGATAGACTAAAAAATAATTGGAAACTAAATAATCTAATCCTAAAAAATGATTGGGTCAAACAACAAATCATAGAAACAATCAATAATTTCATTCAAGAGAATGACAATAATAAGACAACATAGCAAAACTTATGGGATGCATAGAAAGCAGTTCTTAGGGGAAGTCTGATATCTCTAAATGCTTACATAAATACATTAGAAAAAGAGGAGATTAATGAATTGGGCAAACAACTAAAAAAACTAGAAAAAGAACAAATTAAAAATCCTCAACTAAACACAAATAGAAAATATTGAAAACCAAAGGAAAAATTAATAAAGTTGAAATTAAGAAAAATAATGAACTAATAAAACTAAGCGGTGGTTTTTTGAAAAAAAAAAACAATAAAATAGATAAACCTTTGGTTAATTTAATTTATAAAAAAAGAAAGAAGAAAACCAAATTACTAGTATCAAAAAAGAAAAGGGTAAAGCTACCACCAAGGAAGAGGAAATTTAAAAAATAATTTGGACTTATTTTGCCCAACTATATGCCAACAAATTTGACAATCTTAGTGAAATGGATACATATTTACAAAAATATAAATTGCCCAGATTAACAGAAGAGGAAGTAAAATACTTAAATAACCCCATCTCAGAAAAAGAAATTGAACAAGCCATTGATGAACTCCCTAGGAAAAAATCTCCAGGGCCAGATGGATTTACATGTGAATTCTATCAAACATTTAAAGAACAATTAATTCCAATACTATATAGACTATTTGGGAAAATAGGTGAAGAAGGAGTCTTACCAAATTCTTTTTATGATACAAATATGGTGTTGATACCTAAACCAGGAAGAGTCAAAACAGAGAAAGAAAATTATAGACCAATTTCTCTAATGAATATAGATGCAAAAATTTTAAACAAAATATAGCAAATAGATTACAGCAACTTATCACAAGAGTAATACATTATGACCAGGTAGGATTTATACCAGGAATGCAGGGTTGGTTCAATATTAGGAAAACTATCAGCATCATTGAGCATATCAACACCAAAACCAACAGAAACCACATGATCATCTCAATAGATGCAGAAAAAGCTTTTGATAAAATACAACACCCATTCCTATTAAAAACACTAGAAAGCATAGGTATAAATGGAGTCTTCCTTAAAATAATAAATAGCATCTATCTAAAACCTTCAGCAAGCATTATATGTAATGGGGACAGGCTAGAAGCATTTCCAATAAGATCGGGGGAAAACAAGGATGTCCATTATCACCACTGTTATTCAATATTGTACTGGATAGCTTTAGCAATAAGAGAAGAAAAAGAAATTGAAGGCATTAGAACAGGCAAAGAAGAAACAAAACTATCACTCTTTGCAGATGACATGATGATATACTTAGAGAATCCTAGAGAATCAAGTAAAAAACTACTTGAAATAATAAACAACTTTAGCAAAGTTGCAGGCTATAAAATAAACCCACATAAATCATCAGCATTTCTATATATTACCAACAAAGCCCAACAGCAAGAGATAGAAAGAGAAATCCCATTTAAATTTACTGTAGACATTATAAAATATTTAGGAGTCTACCTCCTGAAACAAACCCAGGAACTCTATGAACACAATTACAAAACACTTTTCACACAAATAAAATCAGATCTAAATAATTGGAAAAACATCAGTTGCTCATGGGTAGGCCGAGCTAATATAATAAAAATGACAATCCTATCTAAGCTAATTTACTTATTCAGTGCCACACCAAACTACCAAAAATTATTTTATAGAGTTAGAAAAAATAATAACAAGATTCATTTGGAAAAACAAAAGGTCCAGAATATCAAAGGAACTAATGAAAAGAAATGCAGGGGAAGGTGGCCTAGCAATTCCAGATCTTAAATTGTATTATAAAGCAGCAATCATCAAAACTGCTTGGTACTGGCTAAGAAATAGGGAGGTGGATCAGTGGAATAGGTTAAATATGCAAGACACAGTAGTCAATGACTATAGTAATCTATTATTTGATAAACCCAAAGGCCCCAGCTTCTGGGATAAGAACCCACTCTTTGAAAAAAACTGCTGGGAAAACTGGAAAAGAGTATGGCAGAAACTAGGCATAGACCCAAATCTCACACCATATACCAAAATAAAGTCAAAATGGGTTCATGACTTAGATATAAAGGCTGATACCATAAGTAAACTGGGAGAACAAGGAATAGTTTACCTATCAGATCTATGGAGAACAGAAGAATTCATGACCAAACAGGAGATAGAGAACATTATGAAAAGCAAAATGGATAATTTTGATTACATTAAATTGAAAAGTTTTTGCACAAACAAAGCCAATGCAACTAAGATTAGAAGGAAGGTAGAAAATTGGGAAAGAATTTTTACAACCAGTCTCTCTGATAAAGGCCTCATTTCTAAAATATATAGAGAATTAAGACAAATTTATAAGAACACAAGCCATTCCCCAATTGATAAATGGTCAAAGGATATGAACAGACAGTTCTCAGATGAAGAAATTAAAGCCATCTATAGTCATATGAGAAAATGCTGTAAATCATTATTGATTAGAGAAATGCAAATCAAAACAACTCTGAGGTACCACATCACACCTATCAGATTGGCCAACATGACAAAACAGGAAAATGATAAATGTTGGAGAAGATGTGGGAAAATTGGAACACTAATACACCTTTGGTACAGTTGTGAAATGATCCAACCATTTTGGAGAACAATTTGGAACTATGCCCAAAGGGCTACAAAATGTGCATACCCTTTGATCCAGCAATAGCACTTCTAGGGCTATATCCCAAAGAGATCATACAAATGGGAAAAGGACCCACATGTACAAAAATATTCATAGCAGCTCTTTTTGTGGTGGCAAAGAATTGGAAATTGAGAGGATGCCCATCAATTGGGGAATGGCTGAGCAAGTTGTGGTATATGAATGTAATGGAATACTATTGTGCTATAAGAAATAATGAACAGGTTGACTCCAGGAAAACCTGGAAAGACATGGATGGTCTGATGCTTAGTGAAGTGAGCAGAACCAAGAGAACTTTGTACACAGTAACAGCCACATTGTGCGATGACTAATATTGATAAACTTAACCCTTCTCAGCATTACAAGGATCTAAGACATCTCCAGAGGCTTCATGATGGAAAATGCTATTCACATCCAAAGAAAGAACTATGGAAGTTGAATCACTATCATTTTTTTCTCTTCTGTTAAGTTTTCTTTCCTCTTTCTGATGGTTACTCCTATTGCTTTTAATTTTTACTTATAACTTCAGTAATGTGAAAATACGTCTGATAGGAATGTAAATGTATAGCCTGTATCAGATGATATGCCATCTTGGGGAGGATGGTGGGGAGGAAGGGGCAGAAAAATTTTAAACTCAAAAGCATATGGAAGTGATTGTTGATAAATCAAAATAAACTAATAAAATTTTAAAAAAAGAAAACAGCAGAAGACAAAATAGTCAATTGCCAGGCATGAAAGTCCATCAGCATTTATCAAGATCCACTTTGTACTTGGTACTGTGCTAAGTGGTAGGAATAAAATGACAAAAATGAAACAGAAAAAAAAATAAAAAGGAGAACAGAAATGGAGAGAATTGAAGTCAAAGTACTTCTGAACAGAGATAATACAGTGGAAAATATAAAGACTCTGGTATCCTGGAGGGATGCTTCTATACAAGCCTAGCCCCACATTGCCGTACTCCTTCCTGGGAACCATGTGCATCAGAGAATCATGTTGTCCTTCCTTTTAGAAGAGGACCAATGACATCTCGGGACGATGCATTTACTCATGCGTGAATTGTATTTAATTGAAGTAGATTTGCACAGCTTCCCTCTCTTTTCCTGAGTCATTGAAGTGTAATGGCAAGACAGAAGTCAAAATGAGTAACCCAAGAAGCAGTGGATGACTTCATCATCTTCCATGTCTGAACAAGCTCTAAGGATTCCACAGCACCTGTTTCAGCTGCCTTCATGGCTGTTGGAACAAATTATTCTCATCTGCCCATTCCACTGGAGGAAGTCTTTATATGCTTGGGGTAGACACCCTCCAAACTCACCAATGGGTCTGAGACCTGTCAGTTACAATTACTCTCAATATGGTTTAGCCTATCTACCAATATGGTTTACAGGGGTGTGGCTGCTTTGCAGTCTAGATCTTCTTGGAACCACAGGTAAGAGTTGACAACCAGGCAGACATCAAAGGTGGATTTGCCGCCCTGAGAAGGGTCCATCAAGCCCTCACACCAAAGATGCTAGTCTTCCTGAACACCCCATTAGAGAATGATATGATCTAAGAAGAGGAGGAATCATGGCACCCCAGTAATAGTAGCAAATGCAGCCCTACCTGGAGTGTCAAGAAGTACTGAGTCAAGCCAAGACCTACTTATATTGGAGTAGCAAAGGAAAAGCGACAGAGGAGTTCCAGACTCACAGACTTAGTTCTGTCTCCAAGGTTCCTTGAACCCAGGTGAGTAGTTCTTGGGTCATTTGGAAGAGCTCCAGGATCAAGAAGTATAGTTCCTAGACCAAGCAAAAGCCAGGAACAAGGAGCATGGAGGAACTGAGCAATGACAAGGAGGAGAAAAACCAGAGCTTGCCCTTCACTGATACTGAAAGAATATGCACTGTGCAGGATGATGGCTCAATTCTCCAGCAACTCTAATTTTTTTCCCTTGTGTCTAGACATCAACACTAGGGAACTGCTCTAAGTATGGAGGACCATGGAGGCCCCTAAAGAATTTTGGGATCACTACAGAGTGAAGGAGAGTGTTCTCTTTTTAATTTTTATTTTTCATAGTTCCTCTACAAGTCCTTTGCATTTTCTCTTAGGTTAAATAAAATCTGACCCATAATAAGTGTTCAACAATATTCTTAGGGCTATTCTTTAAAATATTTGTTCTCTCAAATATTCTCTATTTCTTATATACTGATCCTTTCTCAAAGAATGTGCTTTAATTTATAATTCTGTTTCATTTATAAATACAGTATAATCCCTTTAGGGCAAAAATATTGATCTTCTAAGGGGGAAAAAAGCTGTGTCTTGCTATTTTTGAACCTAAAAATATCATTTCTGGCTACCTAGCTTTAATTTTATGATTACTCAGCTTTGACTTGGTATATTAGCAGATGCAGAATGTTTTAGTATTAAAAATCTAAGCAAAGGAGTTAAGGCCTAGGATTTAACTTCTCAATTTCCTCGCCCCAAAATCATGTAATAATCCCAGTCTCCAGCTATCTCACAGGACAGAGGATTCATAATAATGCCTACCCATGGCATCATTGTCACTACAGAGTCTCAACGAGCAATCTTCTTTCTTCACTGTTCTGTCTTGTTCTAACATAATTGATCCCTCCATAGGTAGAAGTAGCTGGATGGTGTTTTACATGTATGAGAAAAAAGGAAACAGATAATGTTCATGGTTTTAAAACTATTGGACAGTAAGGTGGAAGGGGAGCTATCCAAAGTCTCTATAAAAATACAAGTGGACTTCTTCCTATGAGAATACAAGATTGTACTACATCCATGTTTTATGAATATAATTGAATATGATTGTACAATAACAAATAACTAATGTGAGGAATTCATAGAAATGTAGGAAGATTTATATAAAGTGATTAAAAATGAAGAATATAGAACCAATAGAATATATACAACTGCAATAATGTAAACCATAACACTAAAAAACATTTGAATTCCAATAATTGCAATGAACAATTTCTGCCCTAAAGAACTGATAAGGAAAACTTTCATTTTTTTCTCCTCTCATTAAAGAGGATCTTCTGGGGTGAGAGGCACCAGACATTAGCTTTCAAACCACAACATGTGGGTAGCCCACCCAACCCCATTTATTTGGTGCTTAAGGCTAGCCCTTGGGGGACAGAGCCAAGATGGCAGTGTGAATGCAGTGACTTGCTTGAGCTCTCCCCCAAACCCCTCCAAAAATCTGTAAAAAAAAAAATGGCTCTAAACAAATTCTAAAGCAGCATAACCCACAAAAAGACAGAGTAAAACAAATTTCCAGCCCAAGACAGCCTGGATGGTCGATCGGAAAGGCATATCGCGCCAGGTGAAAGACGTGCACAGTTCGGCATGGGCATGCAGGCCACAGTAAACCTGGAGCAGGCCTCAGAGGAATGAATCACAGACAGCTGTGGCAGTTTCCAGACTCCTCAATCCACGAACACCAAAGACAACTTAGAAGGTCAGTAGGACAAGTCTGTTTTTTCTGGTGAGAGAAGAGCTAGGTCAGAGCCAGTTCCAGAGCGCAGAGAGCAGAGCACAGGTGCCAAGGTGGTGGCTGTGTCCTGAGGTTCTGGCCCACAGACTGAGGGGGAATCAAGAGGCTTATCAGACTGGGACTGCAGGGATCTCTTTGCCAGTGCTGAGGCAGGAATTTCTTGCTTTGCCCGTGCTTGGATCTGGGTCACAGTTCTGGGTGGCGGTCCTGGGGTGAGGAGGAATGCTGGAGTGGTGGAGCTTGTGGTGGTGCTGGAGAGGTCAAGATAGAAAAGACTGCTTGTGGCTGGTCACTCAAAGACCATAGCTCAGGCCAGGAAAAGAGTAAACACCTCGACCCTTATCATACCACCTTGGAAGAACTGAACATTTACAGATCCCTAGAAGTATCTCTGAAAACAGCTATACAAACCCCCCAAGCTTGGGACAGTGCATTCTCCACATTGGAAGCAGAATTTTACCTTAACAAAAAGTTTAAAACTCAAGTAGTTGGCTGGGATCATGAGCAAACCTCACAAAAAGAGTCAGACTATATTATCTTACTTTGGTGACAAAGAAGATCAAAACATACAACCAGAAGAAGACAACAAAGTCAAAGCTCCCACATCCAAAGCCTCCAAGAAAAATATGAATCTGATCCAGGACTTGGAAGAGCTCAAAAAGGATTTTGAGAAGCAAGTAAGGGAAGTAGAGGAAAAACTGGGAAGAGAAATGAAAGCGATACAAGAAAATCATGAAAAACAAGTCAACAGCTTGCTAAAGGAGACCCAAAAAAATACTGAAGAAAATAACACCTTAAAAAATAGCCTAACCCAAATGGCAAAAGAGGTCCAAAAAGCCAATGAGGAGAAGAATGCCCTAAAAAGCAAAATTGGCCAAATGGAAAAGGAAGTCCAAAAGCTTACTGAAGAAAACACTTCCTTAAAAATTAGAATAGAGCAATTGCAAGATAGTAACTTTATGAGAAATCACGACACAGTAGAACAAATCCAAAAGAATGAAATATTAGAAGACAATGTGAAATATCTCATTGGAATAACAACTGACCTAGAAAATAGATCCAGGAGAGAGAATTTTAAAATTATTGGACCATCTGAAAGCCATGATCAAAAAGGGTCTAGAAATCATCTTTCAAGAAACCATCAAGGAAAACTGCCCTGATATTTTAGAACCAGAGGGCAAAATAAAAATTGAAAGAATATACCGATCTCCCCCTGAAAGAGATCCCCAAAGAAAAACTCCTAGGAATATTGTAGCCAAATTCCAGAGTTCCAAGGTCAAGGAGAAAATATTGCAAGCAGCCAGAAAGAAACAATTCAAGTGTGGTAGAAACACAATCAGGATAACACAAGATTTAGCAGCTTCTACATTAAGGGACTGCAGGGCATGGAATATGATATTCCTGAGGGCAAAGGAGACAGGATTACAACCAAGAATCACCCACCCAAAAAAACTGAGTATAATCCTTCAGGGGGAAAAAAATGGTCCTTCAGTGAAATAGAGGACTTTCAAGCATTCTTGATGAAAAGACCAGAGCTGAATAGAAAATCTGACTTTCAATTACAAGACTCAAGTGGAACATGAAGAGGTAAACAGGAAAGAGAAATCATAAGAGACTTATTAAGGCTGAACTCTTTACATTCCTGCATGGAAAGATGATATTTCTAACTCATGAGACCTTTGTCAGTATTAGGGTAGTGGGAGGGGAAAAAATTATATGTATATATAGATAGATAGATAGAGGGCACAGGGTGAATTGAAGATGAAGAGGGGATATCTGGAGAATAAAATTAAGGGATGAGAGAGAATTATGCTAGGAAAATGAGAAAGGGAGAGGTAGAATGGGGTGCATTATCTTGCACAAAACAGATGAGAAATGGTTCTTACCGTGGAGGGGAAACAGGGGAAGGTAAGAGGAAATGAGGGAATCTTATTTTCATAGGATTTGGCTTAAGGAAGGAATAACATACACACTCAACTGGGTATGGAAATCTGTCTTACCCTACAGGAAAATAGGGGAGGAAGGGAACAAGAGAGCTGGGGGATGATAGAGAAAAGAGCAGATTGGGAAAAGGGTAATCAGAAGGAAGTACTTCTGAGGAGGGACAGGGTCAAAAGAAAGAACAGAAGAAATGGGGAGGCAGGATAGGATTAAGGGAAATAGAGTTAGTTTGTCACAACATGTTTACTATGGAAGTGTTTTGCATAACTGCACATGTATGGCCTGTATTGACTTGCTTGCTTTTTCAATGAGGGTGGGTGGGGTGGGAGGAAGGGAGAAAATTTGGAGCCCAAAGTTTTAAAAACACATGTTTAAAAAAACATGTTTCCACATGCAACTGGGAAATAAGAAATCCAGGAAATGAGGTACTGAAATCTATCCTGCTGTACAGGAAAATGGAAGGGGAAGGGGATAAGAGAAGTGGGGGACAGATAGAAGGGAGGGAAGACTAGGGGAAGGGGTATTCAGAATGCATGCCATCTTGGAGTGTGGGGAGGGGCAAGATGGGGCGAAAATTTGGAATTCAAAATCCTGTGGAAGTAAATGTTGAAAACTAAAAATAAATAAATTTATATTTAAAAAAAATAGGCTAGCCTTCATGATACTAATGGCAACTATACAAACCTCAGAAAAATAAATATCATCTCCCTTCTGAACCAAGAAGTGATTGATGCTTGTTAATCCAAGGTATATACACTGTATTAACTAAGAATTTAAGTATTAACCCAGAAGAACCCTAGCATTACCTTAGGAAACTTATCTTCAATTTCATTCCTTTCCCCCACCTTTTAAAAAAATATTAGCTTACTTTCCTAATCAAGCATTCACTTTAAAAGTATGCCTCTTTGATCAGTAATTTATTTTTAAGTTTCATGCAGAAAAGAAAGGGGAAAAAAGTTTCATTTGGACAGCTTCACTGCTTCCTTCAACAATTCTGCTTGAGCTTTACAATGATTTTATATTCTATACGCCACCAAGAGGTGACATGAGGTCTCAATGAGGATTGCAAAAATAAACAATTAACAGGTTACCCGACTGCAGGACTGGTGACAGTGGCAAAAGGCTACCTTTCTCTTTCAGATGTTTTTGGCACTTAGGGCTGCTAGTGCAAATCATAACTGCAAACAGGCAAGGTTTTGCTCCAATATCCCCTTTCCCTCTTACTGATTTTGTATCCACATTCCTACAGAGCTTTGTGCTTAGAAAGCTAGTTGAAAAACAGTTAACGTTTACATTTAGGAGAGTCTGAACCTTAACAGAAGATTCTCAAATAAAGATTGTATTATCCCAAAGAACAAATATTTAATGTCAAAAGTCATGTGAGCCTGAAACAAGTGAATGTTGAGATGGGAGAATGTGGAAAGGTAGAATGACCCATGATATGGAAATGTGGTCCTTATAAAATGCAGTTCAGTTACCATCAAATTGCAGACTTCTCCAAGGGAACGAATTTCCACCTTGAGGGGAACAGGAGAACAGTCCTAACTGTGCACTTATTTCTTCACTTATCTGTAAAAAGGATATTAAGCTAGAATTATATCTATCAGCCTCCTCAAATATTCATAGTACAGGAGTATAAGTATGGTTTAGAAGGAAAACCACTTCCCTGATCTGAGAGGGGAGGCTAGCCCCTAACTTACATTAAATAGTTTACCTCCTTCCTACCAATAACTGGTTGCCTTGAAAACAAAAAGGCACAAATACTTTATGCCACCCAACAGCAAGCAGAAATTGGAGAAGCTATATAATTTTTGGAGTCAGTTTCCAGGGAAAATTATCTATGCTACCTGAAAATTTTATTTATGCATTGAAAATCCATGTAGGAACTTATCTTACATGAATCTGCATATTCCTACACTGGTATAAACCCAACTTGACAATAGTTAATCCTCTTTGCAAATGTAGCCTCTTTGCAAACATTTTTCAACATCTTTACATTATATTATATAAGTGTTTCCATATACATACATATACATATATATATATACATATATATATACATATATATATATATATATATATATATATATATATATATATATATCCCTATATTTTTCTTTCTCTCTTTTCCTCTCCCTAGATTAAGTATCAAGGCTACATACGACTTGCAAAAGGAATTTGGCAGAATGTTTTTTCCCTATCTGCACAAACAATTTAAGTAATATTAGAATTAATTATTCTTTGAATGCTTGATAAAATTTATTTGCAAATCAATCTAGGTTTGAGATTTTTCTTCCTTTTGGAGTTAGTTTATGGCATATATATAATCTGAAATCTCTATTCTTTATTTGATTTTGTTGATATACATTTCCTCAACCACAAAAGAAATGTTTAAAACACAAAGAGCCTGTAAGAGTACAATAACAAATTCTTAAAATAACCCAGCTCCATGAGAAATGTTTTAATTAACCCTCACAGTCTTTTTTAAAGCTCCTTTTTCAACTTCTTAAAATTGAAAAACTCCTTTTGTACCTCAGTTTTTGTTTCCAATTTTATCTCTTTTTAGATGTTCAGAATTCCTATTTTTGTGTTTCTGTTGAGGTTTAGATATTTAGGGGTGATGAGACCCCAAAATCATGACAAGGCTTATTCCCAAATCCTATTTTAAGGAGAGAGGGACTTCCAGCCCCCACACCCACAAAGGGTCAATCCTCTTCAATTCCTGAAGATTTGGGCTGTCCTTTTACAAAATTGGAAAAAATTTAGTTTCTCTAAAAAGAAAAGGCTTGTGTTTTTTTTTTTTGCAACATCATTTGGCATCAGTATCACCTGAAAAATTATGAGACATGGCCCATTTTGGGGACATTACAGCAAAATACTCTCTCAGAGTTAAAATCACGTTGTTGCAGAAAAAGTAAATGGGTGGAGATTCCCTATATAATGACTTTTGTGGAACTTTCTCGTGACCCCATTCTCAGAAAAGATTGTAAGATACTCATAGCTAGAGCTGCCCCACAAATAGGAAATGGGGTTCAACTAGGCTATTTGGATGACCCTCAGCTCTTATCCTCACCCCATTCTCCCCAAGCCCCCCTTATGCTCCTCATTCTCCCCCAACTCCCCCTGCTCTTCCCCATTCTCTCCCTTGAGCCCTCTTGCCACTTTCCATTCCTCCTGCACTTCCCCAATTCCCGTGCCCCCCCTCCTTTCCCACCCCCTCTTTCCTTTGGTTTCCCTTCCCTTTTCCCCTAGCCCACTCCCCTTCATTTCCTGCCTCATTCACCTTCCATGTCTCCTACCCTGCATTTTCTCCTCACGCCTCTGCCCCAGAGATGACCCCTACTCATGCCTTGAGCAAGGTCCTCGCCTCAGCACTTCCTCCCCTGTCCTCTCCTCCTGAGGCAAGGACCACCACTGAGGGAAGGAGCTCAGAGTGCCCAGCTCAGCCCCTGCTTGGCTAAACAAGGGTGTAGCTCTTCATATTTTGTTTCTTCAGGTCAATCCTTCCAGTCCACCCAGCATGGAGGTTACAGCCAGAGAGGCACTAGGAAGCCAACGGAAGCTGATGGAGACCCAACATACACACATATAAATACAAAAAGGAGAAAGGGGGGCAAGCACCAGTAATACAGCCCGCTCCTTGCTCCATCCATCTGTCTGGCCAAGGGCCAAGGGTCAGCACGCTTTCCCGCTTTCCTACTTGTGCTTGCGCACACCCGTAGGGGCAGGGACTGCAGATAGCACCAGCTCCCAGTCCGCACAAGCAGGGCCCGGCTTCTTCAGGGGGGCTTCACAGGCCCACCACCACTGTCCAGGGACCCAGGCTCAGGGCTCAGCCTCCCTTCTCCACAGCAACTTGTGGCAGAAGGACCAGGGAAGGGAATGGGGCAAAGGAGGAAGAGCTAGTTTATTTGGTTTTTACAACTTCAGTTTTCAAAATACTCCTTCAAGTTCCATGGATGTTTGAGGGCTCAGAACCCTGGAGTGCTCCTACTTCACAAGGAGGGTCCATGCAGCACCCCCTCCCTTATTCCATTATGGCCGGGTAGAGCGCAGGCTCAATATAATCTTCGCGGTATCGGAGTTGATCACTCACTGCCGCTTCTTTCCCTGTCTGATGTCCTTCTCTGTGAAGATCTCTCTGAAGCGCATGTCTGAGGCCACCGACAACCTCGACTTCACTCTCTTGGGGAGCTCTTCATCCAGTGTGTTAACGTCATCTCTTTTCACCATGAGCTGGGAGCCATCTTCAAACTCTACTTGGTACATCTGGATGGGATGGGAAGCCTGGCCTCCACTCCTGTTCCCATGGCAATTTCCACGGTATCTCCTCTTCTGACCCCTTTCCCTCCTCTGGTGCCTGCTGATTTTTCCCCTTACCAGCCAGATCCCAGGCTTTGCAGTCCAGTCCAGCCAGTATTCCCCAGTCCCTTGCTCACAAGAAGTGGACTTCCTATCTCTCTCCCCACCAAGCTCTATTCCTACAGCGCCTTCAGAGCTTTTTCCCCTAAGGGAAGTTTCTGCCTCAGCTAATGGGACAATTAGGGTGTATGTTCCATTCTCCATTTCTGACCTCATTCAGGTTAAAGAGAAAGTGAGGCAATACTCAGAAGATCCCACTAAGTTTACTGAGGGCTTCAGGGACATGTCCCTAGAGCTTTCTTGGTGTGATTTGCATATCCTCTTCTTCACCTGTTGTACCACTGAGGAGAAGAGGAGAATCTGGTAACAACGCCAAAAATTTGGGCATCATTTGGCTAGCAGTGTCTCCACAAAATACCCCCCAGGAACAGCTGCTGTTCCCAGTATTGACCAGGGATGGGATTATCAGAAGAGTACGGATAGGGGAAAGAGAGACCACATGGTAATTTGCCTGCTAGAAGATCTAAGAACTGCATTTTGAAAGCAAGTAAATTTTCAAAAAATTAAGGAAATTACTCAGGAAGAAAAGGAAAACCCTGCCCTTTTCCAAGACCAGCTAGTAGAGCTATAAAGAAGTACCCAAATTTAGATCCTGACTCTATAGAAGGGGTAGCAATCCTTAGCATGTATTTTATTAATCAGTCTGCCTCAGATATTAGGAGGAAACTGCAGAAATTGGCAATGGGACCCCAAACACCTCAGGCCCAATTACAGGAGATGGCCTTTGGAGTCTTTAAGAACAGAGACCTAGTTGTAGCAGAGAAGAGAGAATGCAGGGCCACTGCCATGGCTAGAAAAAGACCCAAAAGTGCTCCTGGCAACTCTGGCAGTGGGGAAACCTGCTTTCAATGCCACAGGAAGGGCCACTGGTCCAAGGAATAACCTTCTAGGGCCCCTCCCCCAAAGAAGCCCCCAGGACTGATGCCTCTGGAACTGTGCAGGGACATTGGAGGAAGGATTGTCCCTGAGGTTGGAAAAGTGGTGGAGCCACCCCTCCCCCACTACCCTGTCATCCAGTCTTCTCAAGACTGGGAATGAAGGAGGAGCCTGGGGCTTGGCAGTGCTCTCACTTTCTCCATTTCTCTCCCCAAGCCCTGGGCAAAATTTGAAGCCAAAGGTAAGGTTACCCCCTTTATCATGGCTACATTCTCTGTTTTAACCAATTACTCTGGCCCTACACACCCCTCGACCCATCTGATCATGGGCATTGAAAGGAAACTGAGGGATATCCCCGGACATACCCCTTTCCCTTTCTATTTGAAGATCTGTTGTTTGAACAAGGCTTCCTTATGCTCTCCTCTTGCCCTGCACACTTGTTGGGAAGGGACCTGATGGTGAAATTTGGGAGTCAATTTTCTCTAGTTAAGCCTTCCATCTGCCTTTCCCCCCTGTTCACTAGACCTCATGTTCCCTCAGAAGTGTGAGACACAGTTGAGCCAATTGTTTGAGATCAGCGAATTCCTGGGTGAGTTACTCATGCTACCCTAGCCATTGTTCATCTCTGAAATTCTAATGCTTTCCCCCATCTCAGTCAATATCCAATTAAGGCCAAGGCCTGGGAGGGACTACAACCATCGATTGAAAAATTCCTTAAGTATAAAATCCTTGTCACTTGTCAATCCCCGTGTAACACTCCTATTCTTCTCATAAAAAAAGCCTAAGGGAGAATACCAAATGGTTCAAGATCTCAGGGCTGTTAATGAAGCTCCTAGTACACTCCATAGTCCCCAACCCATATACTATACTCATCACAAAATACTTGTCCACTCCTAGATCTCTCCCATAGTCTTTCTGTATATAAGGTCCATCTTGTCTCCATTAAAGTGCTCAGATTTTTATAATCTAGCCAATAGCTCACAAATGTTAAGATTTCTTAAGAGTCTTACCAATATGTTGGATCTTTAATAAACCTTGTCTTTGGCTGAAAGACAACTTGGGTCAAATTCATTCAGGCAGGACCCATACGTCATGATTTTGGGGTCCCAGCACCTCTAAACCTCTAAACCTCAACATTTGTACTAAATTTTTCTATGAAATTATATCATATAAGTGGCCATTTATTCAAAGCCTGTTCAAAAAGTTAAACTCAGATTTAAGGATCAACTCAGCACTGACCTTTCCATTTCAGAGTCTCACAAAGTTCTATCAGTAAAACTGAGATAACTTATTACACACATAAAATCCTGATGCCTACTCACTTGTGCTTGGATTTATAAATCACCATCAAGTTAGGTCAGTATGACTCTGAAACATCAGCTCTTTGGGCTTTATTCCACTATTACTCTCCCACCTAGGGAAGGCGCTTAGTGGAGCTAGAAGGTTGGGTTTGCATCTTGACTCTGTGGCATGAGTGACCTCTAGAAAGTTCCTTAACCTTTTAAAACCTCAGTCCCCTCATTTGTAAAATAGGAATAATAACATTTGCTCTAGATCAGTTTTCCTACTTCACAAGGTTATTGTGAGGGGAAAAAAATCTGCCAACTTTAAAATAAATGTGCATTATAATCATTAACTTTTAGCATAGAAGATCACAGCATAATAGATTTAGAGCTGCAAGGGAATCTTGAAGGTTCCTGAATACAACCTCCTCATTTTCCAGATGATCTAACTGAAGCCCAGAGAGGCTAAATGACTTCTCTAATGTCATACAAGTAGCAAGTAACAGAATTGGAATTTAAGCCTCCAAATCCAGAATTCTTTCACATTGATCAGTCCTTGTCATGAAAGTTTTAAAACTACTACTCATATAGGTAATAATAATAATAATAATAATAATAATAATAATAATAATAATAATAATAATAGCTAACATTTGTGTAGCACCTACTATGTGTCAGACACTGACTGTAAAGTTCTTTATAATTATAATTTCACTTGATACAACAACCCTGGAAGATAGAGGCTATCATCATGCCCATTTTACAGATAAGGAAACTGAGGGAAACAGGTTAACTGATTTAGCCAAGGTCAGAAAGCTAGTAGGCATATGAGATTTGAACTCAGGCCTTCCTGACCCTAGCCTAGCACTCTATCCTGTGTACCACTTAGAAAAATTCAAGAGAATGCAGCTGATGACTTTGTACAACTCTGCCTCACTTAAACCCAATTCATATGCAAGTCAAGACATCACTTGCTATGCCATTGATGAACCAATGGATGATCAGGACTGTGAAGTACAGTAAATTCATCCTAAGGGGATTTGGAAGGACATCAGTTATGAGATATACCCAGTCCATATGAATCATGAATAATAGTAGCTAGCACAATTAGCCTCAAAATCTGGAAAATAAAGGTTTAAATCCTGCCTCTGATTCATAATGGCTATGAGACCCTGGGCAAGTCTCATTTCCCAGAGCAACTCTATAAAATCATAGATTGCAGAGCAGATACCTATCTACCATGGTAGGAAGTTTGTTTTTTTTTTTTTTTATCAGAAGCTCCCTACAGCAATGAAATCACACATCAGTTTCCATTTCAAAAGTATTACATCAACCTAAGAATAGTCAATGGACATCTGTGCATGGGTTAACTTGATGAATGGGAATGAACGCGTGATGGACTAAAAGACGTATATGTTTCTCCCTTTCCCTACCTATTACTACTCAAAGCCATTGTGTTTTCTCTAAAATTTCATAATTTATTAAGCACTTGGTAGGTTCTAAGCACTGGGCATACAAACAGAAAAAGAACCTAGTCCCTTCTCTTAAGGAATTCATATCCTAATGGGGGAAACAATATGTGCGGAAGGTTTCAAACTACAAATCAGATAGAAAGGTTCCATGGTCTTTAAAATGCAGTGGAAAAGCATATGACCTTAGTATATCACTAGAGGCTTCTGGTAGGAAAGAAGACGTGTCCTACCCAAGGATGAAACATCTTTTGTTTAGTTGTTTTCAGTCATGTCTGACTTCTTGATCCCTTTTAAGAGTTTTCTTGGCAAATATACTGTAGTGGCTTGCTTTTTCCTCCTCCAGCTCATTTTACAGATGAGGAAACTGAGGCAAACAGGGTTAAGTGACTTGCCTAGGATCACATAGCTAGCAAGTGTCTGAGGCTGAATTTGAACTCAGGTCTTCCTGACTCCAGACCCAGCACTCTATTGTGCCCCATCAGTTTATGGTAAAGGCGAGAGACCAGAGGACTCAGAACAAATATGAGTTCTAGTCCTTTTTCTTTCATTGCCTTATTGTGTAACCCGTTGGGCAAGTAATTTAACCTATCTGGGTTTCCATTTTCTTAGCTATAAAATGAAGGTGTTAGGCTATAGGGCTTCTAATTAATTCTCCCAGCTCTGAAATTCTGTGTTAGTTGTAACTTTGCATAGAACTATACTAGCAGCACAATTCATTTGATGGGAGGCCACCACTGATGGGTTTAATGGAAATGTGTTGAATGGAGGAATGAAGTAATTCAGCCCCTGGCATAGCTATATTGGTATAAGTAAGTAGTGCTTTTAATGACCTCAAACCTCTCCCTGAAGCAAAGGCTTATCTTTTTTAACATCAACATTTTTCCAGAGAACCTGAGTCCCATATTTGAACATTCTTACGATGATGTTAAATGTCTGAAAGTTATGGAATACGACAGCTTTTTTGTCAAGTTGCAAATCACCAAAAGTATGGCAGAGAGAGGGCACATGGTGGCTATGAACACCCCAAACACTTATCCTATTTGCCACATAGCCAAAACAGAACTATAAAGCTGGATGAACTTCAGCTAGTCACTTAACTGCTTTGGGAGTTCAGGTTTTACATTTGTCAAAATAAGGGAATTGGAGTCAATGACCTCCAAGAGCCCTCCCAGTTTTAACATCCTATGATTAATTGATTCTAAGTCATTCTCCAGTTTAGCTGAAAATAAACGCATGTGGATGACCTGAGAATAGGAGAAAAAAATGGTTCCAACCTGTGATGCATAGTAGCTGTGGTATCCTAAGCAAATCACTCTACCTCTTGTAGCTTCAGTTTACTCATCTGTAAAATGGAGATAATAATAGCATCTATCTTACAAGGTTGTCGTGAGGACTGAATGAGGTAGTACAAGTCAAAGTGTTTTGCAAACCTTAATGCAATCTGGTATAGTGACCAGAAGGCAGGGCTCTGAACTAGGAAAATTTGGGACTAGAGACTTGGGCAAGTCCTTAATCTGTCAGTGCTCTAGTTAACTCCCCAAGACTAAAATTACAGAGAAAATATTAGCCTGCATTGGTAGAAGGAGTTTTATCACACTAACATTCTCTATACTAATGAAATCACAGATTAGTCCCTATCCAAAATATTTTGAAAATCTTCAAATACTAGCTCTTATTATTATTAAGCGATGGCCCTGACTTTACTATCTACATCTGTCTAGATTTTCAAATATTGGGTTTATTTAAAGAGAGGTAAACTATGCAAGCCCTTAAAGCTAGGTAATAAGATCACCAAAAAGAATTTATTGAACTGTGTCTGTTCTATAGACTAATTTCATCAAGCAAAATATGTTAATCATGGTCCCTTGGGTAATAGCAACAGCCTCTCTTTTTCTGTATTAAAGGAATTAAATACCTCGGTCCTTATCAGTCAAAGTAACCATTTATTATTTTTTTTAAATAGTAAAGCAACAGAGATTATTACTCAAACACCCATTAGAATGTGGGGATGGAAGAAGGAGCAGGTCAGCTCTTGCCCAACAGATTTATTTCTCCCCTTAATATATGTCAAGAAGGCTCAAATGTTCCTTTGGAAAGTGTGTACCAATGACTAGCTTCTCTGTACTTCAGACCAACCACTGGATATATAAGGGCTAATCTTGATCAATTTTCTCTAGAACAGAACTCTGTACCCTGGGGATACTCAATAAATACTCTCTGACTGGCCAACTGGATTTTTTTTTTCATTTGGTTTGGTTTTTTCGAAACTACTGAAGGTACAGGCACAAACTTAAACTCTGAGAACTGGTAAGTGGAGTAGGCAGTAGAAAAAAATAACAAGGGAGAAGAAAAGAACAACACCCTGAACTAAAGAGAGACCTTTGTGGCTCCAGGTTCAGATAGCTGAGCTGGGTGCAGGCAAGTGGAAATATACAAAATAGAGTGAGGGCCTTTGGGAAGAAGATAAAAGCAGGCACTTGGCAAACTGTGAAGTAAGTGGAATTGTCTTTTATGCCTTCACACTTCCTCTTCTACCATTTTTCATGGTACCTTTCCTCTTTCTCTCTCAGGTGGCTTGTCCCCTCCTGCTTACTCTACCCCACACTCTTCATTCCTTCATGCACCATCAAAAACAGCAACAATTTGAGCTCAGATGTTCAATTCTTAGCATAAATGTGATATCCACTTGTAAGAAACTATTAACATCTTAGTGTTATATACATCTTAACAGAAATTAAACCCTTAAACCAAAGGAATTAAGATTTAACAGCATAGTTTTAAATGTTAGCTAGCAAATGGACAAGATTTTTTTGTTTTGATTTTTTTTGTAGGGAGTGTGCCCAGAACCTCAAAATCTTGCCTGTAGCATCTGCATCTGCTTACATATAGAATCCTTAATTAATTTGGGGAGGTATTTTTTTAATCCTTTATTAAAAAGATTGTTTCTTTTCATCCTGAAATACTCATTGGACTCTGACAGGCTGCAAGGTACTATCCTAGCTAATAAGTAACTTATAATGTTCATTTAGGTAAATGAATTCTCACCAGGGAGCTTAAAATCTAATTTTGGACAGGCTAAATGTGTTAATTACTTCACGTAAGGCCTACAAAACATTTAGAAAACAAGACTTTTAATTTCTTCACCTAAAAAAATGAAGATATTCAGATAAATAATTTCTAAGGCCCTTTTTATGTCTAAATGTATAATTCTCTAACTTCATTATACAAAACCCTGTTGTGTAGGTAAAGATGTGGCAGCTGTATCATAGGCACAGTCATGCGAGAGCCTTAACTAGGAGTATGTTCACTGGAAGCAAAAACAATTGTCGAGGGTAGGGTGCAGAGGTTAGCCTAACTGGGTTCAAATGCCACAACAGAGGAGGTGTCTTCACCCTTTACCCCTTATCATTCAGTAAGTGAGATAGGCCCCCAAAAGGGTCTCACAGTTATGAGATCCTGGAGGAGGAAGTTTCAAAGATAGTTATACTATGCAGTGGCATAGCCTAGCAGTACTCTCTGGAGCCAATGGATGATGGCCGCTGCTATGGGGAGAAAATTCACCTGCCCAAGGACAGTATATTGAGATGTCTGGGCAAAGCCCCATTCATCTCCTGCTAATTATGGCTCAGACTGAAGTCAAGCAAAACTGTGAGGCAGTTCTCCTTTATTTTGTATCAACTGAAAAATAAACAAATCATCAACCCATCTATAACGCAATAATAATTAAAGGCATTTTCCTTCTATAGAGAGAACCAAAACCAGCCATCTGTAAGAATTGCTTCTCCTACTGACATTTGTTCAGTCCATTGCCTCTTGACTTCTACCCTGTGAATCAGAATCACCTGGCTTAAAAAAAAAAAAAGCTCATATGCTTTATAAAGTTACAAAGCTTTTCATATTATCTTAATCTGTTTTACTGCAAGTATTATTATCACTTTCATTTTACAGATAAGAACACTGAGATTCAAAGAGGTTAACTGACTTTCTCAAAGCTATACAAATAGGAGGTGGTGGGATAAGACTCAATAGAGATATCCTTATCCAATTCAATTCAACAAGCGTGTATTGAAGACCTACTATCTGTCAGGAACTGTGCTAGGAATTAGGAAACCAAACAAAAATAAAATGGTCCCTGACCTCAATGAACTTCCATTATTTTATATCCAGTGCCCTTTCCAATATGCTATGGTGCTTTTTTATGATTGCCATTCAAATTTCAATAGATGCAAATTTAGAAGCTTTACACAAAGAATGGGTAGTGTGACCCAACTTTAGTCATTGTGGATGTTGGTCAGCCTACATACTTCTTTCAGCCAAAATCTCAAGGTACTGGTTTTCAGTCCCCTCTGACCTACATTACTGGGATACAGTCTTTCATCTTAATCTGGCAAACAGATTGATGTTTTCATGAATCCAATTGCTGAGCCTGTTTGTCCACAAATATAGCATCTCTCAAGTAGCTCATTGATTCAATGTCATAAAATTATTAATTTGTAAAAATATTTAATAAAGCTCAAGCATTACTTATATATAACATAGTTACATAATTCAAATTTTATTCAATCCCAGGTCCTATCCCCTCACAAAGGCAGAAACATTTTTTAAGTTGAAATAAGAGTCCCCACCACCCCAGCCAGTACCACCAGTATTACAACCAGGGTTTAAAGGTAGTGTGGATCAATATCTATTCATAGCCATGCTAGCTCCCAGAAAAACTGAAAGGAACTGCATGCAGTTAACTCAGGTGCAGAACTGTGTCTCCTAGTGGCAGCTATAGAACAAATAGGATGTCAGATGTGTTATTGGTTACCATATGCCTCAACTCTTTCTTTTATTGGTTTTGGATGGGGGAGGGGGGAGAGGGGAAGAGGAAGGTCAAGTATCATTTCTCCATCAATATCATTTCTTCCCCACAAAATCTCCTTGAAACCCCTTGCCACACTCACAGATCCACAATGTCTCTTTCATAAGTATTCTTTGAAACCTTGATGAACTTGTCATAGAAATGTGGTTTATACCAAGCCTTAATTCTCTCATCAAAACCCTTTAACCTTTGGATCTCAGCCCTGATGGTTATGAGAGAATCAGTATTTACCAAGGCTCCCTAGCCTTCACTTCCCACCCATATTGTAGGCTGTTTCTTTCCTTAAAAGGGTAGGAAGCTACCCCTCAAGATTTGATTGACTCAGTAGGCGAAGGTTCTAGCTAAGGAACTGTTAAGAAACTCCTCAATGATGTCAAGAAGTATTGTTGTGGCTTTCTAGTCACCTAAGGGCACATAAAGATCTGCCCATATTGAAAGGGGCTCTTCAGATTTGGCTAGCTATCTCATTGTCTCCTGACCAAAAGAGTTTGTTATGAAGGTGAGAGGGCTAAGCTACCTTGGCTAAGCGATACATCTTTGTTAAGTATTCTTTCTATGCTCTAAGTAAACATCTCTTTGTAACTATTGAATGACCACTATCCCATTTATTCCAAATTTGAGACTAAAATACAAAGGAATTGTTGAGGTGTAGATGCTAGGGGTGCTGGGACTCCAAAATCACAACACACAGGTCCTGCTCCAGTGAATTTGACCTAGGTCTTCTTTCAGCCAAAGACAAGGTTTATTACAGATGAACCATACGGGCCAAACTCTTAAGGAATGTGAACATTGGTGATACTCATAAAGATAAGCAGGCATGAGGAAGTCTTGGTGTTTACATAGGGGCCACTATGGACCTTATATACAACCAAGTAATTTGGGGTGACTGAAGGAGGGGTTGGGAGGAGGATCATGAAGCTAAGGGAGGAGTTTAGAGAGAATCCTGATGGGAGTGCCTGGGAGGTTGAATGGGTTCATCTGGGAATAGACAATGCAGGGTTAGGCTTTATTAGGGTAACAAAGGGAGATTGGGCCTAAAGTAAGGAAGAGCTAGTTGATCTGAATAAGAATAAGAGATAAGGAAAGGCCACTTGAGTGGATTATAGCCTCAGGCAACCTCTTGTCTTTGACCAATTAAGTGAGTTCAAAGAAAGTTTGAGGGTTTTCTAGGGCCTGTAGACAAATGTGATCCAAATTCTTTTTGGGGTGAGGGGCAAAGGTATCAGCTTGGGCCCATACCCCATCAGAACCAGTCTAAGTTAGGCCCAGCACATACAAAGGGACTACTCAGACTAAATGTCAACAAATCTCTTAGAAAGTTCAGATTTGAGCACCAGTGACACTTCATTTTTTAAAAAAAATTTTTAATGTTGTTTTTATTTTTAGTTTTCAGCATTCACTTCCCCAAGATTTTGAGTTCCAAATTTTCTCCCCTTCTCATTCCTCCCCCCACCCCACCATGGCATGCATTCTGAATACCCCTTCCCCTAATCTGCCCTCCCTTCTATATTTCCCTTCTCTTCTCTTATCCTCTTCCCCTTCTATTTTCCTGTAGGGCAGGATAGATTTCTATACCCCATTTCCTGTATTTCTTATTTCCCAGTTGCAGGCGAAAACAATTTTTTTTAACATGTGTTTTTAAAACTTTGGATTCCAAATTTTCTCCCTTCCTCCCTCCTCACCCACTCTCATTGAAAAGGCAAGCAACTCAATACAGGTTATACATGTGTAGTCATGCAAAACACTTCATTGTGTTGTAAAAAAATAAGTATATTTCCTTTCATCCTATCCTGCTCCTCATTTATTCTGTTCTCTCTTTTGACCCTGTCCCTCCTCAGAAGTGTTTATTTCTGCTTACCCCCTCTCCCAATCTGCCCTCCTCTCTATCATCCCCCTGCTCTCTTGTCCTCTTCTCCCCCCCTCCATTTTCTTGTAGGATAGGATAGATTTCCATACCCAATTGAGTGTGTATGTTATTCCCTCCTTAATCCAAATCCTATGAAAATAAGATTCACTCATTCCATCTCACCTTCCCCGGTTTTGTCTCCATTGTAAAAAGCCTTTTCTTGTCTGTTTTATGTGAGATAATTTATTCTATTCTACACCTCCCTTTCTCCTTCTCCTAGTATAATCCTCTCTCACCTATTAATTTTTTCTCCAGATATCGTGCCTTCATCTTCAACTCACCTTGTGCCGTCTATAAATCTGTCTATCTATTTATCTATCTATCTATATGTATGTATAGATATATATACGTATAATTTTTTCCCTCCAACTACGCTATTACTAACAAAGTTCTCATGAGTTACAAATATCATCTTACCATGTAGGAATGTAAACAGTTCAATCTTAATAAGTCTCTTGTGATTTCTCTTTCCTGTTTACCTCTTCATGTTTCACTTGAGTCTTGTATTTGAAAGTCAAATTTTCTATTCAGCTCTGGTCTTTTCATCAAGAATGCTTGAAAGTCCCCTATTTCACTGAATGACCATTTTTTCCTCTAAAGGATTGTACTCAGTTTTGCTGGGTAGGTGATTCTTGGTTGTAATCCTATCTCCTTTGCCCTCCAGAATATCATATTCCAAGTCCTCCAGGCCCTTAATGTAGAAGCTGCTAAATCTTGTGTTCTCCTGATTGTGTTTCCAAAATACTTGAATTGTTTCTTTCTGGCTGCTTGCTATATTTTCTCCTTGACCTGGGAACTCTGGAATTTGGCTACAATATTCCTAGGAGTTTTCCTTTGGGGATCTCTTTCAGGAGGACATTGGTGGATTCTTTCAATTTCTATTTTGCCCTCTGGTTCTAAAATATTAGGGCAGTTTTCCTTGATACTCTCTTGAAAGATTATGTCTAGGCTCTTTTTTTTTTTTGATCATGGCTTTCAGATACTCCAATAATTTTTAAATTATCTCTCCTGGTTCTATTTTCCAGGTCAGTTGTTTTTCCAATGAGATATTTCACATTGTTTTCTATTTTTTCATTCTTTTGGGTTTGTTTTACAGTGTCTTGATTTTTCATAGTCACTAGCTTCCAATTGCTCCATTCTAATTCTTAAGGAAGTATTATCTTCAGTAAGCTTTTGGACTTCCTTTTCCATTTGGCCAATTTTGCTTTTTAGGGCATTCTTCTTCTCATTGGCTTTTTGGACTTCTTTTGCCATTTTGGGTTAGGCTATTTTTAAGGTGCTATTTTCTTCAGTACTTTTTGGATCTCCTTTAGCAAGCTGTTGACTTGCTTTTCGTGATTTTTTACATCGCACTCATTTCTCTTCCCAGTTTTTCCTCTACTTCTTTTACTTGTTTCTCAAACTCCTTTTTGAGCCCTTCCATGGCCTGGGACTGATTCATATTTTCTCTTGGAAGCTTTGGATGTAGGAGCTTTGACTTTGTTGTCTTCTTCTGGTTGTATGTTTTGATTTTCTTTGTTACCAAAGAAAGATTCTATGGTCTGACTTTTTTTGGACTTTTATTTGTTCATGATCCCAGCCAATTATTTGAGTTTTAAACTTTTTGTTAAGGTAAGGGTCTGCTTCCAGTGTGGAGAATGTACTGTCCCAAGCTTCAGGGGTTTTGTGCAACTGTTTTCAGAGATACTTCCAAGGACCTACAAATTTTCAATTCTGCCAAGGTGCTATGATCAAGGGTGAGGTGTTTACTCCTTTCCCGTCCTGTGCTCTATTCTATAAGTGACCACAAGCACTGTTTTCTGCCTAGGGAACTGTGAGGAGGATTTTCTCTGCACCACCACTACAAGCTCAACCACACCAGTACTCTTCCCCGCCCCATGATCAGCACCCAGAACTGTGACCCAGATCCAAGCATGGGCAAAGCAAGAGAATCCTGCACCAGCAGAGAGATCCCTGCAATCCTCCTCTTATCAGCCACCCAATTCCCCCTCAATCTAAGGGCCTGAAGTTCCAGAAGCAACTGCTGCCCCAGGATGAGCTCAAGGACTGGGGCTGGGACCACGCTTCTTTCTCACCACAGTCACAGACTTTTCTTACTGACCTTATAAGTTGTCTTTGGTGTTCACGGTTTGAGAAGTCTGGAAACTGCCACAGCTGCCCATGATTCAGTCCTCTGAGGCCTGCTCCAGGTTCACTGAGGCCTGTTTTGCCTGAGTGCCCATGCCAAACTGTGTTCTTCTTCCCACCCGGTGTGACTACCATCTGATCAACCATCCAGGCTGTCTTGGGCTGGAAATTTGTTTCACTCTGTCTTTTTGTGGATTCTGCTGCTTTAGAATTTGTTTAGAGCCATTTTTTTATAGGTATTTGGAGGGTTTTGGGGGAGAGCTCAAGCAAGTCACTGCTTTTACTCCACCATCTTGGCTCCACCCCCTCCAGTGACACTTTAGATTGTTGTTTTTGACCATAAGAAAACCATACTGGTAATTCTATTATGGATTACTTTGCTCTCTCATGTCTATAAAATACTTCTGATTTGGAAGAATCTCTTCTTTTATGTGGATTTATTTTTTAGGAAGTACAAATGTTACCAGAATGTTCTTTTATTCACCTTCAGATGCAGAAGAGTCTGCCAAGATGAGAGTACCTGAGGCAGAGTGGATAAAAATAATTGTACCACAACTCTGGATTGAATTTAGAATTTAAAAAACCTGATTTCAAGTTCCAACCTTGCTACTTACTTGTCTGTGTGATCTTGAGCAACCCCTCTGGGTGTCAGCTTACTCATCTGCATAATGGAAATGTTAGTTTTAATTCCCTCATGGAGTTGTTACGAGGACCAAATGTGATAATATGTATGGAAATGTCTTATATAGTAGCCTTTGTGACTTTTGAAAGCATTTTTTTAAATGCCTACATTTCCCAATCCTAGCCTTTACACATTAGTCTCATCACGTGACTGTGAGGACCTATCCTTTTTGAACATGTCAAATGAGAGGTTTTTTCCTCAAGGTCAACTCATGGTTAGTTTTGTTTGTCTCATCCAATGTTTCTTCTCTTCAAATCAGCACTGAGTCTTAGTGTTTAGAGAGGGGAAGCTAGTTCTCCAATCTTACTCCACAGCGGCTAGGCCAATTTATGCAAATTACCTCTGGCTGCTGCTCAGAATATGGGCAAAAAGGAAAGAGGAGCGAAACCAGGAAAGAAAGAGCAACTCTGCTTTGAGGATACAGATGTGTGACCTCATAAAATTATGATGTAAAATGCTATACAAAAGTAACTTATAATGTTAGAAGAATATACCATATGAATTATTATTATAGAAATAACCAGTGTCATAGAAATTATTATTATTATTATAGAAATAACCAATAAAATTCAATATGATTTGAAGTCCTGAATATATTACCCAGTTAGAAATAATATCTACTATGTTGTCTAAGCATTTAAAATTTTCAAAGATCCCCTCACACAGAGTAATAGCTTTTTGGAATATAATCTTTGGTGCATTGTTTAGAATATCCAGGTTGCTTTCAGCACATAAGAAGATATGTCTCCTAATAGAAGCAGTAGGAACTAGACACAGCTATGGAATCACTTTCCTCTCTTTCTACTTCATTGCCTTGCTAGAATCTTCTTGTATCACATAGTTCTCATAAGAATCCATGCCATACCTCCCAACAGGCATACTATGAAACATTCTACTCATAGTCTTTGCTGTTTTAGCATCATAACATCATAGATTTAGCACTCTTAAGTGAACAGAGAGGTCACTGATTATAACTGCCCCATTTTACAGGAAACTGATGCCAAAAGAAGGTAAATAACTTGCACAAGGTGACATAGCCAGTAAGTGTCAGAGACAGGATTCAAACCAACATCTTCCAGACTCCAATTCAAGTGCCCCATCTACTGTATCATGATACTTCATCATTTTCAATGCTCTGCACAGGTTTGTAGGGGATATATTCCACAAAGATAAATTGTATGTAAATGTGTATGTGTGTGTGTGTGTGTGTGTGCATGCATATAAATGTTTATGTACATTTGGAGGTTAAAAGAGAGCACTTACCTCATTCTGTGTATCTGTGGATGACTAGATTAGGAAGCAATTTACATTCTTGCCCTATATGTCAAATTTCAATTGGAAAATCATAAGTCAAAAACATTCCAAAAAGTAGATAAAACATCTTAGCTACAAATCACGTATACTTAACATTTATCCCTCCAGTGTATGCTGAAAAAGATTATTTGAGAAACATGTATAAATGATAGGACCTTCATTCAAAAACAGGTTTTGATTTAGACCATGCAAAATATATATCATTCTGGAACATTTCCCTGATGGTGCCTCTCTACTTTTTCTCCAAATCATATAACATATCTCTTTAGAGATATCTTTTTCAGAGTTGCTTAATTTAAGTTTCATTAGAAAATACATCCTCTTCTTTGTTTTATTCACTATATTTAATCCAGGTCAAGAAGGCCTGAGCCCTTTTAACTCCTTTTCCTTGCAGGATCACAGTGGTCAATTTTCCAAGGCTTGAAGCCTTAAAATGTACATTTTTCTTATGTTTCAGTAAGATTTCTGAAGGAACTAGAAAATGATAATAAAATACTAACACCTATTATGTATGTAAATAATGGCCTGTAGCTCAAGAGCTGAAAAGGAAGAGCACCATTTCCCTCCAATTTCTTTTGCTGTTGTTGTTTTTTAAAAAATGATTGATTTGCTGCATGTTATCTGAGTAATCCTTGGGTGCAAATGATGCTAATTTTAAAACATCTTGAATTAAATGTTTGCTAAGTATTTCCCCTTCCCACCATTGTTTTGTGTGATGCATTAACAAGAAACCATGAAGTGTAATTACTTTTATGAAAATAAAATAAAAACAATTATTCTTTTCAGCAAAGTTCTAATGGAAATGCTACTTTAAAATAAACAATAAAAGCATACTAAATGAGTCATAGGGTTCACAATGCAAAGCGATGGAAAGGGATTCTTATTTATGGGGACAACATTAGCATTTTATGGTACCCAAAATTGATTATCCTATCCTGATTTGTTTGTTTTCTTCATGCTCTGTGAGGCTATTACATTGGCTTCTGTATAATTCTCTAACTTGTTATTTCCCACTAGTGATGCTGCAGTGATTACTTGGTTAGATGACACATTATAGAGCTTAAAATGTAATCAAATAAAAGAATTGATAGGACTTAAACTCCCAGAATACCAGAATTTTTCAAAATGTATTTGCACATTAAATTTCCAATAGAAATGAGGAAGGAGGTGTTGATCCTTATTTTTTTAGGCAGTCGGTTACACTAGACCCACTTAAATAGATAGGGAGTTCATATTTTTTACCTTTTTTTTCAGCTCTTATGCCTGAAGTTTCCTCCTGATATGAAGGGCTTTAGTACATTTTAGGAACATTGCCACCATTCACATGAAGCCTCGTAGTTAGAGTATTTTGCATTTCTGAAGGGTAGCTACCAGGCTCACTTAAAAGCTCTGTCTCAAAATACAAAAATTTTACTCATGTGAAAAGAACCCCATTTCTTGGAGACCTCCTTTCCTAGATAATAAGTCACCATTGTTTACAATACTATTCTGGTTGGGGCTTCAGTAAAAAAAAAAAAAAAAAAAAGGAAAATCAAAAACAAGGTTGACTCTTCCTCTGTACTGCATTATTTTCCTCCAATCACTACTTCCCATCCAGGTGATGAGGATCATTCTATTGTTGCTTTTCTCCATTTCTAGTAAGTGTCATAGATCTTCTAAGATAAAATAACATATAATACAAGCTGATCGAAATCATGGACTATTTCATTTTTATACCTATATTCCCAGTGCCTAGAACAGTAGCTTAAACATAGTGTGAATGTTCTGAATTAAATAGAATTTTCTCCAGTGTCATTGTCCTTTGTTCCCCAAAAGTTTCATGGGATTAATCACTGCTTTTGTCTCTCAAATTAGTGTCTTTTTATCCATAAGACTGTAAGCTTCTTGCAAGTAGGAACTGCTTTCTTTTCTACTTGTATCCCTAGCATCTAGCACAGTAATTGGCATATAAGTGCTTAATAACTACTTGTCCTGCTACAGACCACAGTTGACAAAATCCAACCCTAGTTGCTTGTATTCATTTGCTCCTGAAGGAAGTAGAAAATACATGCTGATTGGGTCCACTACAAATTTATTTGGTCTATTCTCACCTGGTTGTTACTTCAACAACACAATATTTTACCACTCTAATCATTTCTCTCTCCCATAACAATTATTCAAAACTTTCTCTAAATAAGCATCTCATACCCTTACTACCATTCTTTTAATCAAGTACCATATCTCATACTTTATAGAAAAAAAATAAGGCTGTTTGCTAAGTGCATAGTTTCTCTCTCCTTCTCCTTACTAAAACCTTCCTAACATAATTTCCTATCTTTCATTCCAGTCTCTCATGAAGAGATGGCTCTTCCCCTTGGCAAGGTCAATTCTTCTACATGTGTCCTTGATCTTCTCCAATGATCTCTCCTGTCTTCTTTACCATACTGCTCCCTCTACCTCCTTTACCCTCTCTAAACTTCATTCTCTCCCTGTATTCTCAGTTCTTCCATACTACTTACAAACATACCCAAGTAACTTCCACCCTTTAAAAAAATCCCTACTACATCCCCAGAAACTAACATCTTATATCTCTCTTCTTGTATCAGTTCATTTACCTGAAAAAAGTTGTCTACACTTACCACCTTCACTTCTCTGCTCCTCATTCTCTTCAAAATCCTTTATTATCTGGTTCCTGTCCTTATCATCCATCTGAAACTCTTCAAGGACCATTTCATTGCTAAAACTAATGGTCTTTTTCAATCCTTATCCATCTTGACCTCTCTGTAGCACTTGACAGTCCTGACCATTTTCTCCTCCTGGATTCACTCTCCTCTTTGAGTTTTCATGACAATGTTCTCTCTTAGTTCTCCTCAGTCTTCCTTGTTAGATGTTCATCCATACAATACCCACTAACTATGGATATACCTGAAAGGTCTGTCCCGATTATTCTTCTTTTTTCACTACACATGCTCTCACTTGGTGATCTCAGTTTCAATTCAATTCAATTCATCTTTCTGCATATGATTCATAGATGTGTATATTTAGCCCTAGAAAGACTCCTAAACCTCAGTTCTGTATCACTACCAACTATTAAATATTTCACACCTAATGTCCTGTAAGCATCTCAAACTCAACATGTCCAAAACTTAATTCACTCTCTTCTCCCCCTGCAAATCTACCCATCTTCAGAACTTTCCTATTACTATTAAAGATACAACCTTCTAGTCACCTAGGCTCTCAACTTCAGCATTATCCTTGACTTTTCACTCTCATTTGTCACATTCAGTTAGTAACCCTTTTAATTTCTGGCTGTATAACATGATATAGATGTATATATATGTATATATGTGTGTGTGTGTGTGTGTGTATGTGTGTATATATGTGTGTGTGTGTATGTATATACACACACACACACACACACACACACACACACATATATTCATTCAGATAGATAGATAGACAGATCCTTCACGTAGCCACCTTCCTAATTCAGTCCCTCATTATCTTTTACCTGGACTATTGCAAGCACTCCCTAATTGATCTCATTGACTCACATTTCTCCCAAATACAATCCATCTTCCACTTAACAGACAGACATTTTCCTTAAGCACAGGTTTGACCCTACTTAATAAATGCCTACTCCATGTCTTATTATTACCTTCAGATTCAAATATAAACTCTAGATTTGTCATTTAAAACTCTTTACAACCTGGACTGTTCTTATTTTTTGTACTCATATAGTATTCTACTTCATATACTCTACTTTCTAACCATCCTGGCCTTTCTGCAATTATTCATGAATATCCCTCCCTTGCCAATTTCAGTATCTTTGCACTCGCTGTCCACCATGCTGAGAAGGTACTTTATCCTTACTTCAACCTCTTGGAATGACTTAGGGTAAATGCCACCTCTTACAGGGGGCTTTGTCTTCCCCTCTGAGTTTACCTTCCTTCTATTGTGCATATATATAATATAAAACAATTTGCCTGTTCCCTTTCAAAGTGAAGTGGTGGATAAGTAGGGGCTAAGAGAGGAATCCCCTCTTCGCCCCTGAAAGAATGATTTATTCTCAGGAATAATGTTTTTCTTCTGCTACTAACTTCTATTTCATTTATTGTAAAATTAACAACTATGCTTTTTGAAGGCGTTTCAAATGTGACCAAATTTTCATCTATACCGATCTCAGTTTGTCCCTCTAATTCTATCATTAACAGGTGTCAACATTTTGTAAAGAGATCACTGGGGGATTAGTACTAGATAGATAAATAGATGATTGATAGATAGATATGTATATATACATATATGTGTGTATAATCATGCAAATCATTTCAATATTAGTCATTATAAAAGAAAAGAAAACATAACATAGACCAAAATAAAAACCCAAGAAAAGTAAAGAACCTAAAAATGTGTGCTTCGATCTGTATTCATATTCCATCAGTTCTTTCTCTAGGGATAGATTGCATTTTTCATGATAAGTTCATCAGAATTGTCTTGGATCATTGTATTGTTTAGAATAGCTAAATCATGCACAGTTGATCATCTTATGATATTGCTAGTACTGTGCACAATGTTCTCCTGGTTCTACTCATTTCACTTTGCATCAGTTCATGTAAGTCTCTCTGGGTTTTCTTGAGAGCATATAGCTCATCATTTCTTATATCACAATAATATTCCATCACAATAAGATACAACAAATTGTTCAGCCACTCTCCAATTGATAGCATCCCCTCAATTTCCAATTCTTTGCCACCAGAAAAGAGCCACTGTAAATATTTGGGCACAGTTCCAAATTGCTCTATATAATGTTTGAATCAGTTCACAACTCTACCAATGATGCATTAGTGTCTTAATTTTCCCACATTCCCTCCAGCACTTGTTATTCTCTTTTTCTGTCCTTTTAGCCAATCTAATAGGTATGGGGAAGTATCTAAGTATTGTTTTAATTTGCATTTTCCCAATCAATGGTGAATTAGAGCATTTTTTCATACGGCTATAGATAGTTTTGATTACTTCATCTGAAAACTTACTTCATATTTTTTTATCCTTTCTCCATTGGGGAATGGCTCTTATTTTTATAAATTTGACTCATTTGTTATATATTTGAGAGATGAGGCCTTTATCAGAGAAACTTGCTTCAAAAATTTTTTCACAGTTATGATTGCTAACCGTATTTCCCTCCATCCCATTTCCCCCTTGTTTATTCCATTCTCTTTCTCCTTTCACTCTGTCCCTCCTCAAAAGTGTTTTGCTTCTTACTACCCTTTCCCACAATATGCCCTCCCTTCTACCCCCTGTATCCCTTCCCCCTCCTAATTTCCTATAGAGTATGATAGATTTCTATACTCAATTGATTGTCTATGTTGCTCTCTCTTTGACCAATTCTGATGAGATTAAGGTTCAAATGTTGCCCAACACCTCCCCAATCTTCCCCTCTACTGTAATAGCTCTTTCTTCCTCCTTTAATATGAGATAATTTTCCCCATTCTACCTCTCCTTTTCCCTTTTCCACAGTGCATTCTTCTTCCTCATCCCTTAATTTTATTTTAAAGATATCATCACATAATATTCAACTCACATATTCCCTCTATATATAAATACTTTATATATATATATATATATATATATATATATATACACATATATATGTATATATATATACATATATATATACATATATATGTGTATATATATATATATATATATACATATATATACTCCTTCTAACTAACTTCTAATAATGAGAAAGTTCTGAGTTACAAGTATAATCTTCCCATATAGAAATGTAAACAGAATTACCTCATTAAGTCCCTTATGATTTCCCTTTCCTACTTACTTTGTATGCTTCTCTTCAGTCTTGAATTCGAAAGTCAAATTGTCTCTTCAGCTCAGGACTTTTCATTAGGAATGCTTGAAAGTCCTCTATTTCATTGAATGTCTATTTTCCCCCTGAAATATTATGCTCAGTTTTGCTGCGTAGGTGATTCTTGGTTGCAATCTTAACTCCTTTGCTCTCTGGAAATTCATATCCCGAGCCCTCTGATCTTTTAATGTAAAAGCTGCTAAATCTTGTGCTACCCTGACTGTGATTACACAATACCTGAATTGTTTCTTTCTCTCTACTTGCAATATTTTCTCCTTAACCTTGGAGTTCAGGAATTTGGTTATAACATTACTTTTTTTTTCTTTTTGGGATCTCTTTCAGCAGGTGTTTGGTAGGATTCTTTCAATTCTTATTTTACCCTCTAGTTTTAAAGTATCAGGGCAATTTTCCCTGACAATTTCTTGAAAGATGATGTGAATGTTCATTTTTTATCATGGCTTTCAGGTAGTCCAACAATTTTTAAATTCTCTCTAATGGATCTATTTTCCAGGTTAGTTGTTTTTTCTAATAAGATATTTCATATTGTCTTCTTTTTTTTTCATTCTTTGGTTTTTTTTATTATTTCTTGATTTCTCATACAGTCATTAGCTTCCATTTCCTCAATTCCAATTTTTAAGGAATTATTTTCTTCAGTGAGATTTTGCACCTCTTTTTCCATTTGGCCAATTCTATTTTTCAGTGAGTCCTTCTCTCCAGTTAATTTTTGGGCTTCTTTTTTTCCGTTTATCAAGTTATGCTTTTCAAGGCATTCTTTTCCTCACTGGCTTTCTGTACCTCTTTTACCAGGCCTATTCTCGTTTTTAAAATATTGTTTTGTTCAGTATATTTTTGTGCCTTCTTTACCAAGTTGTTGACTCTGTTTTCATGATTTCCTTACATCTCTCTCATTTCTCTTCCCAATTTTTCCTCTACCTTTCTTATTTGATTTTTAAAATCTTTCTTGAGCTCTCCCATATTTTTCTTGTATGCTTTGGATGTAGGAGTTTTGGCTTTGCTGTCTTCTTCTGAGCATGTGTTTTGATCTTCCTTCTCATCTTAGTAACTTCCTACTGTCAGAATTTTTTTCTTGTTTTCTCATTTTCCCAGTCTATTTCTTGACTTCCAACTCTTCACTAAGCGGGTCTCTGCTTCCAAGGTGGAGGGCACATTGTCCCAAGCTTCAAGGGTTCTGTGCAGCTACTTTCAGAGGTACTTCTAGGGACCTATAGGCTTTCATTTTCTCCAAAGTAGTATGACCTAAGAGAGACGTGTTTCCAGTCTCCTGGACTGTGGTCTGGTTTGTGAGGGATCACAAGCGCTCTTTCTTTTCTAGCCTGGAACTGTGATGAGAGTCCCTGCCTCACTGTGACCGCAAGCTCCGATGTGTTAGTGTTCCTCCTTGCCCTGCGACTGCCACCCAGGACTGCACCATAGACCTAAGAATGGACAAAACGACACAGTCCTGCCCCCAGTGCTCGTAATTTCCTTCTGACCTTTTGTTTGACCCTTTTACTGTCTGTGGTCTGAGAGCTCCAGAAGCAGCTGCTGCAGACACTGATTCATTTGCTCTGAAGGCCTGCTCCTGGTTTGCTGGGCCCTGATCTACACTGGCATGGCCTGCACTGGACTACACTCTACTCTCACCTTCGAGCAACAGATGTTTCCTGCCAAACTTTTAAGTTGTTTTGGGCTAGAAAAATATTTTACCCCATCCTTTCTTGGGTTATGCCACTCCAGGACTTGGTTTCATGCATCATTTAAAGGTCTTTGGAGGGGTTTGGGAGAGAGTTCAGGTAAGTCTCTGCCTTATCTCTGCTATCTTTGCCCCCACCCTTTGAATTATTACTTTCTTAACACTTTAATACCTCATCACTTGTACTTAGGTCCTTTTCTGTTGTCTCTTCCATTATGACTTAAGCCCTTCGAGGACAGGGACTCCTTTTGTTTTTTTCTTTATAGGGTCAGTGCTTAGCATATGCCAAGAACAGAGGAAGTGCTGGATCAACTCTTATGGATTGAATGATTTATAGTTTATAAAAGAAGTGCTTAATATTTCTGTTTCTGCATTTGCTCTATATGTCCTGGAGTGTGATCATTTTATAAATGTGTTTTATGCATTTGTATACAATAATAAACTCATTTGGTTTTGTCTACATATCTACCAAATATATTTTCCAACATGTTTTCATTTAAATCATTTTTTTTATCTTTTTTTACTTATATTCAGAAAATGGAGCTAAAATGTCCCATTATCAATGTTTATTTTAGCTCTTTTTATATTTCAGTTGTAATTTTAATGCAATTTCTATTTCATTAGTTATGCTAATGTTAATGTACTTTATCTGTATGTTTCATTTAAGTATGATGGAATTGCTATAATTATTTATCTAAAACTTTCTAACTTGAAATCTAATTTTTCCAAAACCATGGCTGTAATTTCTGATGTTTATGTAATCAATTAAATAAGGCATAATAATTTTTCAAAGCCTTAACATTTTAAAATAGAGATAATGGCAATTACAAATGACAAAATATATGGTTTTGATTACATTATGAAAATGAAAAACTTTTGCCTTTCAAAAAATAAAGATGCAAAGCAGTCAACTTGAAGGAAAATTGTATCAGATTTTTCAGACAAAGTTTTGGTGGCCAAAAGATTTAGGCAACATAAGAGTATATATGTAAATACACACATGTATACATACATATGTATGTAGGTATGTACATATACGAATTATTCTAACAGAAGACTCCACATAATATACATATGTATATATGTACATGCATATGTATATGACCAAGAACCATTGACAAGGAAATAAAGGGTATGATCAGTTCTCAAGAGAATTTTAAATTGTTAATAACATGGAAGAAAGCTCCAAATCTACTATTATTAATAATAAATTTGCCATTCAAAGCAATCCCAGGTTTCAACTAGCACCCAGCAAATTGTCAAAAAATTACAAAGGAGGAGAATATTCAATGTTGGAAAGGTTGTGGAAAGACAAGAACACTGTTGGTGGAGCTTTGAATTAATACAACTGTTCTGAGAGTATGCTGCTGGACATATATTCTAAGGAGACATTGTCAAAAAGAAAGGTTCCATATATGTAAAAAAAAAATTATAGCAGCATTTTATTTTTAACAAAGAAAATAACTGGAAACTAAGTTAGTTGTCCCTAAATTGGGGGATGGCAAAGGGAAAAAAAATATTCCACAAAAGTCTAATGGATTATTTCTATGCTTTAAGAAATCATTAATAATCAGTACAGAGAAGCATGGATTTACATGAACTGATACAAAATATTTTTTAAAATAGCCAATAAAACAATATACTCAATGACTACAATATAAATGGACAGAGCTATAACACAAAATAATTAAAATGGATGTGGCAAATTATAAACAACAAATTTTGCTCCTAACTAGAGCTATGAAAATATGCCATCCCCCATCATCTTTCAGAGGTGGGATTTCCACAATAGTAGAATCTTGCATAAAATGTCAGGTTGTTTTTTTTATGTTGATTTATTTTTCTATTTCATCTTCTTTTTTCTTTTTTTCTATTATATATATGTGTGTGTGTGTATATATATATATACACATACCTACACACACACACACACACACACACACACACACACACACACTATCTTAGGTATTGCTTGTTTTCCCCAGGTCTTAGACACTGAGGGCTAAATAGATTGCATAGCATTAGTGATTTGAAGTAGATCTCATAGAGATTCTGAATGGGGATTGGCTAATACATTAGGGATTGTTTTTTGGTAAATCATATAATTGAGAATGGAGCATAATTCTTCAAACGTGGAAGACTATTCCCACATGGACTATTGCTATTACTGAGTTTGGTGGTCCTGAGGTACCTGCCAATTCATACATACATTAGTACATAGATATGTATATATGTGCATGTGAAAACACCTACACACATTATATACACACATGCATATGTGTGTGTGTGTGTATAGATGTAGATATATTTTTGCTGAGTATATTTAGTAAAGGTTATGTTACCATTAAAAAAAATTAATCTACTTTAATTGAATCAGTCTCTAAATTTTGAATTTGTATTTGTGACCATTGTGCTTCTGGTCTAAAAACATTAATCTTCATGTGTTATTCCTAGCTGAACTGCATAGAAAATTCTGAGGTACAAAGTGATCAAAGGGAAAGGAAAAGGACCTATGTATACAAAATTATCAGAGCAGCTCTTCTGGGGGAAGCAAAGAATTTTATATTTAAGGAATAGAGTTGAAAATTGGAGAGTGGCTGAACAATTTGTGATATATGATTGTGATGGAATACTTTTGTGTTGTGGTTTCAGAAAAACTTGGGAAGATTTATATGAAATGATGCAAAGTGAAATGAGCAGGACTAACTGAACATTGTCCACCATACCAGTGATATTGTAATGATAATCAGCTGTGAAAGACTTAGCTTTTCTAATCAATATAATGATACACAACAATAGAAAAGAACTCATGGTGAAAAATGCTATACACCTCTACTGGAAAAGTGATGAACAGTGAGTTAAGATTGAAATATATATTTTTTGCCTTCTTTATTTTTTCTTGCTTCTTTTTGCAACATGGCTAATATGGAAATATATTTTACATGACTTCACATGTATAATGGATATGATATTGCTTACCTTCTCAGTGAGTAGAGGAGGGAGAAAATTCGGAAGTCAAAAATTTTTTAAATGTATGTTCATTTTTTAATGCAGATTCTGTGGTGAAGTCTAGTTTTCCTTAACTTTTAATCACATTCTAGCTTAATAATCCCATGTCATTCAAATTGGGATGCTTTGAGAAGAGATTTTTTTCTGTCTTAGCTACTTATAAAATTTGTCTTTATGGATGAAGCCCTAGATTTTATCATAATGGGGATAGAATGAATATGACATTTATCTGATTCTTCCAATAAATAATCCGCCCCTTAATCTGAGTACCTTTGGGAAATGTTTAGTGATTTCCTACAAAGTTATAGTTAGACTTTTTTTCTTTGAATTTTGAGGGCAAGCCAATAATTCGCTCTCCAAGCTCTATCTTCTGTTATGTGTCATCTATGCTTGTAAAGTTTTCAAGCTATTTTTTAATCACACTTGAGTTGCCCTATGTTTTTCTATATTTTATGCCAAGTCTTACGGTTTGCTTTCCAGACTGACAATTTTATTTTCTATTTCATTTATTCAAATTTTCCACTGCTTACCCCATATTATTGACTCACGTTATCAATTTTTCTTTTGCCATTTTTATTCATAATAATTTTTTCATTTCAGAGTCAGGAATTTCTAAAAAACTGATACTAGATATGCCTTCGTTTTCTTTAAAGTGTTGATCATCCAATTTATTGTGTCTTGTGGTAGATCCAGTTTCATTTCTCACTGTATTTTTTTTTCCTTCTGGTGGTTTCTCTTTAGGATTTTAAAAATTCATATTTGCTCTTTATGTCAGAGCTTTCTGCAGTCTAGTACAGAAATTCAAAAATCAGAGATAGAGTCTAAAACTCAGTTAGTATAACTATGGGATTAATGAATGGATTACAAGCCTTATTCTCCCTGTTAGTTGTCATCTGAAAGATGAAGCAGCATATATAATAATTCCTGTAATCTGGTGGGATGATTCTGAGTAGTTCAAGGAGCTTGGGATAGACAGCGGTTTTAATACTGAAAAGTTCAAAGGAAGCGAGAATTGTGCTGTGTCTCATAAATACACCAAACTATCACGAGTAGAACATGCCAACTTTTGAGAAAAATAAATAAATTTAAACACAGATGATTGGCAGAATTCTTCTGATGTCAACAGGCTGCACACACGCTTTTCATTTGTCATTGTAATTTTTTATCTATGTTCCCCTCTTGCTTCTGGAAAAAGGCCCTAGTTTAAGCTTACATAAAGTTATTGGGCTTTTATTCTGTCTGCTAATGCCCTTACACTTTATCTGAGAGGCTTTTTTCCCTTTGAGATTCTTAATTATTCCCCTAATTAGTTTTCCTTGCCTTTTTTATTTATTTACTTTACTGGGCCTGTGATCTCATTGACCTCCTGCCAGAAGTGGGGATACTATGACCAGAAGTACACTAACTCACGCATGCCTTTTTATCCAATGAGAGTGGAACCTACCCTAAACTGTCCACAGGGGGTCCTCTCAACATTCTAAGGGCTTTTCCCAAGGTCTCTTAGCATTTCATGCATGCCAAGGAAACAGGTAGGCTACCCATCGATTTTCCTTCATTCTCACTAGATTACCAGCCTTCCGCCTTTTCAGGACATACACCTTTTTCCTGCACAATTCTTCTTCATTGGTTATATATTGCAGCCCATGAAGGTTCACCACATACCTCTCCATTGCCCTTTATATGACCCATTATTTAAATTCTTTAGGAATCCCAAGGCTCACAACTCTACAACATCACCAGAATAATCACATTTCACTTGATATTAATGAGGGTTGCTGAAAAACATTTTCTCTATGGTTCTGTTTTTGCAATTAATCTTATATGATTCTGACATATGCATGGGAGATAGCCCATGGGGAGAGATTCTTTAAGGAAGGATTAGGTTCTACTGAGTCAAATGTGTATCTGTCTCTGTTAATTTTTTGTAGTCAACACAGTTGGATCTTTCATTTTCTAAATATTTCAGTTAACCTTCATCAAGGATACCTTCCATGCTTGTAAGGCTACTGCTTATAAAGGATTTCTAAAATTGGAAAATCAGGTCTATGGGTTGATAATAATCATTTTTTTGTCAGTCACCTTTTTCGTGTGATACTTGGTTTTCTCTGCCCCCTCTTTCAGTATTGTGAAACTATCATGGCAGAAGCATAAGGAGACAACATGAGGTTTTTGAATCCATTTATTTAATCCATGGTTTTCCATGGCAGCTGAATTCACCACCAAATACTTACCCTAATGGTAATGAGTTTCTCAACACTTAGCTAGTTTGATCCAAAGATAGTAGTAGACCTATCCTGCTACAAGAATTGTACTCCAAGTTCTTCCAGGATGGTAGAATGTACAGGAGCTTGAACTCCTCTGGCATAGCCCAAAAGAATCCAGCATACCCTCCCAGGCATGAAGACTTGAAGGCATTCAATGCCTTCAATGCCATGAGACATTAATGTAGGGGACCATATACAGGATTTTTGTTTTGTTTTAATATAAAGGTTTTTTTAAATTTTATTATTTTAGAAGGTATTAGGGAATTGAGTTCTTTTACATCCCCTCACTTCATTATCCTGTTTCCCTTTCTAAGTGGTTGCAAATCATCTTCTTTATGATCCCTTCAACAGATTTATATGAATAGTGTAAAATTCCTGGATCTATATTTTATGAAATCTATAGTTCCATCTTCCTTGAAAAATAAACATTTGTTCATGTCTACATATCTAGTACCTCTTCCTTCTGGTATAGTTCCTCAAAGTTTATCAAATGTGGTCTAATAATCACAGTTAAACGTTATTTCTATATTTCAGAAATATGGCTCATCTGGTACTTGGACTTTCAAATTTTTTAAATTTTATATGAATTTAACACACATAAACATTTCAATATACAAAGAATAACTAAAAATAGTATTATATACAAAATAGAGAATTTTTGTTACCTAGGATTAAGTGATATTAAATTTAATCAGGTAATAATAAAGCTTCTTTGATTATCTGTGTCCCCCTCTGAATTTTCTTTTACTTTCTTCTGTGTAGTTTTTAATATTTCATTGATACTTTATTACTTCCCCATCTATTTCATCTGTATCACTATTTTCTAGACCTATTTCTGTCCTCCCAAATAGGCCTTCTTTTATAATAAATAAGTATAGTCAAAACAAAACAACACCTTGGTTATATCAGCAAACACATCTCATTTAGCAACTTGAGTCAATTTCCTGTCTGCCAAAGGTAGAAGGTATATTTCATATACCAATTTTCTAGCTTAATGCTGTGTCATTGCATTACAATTATGAACTCCTTAAAGATTATTTTATGTACATTATTATATTTTTCCCACTTCTACTTCCTACAGTGTGCAACAGTTCATAAAAGCCTTCCTAGGTTTTTCTGAATCTGTTATATTTGTCATTTTATGGCAAACTACTATTCTATCATATTCATATACCATAATTTTTCTCCATTCCCCAATCAATTGGTACCTACTTTGCCTCTACTTCTTTGCTAAAACAAAAAATGCTGCTGTAAATATTTTTAGCATATGGGTCCTTTATCCTCTCTCTTTGACTTCTTTGAGATACACAGCAAGTAGTTATATTTCTATAGTTTATTAATTTTCAGTGTGCTCTTGAGTGTAGTTCCAAATTGCTTTCTAAAATGGTTGGCTTAATTCATAGCCTGATCAATAATACATTTCTGTGACTTTTCTCATGCAGCCCCTGAAACAATTGTCATTTTCCTCTTTTGTCATCTTTATCAATTTGATGGGTATAAAGTAAAAAGTCAGAGCTATTTTATTTTGCATTTCTCTTAGTAATTACTAATTTTGAGCATTTTTTATATGATTGATTGTTCATGCTTCTATGACAGTAGCTCTTATTCTTATATATTATACCAATTCCTATATTTCTTGGATATCAGATTTTATTAGAGAAATTTGCTTTAGAGATATTTTCCCAGTTAATTGCATTTCTTCTAATTCTAGAGACATTAATTTTGCCCATGAAAAAGGATTTTTTTTCAATTTTATGTGATTAAAATTATCCATTTAATGTTTTATTATCATTTCAGAATTCCTCTCTTGACCATATTTGAGGAGGGTAGCTGCTCTTCTTCTCTGATTTGTTATAATATGATTTATTTAGAATTTAAGATAGTATATAGTGAAAGATATTAGACTAAACCTAATTTCTGTCAAATTGTTTCTTTAGTTTTTCCAGTTTTGTCAAATAGGAAGTCATTGTTCACCACCAAATATCAAATAATATTTGGTGACTTTAAGAATAATATAATTTCCTTGTTATCACTTGTAACATGTTTATTTTCACTTTTGCCTTGTCTATGACCTTACTTGTCAAATGGAAAGAGATGACTGCCAAAGGCAACACCAGATTTGAATGTAGACTCATTTGTAAACACTTGCAAGGAAGTTGTGATGGGCAAAGATGAAAAAATTATCTCATAAATAAGAAAGAAACAGTGGAAGGAAAAAACAGTTTAAAAAAAAAAGTTTGACAAGATAACAAAGCAGAGTCTTTCCAAGGACATTCAAGGATAAATATGTAAGTGCTACAAACAAAAAGAAAATGGAGATTTCCAAAATATCAAGTTAATAAGCTCCTTTCTTTATCCAGGACAGTTGAACAACTGCTTTTGAATTCTAATATTACAGTCCCTGAATGACTTATAGAGAAATGGCACTAAAGAGAACAAAGATGGTAGGAGCATTCAGATTGGGCCAAATATATATAGAGAAGTCTTGACCTTGAGGTTATACAGTTATAAGGGTGGTTATGGACCAATGTATGGTGTTATCTGAAAGAGGGGCAATGCCAAAAGTAGGGGGAGAATCTCAAAATTTATCAATACTGAACAAGGGTGACCAAGAAAACATCAATAACTTGTAACTTACATGCGTATTTTCACATCAAAATGAAAAGTGGTAATACAAATTCTATAGAATTATTACTAAAACTTTGCTCATACTTTAGCTTATCTAATGAGAGAAATTATTATTAGTAACTAATGATTTGGGGAGATTCAGAGTTCCCTCTTTTCCTTATCATCATTTCAAGACTTCAGTCTCTGAATGTTGAGCTAACCTTCTCTATCCAACCCCACCTAACCTTACAAGGAATCTCTAGTCTAAGGTGAATTCCATTCAATCAAGCTTGGATGAAGACATACCCTTTGGTCAAAATTGCCCAAGAGACCCAAGCACACAAAGGCAGTGACCAAGACCTAGGCTCCCAACACAAGGAGATTGGGTCAGTGCCCTCTATTCCCCAGCAGGAGAGCTCAATCTCTTTAAAGGCCAAGGAATAAAGAAACAACATGAGTAAAAAGAAATGTACCATGGAGTCATATTATGAGAAGAGAGAAGATCAAGACAGAAATTCTGAAGAGCACAACATTGTCAACAAACCTACATCTGCAATATCAAAAGGGACTATGAACTGGTCTGAAGCCCAAAAAGCCTTCTTAGAAGAGCTCAAGAAGGATTTTAAAAGTCAAATAAGAGAGGTAGAAGAGTCCTTAAAAAATACATTTGGCCAATTGGAAAAAAAAGTACACTGAAGAAAACAAATCCCTCTAAAGTACAAATGGCCAATTGGAGAAGGAAGTAAAAAAATCTAACAGAAGAAAACAATCTGTTTAAAATTAGAATTGAACAAGTGGAAACTAATGACTCTATGAGAGAGCAAGAATCAAACAGAAACAAAAAAATGAAAAAATAGATAAATATGTAAAATACCTCATGGGTAAAACAACTGACCTGGAAAATCGATCCAGTAGAGAAAACTTAAAAATTATTGGACTGCCTGAAAATCATGATGAAAAAAAGAGCCTGGACAGTATCTTTCAGGAAATCACAAAGGAAAACTGCCCTGAAGTCCTGGAACAAGAAGGTAAAATAACCATAGAAAGAATCCACTGCACACCACCTGAAAGAGATCCCAAATTGAAAATGCCAAGAAATATAATAGCTAAATTCCAAAGTTACCAGACAAAAAAGAAAATATTGCAAGCAGCCAGAAAAAAAGCAATTGAAATATCATGGAACCACAGTCAGAATTACACAGGATCTTGCAGCTTCTACATTAAAAATGGATTAGTCTGATCTAAGAAAATGTAATGAGAAAGGAGGAGGCAGACAAGGGTAAATTACATTATAGGAAAAGACACAAAAATTATTACATTAGAGGGAAAGAATGGGGGATGGGTTGAGCATTGTTTGAACCTTACTCTCATCAGATTTGGCTCAGAAAATATATAATAGTTATAGAAATCTAACTTGGCCTACAAACAGTAGGAGGGAAAAGGGGAAAGAAAAGGGAGGGGGGATAAAAGGGAGGGAAAAGCAGTAAGGGTAAAGGGGAAGAAAAGGGAAAGAGCTAATAAAGGGAGGAGACTGAAGACAGTCAAAAGCAAACCACTAGTGAGGGAGGGAAAGGAGAAAGGTGAAAGAAAAGCATAAACAGGAGGGGAAAATGATGGAGGAAAAGACACAGATAATAATCATAACTGCGAATGTGAATGGGATGAACTCTCCATAAACAGAAAGCAGATTGCAGAATGGATTAAAAACCATAATCCTACAATATGTTGTTTACAGGAAACACATTTGAAAAAGAGTGACAATACATAAAGGTAAAAGGCTGGAGCAGAATATATTATGCTTCAGCTGAAGTAAAAAAGCAGGGGTAGCAATCCTGATCTCAGACAAAGCAAAAGCAAAAATAGATCTAATAAAAGAGATAAGGAAGGAAACTACATCCTGCTAAAAGGCACCATAGACATGAAGTAATATCATTATTAAACATATATGCACCAAATGGTATAGCATCCAAATTCTTACAGAAGTTAGGGAGTTACAGGAAGAAATAGACAGCAAAACTATACTAGTAGGGGACCTCAAAGTCCCCCTCTCTGCACTAGATAAATCTAACCACAAAATAAACAAGAAGAAGTTAAAGGTGAATAGAACATTAGAAAAGTTAGTGTAATAGACCTCTGGAGAAAACATAAAAAGAATATTTTTTTCTCAGGTACATGGCACATACACAAAAATTGACCATGTACTAGGGCATAAAAACCTCACAATCCAATGCAGAAAGGCAGAAATATTAAATGCATCCTTTTCAGATCATGATGCAATAAAAATTAATATGTAATAAAGGGCCATAGAGACTAAATAATCTAATCCTAAAAAATGATTGGGTCAAACAACAAATCATAGAAACAATCAATAATTTCATTCAAGAGAATGACGATAATGAGACAACATACCAAAACCTATGGGACACAGTGAAAGCAGTTCTTAGGGGAAGTTTTATATCTCTAAATGCTTACATAAATAAAATAGAAAAAGAGGAGATTAATGAATTGGGTACAAAAAAAAACTAGAAAAAGAACAATTAAAAATCCTCAACTAAACACCAAATTAGAAATATTGAAAACCAAAGAAAAAATTAAAAAATTGAAATTAAGAAACTATTGAACTAATAAATAAAACTAAGAGCTGGTTTTATGAAAAAAAATAAAATAGATAAACCTTTGGTTAATTTAATTAAAAAAAAAAAGAAGAAAACCAAATTACTAGTATCAAGAATGAAAAGGTGAAGCTACCACCAAGGAA